>NW_022681441.1:0-675978 GCF_009764315.1 Trachypithecus francoisi | reverse complement strand
ACGCCTATAATCTGGAGAAGGTTTGGGGGGCGGGGAGACGGCAAGAGGAAAGGAGGAAAGTGATGCAAGAAAACTCCCAGGCCCTGAACGCGGCGAGAGGCCTAAGAGAACGCTAGAGGGAGCTGGTGTTCAACAAGGATCCTACTGAGCTTGAGTTCTCTGCTCCTGGAATTAAAATTGCGTGCCCCTGTATATCTTGCTAGTCAGATAGCGGGGAACGACTCCAGTTGGTAGACAAGCGTTTGTGAGGGTTTTATTCTGTTCTCTGAATCTTGGTCAAAGGAAAGTTGGAAGGGAACTGATTAGATTCTGCCTTCTAGGTACTTGAACTGGCAGGAAATGCATCAAAAGACTTAAAGGTAAAGCGTATTACCCCTCGTCACTTGCAACTTGCTATTCGTGGAGATGAAGAATTGGATTCGCTCATCAAGGCTACAATTGCTGGTGGTGGTATGTTAACTTCTAAAATTTTTAAAAATTTCTTCAGAGGAAGGAATTCTTTGCTGCTTTAATTTAATTAGTTTTTCTAGAAGAGGAAATTTATATTTTCATTGATGCAAGTATGGTTTTATGAAATTTGATTCATATGTATAACTGAATTTTTACTTCATACTTGAGCTGCACGTTTTTAAAGATACTTGAACAGTGTACACTTTTCTTGGTTTCAAATACTGTGATTTTTAAAAAAAATCTTAAGTAGAATTAATTCCTGTCACTCTCCTAGGTGTCATTCCACACATCCACAAATCTCTGATTGGGAAGAAAGGACAACAGAAGACTGTCTAAAGGATGCCTGGATTCCTTGTTATCTCAGGACTCTAAATACTCTAACAGCTGTCCAGTGTTGGTGATTCCAGTGGACTGTATCTCTGTGAAAAACACAATTTTGCCTTTTTGTAATTCTATTTGAGCAAGTTGGAGGTTTAATTAGCTTTCCAACCAACCAAATTTCTGCATTCGAGTCTTAACCATATTTAAGTGTTACTGTGGCTTCAAAGAAGCTATTGATTCTGAAGTAGTGGGTTTTGATTGAGTTGACTGTTTTTAAAAAACTGTTTGGATTTTAATTGTGATGCAGAAGTTATAGTAACATTTGGTTTTGTACAGACATTATTTCCACTCTGGTGGATAAGCTCAATAAAGGTCATATCCCAAACTAGTTGTGTATTAAATTGGCTTGATTGTAATAGGAATTTGTTATGAATATCTAGCAGCAATAACTAAGCACATTTCTTTGTGACTGAACTGTCAAATCTAGATCAACAACGCGAGATAGACCAAGTATATATTTTTAATGTTATATAATAAGCTACTAAAGTTTTAATTTAAAAAGTTGGCGGTAGCTGGAGTGGGACCATTTCAGTTTGTGCATTGACTTTGCTTGCTGTGTGACAGCACTGCACTAGTATGCTGTTAGTGTGGTGGACTTGGGGAGGGAGAGAAGAGGTAGGAATGTCCTGTATATCCACATAATGAACTCCGAATTTAAACTCTGAAGCTAATAGTGCTACGTGCTAGGCCCTGCTTTGAAGTCTGAAATTGTTAAGCACTCAGTAACATCACTGGGGATATACTATCTCCATTTTATTGAAGAGAAGCAGGGTTTCTTATTTGAAAGTACCAAGTTCTGGTGGTAGTTAGAATTAACAGCTTGGCTCACAGCATTTTGTAAAAATTGTTACCTTGTTGGGTTGAGCAGATCGTTTCCACAGTTTGTCATGTTTTTAAAAAAAATTAAAACTGCACATAACATTCCCCCCCACCCTCACCGTGAAGACTAACATGACACCATACTTCCAAGTGGTAATGTTCCAAATGGGAAGGAAAAGGTGAAATCAAAAGTTTGCTTTTGTTAGAGCAACACTTGAGGGGCTGATTCCTCCCTTGTTTTGGATACACAGGATTAGGGCCGCTCTGCACCACTCGTTGCAAGCTACAAATTAAACTGCTTTGTACTTATTTGGATAGCCTGACATCTGGGTCAGAAAAAAATGTGCAGCTGAAATAAGGCTGTCATACAAGCCCTAAGATTAGGTTCAAACGACGCTCTAACGTGTCCCGGAAGTGCTGAGACTGTACTGATTGACACCTTGGTCCTCACCTGACCGCATCCTCCCTCGCTTGAGGGGCTCAGAGGCGGGGCCTCCAAGCCCTGGGAATTAAACTGAAAACGAGTGTCCCCTTCCGCCATCCCGTCCTCATGCCCCCATCTGCGAGGGCCGTGCCCGGAGGTCACAGGGCACGGCGCTTCCAATGCCGGAAATCGGGTCCGGGGCGGAACCCCCCACTCCGCGATGGGCAGCCCGGCTGCCATTGCTCGCCTCGCGGGCAGGTCAGCTTCTAGCCTACCGGCGCCGTGCGCGGACCACCGAGTCAGCTCGGATGCCCGGGCCCAGGAGCTTGGTCCTGGGCCGGGACAGATTCGGCTAGCACCCTAAGGGGCCCGCGGGGGGCGGGGAGGCCGCCGTGAGGAGGCGGAGCTGCGAGGCCCGCCCGTCAGCCCGGGCCGTCGCCGCCGCTGCCGCGGTCCCCTGCGCTCCTCCCAGCCAGCCACCGCACGCCCCCAGCCGGCCCGCCTGGCCTCCTCCGCGGCGGCGGCTTCCGCCCCTCTTAGCTGCGCTGCGAGAGGAAACGGAAGAAGGAGCAAGCTATGGAGGGTAACAGGGATGAGGCTGAGAAATGTGTCGAGATCGCCCGGGAGGCCCTGAACGCCGGCAACCGCGAGAAGGCCCAGCGCTTCCTGCAGAAAGCCGAGAAGCTCTACCCACTGCCCTCGGCCCGCGGTGAGACCTCAGCGTTCCTTCTCTCCCTGCCCAATCCCCAGACCACCGCGTAGCCCGCCCCTGCCCCCACCTCGGCCCCTCCTGGAAGCCTGCGGAGCCCCGGCCTGCCTGAGCCATCCCCAGCCCCAGGCCGGTAGGGAGCATCTCGACACACCCCCGCCCTGGCCCCGGCCCCGGCTTCGGGCCGGGGCTCGGGGAGAGCTGCCCGAGGCTCCTCTGCACCAGCCTGCCCGCCGGCTCCGCGTTCCGCCGTCCTGGATGTCCAGGTTTCATTCTCCCTGGAGGAGACTTGTCTGGTCCCGTCTTACCACAGTGAGGCTTTATTTGTATCTGTGTTGTTTATGTGGCCCCCTTCCTCCCCATTCTCAGTCCCACATAAGGCCTAGGCCCCTATCGAAGTGAGAGGAACGGGGTACTCTAGTGGCTAATCTCAGGTACCATCATTTCTGAGATCTGTAGAAAACTGTTCCTAAAGCAAACATCGAATACCTGAGATGACATTGCTTTTCCCTGGGAGAGAGTTCCTTTAAAAGAGAAGAGCACACATTTGGCAAGAATGTTCAAGAGTCAGTAATGATTGCTGAATAGTATCTGATTTGATAACACCGTAATTATCGATGAACCAAGTCTCTGAGGAATATGGTACTGGGTTTCCTTTAGTTCAATTCAGCTTATTTATTGTCCTACTCAATAGGCTTCAGAGTAATAATAGCCAACATTTATTGAGCACTTACAAAGTGCCAATAGTTATGCCTAACATTTTGCATGGATTATTTCATTTATTCCTCAGAACAATTCTGTGTAGAGGTGTGGGATTCATTTGACCAGGTTTACCCACATGGAAACAGGCTTTTTGATGAATGAATGAATGAATGAATGAATGAATTAGCGAATGAATGAAAATATCTTACCCAAGGTCACACAACAATTAGTGGCAAAGTCAGAATAGTAGCTGAACTTTCAGACTTCAAAAAGTCTTTAACCGCTACACTGTTGCCTTGCTGTTCGTTTTTCCAGATTAAGAAGAAAGTTATCGATAGAAGAAAGTTATCGATAGATTCAATTAATTGTAGAAAATTGTTAATGAAAATACTTATTTTGTTGTCTCTTAAATTTTTTTTCCCTACGTCGTTGAAGCCCTGTGCTCTTTGCTTTTCTCTCTATCCTTTCCATTACATTGCCTTCTAACACTATACCCGTGAGGACAGGAAAATAAAGTTAAAGAGTTAATAATTTTTAAAATTGTGGTTTAAAAACCCACCAGATTTACGGTCTTAACTATTTTTAAGTGTACAGTCCATTAGTGAAGTATATTGACATTGTTGTGCAGACTCTTAAGAACTTTTTCATCTTACAACACAACTGTGTACTAATTAAACAGCTCCCTATTGCCCCGTCTCCCAAAACCCTGGCAACTACCATTCTACTTTGTGTTTCTGTGAATGTAACTACTTTAGTTACCTCAGATAGGTAGAATCATGCAGTATCTTTTTGTGACTGTCTTACTTCACTTAGCAAAACGTTCTCACGTTTCATTTATGTTGTAACATGTGAAGGATTCCTTTTTAAAAGAATACAGAATAGGCTGGGCGCGGTGGTTCACGCCTGTTATCCCAGCACTTTGGGAGGCCGAGGCGGGCGCATCATTTGAGGTCAGGAGTTTGAGACCAGCCTGGCCAACATGATAAAACCCCATCTCTACTAAAAATACAAAAAAGTTAGCCAGGCATGGTGGCGCATGCCTGTAATCCAAGCTACTGGGTATGCTGAGGCAGGAGAATCGCTTGAACCCAGGAGACGGAGGTTGCAGTGAGTCAGTATCGCAACACTGCACTCCAGTCTGGGCGACACAGTAAGACTCCGTCTCAGAAAAAAAAAAAAAACTGAATAATATTCCATTGTATATATATACCACATTTTGTTAATCCATTCATCTGTCTATGGACATTTGGGTTCCTTTCACCTCTTGGCTATTATGAATGATGTTGCTATGAACAAGGATATGCAAAGATCCTGCTTTCAATTATTTTGGATACCCAGAAGTGGGATTGTTGGATCATATGGTAATTCTGTTTTTAGTTTTTGAGGAACCACAATACAGTTTCTGTAGCGACTGCACCATTTTACTTTCCCACGAACAGTATGTAGGGTTTCAGTTTCTCACCATCTTTGCCAACAACTATTTTCTGTTTTTGTTTGTTTTGATAGTACCTATCTTTGGGTGGGAGGTGATACCTCATTGTGGCTTTGGATTTGCATTTCTCTGATGATTAGTGATGTTGAGCATCTTTTTATATGCTTTTTGGCTATTTTTATAACATCCCATTTTTGGAGAAATGTCTATTCAAGTCCTTTGCCCTTTTTTAAATCACATTACTTGCCTTTTTGCTGTTGAGTTGTAGGAGTTCTTTATTTATTCTGGATATTAATCTCTTATCAGATACGTGATTTGTAGATATTTTCTATTTATATGTTGCCTTTTCGTCACTTTGTTGATGGTGTTATTTGATACACAGTTTTTAAGTTTGTTGTAGTGCCATTTGTCTATTTTTGCTTTGTTTTTTTTTTTTTTTTTTGTGCTTTTGCTGTCATATTCAAGAAATCATTGCCAGGAGTTAATTATTTTTGAATCCTCCCCTACTGTTGAGTATGATTTCATTTAGTCATTATCTAGTCCTAGAGGGACAGTTTTAACATTAAGTGAGTAGGCAGTCTAGACAGAATAACTTGGCTTTTGAAGTCTGACTCCACCTACTAGCTTGTAACCTTATTCTTGAGCAGGGTGGAGAACCTCTTTAGCCTTTAGCTTTTTCATCTTTAAAACAGAGACAATGTACTAATCTCATAGTGCTGTTGTGCGGATTAAATGGGTTAATACAGGTAAAGCATTTAACAGTAAGCACTCAATGAATTTTGGTGTCATCCCCATTTTACAAGTGTGAAGCTCTGAGAATTCTTAAAACCCACCCAAACTTACACAATCTATCATGCTTCTGTCATGCAAACAATTTGAATGAATCTCCTAAAAGACATTATAAGATACCAAAGCACAACACAATTTGTTGCTCTTAAAGACTTGAATGTAGGAAAAATTAAGAAATGTGAGGGTGAAAGTTGGTAGTACAAATGTAAGGCAGTATGTGATTACCAGATAAAGTGATAGGGGATAACTATGTAGTCCAAAAACCGTAGTTCAGATGCAGATGTTGTCTCTGACTCCTTTTTAGCCACTGACAGATTACTTAACTTCTCTGAGCCTTCTTTAGTTACATGTAAAGTGAAGATGTCATCACATGATTTATGTGAGCTGAAATAAAGTTATGTGCCAGTACTCAGAAAAGTGTATTTTATATAGAACATTCTAGAAGATGTTTATTGGCACAATTTAAGAATTCAGGAGAGAGAAAGATCTAGGACATTTGTGTGAGATCCTGATAAAATATTTCATATAGAAGTTGAAGCTATTGGTTACAATGAGATATTACAATTTTAGCCCTGAACTTCACTTATACTAGTCCACCGCCAAATTCTTATAACTCAGAAAGTTGACTGAATGTTCGTCTGGATGTGCTTAAACTAAGAGAGGCAAAATAAAAGATCACATTTTGATTTCCATTATTCTTACATGATAAGTGGAAAAACATGAGACTAAATTCCTGCTAGATTCCAGGATTTTTGTCCTCTTAAAATTTTATTTATGCCAGGTAAGAAGTCTGATACATAAGACACTTTCAGAAATTGGCAAGAGTTTTTCTTGACAAAAAACTTGATCCCCAAATGAATCTAGGGTATTGTTTCTTTCCATGTTTTTAGTTGAGAATATTATTTTACAGTTTACTTATTGCAGTGGACTTCTAAGTGAATTCAGTTGTACAACTTTCAAATATTATGAGTTTGGGTTTGAAAGTATTGATATATATGAATAGCTACCACATAGAAAATATAAATATTCTAGAAAAATGTCAGTAAACAGAACTTAGTAACTCTGTAGTTTCTGAATAAACTGTACATTTATTGAGTTATTGATACGTTCTGGATTTTCAGAGAGGGATGCAATCTGTTTTAATGCTTTACATTGCAATTTTAATACTTTAGTGTTTCATAATAATTGGAAGATAGTTTGAAATGTAGATTTTTTTTTAGAGAAAAGCATTTTTATTGTTTTCAGGAACACTATAGTAATTTGAATCAATTGGTGGCTTATAGCTTCAAAAAAGACCATTCTTCATCTACTGTAATGAATGGATAAGTATGATAATCCAAATTATATATTGAATAGTATATAACTCGCAGCATCCATCTGCACAATAGCAATTTAAATAGTCCTTTTTCTTTCTAATTTTTGCTGCATTATTTTAAAATTTATATCTAATAAAAAATTCAAAGTTCTGTCTCTTTTTGTCTTACTTAAAATGGTCTAAAAAGTAGCTTTTAAATTTGTCATTATACATATGGAGTATTATCCAATGTATTCTTTTTAAGATAATTTCATTCTTTTGTGTTTCTGACTTAATTAAAATTTAGTGACAAGTACAAATTATACATTCAAAACAATTATTTCTATAGCACCAACTGAAGTGTTACAGAAATGATTTCCAAATTTCAGCTAGTAGCCAAATTATTTCAGATATTACAGTTGAAGAAAGAATACTGATTGGGGTTTGAATCTTGATTTAATAATGATGTGACCTTGGGTATATAGCTTCATCTTTCTGAACTTCAATTTCCTCATCTATAAAATGGGGTTTGATTTATTCAACAAATTTTTACTGAATATACATTTTTCTGTCCCAGACAATATTCTAAGAACTGGGGATTCAGTGGATAGTAAGACAAAATCCTTGTCCTCATGGAGTTTACATTCTAGAGGAAATATGAAGTATATCTGTCTGGTATATGACACAATAATTCCATTTCTGTCATTACCTCTTCCTTTTCTGAGCCTCAGCTTTCTCGTTTATAATCTTCACAGGCTTATTGTGAGGATATTTTATTATCTTAAGTGCTATAAGCATGTCATGTATTATTTCTATAGGAAAAAAAACTTGCATAGTGCCTTGGAGTTGATAGTATGTTTGTCTCTTCTATCATTTGTTAAAGTAATTATTTGAGCGTAAGATAATTGCTTTAAATTAGCAGTAATCTTAATCTGGATTCAACTACTCATTCCATGCTTTGTTAACATTTAGTTCTTCTGCCTTGCTGACTTCATCTCTTACATTGCCTGTGTATATAGCTGTCTCTCTCCTACATCTGAAATACCTTAGCAGTCAGGAACCATTTTAATCTTAATTATCTTTTTTACTCCCATGATGCCTAACAGTATTTTGCATGTATCTGTGACATCTATGGGCCTGGATTTTCTGGAATGATAGCTGTTTATTTAATTTTACTCTCTTCAATGAAGATAATTTGTTAAATAAATAACTGAATGAAAATATTATAGCTGTAAGGCTTTCTATATTAATACGTTCACAAATGAAGCTTTTCTATAATCAGCCTAAGTGTTCAAAAAAAAAATGCATATATATATATAGGGATTGTCTCTATAGCAAAAATTTGGAAAGCATATAAATGTCCATTAGTGGAAACTGATTAAATTCATTGCATTCATAAACTATGCACCTATTAAAAATGATGGCATGGACCTGTGTTTATTTCTATAAGGTGATATATATAATGTGTCAACAATTGAATAAAATTAAGCTAAAAACAGGTAGATTATTATATTTTTAATTTAATAATACCTAAAAAGCTAGACAGCTAGCTAACTAGAGTAACCAAAAGGGTATAGTGATTTTGTGCGGGAGGAGGGGAGGGTTGGAAGATGATTTATAAGTGATTTTTACTTTGTTATTTTATTTATTTATTTTTTTGAGACAGAGTCTTGCTCTGTCGCCCAGGCTGGAGTGCAGTGGCACAATCTCAGCTCACTGCAACCTCTGCCTCCTGGGTTCAAGCGATTCTCCTGCCTCAGCCTCTGAATAGCTGGGACTACAGGCGTGTGTCACGACACCGGCTAATGTTTGTATTTTTAGTAGAGATGGAGTTTCACCAAGTTGGCCAGGCTAATCTCAAACTCCTGACTCCTGACCTCAAGTGATCCACCTGCCTCAGCCTGCCAAAGTGCTGGGATTACAGGCGTGAGCCACCACACCTGGCTTGTTATGTTTTTTAATGAGCTGAACATACATATTTGTATAATCATGCAAATAAAAGCTATTTGTATTTTGTGAGAAAGATAAAACATTATTTATTTTTCAAATCATGTGTTCTGATATTCAGTTTAGCTAATGACATACATTATATAGGAGTCCAACAGAAACAGGAATAAAAATAGATCTCAGTTCTTCCTTTTTGGATTATCAACATAAATATTTTAAATTATGTATTAACTTTTTCATTGGTCTTTAATATGGAATATACTAAATTACATGCAGATTATGTTAAAACTCCTAGTAGAGCAGTATGTCTGGAAGGTAAATGCATAAAATAAGATTGGATAAAATCTTTCATAAAAGTGAATGTTGTCTGATTTATATGTACTATCCCAATTAATGTTCGTAACACTGCACATTATTGTAAAAGAGATCCCATGTGATAGCTAAGACATTTAATAAATCAGAAAGATCCGATGTGTTCTAAATTCTCACGGTAGTTGAACTGAGTCATATTCTTAGGCATCGGTTCCAGTGATTATTAGTACTGACAACCTTGCTGATTCCACTTTTAAGATGATTAAACTAGATTTTGAGGCCCAGAAGTAATATAACTTGTCCACATTTTCACTTGATGGAGCCAAAGGCTGTGTAGTATGACTCATGTATGCACACAGCTACTGTTAGGCAGAAGTCTTATGCATGAAATTCCAGAAAAAATTTCATTATCATAGTAACTGCCAAAAATCTGTAACAACTATATGATTCTGCTCTAGCAATATCCAAAATTTAGGTGTTAACATGGAAAATGCCCAGAGGAACCATGGGAGTACATGTTTGTGCTAAAAATGAAAGGGGGAACACACAGATAACTTCTAATTAGCATGCATTGGGTCATCGTGGCCACCTTTATTTATTTTATTTTATTTCATTTAAAAAAATTTTTTGAGATGGAGTCTTGCTCTGTTGCCCAGACTGGAGTGCAATGGTGCGATCTTGGCTCACTGCAACCTCTGTCTCCCGGGTTCAAGCAATTCTCCTGCCTCAGCCTCCCAAGTAGCTGGGACTACAGGCATGCACCAGCATGTCCAGGTAATTTTTGTATTTTTAGTGGAGACAGGGTTTCCCCATGTTGGCCAGGCTGGTCTCAAACTCCTGACCTTAGGTGATCTACCCGCCTCAACCTCCCAAAATGCTGGGATCACAGGCATGAGCTACTGTGCCCGGCTGGTGGCCACTTTTAAATATTAAATATATATAACCACTTCCATATCTGGCTCTACAATTTTTAAAAAGTTTTTTTTTTCATGTATTAGCCAAAATAGTTACATAAAGAGACACTTCCTCCTCCAGCTGTCTTATGGTTATGCAGTGGTATAGTTTATATAGGAAAATCATGATAAATGCTTGATTGCTTTTATCAGTTTTCAAGAAAAGGAGACTGTTCTTTTCATTCTCCAAAAAATAGCAAGTTATTATTTTTTAGGTTTTTGGTCAGTGGGAGCCCCTTTATATTAGTACATTTAGTTTTGGAAAATTTTGAAATAATTTCAAACTTACAGAAAAGTTGCAAGAATAATACAAACTTACACAAATACAAAATAATACAAACAATACAAAGAATACTAATTTCCATATACATTTCATTTGCTTTGTATTTGTTAAAGTTTTTACATTTGCTTTATCATGCCCTTCCTCTCTCCCTCCCTGCTATCCTTCTCTCTTTCTCTTTCTCTTTCTACACACACACACCACAGTCTATTTTTTCTGGAACCAATTAACAGTAGTTGTAGACATGATCTCCCATTACCCTAAATAATTAAGTATACATTTTCTAAGACAAGGACACTCTCCTAGATAACCACACAGTAACCATCAAGTTTATGAAATCAGTGCTTATACCTTATTCAAATTCTGCCAGTTATCTCAATTATGCCCCTTATGGCAAAAATACATGTCACATTTATGTGGCCATGATGTTTTATTTTGTAGATGCCATCTTTTTTTTTCTTGACCTTGGTATTTTTAATGAGTATAGGCCTTTTTTTCCTTTTTTTTTTTTTTAAATCTCTGCTCACTGCAACCTCCACCTCTCGGGTTCAAGCAATTCTCCTGCCTCAGCCTCCCAAGTAGGTGGGATTACAGGCATGCACCACAACGCCCGGCTATTTTTTTTTTTTTTTTTTTGTCCTTTTAAGGAGAGACGGGGTTTCACCATGTTTGCCAGGCTGGTCTCAAACTCCTGACCTCAAGTGATCCGCCTGCCTCAGCCCCCTAAAGTAAAGTACTGGGATTATAGGCGTGAGCCACTGTGCCTGGCCTAGGCCAGTGAGTTTATAGAATTTCCTTCAACTTCTTTTTTTTTTTTTTTTTTTTAAATAAATAGAGATAGGGTTTCACTGTGTTCTCCAGACTGGTTTTGAACTCCTGGGCTCAAGTGATCCTCCCACCTTGGCCTCTCAAAGTGCTGGGATTACAGACATGAGCCACCATGCCCAGCCCTTAATTTGGGTTTGACTGATAGTTCATCATATTTGTTTTTCGTGTAATACCATGGAACTGATGTGTATTCCTTTATTATTATTTTTTGAAATGAGTCTCACTTTGTCACCCAGACTGGAGTGTAGTGGCATGATCATGGCTCACTGCAACCTATGTGTCCTGGGCTCAAGTGATTCTTCTACCTTAGCCTCCTGAGTAGCTGGTACTACAGGCATATGCCACCATACCTGGCTAATTTTTGTGTTTTTTGTAGAGCCAGGGTTTTGCCATGTTGTCCAGGCAGATCTGGAACTCCTGAGCTCAAGTGATCAGCCCACCTTGGCCTCCCAAAGTGCTGGGATTACAGGTGTGAGCTACCATGCCCAGCTGATGTGTATTCTTAGTGTAACATATCAGGAGACACATAATGTTGATTTGGTCCTTACTGGTGAGGTTACTTTGATCACTTTGTTAAAAGTTAGTGATTGCTGTTTTTCCCCACTATGATATTATTCTTTGAGATGGAGTCTCCCTCTGTCACCCAGGCTGGAGTGCATGGCACGATCTCTACTCACTGCAAGCTCCACCTCCTGGGTTCATGCCATTCTCCTGCCTCAGCCTCCCGAGTAGCTGGGACTATAGGTGTCCGCCACCACACCTGGCTAATTTTTTGTATTTTTTAGTTGAGATGGGGTTTCACTGTGTTAGCCAGGATGATCTCAATCTCCTGACCTCGTGATCCACCCGCCTCGGCCTCCCAAAGTTCTGGGATTCCAGGCGTGAGCCACTGCGCCCGGCGGTGTTATTCTTTTCTTCCTTGTATTTAATACATATTTTGTAGGGAAATACTTTGAAACTGTACAAGTCCTGTTACTCAACAAACTTTCACTATCTCTTTGTAGCATCCATTGATTATTCTTTCCTGAATAAATTTCTGATGGTTGCCAAATGTGGTTTTCTAATTCCATAATTCCTTCTACATTTATTAGTTAGCATTCAGCCTCAATTATCTGTTATGGATTCATGGTTTCCTATTTAATCTGTCATTGTCATCATTTATTTTGGTGTTCAGATTTAGTTAGTGGGAGCCCCTTCAGGCTGGCTCCTGTGTCTTTTGGACATCTCCTCATTGTTCTTTGCATTTTTCAATTTCCTAACATGAAACAATTTCAGGTTCACATTTTACTTTCTCTGCCCTAGGAATCAGCTAGTTCTCCAAGAAGTCCTGATTCCTTTTATTGGACAATGCTATTTAGAAACTAGATATAGATACTAAATGAACTCATAGCTTACAGAGGTGTCATTGCTTCTAGCCCTATCAGTGGACAGTCAGGAAATAAATGTATGTGTGAATGCATGTATGTATATTTATGTATATATGTGTGTTATATGTGTTTGTGGTCTACACATATCTATAGTAATTTAGTCAGTGTTAATTTCAGTATCTGTGATGCACGCACACATATATAGTGTATTCACACACTTCCAATGAACCCTAGAATGCCACAGGGTTCATTCTAGCCATCTCCATTTCCATATTTGTGATACTGTTCTCTGTTACAGAATGAGAAATGTGGCTCCCACTTATTTGCTCATTTTCCCTTTTATGTAAAATTTTGTATGTATTTTAGCATATAAAAGCCCATAGGTCCAGGCCCTCTTGAGCTCAGCCATGATTTTGGTTGTGACTGTCTCTATTTTTTAATTTATTTTATTTTTTGATACAGTCTCCGTCATCCAGGTTGGAGTGCAGTGGCACAATGTTGGCTTACTGCAACCTCTGCCTCTTGGGTTCAAGCAATTCTCCTGTCTCAGCCTCCCGAGTAGCTGGGACTACAGGCGCGTGCCACCACACCTGCTACTTTTTGTATTTTTAGTAGAGACGGGGTTTCACCATGTTGGCCAGGCTTGTCGCAAACTCCTGACCTCAAGTGATCCCACCACCTCTGCCTCCCAAAGTTCTGGGATTACAGGCGCGAGCCACCGCACCTGGCCATGACTGTCTCTTGAGTCCCAGTAAGCTTCCTTGGTTCAGGGTTCACAGGCGTTGCCAACCCCAGATGCCAAAAGGAAGAGAAGGGAAAGGAAGAAGCCTAATTTTTCTATTAGAGGAGGGAAAGACAGGGGAAGCCCACCATTTAGAAAATATTCAAACCATATCTACAGTGTTAGAAGATACTGCTATTACATGCTGTATGCTCTCTCTTAACCATCATTTAGTCTTAGTTGTATAAATAACTATACATTTAATGCTTACTACTACCAGTCCTTATGTCAGCATATATGTAATTATTTTGGATTCCTAACACCTGTTTTATAGTGGATTCCCCGAAGGGCCTGTGGGAACTAAGTTCCATTAATTCTACAATGTTGAAAACAGTTCATCTGTGACCTTACTGCTTGAAGTCGATTTGGTGGATACAAACTCTGCCTTATATTTTCTTTCCATGTGTATCTGTGTTACTCCATTGTTTTATGCAAGTACTACTGATGAACAAAGTCTGATGATTTATAAGTCATTTTCTCTTTTTGCCTAGATGTTTAGTTAATTTTATTAGAATATGTCTTGGTGTTGGTTATTCTTGGTCAATATTAGGTCTGTGATTTGCCCTTTCATTTAATAGTTTCAGATTTTTTGTTCTTGTATCAGAAAAGTTTATTCTATCTTTTGTTTTTCTTCAGTACTCGTATGTATGTTGGATCTTTATTGTTAATATTTGCTGTTTTCTCTTGAAATTTTTTTGTCTTTTTCACTTTTAAAAAGATTTTTAAAATTTCCCTCTGGTATATTTTCTTTCTTTTAAAGCATTATCTGTTGTATTTATGAGTCTTTGTTTCTTCTAGATTAGTCTTTTTTTAATTGGCTTTTTAAAAATGTCTTATTTTTATTGAGTTTTATCATGTAAGTTTTTGATAGATAATTTCTTCTTCTTTTTTTTTTTGAGACAGAGTCTTGCTGTGTTGCCCAGGCTGGAGTGCAGTGGCGCAATCTCAGCTCACTGCAACCTCCACCTCTGGGTTCAAGCAATTCTCCCACCTCAGCCTCCTGAGTAGCTGGGATTACAGGCACCGGCCATCATGCCCAGCTAATTTTTGTGTTTTTATAGAGACAAGATTTCACCATGTTGACCAGGCAGGCTAGTCTTGAATTCCTGACCTCAGGTGATCTACCCACCTCAGCCTCCCAAAGTGCTGGCATTACAGGTATGATCCACTGCATCTGGCCAATAATTTCTGATGTTGTTGTAATTTTGATATATATTGTTCTTTTATATCATGCATTATTTTTTAGTTTTTTCAGCTTGTTTTGAAGTAGTGCAGTGTTCATCTGTTTTGTTAGCAAGTGTTTGTGGTGTGTATTCATTGTCTTCAGAGGTTTAATTTGTATTCATCCTTTTTTCTTATAATTTTGTATCAGATTTGACTTGTCATTTTCTTTTATTCATTTTTATGTGCTGTTAGACTTTCTAAATATGTAGTGATCCTTCTGTTTTTGTGTAATGTTTAAAAATGTCACCTTGCTAAATGAGATCTTCTCATTCCTTTATCCTTCCCTACTTTTGTCTGGAGTTTCTCTTTTTGTTTTTTTTTCTTGTTTTCCCTCTCCTCTTCAGTTTGGGTCCTGTTCCCAGCAGTTTCTTCTTGGTATGACTTTGTTCTGGAAGAGAGCTTTGGTTGATTATTTTTAAAGGCATGTAGTGACTAGAGTCTTCCATGCCCTTAAAGTTTTATTGTGGACCCTTGCACTTGTGTACTATTGTATATTGTAGTAGGCAAAACTCATTCCTTTTTACATACTCTTCCCAGTTTTGCCTGTTGTGCTATATAGAGAGTATCTGTTGGTTATTTTTATTTTTATTTTTTTTATGTTCTGTGGGCTGGCAAATTCCCCTTTATTATACTCCACTACCTACACAGATCTTGTAGCAGTTGGTGGTTTGTCCCCACCTTCTTATATTTTGGGATTTTGTGCATGAGATTTTCTCTGATTTTATGAGGGAATTTGGAGAGATTTAAAATTTAAGCTGCTGTCAGCCTTTTTTCCAGAATTCCCACAAAAGTTTTTATGTTTAAATGTTGTGAACTACTACTTCCCTTAGACCATGCTGGTTTCCATGTGATTGCAGACTAAATACAGACTGTAGTTTAAAAATTGGCCAGACATGTGGCTCACGCCTGTAATCCCAGCACTTTGGGAGGCCAAGGCGGGCGGATCACTTGAAGTCGGGAGTTTGAGACCAGCCTAGCCAATATGGTGAAACCCCATCTCTACTAAAAAAAAAAAATTACAAAAATCAGCTGGGTGTGGTGGTGGGTACCTATAGTCCCAGTTACTCAGGAGGGTGAGACAGGAGAATCACTTGAATCCTGGAGATGGAGGTTCCAGTGAGCTGAGATTACACCACTGCACTCCAGCCTGCCTCAGTCTTAAAAAAAAAAAAAAAAAAAGACAATTTATGTTATATTTCTCATTAATAACTGTAGATTGGTACCTACTTGAATGTGTGTGTGTATATATATATACACACACATATACGTAACATAACATTATGTATAAATATATATACATATATTTATGTTTTATAAATATATATAACTATATATAAAAATAGCTTTATTGAGACATAATTCATATGCCATACACTTCGTTCATTTCAATTATACCATTCAGTGGTTTTTTAGTATTTTAGCAGAGTTGCACAACATTTATGGAAATCAATTTTAGAATATTTCCTCACTTCAAAAAGACACCTCATTACTACTCTTTAGCAGTCACTCCTCATTTATTCCCAGTTCCACCCTCCCCTGAACCCCCAGCTTTGTCAACGATTCATTTACTTTCTGTCCCTGTAAGTTTGCCTGTTCTGTACATTTCATATAAATGGAACCATATAGTATACTATCTTTTGTGACTGGAGTCTTTCACTTAGCATAGTGTTTTCAAGGTCCATTCATGTTGTAGCACATATCAGTACTCTGTTTTTTATTTTTGAAAATATTTCGTTGTCTGGATATATCATTATCCATTCATCATTTGATAGACATTTGGTTGTTTCTTTTTGCCATTATGAATAATGTTACAGTGAACATTTGTGAGTCAGTTTTTGTATAGTATGCTTTCATGTCTCTTGGATATGTACTTAGGAATGGGATTGTTGAGTCAAATGGTAACTGTGTTTAATTTTTTAAAGAACTACTAGATGATTTTTCAAAGCAGCAGCACCATTTTACATTCTCACCAGAAACTTATTAGGGTTCCAATTTCTCCTCATCCTTCTCAACATTTGCCATTGTTCATCTTTTGGATTATAGCCATCCTTGCGGGTGTGAAGTGATACATGTCTTTGTGGTTTTGATTTTTATTTCCCTAATAGCTAATGATGTTGAGCAACTTTTTTTTGTGCTTATTGACCATTTATTTGTTTGTTTTGGAGAAATGTCTGTTCAGATCCTTCACCCGTTTTTTTAACTTGTGTTTTTGATCTTTTTATTATTGAAATGTAAGAGATCTTTTTTTTTTTTTGAGACTGAGTCTTGCTCTCAGCTCACTGCAAGCTCCGCCTCCCAGGTTTACACCATTCTCCTGCCTCAGCCTCCCAAGTAGCACCTTGCCCGGCTAGTTTTTTTGTATTTTTTAGTAGAGACGGGGTTTCACCAGGTTAGCCAGGATGGTCTTGATCTCCTGACCTTGTGATTCGCCCGTCTCGGCCTCCCAAAGTGCTGGGATTACAGGCTTGAGCCACCGCGCCCGGCCAAGAATTCTTTGTATATTCTGGATACATTTTTTTTTTGAAAATCAGGTATGTTATTTGTAAACATTTTTTTCCATTCTGTTGATGATAGCCTCTGAAGTACAAAAGTTTTATATTTTGATAAAGCCCATTTTCTGTTTTCCTTTTATCACTTTTACTTTTGTTTCTATAGTTAAGAATATTTTGCCTAAATCAACATCATGAAGATTTACTTCTGTATTTTCTTCTAAGAGTTTTGAAGCTTTAGCTCTTACATTTAGGTTCATGATCCATTCCGAGTTAATTTTTGTGTCCAGTGTGATGGAGTCCAAATTTATTCTTTTGCATGTGGATAGGTAGTTGTTGACCCACAAGTTCTGATATGCAGTATTTTCATTTCTATTCAGTTCTAAGTATTTTGTAATTTCTATTATAATTATTTCATTGATACACAAGCTGTCTAGATTTTTTTTTCATTTTGTTTTTTCTTTTTCAACCCATTTGTGATTTATTTTATTTTATTTTATTTTTATTTTTTGAGACAGAGTCTTGCTGTCTCCCATGCTGGAGTGCAGTAGTGCGATCTCGGCTCACTGCAAGCTCTGCCTCCCGGGTTCACGCCATTCTCCTGCCTCAGCCTCCCAAGTAGCTGAGACTACAGGCGCCCGCCACCACGCCTGGCTATTTTTTTGTATTTTTAGTGGCGGCGGGGTTTCACTGTGTTAGCCAGGATGGTCTCGATCTCCTGACCTCGTGATCCACCTGCCTCAGCCTCCCAAAGTGCTGGGATTACAGGTGTGAGCCACCGCACCCAACCCATTTGTGATTTTTGTTTTAGTTACATTTTTTGTAATTGATTTCTCACATAACTGTATTGTGCTCATAGATTGTGGTATATGTATATGGTACTAATTCTTTGAGATTTGAAGAGGACCACTCTGTGGTCTAGCAATAATGTGGGCCTGTGAGAAAGGAATATTCACCAGTTAGGTATAATGCTATATCCCTTAGAAAAAGCTTATAAATTTGATGTCTAACTCATCTGTATCCTCAGTGATTTCTTAAAATTTACCTTATGTCAGATACTGATTGAAATGTGTTAAAATCCACAATGATGATGGATTTCCCTTTTTTTCCATTAGTTTGATAAAATTTTTTATGTTTAGTTTTAACTTTTATTATGGAAAGTTTCAAGCACACACAAAAGGAGAAAAAAATAGTATAATCAATCCCTATCACTCACCTGTCTTGAACCATTATGAATATATATGGCCAACCTTATTTCATACACATTCTTTCTACCACTCCTTTTATGCTTCTCCTCCCCAGATTATTAAAAAGCAAATCCTTGATAAGACTATTATTTTTTTACACTCATTGTTCACATTTACTCTCGTATTTACCACACTATTTGCGTACCATTCCTTTTTGCATCTCAGCCTATCTGTAAATGTTTTCCTTTTGCCTGAAATGTATATATTACAGTATCCTCTAGTGAAAATCTTTTAGTGATAAATTTTCTATTTGTTGGAAAATGTTTTTATCTTGTGCACTTTCTGGAAAATTAGTGCATAACTCAAGTTAGCAGTTTATTTTTTCTGAGCACTTGAATGATAATATTCCAGTGTCTTGGCTCCCATTGTTGCTGTTGAGAATTAAATAGGAAGGATAAATTTCTGTTACTGTGTGGATGATCTCATTGACTGCTTTAAGGACTTACCTCTTTTTCTTTGGTAATCTGCAGTGTCACATGATATGACGAATAAAATTATGTCATAAATAATTGAATGATTATAATCTCCAGTTACTGGCTTTAACTTAACATTCTACTTCTGGGTGGTGATTAGTATTCTGTAAACAGTTAAGTACATAAGGGAATGCATGCTAATTAAAAAGATCCTATGGTGAATCTTTTTGGAGAACACAGTTCATAATTTGTCTGCTTTAAAACTTTCTTCTCAGGATCTTGTGTATGTACCTTGATGTAAACAGGCACAGTATACTTTATCTTTCTACAGCACTATTGGAAATAATTATGAAAAATGGAAGCACGGCTGGAAATAGCCCTCATTGCCGAAAACCATCAGGTAGTGGTGATCAAAACAAGCCTAATGGCACAAAGGACAGCACATCTGGTAGTGGTGAAGGTGGAAAAGGCTATACCAAAGACCAAGTAGATGGAGTTCTCAGGTAGGAATAAATATGGTTTACATCTCAATCATAACTGGTATTGTACTTTTTGATGTTATAACACCTGAAAAAAGTGAAATACAACATTAGAAGAATAGACATCAAAGAATTGAACTCTGGGTTTGTCTTATGCTTCATATTCTTTATAAAACTAGTCTGTAAAGTACCAACTCTATAGAATATTCTGTTTTTTAAAGTAACCTCAAGTTACAAAGCTTTTTCCAAATAATTTTTTTAAGAAAAATTATTGCAACTTTTTGACACAATATTGTTTGCGTAGCAATATTAAAAGAGGATGAAGAATTGTTTTATTTTACATAGATGAAAATGGGAGAATTTCATGAGAGGAATATTGAGTGTAATAGCAACATTTTCAATTTCCTACTTATATTAGTGAAGGATTTTTTTTCTATTTATATTATTTTTTAAGGCTATCTTTATATATATGCAGACACTATAATGTCTTTTCTTTTTGTATATTTTTAACTCTGATTATTCTGTCTCTGTTTTTAGTTTTACCTCATGATACACTTTTACTTCAAGCAGAAATGTTAGAGTTGAAAAGTTATAAACTGGGTTTTGGGTATCTGGCTTTTTTAAATTTTATAAGTAAAAGGTTTTCTGCAAATGAGATGAAACTTTTGGAAACACTAGAAAAAAGTCTGTTTTGTTTCCTGCTAAAGCTTAAGGAAGCTGTATTGATGTTGTACTGATATTATTTTGCTAGGGAAACTAAAGATTAAGAATTTTGAACAGAGATTAATTCAAGAATTCTCATGGAGAGTGAATAATAATATAGTGAACTGACTCAAGTGAAGAGTAGTTAAAATTAGTTAGGTTAAATCTCTTTCTCATTTGTCCTTTCTTGTCTCTCTTTTAATTTTATTTCTTTTTTCACCTTTTTACCCCATTCTCAACTTTTTATTTACCATAATTTGTAACTGAAGTATATTTTGAGATATAGGTTTTATTTATTAAGGAAAGTGGTTTACCATATCTTAATTTTAAAATCAAATACCCATATATTTATACTTTGCATTTGTCCCTATATATTTAAATGCGAAAGCTTGGTTTTAACATTTTATTTGAGAGTGATTACAATGACAAAAAAGGATTCTCTGACTGGGTGTGGTGGCTCACGCCTGTAATCTTAGTACTTTGGGAGGCCAAGGCGGGTAGATCACCTGAGATCAGGAGTTCAAGACCAGCCTGGCCAACATGGCAAAACCTCATTTCTACCAAAAATAGAAAAAGTAGCCGGGCATGGTGATAGGCACCTGTAATCCCAGCTACTCGGGAGGCTGAGACTGAAGAATCACTTGAACCCAAGAGGCAGAGGTTGCAGTGAGCCAAGATCACACCACTGCACTCCAGCCTGGGCGACAGAGCAAGCCACCTTCTGAAACAAACAAACAAATGAACAAAAAAGTATTCCTTAATCATGGTAAAGCCATTATAGAGTATTTGATGAGTATGAATGGTAGTGAAGCACTTTGAGTATATAAATAATGCTACTAACCACTTTTATACCTATAGTACTGTATCAGAGGTAGCTGAATAAGTGAAAGAAATGAATAAGTGAGAAACTTACTTTTGAATTTATTTCGTAAAAAACTTTTGTTAGTAAGCAGTGTGCTTGAAACATGTTCCTGGAAAACACATTCTAAAACAAATTGTATTTCCTTATAGGATTTACTTTATGTTGAGAGAACATATTCTCAAGAGTTCAAAGAAAGTTAAATGTATTATATATGATTTGTTTTTTTTTTAAGAATATAGAATCACCTATATATTTGAAAGTTTACCAAAAAACTATGGTTGAAAGTTTTGGAAAAGAAGAATCTCCTAAATCTGGTGTTTTTAAAAAGTCTGTTTCTTCATTTCCTCTACCCTAGCCTTGAAAGAAAAAGAAGAGTAGTCCAAGGTGTGGTAGAAATAAGGAAGGAAGAGCATTGATGCCTCTTTGTTCTGGTATTGATTATATATATATGTGGGATGGGGTTGGTTTTGTATGTATGTGGGTGGTTGTGTGTGTGGTTCTCCAAAGCCCAGAGGAACTGGCTCTAGGCAAAGAAACACCTTGAGAATGGAAGAATGAAAGATGATGGTGAGTGTAGATACACTCTGTGTGTGGCCAGAGTTGGACAGGTGGAGACATAAAAGGTGGAGGAAAATTTTTCTGTTTTCTCTGTCAAATTGGAGATGAAGTCTCCTGAGAGTAAGAAGAAAAGAGATGAGGTTGAAAGCTTAAGAGAGTGGTAAAAGTATGGAATATTTGCAGAGGATAAAAGCAAAGGGAATGGAGTATGACTGATTTAGCTTTGAGGCCCAGCCACATTTGAGACCATGAATTCTTTAGGAGTGGAAGAAATAGCTTAGTAGTATACCTGTATTAGAGATTGGTCCTCTGGTCAGTAATCTTACTATACCTTTTTAATTAAATATAATTTTTTTTCTTTTGGGGACTAAATATGATTGGAACAGTCTCTAAGAGAATCCCTACGTTTTCAAAATACTTCAGTCTGTACTTTATATGAGTTTCTTAGCTGAATATACCTTTTCGCTTATATTAGCCTTCATAAGTGTTGCTTTAGTGAGGGTACAGATCACCAGCAAACACTTACATGATGTATGTTTTTGTTTTTTCTTTTACCTATACACAGGGGATTTTTCTGAAGAAAACCATGTTATCTTGTTGGTTAGCATCATTATGCAAACAAGTTGCTCAGTGACAATTTGGCTCAATGGGGAGAAGTCTTACAATAATACTGCATCCATTGCATAAGTAAGAGCTAGCTTACAGTAAGACTGAAGAAAAAGTGTGTAACTTTGTAAACTAATATTCTGTTAAACTTGGCGATTTTTTTTTTAATGGAAGTATATTGAAAAATAATGGAGACAAAGTTGTCATGGATCTTACTTGAAATTTTTAATATACCATTGAAAAACTTTAATATATCATTTAAAAACTTTACAAGATCAGTGTGAAATTATTAATGGGAGTATCATTGTATTTATCAATTAGAAACACTGTACAGCTGTTAAGTCAATTTAATTATGGGATTTGAATTTAAGATTTGATTTAAGCTTCAGTTCTTTGAGAAGAAAAGAAATCATTTTGCTAAACTTATAAAATAAGTAATTCCTTGTCTCAGGAATAAATAAATGTTTCCTTAAACACTAGTTAAGTTTGGAGTATATTTAAATAATTAGCTATATAGCACACATGAAAAAAAGAGAATTGAAAAATGACCTTCCTCTCCCACCAACTATGTTTCCATGTACATAAGAGAAGACATAAAGTCCGGACCAGGCAGAGTTTTCCCATTGTTGAGCTCCACACAGATCCTTTTGGCCTTTTTGTACATTATTTCCTTCCAAGATAGGTAATGGGTTACTCTTTTTAAATTTATTTTAATTCTTCAGTGAGGCAGGAGAAGGTTTTACTCTTTTAGAAAGCAGCAGATTGTAAAAAGTGTAACAAACAGATGTAGCTGATGAAAAGGAGCATGATGAACAACAATATGAATGAAAATAGATACCTGAATGCTAATTTCTCATTCAGGTGTGAAAAATTAGGTGAATGGGTATATTTGGAGCCTTACTTCAAATACATAGCCTTCAGGCTGTCCATTGGTGATGATGACTTTATAACTGCTGGCTTCTCAATAATTTCTCCTCTAATATATAATGAAAAATATAGTGCAGAGAAGATATGGTAGAGCTGGATACAGCTGAAAGTTAATGAAATAACTGTTTTTCCTGTCTAGCCGTTTTTTTTTTTTTTTTCTCATCTGTGGCAATTCTTAACTTTATGACCCTATCTAGAGCACTGCAGTTTTTCACCTACTTTGTCAACACTATCCAGCAACCTTCTGTGCTGCCTTTTTAAGTTGACCAGGCTTTTGTGCTCAATAATTATAAACAAGACAATTTAGAGACTTAATCTGGAACATAATTCAACATCCTACACACTCAAACCAAGTAGTAATGGCTTTAGGATTGTTCAGTGTTTAATTTACCTTTTATTTTTTGCATTCAGGTAGTGTCTGCCATATTCATAGCTGTATACCTTGTCTCACAGTCTATTTCACTTCTGTTAACTGCTTCTCTTCTATTCCAAATGATTTTTATTACCAACTACATTTTCATGACAGCATTCATCACATTTGATCTGAATGTGACTTTTTAGATCCCCATCATTTCTGCTCTCAAATTGAAAGTCATCTGTCCATCCATCCAACATATATGGTGAACAAAATATAATCCCTGCCTTCAAAGAATCTGTAATCTAGAAGAGTTGTCAGACAAGTAAAGAGGCAAATGTAGTACACTGTGGTAATTGTTGGGATAAGGCTAAGTTCAGAGGATGTGGGGAGGATATAAGAGGGGCAGCAAATGTAGTCCTGAGAAATTTGAATTCTTAGGAAAAGGAAGAGCTAAGCCAGAGTCCAGAGAAGTTGTAGAAACTAGCTAACCAAGAGGAGAAGCAGAGAAGGTGTGCTTAGCACCAAAAACAGCTGCAAAGATCTAGGAGGTAAGAGAGTCGGCTTCAATACTGATTGTAAGAAAGAAACAGGAAGATGATAGGTCACTTTGAAATCTGATGGGTATCCTTTTTTTCTGTATTCCAGTTCTAAGACAGCAGGATTTCCAAGTCGGATGAACAGATTTGAATTCTTACTTGTGAGGCCTTCCTTTATTACTTATTTGAAATAGGAGGCCTGCCCTTCCTTTCTGTTTCTATTAGCTACTTTATTTTTCTCCAGATATTTATCACCATATGATGTACATTATATTTTACTTATATATTTGTTTATTGCTTGTCCTTCTCCCAATTGTAAATTTGTGATTGTTTTATTCACCACTGTAGCATCTGAAATTGTGCCTAACAGAAAGTAAATATTTGTTGTTAGTAAATATTTGTTGAAGAAATAAGTCCTCATTCTCATCTGTTACTTGGTTATGTGAATTTAGGCAATTAACCACTCAAAGACTGGTTTCCTCATTGGTTAAATAGCAATAATGTCTACTAAATGAGGAGCAAATGAGATAATTTGTGTAAAATAATCAGTATAATAAAATTCTATAGTTCTTTATGTGAAATCTTTGTGACCAAATGCAATTTGGAATTCAGAATTCTTCATATTTTAGAGAGGTATTAATATAGTCGGCTCTCCACATCTATGGGTTCTGCATCTGTGGATTCAACCAACTGTGAATTGAAAGTATTTGGTGAAAAATAACAATACAACAATGAAAAATAATACAAATTAAACAACCAATAAAGTGTAACAGCTGTTTACATAGCATTTACATTGTCTTAGGTATTATTTATAACCTAGAGATGATTTAAAGTACATGGGAAGATGCATAAAGGTTATATGTAAGTACTACACTATTTTATATCAGGAATTTGAGCATCCATAGATTTTGGTATTCAAAGAGGGAGGATCCTGGAACTAATCCCCTGTGGATACCAAGGAATGACAGTGTATTATATATTATACATCTTAGAGTCTAGGGCAGCAGTCCATAACAAATAGTAACATGTCTCAGCAAAACATACAGGTATTCACACTTAATTGGGATAAATGAAGATTCTATAGTAGCTTCACATCTTTTCAGGTCAGATTTTTGCCTAGAGGCAAAATCTAAGTCCAGTTCACTTTTTTATGCAGTAAAATTAGTTATAGAATGACTTTGATTTTTCAGAGCTTTATGGATATTAGAACATTGATATGGGATGGTGGACCTGTACCTAACACACAGTAGGTGTTTTATAAATGCCTCCCATTTCCTTTATTTCTATCACATAGTTTCTAAACATTTCTAGGAGAATGAGTCTCTACACAGGTAGGGATCATTCTCTTTTTTTGTTTACAGATACATGTCAAATACCTAGAACACTGGGCACAGTGGGTATTCAATAAATATTATTGACTAAATAAAGGAAATGTCATGTTTTTGAAATAAAGTTGACATATGTTAATGTTTTTTAAGTCTCTAAAGTAGAAAAATCCAATTTTAATTTCTGTAAATTTGTATAATTTTATATTACTTGCCCTTTTAACCCCCAATTTCATATAACAAATGATAGATGCCTTCATTATATAAAGAAAGCTAAGGCTCATTTACTTTGAAAATATTTACTGAGACCCTGTTGTGTGCCCAGCACTGTGATATCTAATAGGTTTAATAGTAAAAAAAAAAAAAAAAAAAAATCAATCTTGTCTCTTTTCTTTGAAAACTTTGAATCAGTCTTTGCGGTTCTTTTGCTGCCAGTGTCCACTTATACCCCAGATCATTTTGCCGGTCACTTACCTCTGTCTACCTCTGTTATCAAGCCACCCACACATGGAACACATCTAAAGTTGCAAAGTACTCTCCAAAAATTTTGAAAATGTACTGTGGCTTTTGTGAAAGTAAATTACTAGATTGTGGAAGCAGGTTGGCATCCACTTGTACTTAATGTTCTCTGTTCCATTCAGAGTATTTCTTTTCTAATCCTAATGTACTTTAAATACTCCAGGCTTAAATCTGTTAAATATTTAATGTACAAACTGTATGTATATAATCTTTAGAAATGCGCTTATCACAATGAAAATCAGGGATAACATTTTTTGAGTACCATGTTATATTTTATCATGAGATGTTATCTTTTTCAGAGAGTGACACAGATAAATTATCTTTGGCATAACAAGGCTGGCTGGGTGCAGTGGTTAATGCCTGTAATCCCAGCACTTTGGAAGCCTGAGATGGAAGGATCATTTGAGGCCAGAAGTTCGAGACTAGCCTCAGCCCCAACATAGCAAGACCCCATCTATACCAAAAATAAATAAATAAATAGGCTGACTTAATTTGACATTTAAACCATAGAATACTGCAGTTGTTTTGCATGTACTAAACTATTGCTTTGATAGTTGGTTAGATCTACATTATGCAAGAACAAAATTTTTGGAATGTAATGCATGTTCATTCTTAGCTGTGACATGCTTTTGAAGAGTTTTGGAATTACTTTATCCACTTACAAGTACTAAAAAATTGTTTGTATTGTCTCATTTTAGTTACAATATATGCTCTGACTTTCATCCACGATTATTATGGGCTTTGCTTTACTTCTGTAGTTGTAATCCCTTACACTAAGGACATTTTCATGGTTTACTCTTCTTAGACTGGGGAAGAGGTTGGAGGAATATGGTCTATGGTTGAAAAAGAGAATGAAGCAAACTAATCCTTAAAGGGATAAGCCATCATTAGATTTTGAGAAAGAGTCCACAGATAGTTCTTTATACTATCCTAATAAATTTAAAAATTAGAGATATTACATGACCGTCTTCCTTGAAATTTACATTATAACACACTCTCTTGTTCACAGCATAAACAAATGTAAAAATTACTATGAAGTACTTGGAGTTACGAAAGATGCTGGTGATGAAGATTTGAAAAAAGCTTATAGAAAGCTTGCTTTGAAGTTTCATCCAGACAAAAACCATGCACCTGGAGCAACAGATGCTTTTAAAAGTAAAGTAAACCTTTAAAGCAATTTTACTAAGCTCTCTTTAAAATTCACTTTATAGTGTTTCAGAATATTAAATTCTGCTTTTGGACTGGTGCATTTAGAGACCAGCACAAGCAAGGGTCTCGAAAATCCTTTAAAACTTCAGTATTAACTGGTCATACCTGAAGTCAAACGAATGCAGTTTGCCTTCACAAAAGCAACATTCCAGTTCTGATACAGTCTTAAGTAACTTTTCTAGGCACGTATGCATGCTTTCTTGTTTACCAGGAACAAGTAGGGTGATGATTATGCATGAGCTTCTAGCATATTGCCGTCTGGTTCTAAATGAACTAAAAGCAAAATATAGTTTTTGTGAGTTTTTAAGGTACAATAGACTGGAACTTGGATATTTAAGAAAAATCTCCCCAGAGTTCTTTTATTTCTATTAAATTTTGCCCAGTTTTTTCATTTTATATATGTAGTTTTAGCTAATGTCATTTTTTCTTTTTAAAAATATCATTCCTCTTGCCTACTATTTATTTTTTGTTTTCTATCCCAATATTCTTTACATTTTTTGCCAGTTTAATAAATGTCAGAGAAGTGATTTTGTCATTTTGTATTTTGTTAAATACAATTTATTTGTAATAATTAATTTCTAATTCATAGTTAAATGCCTAAATTTGTGATTGTTCATTCTTGTGAATTTGGCATCCATAAAGCCAGTGTATAATGTTTACAGTACAATAGTGGGGTCTTAGAATCACTGGAAGTAGATACTCATTTTAAACATCTTCCAAAAAGATAGAAGAATCAATTGGTCCTTCATGAAAATACTGATAAGATTGTTTCCAAAACAGTTTTGTTTCTTGAAGGAAGTTGCCAACGAAAATACATTTGGGAATTAATAATATATTCCAATAAAAGCCATTGCCAAAGTGGTGCTGGTAACAGTAAAATACCACTGTGACAGGGAGAGACGTCTCAGTTTGTTTCCTTAAAGTAAAAGTGGTGTGTTGAAAGTACAGGAAAAGCTTTACTTGAAAACACTAACTTGTAAATTACATTTCCATTAGTTCATTACCTGAAGAATGTGTCCAGAAAATAGTGCCATTATTTTCTTTCCTCCAAATACACGCCTTTATTAAACAAAAGTAAAGCTTTCATTTTAAAAAATAACACAGATAATAGCACTTAGGTTAATTTATAATTCAATAGTACAGAAAGTTGGGAAATTTCTGATGGAATTGTCAAGTAGAATAAATATTTGTTTAATTTGTTTTATAGCTTGAGCCTAATGTATGCAGTCACAGAGTTACCAGAAAATGTAACTGAAATCTTTAAATAGCTAATTTATTATATATTCCCCCAAAAGCTAAAAGTGAGTTTAGATTTATGAGTTCCACAAATTTAATTTAAAATTTTTTGAGTTTTAAAAACGTTTAAAATATTTTGGCAGTGGATTATTCATATGTTTGTGATCTGCTAAGTGATTTCAGTGTTAATTCTTCATTAATGCTAAGAACATTAAACTATTTCTTCAACTTCTGTATTGAAGTCATGTTAGCATCTTGGAATAACACTAAATGTATGTAGCATATTTCTACAGCCTCTGTAGTGTTTTGAATAGGTTAGCAGCATAGATGTCACCTAAGGAAGCCAGCTGGACACTCAGTGGGGTTTTACAAAGCTGGTTATACTTTCGTGTGGTACATTTCAGAGTTTAGTGCTCTGCTTTGCAAAACTAGAAACTTAATACCAACATGCCGGGAGATGATTTATATCTAGAGGAGAGGATCACATTGTTCAATACACAAAGAGATTACCTGTAAATCAGAATGCCAGTTTATTAGTCCCAAAGAGGATCAGAATAGGAAATTGGCTGATGAGCCCATTTTTCACTGAGTGGAAACTACATAGAAAACTCAAGTTGTAATCCACATATGCTTGGCTAGTAACAGTAGTTAATTAGAAAATATTACAGATAGCATCATCACACAAAAATGGCAGGTTTTATTCATTTAGCATACAGGATCTTCTCATTGTCTTCGGTATCATCTTATTTTATTTTTAACCAACCAGTCTGTTTTTGGAATACTAAGCCATTTATCTCTGAGCAAAGACAATACTGTTGTCTTTTTTATAAAAGCTAAAGTATGGATTGATTGCTCTGTAATTACTAAAACACTTTTTTCAGAAAATGGAAACTTCTTGCTTTTATTTCCTTCAAGAATAGAAAATGAAGAGGTAATTAATAATTAAATGAAGAGATGTTTCATTTGTGTGTTTTGTAAAGCTTTAAAAATAAAAAAGATGGTTCTCAAGGAGAAGGGACGAAATGAACTCATACGTTCATGTAGCTATTTTGTCTTTCCAGTTAGGATTATAAGTTTCCCAAGTGGGGAGTATTTTATTTACATGTAAAATGACTTGCAAAATACATGTAAACATATTTTTTAAAACATTTTAATGAAATGAATCCCTTTCCTTTTTTCTGATGTAGATGTCTTCAAAACATACCCATTCTACATTATCTTCAAAGATTCCCCAGCATTTCAGAGACTATTTGAATAATACCTGTGTCTATTGACATACACATGAATGTTGTAATAGGGCGTAGATTAGTTGTTTATGTGTTTGATTGACAAGTAATAGTGGAATGGGAGTTGTTGCTTGTATTAGTTCTGGTAGTTCAATATGAACATCTAGAGTATATCTCTAAGAACAAAGAGTTTAATTCTGCCATTTGGGTTAGTTCTTGTAGAGAAGTACAATGAGAGAATCTGAGATATCTTCTTCCCCAAAGAATTTATAATTCATAAAGGGGAGATAAACCTTACACAGAACTTTTGTGATATAGTAATGCCTCACATTTAAGAAACATCTTACAGTTTTTCATTCCCATTTTTAAATTTAATGCTTATTTAAAAATCTCATGAAATAGTTAAGAGACCAGTGTCATCCTCATTTCAAAAATAAGAAAATTGAGACTCAGATTTACCCAGGATCTCACAGAAGACCAACTATATTTAAATACCAAAACAGACTACAGATGTCCAAAGAAAGGTTAGAAAGATGAAGTCTCATTGTGAGCAGAGTAGTTGGAGAAACCTTCATAATAGTTAGAATTAAGGTTAAAATTAAGAGTTTTCTTAAGAGTTAGCATGATGTCTATGGTTAGAGAAGAGAGGGGATGGCAAAAGCTTGGCAGCGAGAATGAGGTGGGTGATCTAAAATTCCATGAGGACTTCCACTTTCAGGAAGATAGGACAGATATACTTTTCCCTATTTCTCCCAATGAGTACAACTGAAAACCCCAAACATTAATATATAAAATAAAGAAAACAAACAAAGGAAGACTCTGAAAGGTGGAGAGAAAAAAGGTAAACCAACTAGGTAGGGACCTCAGTATTTAAAGAACAACACAGCAGTTAGTTGCTTAGGTTTTTTTTTTTTTTTTTTTTTTTGACGGAGTCTTGCTGTGTTGCCCAGGCTGGAATGCAGTGACACAGTCTCGGCTTACTGCAACCTCTGCCTCTTGGCTTCAAGCAATTCTCTGCCTCAGCTTTTTGAGTAGCTGGGATTACAGGCACCTGCCACCACACTCGGCTAATTTTTTTGTATTTTTAGTAGAGATGGGGTTTTCACCATCTTGGCCAGGCTGGTCTTGAACTCCTGACCTTGTGATGCACCCACCTCAACCTCCCAAAGTGCTGGGATTACCAGCGTGAGCCACCGTGCCTGGCCTACGTATTCTTTTTTTGCCCCATATATATCCCAGATTAGATGCTGGAGGAGTAGGTAACACAAAAACACCAATAAGTATAGACAGAAAAACCCCAAGAAAAGCCTGCCTTATCTAGCCAAATGATCAGGAAAGGGATAGCCTAGAAAGACAGAAAAACAGTAGCCACTCTACTGCAAACACCACAGGAAAAATTGTTGCCCCACCCTGACCCACACTAGCAAAGGCTGAGTAGAGAGCCTAGACTACCACCCCCTCTATGCTGTAATGAGATACTCTAAGCTCCCTTCTGGGATGGTAACAGAGAAGGTTAACTAGATAGCTTAGACTTTCATTTATGCTGGGTAGTAAGAAAGGCTTCCCTCACAATGTCAGTGGGGATCATGTGGACTTTCACCTCCACCTGGCAGTGAAAGGGTGCTCATTCTCCCTGCTGGGGTAGTATCAGAGGTAGCCTAATGTACAGTCAGGACTTTAATCACCACCCAGAGGTAACAAAGTCATTTCCTTATGGTGTCAGTGAAGTTAAATGGAGAACAGTAATGAAGCATCTCATCTCCTCCTAGGCAGGGAGATATAAGTGGAGGTTTGATGTTTCCATAAGGGAGCTTCTGTATCTATCCAATGGGATCCTTCCCCTTGAGTGTCTTCAGAGGCCAAGGGAAAAAACCCGGACTTCCACTCCCACTTAGGAACAATGAGATGATATTCCCCTTCTCTGCTGAAGTGGAGTCAGAGGAATACAATAAAAACAAAATATGTAAATAAGATCCAGACTCTCATAAGATAATACCCCATATTATGAAGTTTCAGTTGAAAATTACTTGTCAGTCTAAGAACCAGGAATATCTCAAAACTATAGAATGTTTATGATCATGTAAATGTTTCAATGGGTCGTCATATAAATGTTTCAATGAGCAACTACAAATAAGCTTAAAACAAAAGAATCTCTGCAAAGCAATAAAAAGTCTGAGCAAAGCTGTTAAAGTATAAAGAACAAAATAGAAATTTTACAACTCAAAAATAAAAACTATCAATAAGTAGAATAAACAGCAGAATGGACAGATAGAGGAAATAATTGGTGAGCTAGAAAATAGAAAAATAGATGTTATCCAATTTGAACATAGAAAATAAGCTCAAATGAAAAAGGACATAGCCTCAGAGACTGGTGGGACTATAGCACAAGATCTAATATTTAGGTGATTAGTGTCCTAGAAGAAAGGGAGAAAGAAGGCAGAGCTGAAAAGGTACTGAGAAAATTAAAGGTTGAAAACTTCCCAAATTTGGCAAAAGATAGAAGCCTATAGATTCCAGTTGAATGAACCCCAAACTGATAAACCCAAAGAAAGTCACACCAAGACACATCATTGTCAAACTTTTGAAAGCTAAAGACAACGGCTTGAAAACAGCAAAAGAGAAATGACGCCTTACCTCTAAGGGGAAAAGCAATTTAAGTGACAGCAGATTTCACATCAGAAACCACAGAGGCCATAAAGAAGTGGCACATATTTCAAGTGCTGAAGGAAAAGGAACTGTCAACCTAGAATCCTATACTCAGCAAAAATATCTTTCAGGAATGAAGGGGAAATCCAGACATTTGTCAGATGAAGGAAAAATGAGAAAATTTGTCAAGAGCAAATACAACCTAAGAGAATAGCTAAAGGAAGTTCTTTAAACAAAAGGACACAATAAAAGAAAGAATCTTGAAATATCAAGAGGAAAGAAAGAACACGGTACTCTGGTATTATTTGTGGTGCCCCAAAGTTTGTATGTTGAAACCTAGTCACAAATGTGATGGTATTAGGAGGTGAGGCCTTTGGGAGGTGGGATTCCACCTTGTGAAGACAGAGTTAGAAGGAACCATTTGTGAACCAGAAAGCAGACCCTCACCAAGACACTCAGTCTGCCAGTGTCTTGATCTAAGCCTCAGCCTCTGTAGCTGTGAGAAACAGATTTGGTTATAAAATATCCAATTTATGATATTTTGTTATAGCAATCTGAATGGACTAAGACACATGGTAAGCAAAAATATGGTTAAATACAGTATACTTTTGCTTCTCCTGAGTTTGTTTGATATTTGAAGCAAAAATTACAACATTGATAAGGTTTTAGATGTAGGTAAAGAAAATATATAAGGCAATTTTTTTTTTTTTTTTGAGATGCAGTCCCTCTCTGTCACCCAGGCTGGAGTGCAGTGGCACAATCTCTGCTCACTACAACCTCCGTCTCCCGGGTTCAAGCGATTTTCCTGCCTCAGCCTCCTGAGTAGCTAGGATTACAGGCATGCGCCACCACACCCAGCTAATTTTTTTGTATTTTTAGTAGAGACGGGGTTTCACCATGTTGACCAGGATGGTCTCGATCTCTGGATCACATGATCCACCCGCCTCAGCCTCCGAAAGTACTGGGATTACAGGCATGAACCACCGCGCCTGGCTGGCAATTACGTTTTAAATGGGGGAAGATAAAGGGAAGTAAAGGGAGGTAAGGATTCTGTACTTAATTCAAACTAACAAAATGATGACACCAGAGGATTATAAATTATGTATATATTATGTATATATAATACATATACATTATGTGTATATAATGTATATATAATACCTAGAGCAACCACTAAAAAGTTATACAAAGATATATACTTAGAACAGACTATAGATAAGTCAAAATGGAATTCTAAAAAATGTTCAAGTAACTAACTCACAGGTTGTCAGGAAAAAGAAAACAGGAATGAAAGGACAGAAAATAAAAAATAAAATGGCAGGCTTAAACCCTAACTTATCAGTAATTACATTACATGTAAGTGACCTGTCTATGCCAATTAAAAGTCTTTTGGTATAATGCATTTTAAAAGCATGATTTCACTAGGTGAAGTGGCTCACGCCTATATATTCCTAGCAGTTTGGGAGGTGAAGGTGGGAGGATCAGTTGAGCCCATGAGTTCAAGATCAACCTAGCCAACGGTGAGACCCCTATCTCTACAAAAAATTTAAAAATTAGCTGGATTTGGTAGCACGTGTCTGTTATCCCAGCTACTTAGGAGGCTGAGGCAGGAGAATCACTTGAGCCTGAGGGGTTGAGGCTGCAGTGACCTGTGATTGTGCCACTGCACTCCAGCTGGGGTAACAGAGCAAGACCTTGTTTTAAAAACAAAACATGATTTTGCTGTATGTTGTCTACAAGAAAATTATTTGATAACACTATATCCAGAATAAAAATAAGATTGAAAAACTATATCATGCAAATATTAATCAAAAGAAAACAGGAGTTGCTATATTAATATTAGAGCAAGTAGGCTTTAGGGTAAAAAAAATTACCAGAGTAGTACATTATGAACATGTATATGATAAAAGAGTCAGTCCTTTAAGACATAAATGTATATGCACCGAAAGACAGCTGCAAAATATGTAAAGCAAAAACTAATAGAACTGGAGGAAGAAATAGACAAAGTCACAGTTATAGTTGGAGACTCTGATACCTCTCTCTCATAATTGATAGAACAATTAGATAGAAAATCAACAAGAATATAGAAGAACTAAACACCACCATCACCCAACAAGATTTAATCAACATTTATACATGCCGCTCAACAACAGCGGACTGCAAATTCTTTTCAAGTTCCCACAGAACACACAGGAAGATAGACCATATCCTAAGTCATAAGATAAACCTCCACTAAAATAAAATATTGAAATTATACAAGTATGTTCACCAACCACAGTGGAATCAAAGTGGAAATCAGTAACACAAAGGTAATAGGAAAACGTCCAATCCTTGGAAACTGAACAACATACTTCTAAAGTATTCATGGGTCAAACAGGAAATATCAAAACAAATTTTAAAAAATAATATTGAACTAACTTGCCTGGGCACGGTGGCTCACGCCTGTAATCCCAGCACTTTGGGAGGCTGAGGCGGGTGGATCACAAGGTCAGGAGATCGAGACCATTCTGGCTAACACGGTGAAACCCTGTCTCTACCAAAAATACAAAAAGCCAGGTGTGGTGGTGGGCACCTGTGGTCTCAGCTACTCAGGAGGCTGAAGCAGGAGAATGGCGTGAACCCAGGAGGCAGAGCTCACAGTGAGCTGAGATTGCGCCACTGCACTCCAACCTGGGCAACAGAGCAAGACTCCATCTCAAAAAATATATATGTGTGTGTGTGTGTGTGTGTGTGTATATATATATATAACTAAAAATGAAAATACAACAATCAAAATTTGAGAAGACCAGCTAAAGGAATGCTGAGAGGAAACTTGTAACATGAAATGCATATGTTAGAAAAGAGGAACAGTCTCAAATCAGTTATCTATGCTTCTACCTTACAAATCTAGAAAAAGAATAGAAAAATAAACTCAAAGCAAGCAAAAGAAGGAAATTATAAGAGTAGAAATCAGCACAAGTGAAAAGAGTAGCAATAGTGAATATCAATGAAACAGAGCTGGTTCTCTGAAAAAAATCAATAAAATTGAAAGACTGACCAAAAAAAGAGAGAAGACAGAAATGACCATTGTCAGAAATGGTGTCAGAGACAAGGATATCACTGCAGACATCAAAAGGATAATAAGAATACTATGAACAATTCCATACACGTAAGTTTACAAATTAGATAAGATGGTTCAATTAGTTGAAAAATACAAATGATCACAACTCAGTCTGATATAGGTAATGTGAATAGCCCTATAGAAATTGCTGTGGTTTGGGTATATTGAAATTTGATCCCCAATGTGGCAGTGTTGGGGGGTGTAGCCTAGTGGGAAGTGCTTTTGTTATGGGGGGCAGACCCCTCATGAATGTCTTGGTGCTGTTCTCACAGTAGTAAGTTCTTGCTCTTTTGAGGCTAGATTAGTTCTCGCAGGAATTGATTATTTCCTGAGTGAGTGGGTTGTTACAAAGCCAGGACACCCCTCAGGGTTTCCCCTCTTTGCACCTGTCTGCTTCCGCTTTGATTTTCTCCACCATGTGATTTAGCACAAAAGCCCTCACCAGAAGCCAAGGCCATGCGCACAAACTTCTCAGCCTATAGAACCGTAAGCTAGTCTCAGGTATTCTATAGCAACACAAAATGGACTAAGACAGAACTGTTCAGTGAATTAAAGTTGTAATTACGAAATTCCCAAAAAAGAAATATCCAGGCTCAGATCCCCTTGTTTTTTTTTTTTGTTTTGTTTTGTTTTTTTTGAGACGGAGTCTTGCTCTGTCGCCCAGGCTGGAGTGCTGTGGCGCGATCTCGGCTCACTGCAAACTCTGGTTCCCGGGTTCACACCATTCTCCTGTCTCAGCCTCCCAAGAGGCTGGGACTACAGGTGCCCGCCACCACACCCAGCTAATTTTTTGTATTTTTTTAGTAGAGATGGGGTTTCACCATGGTCTCGATGGTCTCGATCATAGTCAGGATGGTCTCGATCTCCTGACCTCGTGATCCACCCGCCTCGGCCTCCCAGAGTGCTGGGATTACAGGCGTGAGCCACCGTGCCCGGCCTTCAGATCCTCTTATTGAAGAAGTCTATCAAACTTTTTAAGGAAGAATTAAAACTAATTCTACATAATCTCTTCCAGAAAATAGAAGAGAAAGAGACATTTTCCAGTTAATGTTAAGAAATGTTTTACCCGGCCGGGCGCGGTGGCTCAAGCCTGTAATCCCAGCACTTTGGGAGGCCGAGACGGGCGGATCACGAGGTCAGGAGATCCAGACCATCCTGGCTAACACGGTGAAACCCCGTCTCTACTAAAAAATACAGAAAACTAGCCGGGCGAGGTGGCGGGCGCCTGTAGTCCCAGCTACTCGGGAGGCTGAGGCAGGAGAATGGCGTAAACCCAGGAGGCGGAGCTTGCAGTGAGCTGAGATCCGGCCACTGCACTCCAGCCTGGGCGACAGAGCGAGACTCCGTCTCAAAAAAAAAAAAAAAAAAAAAAAAGAAATGTTTTACCTTGCTTATATCAAAACCAAAGACATTACAAAAAACAAAACAAAACAAAACAAAATTACAGACCAGTATACTTTGTGGAATAAACCCAAACGTCCTTAACAAAATACCAGAATTTTGCAGTATATAGAAAGAATAATATACCCCAAACAATAGAAGTTTATTTCAAGGTAGCAAACTCAATTCACTATTTGAAGATCAATAAGTGTAATCCACCACATTAATAGACTAAAGGAAAAAAATCCCACGATTATATTAATCAGTGGAATAAAAGCATTTGATACATTTCACCACCCATTCATGATAAAAACTGTCAGAAAAAATAGCAATAGAAGGGAACTGCCTCAACTTGATGAAGAGCAACTACAGAACTCCTGTAAGCTAACATTAAATGGTGAAAGACTGAATGCTTTTCCCTTATGATCAAGAATAAATCAAGAATGTCTCTCTACCACTCTTATTCGACAAAGTGCAGGAAGTAGTAACCACTGTGTTAAAGAGAGAAAAAGGAAATAAAAGGCATACAGGTTGGAAAAGAAGAGCTAAAACTGTACTTACATGCAAATGACATGATTATCTATGTAGAAATCCAAGGAATCTGCAGAAAAAAACTGTAACTACAAAGTGAATCCCGTAAGATTGCAGGATACAATATAAATATACAAAAAATAATTGCATTTCTATTTACTAGCAATGAACATTTAGACACTAAAATTAATAATACATTAGCATTTACAACCATACATACAAAAAAATACTTAGATGTAAATTTAATAAAACTTGTATCAAATGTATATACTGAAAGCTATACAATATTGATTAAAGAAATCAGAAAATAGCTAAATAAATGGACTGAAATATCATGTTCATGGATGGTAAGATTCAACACAGTAAAGATGTCAAGTCAGCCGGGCGCAGTGGCTCACACCTGTAATCCCAGCACTTTGGGAGGCCGAGGCGGGCAGATCACCTGAGATCGGGAGTTCTAGACCAGCCTGACCAACATGGAGATACCCTGTCTCTACTAAAAGTACAGAATTAGCCAGGCGTAGTGGCACATGTAAGTCCAGCTACTCAGGAGGCTGAGGTAGGAGAATCACTTGAACCTGGGAGGCGGAGGTTGCAGTGAGCCAAGATCGTGCCATTGCACTCCAGCCTAGGCAACAAAAGCAAAACTCTGTCTCAAAAAAAAAAAAAGATGTCAAGTCATCACAAATTGATATACAGGTTTAACACAATTCCTGTCAAAATCCTAGCAGCATTTGTTTTGTAGATAGAAACAAGTTTTATTCTAAAATTCATATGAGGGGAAGTAAGAACCTGAATATTTAAAAACATTTATTTTTATTAAAAGAATGTAGTTGGAGTAATCAGTGTTCCTGATTTCAGGATTTACTATATCAATAGTAAACAAAACTGTGTGGTATTGGCAGAGAAATATACACATAGATCAATAGAACGAGATAGGAAACCCAGAAACAGACTGATACTAATATAGCCAACTGGTTTTTCACAAAGATGCAAAAGCAATTCTATGGAGGAAAGACAGCCTTTTCAACAGTTGGTTTTGAGGCAATTGGACACCCATAGGCCAAAAAATTAACCCCGACGAAAAGTGTCATCCCTTATACACAAAATGAACTGAAAATAGATCATGAATGTAAATATAAAACATAACACATAATCAACAATCATGGGAGCAAATCTTTAGGATCTAGGGCGAGGCAATGATTTTTTAAGACTTAACCCCAAAAGCACAGTACATAAAAGGAAAAGTTGTTAAGTTGTACTTTAAGATTTTTAAAGTTTGCTCTGCCCTATTACAAGGATTAAAAGAAGCTCCAGGATGGGAAAAAAGATTTGCCAGGCACATATTTGACAAAGGACAGGTATCTTGAATATATTAAACATAAAGAACTCCCAACACTCAAAAGTAAAATAACAGACAATCCACTTAGAATGGTCAAGAAAATGAAGAGATATTCCATTGAAGATGATATACAGAGGGCATATAAGCACAGCGAAAGATTTTCACTGTCATTCATTAGTCATTAGAGAAACGCAAAGTAAAACCAAAATGGGACATCACTACACATTTATCAGAATGGCTAGACTGAAAAATAATGACAATACCAAATGCTGGTATGGATGCAGAGAATGGATCACTCATTGTTAATGGGATACGTAATGACACAGCCATTCTGCACAACAGTTGGGCAGTTTCTCAAAAATACATGCAGCTACTATACAACCCAACAATGCACTCCTGGGGATTTATTCCAGAGAAATGAAGATTTATGTTTACACATAATCCTGTACATGAATGTATATAGCAATTTTATTTGTAATAGCCAAAAACTAGAGAAAAACTAGATGTTATTCAGTGGTAAATGGTTAAACAAACAGTGGTAGATCCTTAACCATGGACTACTACTCACTAATAAAAAGAAATGAACTGTTGGCAAATATGACAACCTGGATCTCCAGAGTATTATGATTTACAAAGCCAATCCCAAAAGGTTTCATTCCATTTATATATCATATAATATAATCCCATTTATGTACTGTGTTATTTCATTAATACAATATTCTTGAAATGACAAAACTGTCAAAATGGAGAATAGATGAATGGTTGTCAGGGGTTGGGAAGGGAAGGAGGAGGAGTTGGATGTGGTTATGAAAGATCAGCATGAGGGTGATATTAGAAATGTTCTCTATCCTGACTATATCAGTATCAATATCCTGTTTGTGATATTGTAAGATAATTTTGCAAAATATTACTATTGGGAAAAATTAGGCAAAAGGTATAGCGGATCTGTGTATTAAAAGTTTAAAGAAAAATAAATGAAGTGGAAGGTACCTTTTGGTCAGATAAGTGAAAATGAGGTAGAAATGCATTTTGTAAAACTTTTGAATACCAAAATAAATTTTGGATATAATTATTTAGATAATAAGGAACTGCAAAAAATCTTGATTATATGGGTATAGCACAAAGTAAATGAATAGAAAATTACGCTGGCCACAATATATAAATTGTCTTATGTGTACAATTTTAGATTATATCTTAATGTTTAGAAATTATTTTTTCTAAAAAAGGAAGCCTTAAAATAGAATTATGTTGCCTATATATTAATAGTTTTAAAGTATTAAAACTATTAAAGTAGCATTGTTACATAACATGGGATAGTCCTTTTAGTTTATAGATGTTAAATCCTAAAATTGATATTGTTACTAAAACTACAATTTTAGGAGACTGATAGATAATGCTTCTTTTTTTAGGTATGAGTTAATACCTTGGTGTTGTTTGTAAGTACATTGTTTGGAGCTTTGACTGTGCTTTCCCTTTGAAATAATTTATAAATGATGGCTACATTTCTGAGTCACAGATTCTTTGAGAATTTGAAGAAAGTATTTCCTCAAATAGATGGACCATCCACCTAATTTTTCATACAACAGGGTACACATACCACCTGAAAGCAATCTCTGAATCCCAGTTTTAAGAAGCTCAATTGGAAGAAAATATCCGGAATATTGTATACAATTAATTTCAGTATAATGTGTAATCATCCAAAAACAACTACCTAATGAGCATCTGTTTGCTTGTACAGTATCTATGGCAGCCACCACATGGGATCTAAAAACTATTTTTAAAATATTCTGTATTGCAAGAGGCTTAAAATCTAGTTTAAGAAGCAAGATGTATTTATGAAGTGATTATTAGAAGTGTAAGAATAATAAGAATAGGGTAGTTCCTAGTTTTAGATTCAAAGCATTACAACTTGTAAATTGGTTGGTAAATTTGTAAATTTTAACAATTTTCTGGATTAGTTTCAGGTAGTCTTTTTTTTCAGCATGACATTAGTTTTTGTGTGAGGCATACTTTTATAATATAAAAACTTTGCTTGCCAACTTTTACTCATTTCTTTTTCAGAGACTGGAAATGTTCATGCTGTTTTAAGTAAATATTGGTAACTATTGTACCATTACCTCTTGGATTTGGGACTGTGAGATGGGAAATAGAATTATTTTTTATAAATAAATGTTATGAAGGTAGCAAAGTGAAACAGAAAAACCGAGGACTGTCTGTATTTACTTAAAAACTAATTCAGACTTTATGCTGGACCTTAAGGATATGGCCATGAAAACATAAACACAGTCCCTGTCTTAATAGAGTTTACTGTTTTAGGGGATAAGTTGTGTGGGATGATAGAATGAAAGAATAGCTCATTCAGGCTCCAGGGTACAAAAAAAGATTTTTGGTATAGGCTGCATAGAGTGTACTTATTGTGCTAAGAAGAATTTGAGTTCTTGAATTTCAGGGCCCTCATTTGTAAAGTGGGGATAATAATGGACAATGTAATAAGGTATTGGGTGCAGAGCCTGGCAGTTCTTAGGTACTGCTATTGTTATTTGTTTAAACCACTTGAAGAATGGCTTAAGAGGCAGGATTTTAGGAGATGGAGCACAATATTAAAAAAGGAAGATGGATATTCCTTTGTTTTCAAGGCAGTAGAGAGACTTGTCTGTTTGGTATAAAAAGTTGTATTGAGAGATAATACGTGTAATTGCACACAATGTATATTTTTAAAAGAACTTATTTTTAACAATTTTCTGGATTAGTTTCAGGTAGTCTTTTTTTTTTTTCCAGCATGACATTAGTTTTTATGTGGGGTAGACTTTTATAATATAAAAACTTTGCTTACCAACTTTTACTCATTACTTTTTCAGAGATTGGAAATGCTTATGCTGTTTTAAGTAATCCAGAAAAGCGAAAACAGTATGACCTCACGGGCAATGAAGAACAAGCATGTAACCACCAAAACAATGGCAGATTTAATTTCCATAGAGGTTGTGAAGCTGATATAACTCCAGAAGACTTGTTTAATATATTTTTTGGGGGTGGATTTCCTTCAGGTATTTTAATGTAATTATAGATACTATATTTTATGAAGCTACAGAGTCTTATCTCTAGTTACATTATTTAGAGATGTATCTATCTTTTCTCCTACATTTCTTGTAGTGTTATGATCCTGTGATGGTTTTTCATGAAAGCAGGAGAAAAATGTTAGGGTTATTACTTTTACAATAGCCTGCCTTTTTCCTAGAACATATTTTAATTAAAAAAAAATGAAGAGTACGGATATTCTGTATTTTATATAAAGCTGAAAGGGAATGTAAGCATGAAATGTAATGTCTGTGTCTTAGGTAAGTACTATTACCATTATGAATGGTTTTCTTAAACCCAGATGACTATTTGACATTGCTTCTCTAGAAATCTTTGTACGTATTTTATCAATAATATTATAGTTGACTAATTTGGATTTATGTAGAGGTACTCATCTCTTCCCATTTAAACAGTAGAAAGTCTGATTCATAGGTTATATTCAAAGTAAGTGGATTTTTAAAGTTAAATTAACATAGAAATAGCTAACTTTAACTAGACTATCAAAGTGAAATATTGTAGTGATATCACTAAATAGATAGATTTTATACTACCAACATAAATAGTATTAAACTCTACTTACATTTACAGTAAGTGGTCACTTAACATAAGGTTTTTGGAAACTGTGACTGTAAGTGAAACAATGTTCTGTATAACAACTAATTTTACCACAGGCTAATTGATATAAACAAGAGTTAAATTGCTAAGGCATATAGTACATCATGTTTACTTGAAGTTGCAGTTTCCAAGGACCTCTGGATGACATTAAGTGCGGACTTACTGTACTGTGGAAATCTATTTTCCTTGAATATAGCTCCTCTAAGGTACTTAAAATTATAGCTTTAGTCTTGTTTACAAAATTTACTTCAGGTGCTGAAGTAAATCCCATTCAACATTAGGAGAATCTTCATGAATGTAGCAATGTAATTGGACCTGGTGGCCCTCTCTGAATATTATTGAGAAAGGTTGTGGTCATTTCTTTTTATTTTTTAATAGAAACAGGGTCTTGCTCTGTTGCCTAGGCTGGAATACACTGGGATGATCATAGCTCAGTGCAGCCTCAAAATCCTAGGTTCCACCAATCCTCCCACCTCAGCCTCCCAAGCTGCTGACTACAGGCATGTACCACCATGTCTGACTAAGTTTTTAAAAACTTTTGTAGAGATAGGGTCTTGCTGAGTTGTCCAGGCTGTTCTTGAACTCCTGGCCTCAAGCAATCCTCCCACCTTAGCCTCCCAAATCCTGTGCTGGGATTACAGAGGGGAGCCACCATGCCCGGCAGGGTTGTGGTCATTGATAGGACGTTTTGCAAAGCATCCTTGAAGGAAAGAGGATATATAAATGCAAATTAATGACTGAAAATATAACCTGTGTTTTGACATGTTAGAATATATAATTACAGAAAAATTGTTAAAACTAGTAATTTTGACTGGAAATATACTAGGAACAATCAGAAATCTTTCAGGCAATAGTAAATTTTCTTCTGATATTTGATTTGCAGTTATTTTGCTAGTTTTAACATAGTTTGTCAATGGTAGCCATTTCTGATTGCTCATCTTCTATGAAAACAACTTGAATGTTTATCAGCAAGAGAATGTTTGAATAAATTGTGGTCCATCTATACCAAGATATATTATAGAGCTATTTTTAAACAATGAATTTGAATACTATCTTTTGATTTCTAGAGATGTTTATGATTCATTGATAAATGCAAAAAGCAAAGTTTCAAAGTAATAATCCAACATTTATAAAAACAACTAGTCATAAACAAAAGAGGTTTATAAAAACCTCTATGTGTGTAGAGAAACTCTTAGTCAAGTTTTCATAAAGAAGGAACTTCTACCTGTAAAGGAAGCAGATTGGGAAGAATCATTCCTATTTCTATCCACCCTTCACTTACAAGAGGAGAGGGCAATAAGTATTTACTACTGAAAATAAACATGCATTATTTTACTAATTTTTAATAATTAAAGAAAAATGTGAAAGAAAATATACTTTTTCTGATCATAAATGCTGTCTCTAATTTAACCTTGCTTTTAATCTTTTAGGTAGTGTACATTCTTTTTCAAATGGAAGAGCTGGTTATAGCCAACAACATCAGCATCGACATAGTGGACATGAAAGAGAAGAGGAAAGAGGAGATGTATGTTTATAACTAGAAATCATAAAATGGCAAATTTCAGCTCAGGAAAAGCAATTAGAGTTGTCTGGAAAGAGGGCAAGTTGTTGTAGGAAATAATGAGTTTTTCTCTTACTAGAGGTGTTTGGTAGAGACTAGAAAATCCTTAGGGATATTGTAGGAATAGGAGGAGAGGTCAGCCCTGGGTGGTTGGATAGTATGACCCCTTTAGATTTGTTATCTATGATTCTAATGAAGGTACACCTGCACTGTGCATGTTGTGAAGGCAACTTGTTATTGTTGGCCCTGAAGAATTTAGAATACTGAAAAACTTGAATTGGAGGTAACTTTCCTTGTTCTAATGCAGTTATACCTAATTGCCTATAGCAGTTTAATTACATGAAGTGGAAAGGTAAATGGAAAGAGCACTAGACTAGAAATTAAAAGACCTGGCCCCCAGCTTTGCCACTCATCAGCTCCCATCTTCTACCCTCAAATCCAAGGTAAAACATAGTTTTACAGCCTGCAGCATATTGATAGAGTCTCTCTGTGTGTCGGGGGAGGGAGTCGGGAAAGAAGGAGAGAAAGAAATGAGGACTTCCTAATCTATAAAATGAAATCAAATTTTATCAGTGTTTTAAAAATCAGAATCTACTGGTGATGTGCCTGGGCAGTTATATTTAAGAATCACCCCATTGGTATTGTTAGCAGATTTGAAAGCACTGAACTACATGATATCAAATGCTCTTTCTGCTTCAAAATGTATGACAACTGTTGGATTATTAACAACTACAGTTATATTACAATTTGTTATTCTTTGATGATTTTTTATAGGGAGGTTTTTCTGTGTTTATCCAGCTGATGCCCATAATTGTATTGATCCTCGTGTCATTATTAAGCCAATTGATGGTCTCTAATCCTCCTTATTCCTTATATCCCAGATCGTAAGTAGCTAAGTGAAGTTTTACAAAAATAAATTGTTGCTATTTCTGACCTAGCTTCCTTTAAAGAGCTTGTGCTTGTGTAAACTTTGAAGTGCCAAATCTGTTACTGCAAGTGTACCAGATTTTAAATTTCTATCTAATGTTTAAATTAGTTACTTTAAGTAATAAATTTGTCTTATGTTGTTAATTTATATTTCTATTCTCCCACTGTGGATAAGGACAGAAATGCTATATTTGAACTTGATAACAATTTAATGTGGTAGGTAATGTGTTGCCATGAAAGGCAAAAAATACTCTAAAGGACAAAACTACTTTAAAGACAAAAAGAGCAATGATTGATCTTACATAGTTTTATATCATTAAGGGGAAAATGACTTTACTCTTCATTTTGCAAAATATTGATTAAATAAAAGCAAATATTACTTTTATATGGTGTATTTTTTTCACCATATACTTTATATATAAGAGGTCTGGACATAAAGGAAATTTAATACAGCATCCATTCTAGACAACTTTAATACAGTGAACATAAAGGAAACTATAACATCGTATTGGCTGTTACAGCAGCATGAACAAATAAAAAGCAGATAAAGAAAAAATAATAAAAATCATATTGGCAGTGATTTTACAGTATTACAATCACATTGGTCTAAAAATAAGAATTACTTTATTCCAAATAAGATTTTTATTAATGAAAAATTGTGATAACTTTATAAAAGCATAGTATATTTAAAAGTGTGGTTACTTTTTGTGACATGAAATCATTGTTTTGGGCAATTTGACAACGTAAATAAATTACAGGTTGAGTATTTCCTATCCAAAATGCTTGGGACCAGAAGTGTTTTGGATTTTGGATTTTTTCAGATTTTGTAATATTTGCGTATATTTTATCAGATGTCTTGAGAATGGTACCCAAGTCTAAAAATGAAATTTATGTTTTATATATACTCTATACACATAGCTTGAAGGTAATTTTATACAATATTTTTAGTAACTTTGTACATGAAACAAAGTTTGTATACATTGAACTATCAGAAAGCAAAGGTATCACAATCTCAGCCACCCATGTGGACAACCTGTGGTTGTTTGGCATCATTCCTGACTCTGGATTTATATGCTACTGATAAGCAACCATTTTCTTACTCTAATTCACATATAAATATTTAACAGTGAAAAAATGATGTGTTCAGGGTTAACTAACCAGCATAGTAGCATCACCAGAATACCTGTGTTAGCTGTTAAACAATAGCAACAACAAACAACTACAGGCTTTTAGTTTCCACCTATGGTGCTGTGTTTTGATTAAAAGGTGACCCATCATATGAGGTCAGCTTTGGAATTTTTCACTTGTGCCATCTTGTCGATGCTCAGAAAGTCTTAGTTTTAGAGCATTTTGGATTTCAGATTTTTGGATTAGGGATGCTCAACCTGTATTACCAATATTAACTTTTCAATGATTGTTCATTGTTTTTGTCTGCTTGGTTTATAGTAGCATATTGGAATGTCCAATTTTAATTAAAATAATGATGCTGCATCTCTTTTACAGTGGAACAGGGCAGACTATTAAAATGCAGACAGAAAACTTGGGTGTTGTTTATTATGTCAACAAGGACTTTAAAAATGAATATAAAGGAATGTTATTACAAAAGGTAGAAAAGAGTGTGGAAGAAGACTATGTGACTAATATTCGAAATAATTGCTGGAAAGAAAGACAACAAAGTAAGTTTGTCATGGGTTTAACATTTTAAAACTTATTCACAGTCTTTGGAACTGATTAATGTAGATTTCCCTATTCAAGGAATGTTCTGGAATTCCCTGGCATGTAATTGGAGCACAGTACTTAAATGAGATCATGTATTTTATATACATGTGGCCTAACACAGGAATTGACACATAGTAAGGACTTAATAAATGGTACTTGTGTATTGTTGTTATCAATAAATATTTGGTTGAATAAGTAATACCAAATTTTATTGTATTGATAATATCCATCGTAAGACACATCATTCTTTTATGTACCACCAAGAAAGAAAAAAAATCCTGGCAGATAAACTATGTCATCAATTTTAAGATGCATCCTGTTTTCAGGGTTAAGTTTGAAACTCTTTGTTAATTTAGCTTTAGTATTTAGAATTTAATGTACAATGAGTTTTGTTGACATTTCATTTTTCTTTACTTTGTTCACAGAGAGGCTCTTCGGAACACTTAATTTGCTTAGGCTTTTCCAGCCTCAGTTTTCTTAATTTAAGGAACAGTTCCATCTATAAAGATTGACCATAAGAATCTGCTGAGAAGTTGCACGTGAACTGAGTGTTGTGGTTCTTGTTTTTGTGACCATTGTTATGAATAATAATGTAGACCATATAGTGTAGTGTAAGGAGAACTGACTTTGGAATTAAACAGAGTAAAGTTGAATCCTAGCTCTGAAATTTTTAGCTGACGAATTGTAACCTCTATGAGTTTATTTCATGTGTAAAATGGGTGATGATGAGTGGGCGGAGGAAATAATAGCTATCATTTATATAATGCCTACTGTTTCAGTCACTGTCCCAAGCATGTTATAAGTATTAATTCATTTAATCTCCACAACAACCCTGTGAGGTTATTATACTCATTTTACACATGAAGAAACTGAAGCAAAGAGAGATTACTAACTGGCCCAAGGTCATAGAGGTTGTTTGTAATTCAAAACCAGACAATTTGTCTCTAGAATCCAGGCCCTGTGCTCCAAAGTCTTCTCAGAAATAACCAGCTTTATGGGGTTTGTTGTGAAAATTAAATCAGGCAATAAAATACTTCACACATAGTAAATGCTCAGAAAATGTCAGCGATTATCATCATCTCCCCCTTGCTAGGGAAGAGTTGATAAAATGTAACTTCCAAGAGAGTCCTTAACCTCTCTGGTCTTGGTTTTTTCCTCTATATAGTGGCAGTTAGAGATGTGACCTCCTTGACTTCTAACTCAATGAGTTTGTGAAATCAGTCTGTCTTCAGTGTGGAGAAGGTTACATTAGACTAGTGACTTTTAGGTTTTCAGCTGGGAATGAGTTGCCACCCTCCCTCCACCCTACCCATCTCTAGAGATGTTTGGTAATGTCTGGAGATAGTTTTGTGTGTCATCATGGGATGGGAATGGAAAGGGATTGCTACTGGCATCTAGCGGGTTAAGGTCAGGGATGCTGCTAAACATCCTACAATGCACAGGACAGGCCCCCCACAACAAAAAAATTATCCAGCCCAAGCAGTACTTTAAATGATGGAAAGAATATTAGGCTAGGCATTGGAGAGTTGGATTGGAATCTACACTCTGCCATTTGTTAGCAGTGTGAACTTTGGTTTTTCTAAGTCTCAAATTTCTGCTTTAGGAAGAATCATCTATAAATAGATATAAGTGCATTATGTGTAAATAAAAGGCATAGTATGATATTGATTGAGTTGTTAATCCTAGTTGTTGATTTAGTAAAGATTATTTCTGGAGATTTTTACAAATGCAATGCTCTCTTAACTGTGAGTATATTTTTAATGTGATCTTGACTAATCCATATAAACCAGATGTCTTCTACTTTGACCACTGTGTTCCAGAAAGTAACTGATTTCTTTTTTTGTTAAATCTTCTTTAAGTGCTCCTAGTCTTTACAGGTATTAATAAACAGTGAAATGACTGAGAGTAACAGGAAAAAACAAGGAATACTCCTTGAAGAATTTTGATTTGTAGTCTGTATATCATTAGTAGCTGTGCTGTCTACACACTGAAGGAAGCCTCAGAAGTACTTATTTGCTGAATAGCAATATTATGATCATATAACAAACATTTTTTAAATCTGTGTTCCTTCAGTAACATTATTATATGTATTTTTTAATTTAAGTAAACTCAGAACAAGATTTAAAATGTTTGTATTAAATACTTAAGTCTTGGGATAATCTGAAATCTTAACAGAAGGCCACAGCAAAAACAACCACTGGCAGTATTGAAAAGCATGTAATATTTTTAGGAAAAGAGGCCAAGATGATGCTTCAGAGGAGTAGTTTTTAATCCACTGGGGAACAGGAGTAGAGAGAAAGGATTCCAACGTGAATTGACAGGATTCTATCCTTATTTCTTTTCTGTGTTTGTTTACCTGCTAGACTTCAGATAAAGTCTTCATTAAAAAATTTTTTTCCTACTAAAACGGCTTTTAGGAGTTGTACTTGCATTTTTTTAAGTCAGTTAATCAAAATATATCGAAGGGCTCCTGTAAAGCATCACTTGAGCTTAAGCAGCTAGGTGACAAAAATTTTATTCAATTAGCAAAATATTTTTCTTTCTTAACAGAAACAGATATGCAGTATGCAGCAAAAGTGTACCGTGATGATCGACTCCGAAGGAAGGCAGATGCCTTGAGCATGGATAACTGTAAAGAATTAGAGCGGCTTACCAGTCTTTATAAAGGAGGATGAACTGGAATTTTTATTTATACCTTTTAGCGTACTCTTTATTTTTTCTGTAAGTAAGTTTAGTTTCATCATGAGAGATGAAGAAAAAGATTTGATACTGAAAACTAAACTGCATAGGTGGTTCCTGAAATCTTGGACTGTTTATGACCTACTGGCTCCTTTAAATAGTAGTTGAAAACTAAAATGGAATATTTTAGTTATGCTTCTACAATTATTTTCATTTTAAAAGCTTACATGATTCCTAACTAAAATGTCTTGAGAAAGGATTATCACACCTGTAGCAATTTCCAGTTTTAGTGATTCTCCATTTTTTCCCTTGTCATGTAAATATTTATGGAATGATCATTTTGTGTACATACAGGTCACTGCTTTTTTATTTAAATTCCTTTAGTGTTTAGCTCCATGAGACACTTCAGTTTAAATTGATGGAATAAATGTTATATGACACATTTACATTTTCCTTATCAAGGTGTCAAATATGTGAACTTTAAACAATGAAACTTTTCCAAAAAGAAAAAACTTTAACTTTGTGTAAAATCTTATAGTATTATCAGCTTAGAGGGAATTGATATTTTTAATATTGCCGTTATATTCCAAAATATATATTGAGATAAATGAACTGGTGTAGAATATCAGTTTGCTATTTAGTTTTATGAATTACTATACATATACATGCATAGAAATGAAATGCTATACTGATAGATTTTAAAGAAAATATGAGGAAATGGCTATAAATATTAAACTAAAAGGGTGTTGAACAGTAAAGTGCAGTTATGTCATTTATAATTCCAATACGTAAAAGGCCACCAAATTTTGATGTATATGTCCTTGAAGACTGCTAAAATTTATGAAGAGGACTCACATTTTCCCCCATAGGAATTTGCAGTTTCTTGGTGATCATTTAAGCAGGATCCAAAGAAGTTCTCCTACAAATAATAAGAAAAATGAGTACTAAAATATAGCTTTGTGCCTTTTAACCCTATGCCAACTCCTAAACATATAAGTAGATTACAGTATACTTACCTGATCAGAGCATGATCTGTTTGGCCATATGCAAGTGTGAGCAGAAATAGAGCAGCAGGTAGAATAGTAACTTAAAGCAAATCATCCTTTAAAAATTCTGAGCTAAAGTCTATTCACCATTGAGTAATTGTATTAATCCTATAGGAATAAGCTCCTTGTAAGTAAATCCATAATATGAATTAGAAAAAAAACAAACACCGGAAATTGAAGTTTTTGGTGCCTGTATACTGGATATGAAACTATTTGATTTCTAGTCTTCTGTGGTTAGCAGTTGTAATATTTTAATGATTTTGCTTCATACTTGGTTAATGGAACATAAACATATCTTTGGTACTTCTTTGTGAGTGAGAGAATGCTAGATAGGGTGGCTTTGTTCTTTGTTTAACATTTTTTTCTGAATGTAGTTAATTTATGGCATCTGTTGAATAAAACTGCTAAAATGATCTCTTAAAAATGTTCTGTTGTATCCCCTTTTCCAAGTGAATCAATAGAAATGCCTGATTGAATTAGTAGGTTAAACTAAACAACATACTGTCATAGGAAAACTAGACAGCTTAACCAACTTGCTCTTAGAAATGTTACCTTAAAAAAAAAAACACACAGTGCTTAAGAGAAAATACAATTTTAAATATTTTGTTGAGCCTGTAGAGTTTTTTTAAAAAACTAAGTTCATGGCATTTTAATTAACTTTGAAAGTTCATATGTATCAGAAAATTTATGAAAACTTGAATGAAAAATATTTCGTCTATTTTTCTAATTTTAATGGCAAATTTACACTATTATGGCTGATAATTCTGTGAACTTACCTTCTTGTTGACTGATTCTTTTTCCCTTAATCCCAGCTTTAAGGAGATAGGTGAAGTTATTATACAAAGTTAAGTGATACCATAAAGTGTATATTATAAAGTCATACATGGCTTTTGGACGGTATTATATTTCAGTTGCATTGCTGCATTCCATTAAATTTCATAAAATGCTAGGGAAAATGTGTTTGATAAAATTTTCTGCAGTGAGAAATGACAGACTGAGTGCCTGACAATTTAAGCCACATATGAAGTATGCAAGTAAAGATTCAGTCCTTAATATCATCTATATCATGGTGTAAAAGCTCAACAAGTGTCTTATAATTTGGAGTTAATCATACAAAGTAAGAAGAGTTTAGATATCTTGAGATAAAAGATTTTCATGTTTGCTGCTTTTTTATAATAAAAATCCCAACATTTTGCCATCTTATTTTTAACTACCTGAACTTGGCAATTTCATTGGCTCATTCTAATGACCACCTAAAAGTCCTCAATCTTTAAATATTGCTTTATTAGCTCTTCTAACTGGTATTCTAACAGTTTAGCAGCAGTTATATTTATTAATGCTTTACATTTTTACCCCTTTTTACATAAACACACACAAATACACCAATGCATATACACACAAACATTATTGTCCTTGTGAGGGTTTGGGGGAAATGAAAATAGTACCTTTCTCCTCTTCTTTTGATTCCTTAATTCCCAAATAGACTGGTGCTAGTCATTTAGTCATTTGTAAATTTCAGAATGTAGTTTGATTAAATGTGAACTGAATTCTCAACAATGAAAAATGTCAAGTTGGATTCATCTAATAAGTGAATATGTTTTGTAAACAGATTACATTTGAACGCCTAAATATTTGTTTCATAATCATTACATGCTTGTTTATGATTTACAAAGATTTGGTAGAGAAAAGTACAGTCCTTAAGGCATATATATGCCAGTGCATTAAACTACTCAGCTTTTGTGTCAGCTCAGGTGTTCATAGGAACGGGAATGTGGAATACCAGCTTTTTACTTTAATTATACTTTTATGCTTAATTTTTCTTCCAGTTAAATCTTTAATTACACTAGTTTGTAAAGTAGTTACTGAGAGAAATGATTAAGTTTTTTATTTCCCTTCTGTTGATCTGTAATATTTTTAAATGAAGCTATTTAACACATATGACATGCTGATGTTACTTAATGGATTCTTATGTATTTCATTAAAAAAAAAAAACTCCCACCTGTGTTAAGACAGCTAAATATTTCTTGATGTTGGCTTGAGGACCAAGTGAGCCATCTTGCCAGTTAAGCAAGTTTTATGTCCAAGGACCAAATGGTTAAAAGAGGAGAATTTGTACATTTGTTGAGCTTCCCCATGTGAAGCTTGGGTTCAGTACTATCCTATTACTACTAGCTATCTTCATACTGAGTGAAGCAAACTGAAAGGGAATTCATAATCTTTTTTCTTATCTGAACAGAAAAACTAATGAAAGTCAACAATACATATTTTAATTTTCATTCAACAGCTGAAAAACCATGTCTGTTGACCACATTGGACTATTGCGTAGTTAAAATCCATAAAATTCCCTATAAACCAATGAAAAGAAAGTAATCTGGCAATAATTTCCAACATTTTAAATTCTAATTTCTAGTTACAAAGAAAAAGGATAGAATGAGGCTTTTCAAGGAATTCTTGCTCATCCCTTCAATAATTTGGCAGGCAAAACAGTCCTAGAATTCAGCTTCCTTTTTGGTTGTATTACTATTAAATAGATAACTTTCATATAAATGGAAACACTTTTCCTCAAAACATTAATTCAAAACATACTCCTTATATTAAGGATTATAGCACCACATTTTTTGTAAATTCCCTATGTGTAACTTTTTCCTGTTGGTATGTGATTTTTTTTATTTAATATGACTATCTGCTGGTGTTGGGGCCAATAGATTTGTGAATATTCTGTGGATGTGTCTATGTACAGGTGTATATATATATTTTTTTCCAGCTAATACCTCAAATGTGTGATTGTTTAATATATACCACACTATGTTTGCACAGTGCAGGGCTTCCATTAGCAGTGGATATTTTTATTTCTAACTTTGAAAATTAATCAACACAATTTCATTGGTGTGAATTCTTTCTGTTGCTCTTTTTCATATTTTAATGCAGAGATTCCTATTACAAGGTCCATGCTTCAAACATAATTATATCTTTCTATATCCAGCCATCTGGAAATATATAGGGTTAAGAAGTATTTCTTGAAATGTCCTTGTTTAGTAAGTTAGTAAAAACTGGGATGACTAATTGCCAAGATGTCTTGTAACTGCATAGCAGATGACACCTGGCATGGCAAGCCTCATTCACTTCAGCACAAGACTGTACATTTCAATCTGATATTCTACTTTGCCATTTAAGTACACAATTAAAATCATAGAGATTTTCAGTGACATTGGAGTATTGTAATTATTAGTTTCAAAAAGAATTATTTTGAATAGGATGATTAAACCAGTGAGAAGAAAGAAACACAAATAAATGATATTTTGCAGTTTATCTGTATTAAGAAATGCTTCTTGCCAATTTCTGGTTTTAGTTTTTGGATTGCTGCATAAGACTTTCTTTCCATTTACTTTACGTGTTTTTAAACGCTGCAGGTAATTTTTAAGGTTTGATGGAATTATAATGGAAGCCTTGTATAAGTTAAATGAAACTGGTAAAGGAGAGCTTACTTTGTCTATAATGCATTCAGGATTATAAATTAGATTTTAAAATGAAATGTCTGATTTGTAAAATATTTAATGTTATATCAGACTTAAATAAAATTTTCTGTGAGAACGCAAAGTAAATGCATTTGATTTTTAATGAATGTTCTGAATGAAATAAATTTTTGTCTTTCAGTCTCTGTAGTTTATCTCAATATATTAATAAAAAGGTCTGTTCTCACTGTAAAATGTTTGTTTTTATCATGTTTTATACTCTTAATATGGCCACTCTTTCATTCATTCAACTATGCAACAAGTGTATCAATGCTTGCTATATCCCAGGCAGTGAGCTGGGTGCTGGGAATTAATCATTGAATAAGAAAGACAAAAACCTTAGAGTTTCCATCTAGCAAAGAAAATAAATATCAAGTAAATAATTATAATTATGATAAATTCTACAAAGAAAATTACAGGGCACAATGAAAGCATTTATCTAGAAGGCCTAAACTATTCAGTGAGCGTCAGGAAAGGCTTCTCTGAGAGTGAGTTAAAGCTGAAATCAAAAGAAGAGATTAGTAGGATTAAGGTATGCTACAGAAATAGGCAGAACGTGCTAAGTTGGTAAAGTGATAAATCTTTATGGAAGTGGAAACAAACTTGTATGATCATAGCATAAGGAATCCAGGGTAGGTGAGAGAATTAAGATAGGGGCCAGATCCCCATAAGAACGATATATAAACCATGATGCTGATATTGAACTTTATCCTAAGTCAATAAAGTTGATTTTCAAGAAAGGAGTTAAATGATCCGATTTGGGTTTTTAGAACATCATTTTTGTTGCTCTGTAGAGACTGGAGGGCAAAACAATGTAAGAAGAATAGGAGGTTATTGTCAAGAGAGAGATGATCATGGCTTGCACTAGGGTAGAAATACAGATGGGTGACTAGTTTTCAAAGATGGGAGGTAGAATCAATAGAACTCTGATTAGATTTTGGCCGGGCGTGGTGGCTCAAGCCTGTAATCCCAGCACTTTGGGAGGCCGAGACGGGCGGATCACGAGGTCAGGAGATCCAGACCATCCTGGCTAACACGGTGAAACCCCGTCTCTACTAAAAATACAAAAACTAGCCGGGCGAGGTGGCGGGCGCCTGTAGTCCCAGCTACTCGGGAGGCTGAGGCAGGAGAATGGCGTAAACCCGGGAGGCGGAGCTTGCAGTGAGCTGAGATCCGGCCACTGCACTCCAGTCCGGGCGACAGAGCGAGACTCTGCCTCAAAAAAAAAAAAAAAAAAGATTTGTGACATGCAAGCAGCAATTAAAAACCAGGCTAAAATTTTCTGAAAATTTGGCTATGAAAGGGAGTAGAGGAAAAACAGAGTGGTAGCTGAAAGAGGATGTGATTTCTAAAGAAGCTTTTCTTTTGAGCATCTCGCCCTGTCACTCAAGCTGGAGTTCAGTGGGGCGATCACCACTCAATGCAGCCTCAAACCCTGGGCTGAAGGAATCCTCCTGCCTCAGCCTCCCGAGTGAGGGAGCACGCCAGGTTCGGCTAATTCTTTATTGTTGTTGTTGTTGTTAGTAGTAGTAGTAGTAGTAGTAGTAGTAGTAGTAGTAGTAGTAGGAGAGATGGGGTTCTATCTTGCCAGGCTGGTGTGGAACTCCTGGGCTCAAAGGATCGTCCCGCCTCAGACTCCCAAAGTGCTGGGATTACAGGCGTCAGTCACCGCACCCGGCAAGGTTTTTTTTTTTTTTTTTTTCCCAATTATTTATTACATGAGATCTTACTAATTTTTAAAAATTCTGATGTAAAAGGGAACATAGAAAGTACCCGTAATCCAGTGTCTGCATGTTAAAAGTAGACGCTTGAAGTGCTCCAGAAAACCCATGGCTCCTCCCCATTCAATCTAGATAAGGCCTTGAGTAAAGAGCACCCGTGGGGGAGTCACAAGAACCTAGGAAACAAGTCAGAAACCTGTGGACCTGGTACTTCCAATCACAGGCAATCTGTTGCTTGTTCTTCAGCTCATCACACCATCCCCTCAAATTTCTTCATCTACAAGAAAAGGTTTTAAGATAACGGACCCTGAAAAACTAATGACATTTATACACCCTCTCTGCACAAGAATGTCTTGTAACACATAACCTTGCTTGCATTTTCTGGGGTCCTCAGGATCCAGCGATCTCGTACAAATCCTCTACCCCACAGCTGACGTCCCTCGGCCCGTGACACAAGGCGCAGGCGCAAGACGCGGTCCGCGGTGGGCGGGGGAGGGGCGGGGCGCGTCGGGCGGCCGCGCCCTCGAAGCTTCCGCCAGGCCCCTCCGGAAATCCAGTATCTTGGGGCGACGGCGTAGAAAGTGCTTCCCGGAGCGCAGAAGAGGTCATCAATCATGTGACGGTGGCTTGAGGAGGAACCTGTCTTTAAAGCTGTCCCTGAAGTGACAGCGGAGAGAACCAGGCAACCCAGAAACCCCAGGTAACTGGCGCTACTTTGCCTGGTTTGAGGCCTAGTCCCGGAGGTGGCGCGGCTGGTGAGACTAAACAGAAGGAGAGGACCCCCTCTTCTTTAATTTGGGCCTAGCTCTTTGGGGTGGAGGGGCAGGGATGGGGTGGGCTGAGGTAAGGCGTGCCAGCTGAGTACCCGTGGGGGTGTTGGGGCGCTCCGACTCCCACTGGGCTCGCTGGGCCAAGCCCTAGAACCGCGGGGGTTTTGCCTGGTTCTGACGAGGGCTGATCATGCTTATTAAGTTGGGGGTGGGGAGGACGAGGAAGCCAAAGAGGTAAGAGTCACCGGGAGTTTCTCTTCCAGGCGTGGAGATTGATCCTGCGAGAGAAAGGGGTTCATCATGGCGGATGTGAGTGACACCCCCACATAAGAGGAAGGGGAGAGTGGGGAATTTGGAGGGGAATACTGAGCGGGGAGAGGTAGAAAATCCTCCCATCCCCACCCATCCCAGTTAATTATTTTCTCTAGTATGTGAAGTGGGAGACTAATATGAATGAATTTGCAGGATCCTGAGTTTCTGCCTCGAATGGGGGTGGAGGACACTAAGGAGCTTGAGACTGAGAAAATTATATTCTCCCTACTCACCAATCCAGCTGGGGCATAAGAGAGGCTCTGTATATTTACCATTTGAAATTCTGAATGATGGTTGACTTGTTTTCCTGTCAGAATTTGGTCAGTAGGACATGTACCCAGAATACTTTTTTCCAGTAAGTGGTAACAATATCTTACTAGGTTTATTGTAGCAATTTACGATGATTTCTAACCCATGCCTCTTTAGAAACATAACATGAAATAAAATGAGGGGTGTGTGTGTGTGTGTGTAGGATGAGAGCAAAAATAAGCCAATGGTCATAACATGAAATAAAATGATCATTCGGGTTTGGAGAATAGTAAGTGTTGGAAGCTCAAAACAACAGATATCTGATTAATCCATGCGAGGTCAAAATTGATACCTAAATTGTCAGTGAAATTCCTGGGATGAGAGAGTGTAATGAAACAAAATAAGATAATCTTCTGGCCGGTGCGGTGGCTTAGTCTGTAATCTCAGCATTTTGGGATGCCGAGATGGAAGGATCACTTGAGGCTGGGAGTTCAAGATCAGCCTGGGCAACGTAGCAAGACCCCGTTCTACAAAAAGAAATTTAAAAATTAACCAGGCGCGTTGATAACCCTGTAGTCCCAGCTGTGCTGGAAGTGAGGCGGAAGGATTGCTTGAGCCCAGAACTTGGAAGTTGCAGTGAGCCCCAGCTTAGAAAAATAAAATAGTCTTATATTTCTTTAGTCTTAACTGTAACTGTGTTTAGTGTTAAACACTTGACACACTTCGCCATTTATCTTATATTCTGTACGACTGGACTGGGCGTGGTGGCTCACGTCTGTAATCCCAGCACTTTGGGAAGCCAAGGCGGGTGGATCACCTGAGGTCAGGAGTTTGAGACCAGCCTGGCCTACATGGTGAAACCCTATCTCTACTAAAAATACAAAAAATAAGCTGGGGCGTGGTTGTGGGTGCTTATAATGCCAGTTACTCGGAAGTTGAGGCAGGAGAATCGCTTGAACCTGGGAAGCAGAGGTTGCAGTGAGCCGAGATCGTGCCATTGCACTCCAGCCTGGACAGCAAGAGCGAAACTCCGTCTCAAAAAAAAAAGACTGCTGCCTCACATAGTCATATATAATTTATTTTAGATCCTTAAACAGAATATTTTAATAATTATGTTATAATAATATGCCTTACACTGTTTCATTATTTGTTGAGTAGGTGAGTTCAACAAATAATGAAACAATGGAAGGCATATTTTTATAATGTGATAATCACGTGAGACAACAGTCTTACAGAAGTCATATCACCTTACCCAAGACCATTAAAATGATGGTGGAAAGTCTATCTTTGAACCTGGAAAGGTGTTTATAATGTCTTCTCAAGTGAACGCAATAGCAACAGGATATAAAACACTAGTATGAAAATTATTATGTAATTTTATGGCTAAAATGTATTTGTGTTTCCCATTTCTAGGTATGCTAATCCATGCAACTTCTCAAAAACTTCAACAGTACTCTTATGATGTAGGTTCTATATTAGCCCTATTCAACAAATAATGAAATAGGCTTAGGGAAGAAAGGTTAGTTAACTTACTCCAAGTCGCATGACTAGTAAACATCCAAATCAGACAGAGAAAGATAAAACACAGCAAGAAGGGTTATGAATGGTAACTGAACGTCCCTAAAATTTGGATAGGATAGGATCTGGAAAACAGTGGAAGGCCTATTATTATAACATGATTTTTTAATATTCTCTTTCAGGACCTAAAGCGATTCTTGTATAAAAAGTTACCAAGGTAAGAAATTTTTAATTTGTTACTGAATAAATTCTATATGCCATATGTTAATTTTATGAAGTATTTTGTCTGTGTATTTTCAATGTTTTGAAGTATCTCTGAGATTTCCTTTAATAAGAATATTTTTTGCCAGCATCATGTCCTCTGGAAAATTTTCATCACAACCGCTTTCCTCATTTATGTCAATAAGTTTGCCTTCACTGAGTTCTCTGTGTATCTAGAGGGATAGTGTCAGCATTCCCTTGGTCTCCTCTTTCTTCTATAACTCTTTATTTGAAATTCACTTCCAACATTATTACTTTTCATTTCTTTGCTGTATTTCATCTTTGTTGGCCAGTTTCCTCTTTTTATTATCTCTTTTTCTAAATGTCACATACTTTATCATTGGGAGACAAGGAGGTACAAAACTACATGCTTTGCTATCTCTGCATGAACTGCATAACAGATGCACAATGACCAACCATCAACATACTTTGAAAGAAATGATGTGGCCGGTTACTTATGACAGTGTGCATCTCTTAATTACATAATTATTTATGTTATGATTTGTAGACTAAAGAATTAGAAAAGTTTATACTTTATGCAGTTATTCAGGTATTATGCCATGCTAACTAAAATTTGACCTGTGCTCTTCTGCAGGGAGTGGTGGTACTTAACCATACTAACTAAAATGTGCATATTGGAACTGTGCAAAATGAGGACTTTCTGTATTTTTCTGTAGTTACCTTAGCATAAAGAAAGGGTGCTCAAATTGGAATGGAGAGATACCCCACTACACTGGCGATATGACGAAATAGTTAATAGTGCAGTTAATTCACTTAGAAGTCTTAGTGATTTACAATCCTCTGTTGAGTGTTAGCATCTCTTATTGAAGAAATAGCAAAATTGCATTCAATGTTCTTAAGTTATAAACCCACCAGAAAGATACCCATTATTCATCTGGACATCTAATAAACAAAGCAATAATTGATTCTAATTACATCATCTGTGATTATAAGTTTCAAAAATGTTTCAGACAATGGCGATCTCATTTTAACTATTAAGTGTACTCTGAAAATCATAAAGAGCATGTGACACTGGGTATGGTGAAGCTGTCTGTATAAAGGAATCAGAGAATAATACCGAAAGTATTTATTATATTACTGAGTAGTTCTAATGTTGATCAGAAATAATTGGAAAGTATATGCTTATTTCTTCTTTGCATTTGGATGTCTTTTATCTTTTAACAAAAGGGGAAATATCAGGTTGTCGTGCTTATCCAAGAAATAAATTCAGTTAAAGGATATTTGTTAAAAGCTTTATGAAAATCTTTCATAATGGCAGGAAAGGTATTAGTACTGTCAGGTTTTTTTTTAAATAATGAAAAAAAGCCAGTTCAACTCATATTATTATTGAAAATAGGCTTACTGCATCCCAGAACAATAATAATGAAGAAATAATAATGTTTTGAACATTCATGAAGAATAGTAGAATACACTTTGATTTGTTGCTAGATGTATGAGTTTGGATGCAGGCATCCTGCTTCAGAGTCATGGATTCATGCTTTTAACTGTTGAACCTCAGTGCCTCTCAGTAACAAAGTCTGCCAGCTACGGATACTAATGAAATGTGTGTTTTTGTGCATTTTTTGAATTCTCTGCAAAATATCATTCTTGCGTTTGCAATTTAAAATCTGGTTGTGACCCGAAGCAGTCTCAGGCTTTAATAATCCCACTTTGTATGTTTTAAAATAATCAAATATTTCATAATTATGTGTATAAAACTAAATCTGATGACTTTGATTAGTAATGCAACATTTGTTTTTAGAAAAAAATGGTGGTTTTAGTAAGCTTAAGGTTTAGATTTCTTGACCTGTGCTCTTCTGAATGATTCTTCAGAATGTTTCACAAAATTTAATTCATTTCTTCTAAAAGTGTAATATCTCTTCATGAGCCAGTTATTTTTAATTATTAGTAAAATCTATTTATATTACTCTTTGTGCATTGTATGTAGAATTGAAAACAGCTTTTATATTTGTGACCTGATTTCTAAAATTATATACTTAAGAGTGTAAGTAATTTTTCTACTTTCTTGAATTCATTTCTCTGTGAAGTCCATCAGAAAGAAAGTCCTTTTATTTTCTTTGGAGCATTAGTTGTGTTTAAAGTAATTTCCATGGAAATTTTAAAAAAGAAGCTACCTGTGGTGGCACTAATTTTTCTAAACATTTTTGTGGTTTCTTAATTTATTACCTGTTTTTAATTTATTTTGAGAGTAGGTAGCACATTCATAAAGTTCAGATCCAAGAGTTCACTGAACATAGAGTGAGTAGCTGCCCATCCTTCCTCTCCAGCCACATGCACAGTTTCCCCTCACAGAGGCACCCACCATTATCTGTAGAGATATTTTATGTACCTATGAGCAGACATGTATATACACATATTTATACACACAGCATACACATATGCCTGCACATTTTGGTACATAATTTATTGCTGCTTGTATACACTGTTCTAAACTGTATTTTTTCACTTAAGAATGTAACTTTGAGAGTAATCTTTCCTGGTACATAGAGAACTTCCTCTTTCTCATGACTGCAGAGTATTCCTTTGTAGGTTTATATCATATCTTTTTTTTTTTTTTTTTTTTTTTTTTTTTTTTTTTTTTGAGGCGGAGTCTCGCTTTGTCGCCCGGACTGGAGTGCAGTGGCCAGATCTCAGCTCACTGCAAGCTCCGCCTCCCGGTTTACGCCATTCTCCTGCCTCAGCCTCCCGAGTAGCTGGGACTACAGGCGCCGGCCACCTCGCCTGGCTAGTTTTTGTATTTTTAGTAGAGACGGGGTTTCACCGTGTTAGCCAGGATGGTCTCGATCTCCTGACCTCGTGATCCGCCCGTCTCGGCCTCCCAAAGTGCTGGGATTACAGGCTTGAGCCACCGCGCCCGGCCGGTTTATATCATATCTTACCTTGTCCTTCTTGATGGACAGTTGGGTTTGTAATGCTTTACTGTTTCAAATGATGTTGCTTTTGGTAACTGCACAGAATAATTGGCATATGTACAAATATCTGTAGGATATGTTTTATATAATCTAGTTTTTAACTTAGAAGAATATATTTATTTTATGTATTTATCTGTTGTTGTTTTTTTGTTTGTTTTTTAGTTTTTTTTTTGAAACAGTCTCGTTCTGTCACCCAGGCTGGAGTGCAGTGGCGCGATCTTGGCTTACTGCAACACAGGTTCAAACGATTCTCATGCCTCAGTCTCCCAAGTAGCTGGGATTACAGACAAGCACTACCACACTCGGCTAATTTTTGTATTTTTACTTGAGACGGAGTTTCATCATGTTGGCCAGGCTAGTCTCAAACTCCTGACCTCAGGTGATCTGCCCACTTTGGCCTCCCAAAGTGCTGGGATTACAGGCATGAGCCACTGTGCCTGGCCTAAGTTATGTATTAAGCTTAGAGAAATATTTTAATCCATAAATAAGTTTAGGATTGAATGAATAGGAAATTATGCTAATAATAGGCTAAAAATAGTATAAAAGTCATTGATAAACTTATTTTATTCTTATTTTTTATGTAAGGAAGACAAATGATTTTGTTTGTAACATTTTCCACTCACATTTAATAACACTTCTCTGATTTAAAAGTTTTTGACAATGGGGTTTTTAAAAATTTAATGTCAGTATTTAAACATAAGGTTAATATAGTATTTCTTATTCCTTAGTTAATATATTAAAGTTAACACTTTAAAGTTAATGCAAAGAATAGATAATTCCGGGTTGCTGTAGGGATATTGAACATATCTCTGAGTTGTAGTTTATAGATTCCATAAGATAGTTACAGGACTGTAAGTTTTATGTTACAATGAAAGGGTTTTGCATAAATGTTGAAAGTTGAGGAGTATCACCTTATATTTTTTAACACAGTACTTTTGTGCTCTACTCTATGTATTTCTTAATTGCTAATTTCCCAGGGATTCTCACTGATTATTTAGTACTTAAACTTTAGTGATAAATTATGTCATTGTCACTGTGCACAATTGACACCATTGGTACTAGTTAATAAGTGATATTTTCGAATTATGTGCCAGCCTACACTTTATGTGCGTTGTATTAAATTTCACAATATCTAAGTAAGTACAGTTATTCCCATTTTTCAGATAGTTAATCTGAGGCTTATAAAGGTTTCATAACTAGCTCAAGACAGCATAAATAATCAGTGGCAGAGCCTGGACTGGAACCCAGGTCTTTCTAACTTTAGAGCTATAGCTTGACCATTCTGCTTACTACTTCTTAGGTAAGCATGGCTGAAAGGATTGCTGCATGGCCTTCATTCGTTTTGCCCTGTTTCTTCAGCCAGGAACAGTCTTTCCACGTCTTTTCACTTAGTGCCATAACATCTCAGCTGAGATATTACTGCCTCCAGGAAAGCCTTCCCTGGTCCACTCTCTGTCTGCATCAACCTCCTGTTTTCTAGGTTCTCATATCCCTATGAACTTTTTTTTTTTTTTTTGAGACAGAGTCTTGCTTTGTTGCCCAGACTGGAGTGCTGTGGCATGATCTCAGCTCACTGCAAGCTCCGCCTCCCAGGTTCATGCCATTCTGCCTCAGCCTCCTGAGTAGCTGGGACTACAGGTGCCCACCACCACGCCCGGCTAATTTTTTTTTTTTTTTTTTTTTTTTTTGTATTTTCAGTAGATGGGGTTTCACCGTGTTAGCCAGGATAATCTCAATCTCTTGACCTTGTGATCCACCCGCCTCAGCCTCCCAAAGTGTTGAGATTACAAGCGTGAGCCACCGTGCCTGGCCCCTATGAACTTTTTAACAATACTTGCCCCCAGTTTTAGTTTTACGTTTGTTCTTGTGAGATTATTGATAACACACTCACTTTTTAGATCGGAAGCCACGTGAAGGCAATGATTGTGCTTATTTCTGTTTTTCATAGTATCAAAGTATTAAGTGCCACAAACACCGACCATTTAATATTTGCATGAATAAAAAAGGAAAAAGGCTCTTTTTTGTCACTGTAGCCACTGCTGATCATCTTTCATGCTTTTGGAAACCATGGACTGATCATTCATTAGCAGTTTTAATGGAGAGTTAGCTTTGTCTTAGATTCTTATTAATAAACTGCATGAATTTGTAAATATTATAAACATTTCTATAATACACATTGATTCCATTTCTGGGAGAATTTTGGGGTCCTATGGTTTTTCAGAAAATACATGAGAATTATTGTGTCTTTGAGGTGCATAGTTTGAGAAAATGAAATATTTTGTATTTTAACTTTTTTATATTTTAACTATTTTCTTTTTCTAGTGTTGAAGGGCTCCATGCCATTGTTGTGTCAGATAGAGATGGAGTACCTGTTATTAAAGGTAAAAGTGAACATTTAAATGCAAATATCTTCTTTGCTTTTGACTAAAAATGTGTGTAATTTACATCTGAGTAGTACAGCAGGCAAACATGTAAAATTCATTTTAGTAAATTTTAGGAGATGATGGTCTTAGTATTGGCAGAAGTGTTTGCTTTTGTATGTTGAAGGTTGAATTTGAATCTACAATGTATTATATATCACGTATATCATGTTAACATCTAGAGTTTAAGCATGGATTTATCACAGACCCATTTCCCGTTAAAGACATTTACAGTGCAATGTAAACCATTAGTAAATCTAAGTGATGAGAGTGAGCGTGTATGCAGCTAGATATACACATAGACACCCCTACATTACATACACACACACACACACACACACACACACACATTTTATCAAATTGCTAGTTGTTTTAGGATAATACCCATGTATTTGAATCATAAGTAAACATGATGTCACAGAGAGTCAGTGTGGATTCAGACAATATTTACTATTTTTATTTTATGGTATTATGAGCATGGATGTTCCTAGTTTTTTTGGGACACTGTAATGGCTTTATCAAACATTAAAGATTGGATAATGTTCTGTATATTTTGTGTACAGTTTTCCACCTGGAGTTGTCATATATGTCAGATAATTTTAGACTTTAGAAATGAACGGAGGTTTAGAAGTCAACTGATTTAATTCTTTCATTTCATAAGTGAAGGTGATAAAGTGCAAAGACACTTGGACTTCATTAGCAGTTTCAATGGAGAGTTAGCTGTGTCTTAGATTCTTATTAATAAACTGCATGAATTTGTAAAGATTATAAGCATTTCTATAATAGACATTGATTCCATTTCTGGGAGAATTTTGACAAACACATTATAAGAACATGGAATATCAACAAAGGAGGTCCCATGGTTTATAATCTTCAAACATTGCAGTCCAAAGTCGGGCGTGAGTCAGTAACAGAACCCATCAACTCCTGATGTGTGGTCCAGTGTGCTTTCTAACTCACTATAAAATGGTCGTTGAATGGCTGTGGACAGATTACTTGCTTTCTCTCAATTCTGTAATGAGGGATTTGAACAAAATAATCTCAGATTTTCCAGTTCTAATGTTTTTCCTGAGGATCTCTATGTTAAAGCCTTGAGCCCTGCACTCATTAATACAACAAACTCCATGCGTACCTTTTAATGAGTGAGAGAAACATGAAACAGGTAACTAGCTGCAGATTGCTAATATCTATGAGAGATACTCCTTGCTGTGGGTTTTATGAGAGCAGAAGTTTTGTAACTTTTTTCATTAGTTTATTCTAGCCTAGTCCTCAGATAACCAGTTAAATGTAGTTGATTAATCTATGTTTTAAGTTAGATATCAAGAAAATATAAACATTTAATTTTCTTTTTAAAATTTAAAAAAATTGTGAGAGTCAGCATTTCTTCTCTTATTTGTGATCAGTGAACTTTTGATTGAGCAATTTTTCCTGATTAGTGATGAGACCCCATTAGTGATGTGATTTTCAGTATTGTGAAACGTAACCTTTGTGCTCAATTTTAAAAAGAGGTTTATGAAAAAGGGCTGTAAATCTCTCTACCATATCCTCTGCATAATTTTTGTTTAAATCACTTATTTTTCTAGTGGCCAATGACAATGCTCCGGAGCATGCGTTGCGACCTGGTTTCTTATCCACTTTTGCCCTGGCAACAGACCAAGGGAGCAAACTTGGACTTTCAAAAAATAAAAGTATCATCTGTTACTATAACACCTACCAGGTAAGTTCATAATTATCAAATGATTTGCTGATTTCAGTTGTCATTTTTGTGCCTTTTATATATAAAATAGTTTGTGTTATAGTTCTCAATTTTAGTTTTGAAGGGGATGAAATTGTAAAATTTTAGCCTTCAAACTGGTTGTGTTAAACGGTAGTAATTTTCTTCACATTTTATACCAGGAAATAATTACGATGGAAAAGTAATTAAGTGACTTAATAAAGTACATGTTATCCTAAAAAGAGTAAGTCAGGTCACTGTTATCTCCAGTAGATGGTGCCCTTAACTAAACAACTATGATTTTTCAGATGACACACTTTTTTTGTTGTAGTAACAGATTAAAAAAAACTTTCCTTGAAAGTTTATTAAATTTGCTCTTGCTGCTAATTCCTTCATTTTTTGGAAACATATATATGTAATAAATGAGGTTATTATTTGTGGGAAAGAAGTTAGTTTTTGCGTGTCTCGATCTCAAGCTATATTTTCTTAAGACTGTATTAATTCCTTGTGCTTTAGAGCTATGTTTCCTAATCAATTGATGTTAAGCTACTCTTTTTTTTTTTTTTTTTCTTCCGAGACAGAGTCTGGCTGTGTCGCCCCATGCTGGAGTGCAGTGGCATGATCTCATCTCACTGCAACTTCCGCCTCTCAGGTTCAAGAGATTCTCACGCCTCAGCCTCCCAAGTAGCTGGGATTACAGGCATGTGCTACCGGGCCTGGCTAATTTTTGTATTTTTAGTAGGGATGGGCTTTCACCATGTTGGCCAGGCTGGTCTTGAACTCCTGGCCTCAAGTGATCCCATCCACCTCAGCCTCCCAAAGTGCTAGGATTACAGACGTGAGCCACCGTGCCAGGCCCATCTTTTATTTTAAGAGTTATATATTTTAATGTGTATTAGGTAAAACAACCAAACCATCTGACCTTTAATTTCAAATAAGGATTAGATTGAAACTAATTTTTTTTTGAAGGTAGTTGATTTAAAGTTATTTTAAATTTAATTTAAATTACTGTAATACACAAGAGCCAGAAAATATCGTGAAGATAAACCTACCTGAATGACTGAGAAATACTGTATTTATCCATTTAATTATCAACTACTTATTAAGTCCTTATGATGTAATTGATATTCTGCTGGGCTTTAGAGATAAAAAGATGAAGACATGGTTTCACCTTAAAAACTTTCCAGGCTCAATGGTGTTAATGTCTCTAAGAGATCATCACTAATTATGGAAATATTCACTGAAATATAAAGTTCCTTTCTATTTTATAATGTAATACCATGATGTTGGACTAAAACATTGATCATTTTAAAGGTTTTGAAAGATTAAGACATTTCAGTTTAGTTATACTACGTTTTCACAATGCAATGTATTATTTGGCTCTTATTTTCTTTTTAGGTGGTTCAATTTAATCGTTTACCTTTGGTGGTGAGTTTCATAGCCAGCAGCAGTGCCAATACAGGTGTGTTTAATTACCTTAAATATCACTTTTAATCCTTAATTAAAAAGAAAATTTAATTACCATACCTTAATTTAAGAGGAATAGTAGATTTAGAGCCAAAAATCTTGAACTTGTGGCCCAGTTTCACTGTCTTTTTTCTGTGTCTTGGGAAAAGTGATTTCTCTGAATCCTGATTTCCATATCTGTATAATGGAGATAATATATGCTTTCTCCATCTTACAATGTTATTTTCTAGTTCAAATGAGACCGTATGGGTAAGTGATTTTTTGTTGTTGTTGTTGTTGTTGGAGACAGGAAAATTAAATATTATCTTGAATACTATATCTTGCTCCCATTACAGCAGTTTAAGAAAACAAGGTGAAGATAGCCCAACAAAATGCATTAAAATGATTGATGAGTTATAGACCAATCTATTAAATTAGAATTTTTTAAATTTTACCTAATAGGGAAAATGAATGTGATTGAGAATTTAAAGAGCCTGAATATGATGAACATAGTCTCATTCTTCTTAAGAACTGAAGAATTTGAGAACAAATGCTAGGAAGCTGTATCCTTTATAGAGGATAGTAAAATTCCGTTGTATCCAATACCTTCACCGAATATTTATGTGTAAAATAATGACTATTCACTTGGTTGTAATTTTTTTACTTCATTTTATATGAAGTAGGATTTTTATTAAAAGGTCTGTCTCCTTTAGATTTGATTGCTGTTGAGAATTATAATATTTTTTTTTCTGTTTGGTTTTTCTCCCAAGCTGAGCAAGTTCTTCTAGCTATGTCACTGAAGCCTGTTCTTAGATACCTTATCTTTAGAATGAGAGGTTTAGATTTGATGATCTATTAGATCTCTTCCATTTTGAAACATTTTAGAAATCTGTAAAATACTATATGTAAAAGCATTTTCTGAATTATATAGGATAGTAATGGTGTTTAGATTTTAAGGATATTTATGAAATATACTAAATCTCAATTTTGATACATGACCTATCACATACCAAGTCACCAGTTGTTATATATTATGATAATGTGCAGAACAATATTTTAGTACTTGGACCCTTTCCTTGAGAGTCCAGATGCTTTTTATATTCTATAAGACAGAGAAAGATCTTTATTTGTTTGAACATAAAACAGGCTCTGTTTGAGGTAGGTAGCCTTTCACTCTAGTAAACTAAGGAGAAGCTAGATATGCTGATTTCTAGATGTTTATCTCCCAGGAGGTTCATCAGTGAACTCCAGTGTGTTTTATACTCTACCATTTATTTTTAAAATATTTTTTCATTTGAAATATTTCTTTATGTCTTAGCTTTGTTGAATTTATAAAAATAAATTTCTGATTTCCTTTGTTCAATATAGAAGCTATCTACCTATCTTTTGATGTAATCCGTTAAAATTTGCTCAGAGACAAAAGTATGCCTGATTTGGTAAAAATTATATGTATTATTTCTGAGTCAGTGCAAATTTTGAAACAGGTATAAATTAAGATTTTCATTCTAAAACTCTAACAAATTATAGTGCATATAATTTATTCTGTATTTCCTAATATATAAATATTTTTCATTCATTTACTTTAGTAATAGGTGCTGAAAATAAACTTATTAATGACTACAGAGTTTTTGGTTGCTTTATTTAGGGTTATAGTACAGGTTGAACATCCCTCATCCAAAAATCTGAAATCCAAAACATTCTAAAGTCTGAAATTTTCTGAGCACCAATATGGGATTCAAAGAAAATGCTCACTGGAACATTTCATATTTGAGATTTTTGGATTAGGGATGTTCAACTAGTAAGTATTGTACAAATATTCCATAATTCAAAACACTGGTATCCGGCATTTTGGATTAGGGATATTCAACCTGTATTTTGTTTCAGTCATGGGAAATAAACTATGTTCTGATTTACTTTTGGTAACTGTGTATTTTGGGCTTGAGGAAATTTGAGTTTCAGACTTTGAGGAACATTTTTCTAACATGTACTTTTCTTAATCTCTTTTATTTTAGGACTAATTGTCAGCCTAGAAAAGGAACTTGCTCCATTATTTGAAGAATTGAGACAAGTTGTGGAAGTTTCTTAATCTGACAGTGGTTTCAGTGTGTACCTTATCTTCATTATAATAACACACTATCAATCCAGCAATCTTTAGACTACAATAATACTTTTATCCATGTGCTCAAGAAAGGGCCACTTTTTCCAACTTATACTAAAGAGCTAGCATATAGATGTTAATTTATAGATAGATCAGTTGCTATATTTTCTGGTGTAGGGTCTTTCTTATTTAGTGAGATCTAGGGATACCACAGAAATGGTTCACTCTATCACAGCTCCCATGGAGTTAGTCTGGTCGCCAGATATGGATGAGAGATTCTGTTCAGTGGATCAGAATCAAACTGGTACATCGATCCACTTGAGCTGTTAAGTGCTCCCAATTGTACAATATGCCCAGGCTTGCAGAATGAAGCCAACTTTTTATTGTGAATAATAATAAGGACATATTTTTCTTCAGATTATGTTTTATTTCTTTGCATTGAGTGAGGAACATAAAATGGCTTGATAAAAGTAATAAAATCAGTACAATCACTAACTTTACTTTGTACATATTATTTTGCAGTATAGATGAATATTACTAATCAGTTTGATTATTCTCAGAGGGTGCTGCTCTTTAATGAAAATGAAAATTATAGCTAATGGTTTTTCCTCAGACTCTGCTTTCTGTAACCAATCAGTGTTTTAATATTTGTGTGTTCTTTATAAAATTTAAATACAATTCGTTATTCTGTTTCCAATGTTAGTATGTATGTAAACATGATAGTATAGCCATTTTTTTCATACGTGAGTAAAAATAAAATAGTATTTTTAAAAATATAGTTTGAGCACTATATAGGTCCTTTTTTTGTTCAGACTTTTTCCAAAAATCTAAACATAATTACTCTTTCAGCCACATGAATAAATAATGAGTGTTTCTTGTAGGTATTGGTTTGGAGATTGTTTTACGGTAGTATAAACTGTTACTTGGAAAAGAAACCTCAGGTTGCAGTCAGCCAAGATTGCGCCACTGCACCTTAGCCTGGGCAACAGAGACTCCGTCTCAAAAACAAAAAAGGAAAGAAACCAAGAAACCTCAGGCATGAACCTAATTTAATCTCCATGAAAGAGGTACTACAGTTCTAGAATATGCCCTTTATGTTCAGGAATCCAGTCTATCATTCAGAGTTGTTAATTTCTTTCTAGTTTCTTTGACAATCAATTTTTCCCTGGAACAGTTCAGTACATATGCATTGAGCACCTGTGTGCCAGTCAGCAGAGCTATCACATTGCACAATTCTAAGAAACACCATTCATGTCACATCATATTTCTATGCTCTGGGAGTTGCTATTCACATAGAATATGTGTGATTGTTATCCCTAGAATTGTGCAGTGAGGCAATTGGCTAGGTGCTGTGCTGCTTTTTCTTTGTTTTTTTTTTTTTTTTTAGGGACAGAGTCTTGCCATGTTGCCCCATCTGGAGTGCAGTAGTGGCATGATCTTGCCTCACTGTAACCTCTGCCTCCTGGGTTCAAGCTGTTCTCATGCCTCATTCTCTCTTGTAGCTGGGATTACAGTCTTACACCATCGCGCTTGGCAAATTTTTGTATTTTCAGTAGAGATAGGAGTTCACCATGTTGGCCAGGCTGGTCTTGAACTCCTGACCTCAAGTGATCCGTCTGCTTTGGCCTCCCAAAATGCTAGTATTACACGTGTGAGCCACAGCACCAGGCCATGTGCTACTTTTTCTTCCTTCCATCCTTCCACCCTCCTTCCAGTGTAAATATGAGATTAATTTGTGATACTGTCCTTTAAAGAACTTAGAGGTCAGTAAAGGAAGCAGGTATATAGAAAGTGCTGTGATAAAGCTATACATAGGATGGTATAGAACCACAGACTAGAGGCACCTAAAATAGGCAAGAAAATAGCCTTTACAAATAAAATAGAAGCAAGAGATATAATGCTTTACTTGCAAAAAAACTATAAATACAGCCATGTACCATATAATGATGTTGCAGTTAATGAAAGACCACATACGAGAGTGGTCAGAACAGCAGGCTATACCATATAGCCTAGGTGTGTAGTAGTAGGCTATACTATCTGAGGTTCCTGTCAGTACAGTATGATGTCCATATAATGATGAAATCACCTAACAAAGCATGTCTTGAAATGTATCCACATTGTTAAGCAACACATGACTGTAGTTAATTGTTACAATTGAAATATTAGATGTAGTCATTAAAATCCAGAATTCCCATTATCTGGATTATTATTTAATAATGTTCAGGAAATTTTGCCAGTGCAATGGTGCATTCAACAATGTCTTTTAGAAATGAGGTGGCCAGATTTCTATTTGCAGGTAATAATTGTATATCGAAAACTAGAAAAAGAAATGATTATAAATGGAGCTACTTAACCTTTACATGTTGAATGCTGTCACTGTTAAAATTTCTGAAGGGGTATAATAGAGAAACTATCCCATAGTTCATCTGGAAAAATAAGTAGGTGAAAATAGCTAAGAAGTTTTTGAAAGGGTAATAGAAACCTAGATTAACTATTTTTGAAAGGTAGTACAGAACTGAATGCACAATTAGATATCAATGGTATGTACTCACCCAAAAAAGATTTCAGTATCATACATGTGAGGGCTTAAAACATTGTGATAAAGATGGGATCACAATGGGAAAAGGATTATCCAATAAGTAGGGCAGGCATTCTCTGTGCCTGCTAGGGAAGTGTAACTTGTTATACTCTTTATGTACAGCAGTTGGCAGTCTGTGAAACTTAAATTCACATACATAACCTTTTGCCCTGCAGTTCCACTTCTAGAAATTTATCCTACCAAACAAAGCACATAGATGTGCAAAAGTATGTATTTACAAGTATATTCTTTGCAACTTGGTAATATCAAAGAATTGGAAGCAACATAAATATCTGCCATAGGTAGGGTAACCGTATGCTCTGGCTTTTTCAACACTATCAGTTTATACCTGCTGTTCTTGGTATAATTATTAATCGTGCTCCTTTCACTCTCAGTGTCTCACTTTAGATAATAAATTATACAGGATTGGTAAAACAAATTTCATTTGCCCAATGGAAAAAGGAATGAAGAGGTGCTTTAGGTACTGAGATGAAAGGATCTCTAAGGCATAATAATGTTTATCGAGAAAAGCATGGTGTGAAACTGTGTGGCATGCTACAATTGATGTATAAGAAGAAAAACGTGTGTATTCGTATTTGTTTGTATATGGTAGACTGTCTCTGAAGACATACATGGAAGAACCTGATCACATTGGTAGTCTCCAAGGAGTGGAACTAGATACCTGGGGGATAAGGATCCCAGGAGTGCTCCTTTTCATCGTAAACTTCATTGTACTTTGAGTTTTTAACTGTTCAAAAATATTAAAATTAGAAATAAAATATTTCAACAAACAATAAAATGGGATATTTGGGGAAGAAAGTTATCTCAGGGCTTCCAAATAAGAAGAAGCAGTTGGATATATGAGTATTTATTTCAAGGAAGTGGCTTATGCGATTGTGGAGACTGGCAAGTCTAAAATCTGTGGGACAGGTCAGAAGACTGAAAAGTCTCAGGTAGGAGCTGAGGCTGCGGTTTGGGAGCAAAAGTTCTTCCTCTTGGAAACTTCAGGTTTGCTCTTAAGGCCTTTCAGTTGATTGGTTGAGTCTCACCCACATTATGGAGGATTATGTCTTTCTACTTATATTTAAGGGATTATAAATGTTAAGTACATCTCCAGAATACATCCACAGGAGTACCTAGATTCAAGTTTTAATAACTAGGCAATGTGTCCTAGCCAAGTTGATGCACAAAACTAACCTTCACAGTCCACTCCTAGTCAGCTTGGCACCTGTATGCATATTTTTTGGTTTTTTTGTTGTTTTGTTTTTTTGTGAGACAGTCTCACTCTGCCACCTAGGCTGGAGTGGTGTGGCCCGATCTCAGCTCACTGCAACCTCTGCCTTCCGGGTTAAAGCGAGTCTCTTGCCTCAGCCTCCCGAGTAGCTGGGATTACAGACGTACACCACCACACCTGGCTGATTTTTGTATTTTTAGTAGAGACGGGCTTTTGCTATGTTGGCCAGGGTGATCTTGAACTCCCAACCTCTGGTGATCTGCTTGCCTTAGCCTCCCAAAGTGCTGGGATTACAGGCATGAGCCACTGCACCTGGCCTGTATGCATCTTAAACCATATTTTAGTCTCTATTCAAATAAAGACAGTAACTAGGTTGTACTTCTAACATGTACAACCACGAATATTCCCTGGAGGAGGTTTCCTCAGAAGAGGATGCAATCCATTCCCCAAAGGAGGATGCAAAGTCCTTTGGTGATCACTTTTTTCCTTGCTATCCTGTACCTTAATACTGCAATGTAAGGATACTACTGTTAAGATATCTTACATTAGCTAAGAGGATAAAGGAGGGCGAAAAAGATTTGTTCAGTATATATATGTGTGTATGTGCAATATATACATATTGTATACATAAGTACACAGACATAATCACAGTTCTTGTTTTGGCAATTGGACATGTGGTTGTAGCTGGTATTTTTAACACCTTGTATTGCCTATTCCATATTTCCTTGCTCTCAGCAAGCAGCTTGGCTATTTGGGATTCTGCCTGGTGAGGTATTCCAAACCTTCATTCCTGAAGAATCTCAGCCATTCATTGTCCTGCCTGTATTGGGTTTTGAAGTTTTCCATTGACTTTAATCAGGGCTTGGTAAAACAGATCTAGTGGATCTCCTGTGTTCCAGACATATCCTTCTTTATTTGCTTGTGCAGTAGCAGCCCAGTTTCCCCAGGCAATCAGGACTAGTCACCGTAGTCAGTACAGTAATTCTCTTCTGTATGTGTTGATTCAGAGGCATGATGAGTGCAAAGTGGCAGAGTGGTAATCTTAATGTCCAGTTTAATAGAATCATTGTGTCTCCTGGTTGAGGTATTACTGGTTTTGGAACAAAGTCTTCTAGAACTAAAGAGCATAGGAACTTGGGGACAGAAAACAAAAATCGTTCCAGTGGACAAGGGGTGATAGTGAGTGGCACAGCTCCCATTTCCACCCATTTCATTGCTGGATCTGTGAATACTGGCTCTGGAAGAAAGAACACCATATATTGGATGCTGATTTTACAGCATATATAGCCTCCTGGAGAACATTCCCTCAGCCCTGCAAGATACCGCCACCTACCTAGTGCTGTAACTGAGCTTTCAAAAGGCTATTCTACCATTTTCTCAAGCCAGCTGCTCCAGGATTATGGGCAACATGGTAAGACCAATGAATTACATGAGCAATATGGAAAACAATGTTGCCTCCAAAATCCAAAGATGCTTGTTAGGTATGTACTGTTTTGTTTGTTTGTTTTTTATTGTCAGAGGGCCAGATGCAACAAGTTATTATTTACCTTAGGAGAGATATCTTGACATGTCCCACAACACTGGACCCCTAGAAATTTTGGTAAATCGGAAGGCATTTGAATTTTTGTCATATTTATTTCCCACTCTCTGAGACAAATGTCTCACCGATATGTCTAGGGTATTTGCTACTTCTTGTTGACTAGGTCCAGTCAACGTAATGTCATCAATGTAATAGACGACTGTGATGTCTTGTGGAAGGGAAATGCGATCAAAGACCCTGTGGAGAAATTATGACATAGGGTCAGAGAGCTGATACACCCTTGGAGTAGGACAGTAAAGGTATGTTGTTGGCCTTACCAGCTGAAAGCATACTGCTGTTGGTGGGGCTTATGGACAGGAAGGAGAAAAAGACATTTGCCAGATCAGTAGCTGCATACTGGGTGTCAGCGGATGTGTTAATTTGCTTAAGCAATGAAATCACATCTGGAAAAGCATCTGCAACTGGAGTCACCACATGAGTAAGTTTGTGATAATGTACTCACTTTCCCAAGACCTATCTTTTTCTGCATAGGTCAAATAGGTGGGCTGAATGGAGATGTGGTGGAATCGCCACCATTGCATCCATTAAGTCCTTGATGGTGGCACTGACCTCTGAAGTCCCTCTGGGAATGTGGGCTTGCTTTTGGTTTACTGTCTTCCCAGATAGAGGCAGTTCTAGTGGTTTCTACTTGGCCTTTCTTATTATAATAGCCCACACCCTGTAGATCAGGGAACCAATGTTGGGGTTCTGTCGGTTGCTGAGTACAGCCATACCTCATTCATTAACTGTGTCTAGGATTTGCTTTGAAGTGTTCCAAACAGAAAAAAAAGAAATTTTTAAGTGTGGGAGAGATCAACAATATGGCAAAATATTGATGACATTTTGAAAATTTCAGGAAAAGTTAAGCAAAAAAAAAAAAAAAAAAGAAATTGTTGCAGATGGTATCTTTGTGTAGAGAAGGAAAAAAATTGTAAGTTTTTTGATCATGCAGTTTGCTCTTGTTTGAGACCTGTCTTTTTGGATCATGGTTTGCCTGTAAGTTTTTTTTTTCTTGTTGTTAATAAAGGCCAACTTCAGTATCTGATTTAAACAAACCAGGCTGGACTTGTCAGTTGCTCTGGTTTCATCACATGAAGGATACTTTATTGTCTGAGACTGTGCTTAGCTGTCTTGAATAGCTAAGTTCATCAACCCAGGCATACCTTGTTTTATTGCTCTTTGCTTTACTGTGTTTTGTAGATGTCTTTGTTACAAATTAAAGGTTTATGGCAACCCTGAGTTGAACAAGTCTATTGGCACCATTTGTTCAACAGCGTATATTCACTTTGTGTCTCTGTGTTACAGTTTGGTAATTCTTGCAATATTTCAAACTGGTTTGATGATTATTTTATCTGTTATGGTGCTTTGTAATCAGTGATCTTTGATGTTACTATTGTAATATTTTGAGGTGCAATAAACCACACCCATATAAGGCAACAAACTTAATAAATGTGTGTGTTCTGGCTGCTTCACTGACTTGCTGTTCCTCCATCTCTCTCCCTCCCCTTGAGCACCCCCTTCCCTGAGACATAACAGTATTTAAATTAGGCCAACTAATAATCCTAAAATGGCCTCTAAGTGTTCACATGAAATGAAAAGTCTCACATCTCTCATTTTGAATCAAAAGCTAGAAATGATTAAGCTTAGTGAAAAAGGCGTGTTGAAAACTGAGACCAGAAACTAGGCCTCTTGTGCCAAAAAATTTTGAATGCAAAGGAAACATTTTTGAAGAAAATTAAAAGTACTACTCTAATCAACACATGAATACAAGCAAGACAGCATTATTGCTGAGATGGAGAAAGTTTGAGTGTGAGTGGTTGGGACTGAAGATCAAACTAGCCACAATATTTCCTTAAATCAAATCCTAATCCAGAGCAAAGCCCTAACTCCTTTCAATTCTGTGAAGGCTGAGAGAGGTAAGGAAGCTGCAGAAGAAAAGTTCAAAGCTAGCAGATGTTGGTTCATGAGATTTAAGGAAAGAAACCATCTCCATAACAAAACTGCAAGGTGAAACAGCAAGTGATGATGTAGATGCTGCAGCAAGGTATGCAAAGGATCTAGCTAAGATCATTGATGAAGATGCCTACACTAAACACCACATTTTCAATGTAGCAGAATAGTCTTCTATTGGAAGAAGAGGCCATCCTTTGAAGCTTTGAAGCGACTCATTGACTTCTCCTTTCTAGCACTTTCATAGCTAAAGAGAAGTCGATGCCTGCCTTCAGCGCTTCAAAGGATAGGCTGACTCCCTTGTTAGGGGTTAATACAGCTGGTGTTTAACCTGAAACCAGTGCTTACTTACCATTTTGAAAATCCTAGGGCTCTTAAGAGTTATGCTAAATCTACCCTGCCCCTGCTCTATAAATGCGACAAAGCCTGATAATAGTACATCTGTTCTCAGGATGGTTTACTGGATATTTCAAACCCACTGTTGAGATTTACTGCTCAGAAACAAGAATTCTTTTAAAATATTACTGCTCATTGAAAATGCACCTGGTCACACAAGAGTTCTGATGTGTACAATAACAATGTTGTTTTCATACCTGGTAACAGGATCCATTCTGCAGCCCAAAGACAAAGGAGTAATTTTGACTTTCAACTTTCAAATCTTATTATTTAAGGAATATATTTAATAAGGCTATCACTGCCATAGATAGTGATTCTTTTGATGTATCCAGGCAAAGTGAACTGAAAACCTTCCCAGAAGGATTCACCCTGCTAAATGCCATTAAGAATATTTGTGACCAGGTACAGTGACTTAAGCCTGTAATTCCAACACTTTGGGAGGCCAAGGCCTCCCAAGAGGAGGTCAGGAGTTCAAGACCAGCCTGGCTAACATGGTGAAATCCTGTCTTCACCAAAAATACAAAAATTAGCAGGGTGTGGTGGTGCACACTTGTAGTCCCAGCTACTTGGGAGGCTGAGCCAGGAGAATCGCTTGAACCTGGGAGGCGGAGATTGCAGTGAGTTGAGATCACACCACTACACTCCAGCCTGAGTGACAGAGTGAGACCTCATAAAAAAAAAAAAAAAAAACAGAACCCAAAGAACAAACAAAAATAAGAACATTTGTGATTTATAGGAGGAGGTCAAAATATCAACATTAGCAGGAGTTGAGAAGAACTTGATTTCAGCCCTTATGAATGACTATGAGAGGTTCAAGACTTACTGGAGGAAGTAGCAGATGTGACGGAAATAGTAAGAGAACTAGAATTAGGAGTGAAGCCTGAAGATGGGTCTGAATTGCTGCAATCTCATGATTAAAATTCAATGGATGATGAGTTGTTTCTTATGGATGAGCAAATAAAGTCATTTCTTGAGATGAAATCTACTTCTGCTGAAGATGCTGTGAACTTGTTGAAACGACAATAAAAGATTTAGAATGTTACATAAACTTAGTTGATAAAGCAGTTGCAGGGTTTGAGAGGAATGACTGCAATTTTGAAAGAAATTCTACTGTTAGTAAAATGCTATCAACCAGCATCTTATGCTACAGTGAAAGCTTTCAGGAAAGGAAGAATCAATTGATGTAGCAAACTTCATTTTTGTCTTATTTTCAGAAATTGCTGCAGCCACCCCAACCCTTATCAAGCATCACCTGATCAGTGAACAGCCATCACCTTCCAGGCAAGACTCTGCACCAGCAAAACGACTGCAACTTGCTGAAAGCTCAGATGATCATTATAATTTTTTTAGTAATAACTTTAGTATGAATTGGGAAACAAAAAAATGGTGGGACTTACTTTATTGCAATATTTGCTTTATTGTGGTGGTGTGGATCCAAACCTGCAATATCTTCAAGGTATGCCTGGATGGCTATACCAATGATGCATCTGGAACAGGGGAAATAATCGTAAGATGGGATCAGGGACCTGCTGGGCTAACTTCTCTGGCTCCAATCTTGCTTTTTCTGTGGAAAATATGGTCATTCTCAAATGCCTCCCAGATATTTCTGGAAGTCCTCATAGACCCTTCACATGTACTCCTGTAACCACATGGCATCTGCCATTATTTTATTTTCTTTGTTCTTGCTCTCTGGGATGATTATGCCCCACAACCCTGGCCATTGTTGCTACTGCTAAGTGAGGTTGTGGCTGCTGTTGTCTACAAAGGCACACAACCCTTGCTTAAGGCCAAGAGTGCCATCTTTGTTCACAGCTGGAAATGTGACACAACTTACTATCTCACTGTCTGTGCACTGGAGACTCTGGTGAAATAGCTCCTTTAGATTTTGCTGAGGAGGGACTGAGTAACAATCAAGAATGTGCTCTGAATCACCTTTCCCCTCTAATGATGCCCATATTCCATCAACAAAACATGTGCACTTCAACCCTTTCTGTCTTCAGGTGAATTCTTTCTCAAGAAGGCTATTTCCTTTTACCTGCCAGTCAGCTAGACCTGTGCTACTCACAACGTGGTCCACAGACTGGGCTGTTGTGCACACTGTTTGCTAGCAAGATAAGTACAGAAATGCCCGTTTTAAATGTTGAAACACTTACAACAATTTAACATAGTAACTTTGTGTCTGTTGAATCTGATAATATTAAACTGGGATTGTGATATTTGTATTTTTTGCTTGATTTTTCTAATAATTTATTGAATTTTATGAGATCTCAGTCTGTGATAGATTATAAATTTAAAAAAAAAAACAAAAACAAGAGAAAGAAAATCAGATCCTTTGCCACAGATAGTTTAAGAAACTCTGCTTGACATCATGGTCAGACAGCCTGAATTCATAGAGAACAGAACGTAGGCTCAGCTTGGCACTCTGCTATGTAGTATACTTGACTAGGAGGAGTTTGATAGAAACACGGATTTGCTGCAGAGGATCTGAATAGTGGAAAAGGAAGGAAGTAGAACGGACCTTCTCCGTATAATAGTTCTCTTGCTTTCTGCCTGAAACAGGGACAGAGCATAATGCCCTGACCTGCATGCCAAGCACTTGTGAGAAATAAAGTGAGAGGAACCCACTCTCTTGCATGCCGTGTGGTTGGGAAAAGAAGGGTCCTGCCCTACTGAGTTCTCTGATGTCCAGCTGTTCTGGCATAGGGTGAAGGTTTCCCTCAGAAATAGTACGGATGCTCCTTGACTTATGGTGGGGTTCCATCCCAATAAGGTCATTTTAAGTCAAAGATATCAAAGGAGGAAATGTATTTAATACCCCAATAGACCCTTTGTGAAGTTGAACAATCCTAAATCAAATCATGATAAGTCAGGGACCATCTGTATTAGCCTTCCCTCACCATGTTGGTGTCTCCATTGGTCCAGAGAAAACTGCTCCTGTGGACCAGGATCTTCCCAGAGGGAATTCTGAGAATAACTGCTAATACTCTGTCTTAGTAAGTTCATACCTGTTAGCAGACAGGTCATAATGCAGATATCCCACTCTCTTTTCTCCCATATTCCCCCACTCTGATCTGCCATTGGCACAAAACATCCTCTCTCTTTTTGGACTTGGAGAAATAGCTGAGGAACCCTCATAGGCTCCACTTAGGAGTTAGAATCATTTCTTTGCAGGAATGCTGAGGGCAGGCAAAACGCCTAGCCTAGTACTAATTACATAGCAGGTACATGTTAGCTCACCCTTTTCATGTCAAAACCCTCCAACAAATTGTTTATCCCCTGCTGAAGCACCTGTTCCATCATATAGCTTTGTGTACTTCTCTTACAGTAATTGTCTTATTTACTGCTATATATATATATATATATATATATTTATCGCTTTGTCCATATTCAACCAAGAACTCCTTGAGGTCTTGGACTATTTCTTCAACTTCCAATCCTTTGTGGTTAATAGTCTAAGTGAAGTGAATTCTTCATTGCTATTTATGATATTAATCAGTTGTATATTTCTTTCAAGTTACAAATATTAAAATATATTTTAATAGCAAAATAGTACATACACAGCAAAATCATGCTCTTTTTAATAAACAGAGTCAAAGAATATAAATAAACAGGTTATGTTTTATAAAAGGTAAACATAGTAAAACACAGTATTACACACAAAGAAACACATTTGTTTCTAAGAAAACAAACATGGAACCATACACATCCGTGAGGATCCATTTGTAACCTCTGGTTTTTTTTTTTTTTTTTTTTTGAGACGGAGTCTCACTTTGTCACCCAGGCTGGAGTGCAGTGCCACGATCTTGGTTCACTGCAACCTCCACCTTCCGGGTTCAAGCAATTCTCCTGCCTCAGCCTCCTGAGTATCTGGGATTACAGGCACCTGCCACCATGTCCAGCTAATTTTTGTATTTTTAGTAAAGACAAAGTTTCATCATGTTGGCCAGACTGGTCTCGAACTCCTGACCTCAAGTGGTCTGCCTGTCTTGGCCTCACAAAGTGCTGGGATTACAGGCGTGAGCTGCCACGCCCAGCCAGTAACTTCTTACATTACAAATAACACAATGCATTTTAACTCAACATTTGCTTTATCCCATATAATACAAACATAACAAAATACATTTAAAACGGTGTTGAAATATACAAAACTTTAATGTAATTTCTGAGTCTTAGATGTTTAAATAAGAAACTTCTTTAACCAGGTATTCCTTTGGACTGCAAGAGCAGTTTATATCATAACTTTGCATCATAATCTTTTTACTCTCAGGCTCTTCAAGCATTTTTATCTTCTTTGAAACTTCTATCTAAACAAAAATAGTATTAAAAAAGATAACAGAAGGGGTTAGATTCTACCAATGAACTTTGGACATCAGTATCTCATTCTTCTGTTTGTCTCCTTATTCTAGTTTGAGAAAGCTTTGGAACATATTATTACCTATCATTATTACATATGTCATGTAGCTTTAGTGTTACTCCCCTAACTGGAAATAGAAGTTGCTCTTTAATAAGGCCCGGGGTGCTTAGGGAGCTATGCAAGATTTTTCTTACATCTCTTGGGTCAACCCTATACAACTAATTCTGGGAAAGGAATTGTTAAAATACACTGTCCTTGAGAAGTGTCTTTTGGTCATTTGGAGAAATGGTTAAAGATAGCTCAGTGCTTACAAGCATCTATTATGATTACCCTCATGACAATAACTATTATTAAACTAAAAGTTACCTACTGCTTTATCACCCTTCCTCAATTTATGCTTTCTCACTCTTTAAAACGTTTACCCCCAAAGGGTGAAAATAATGGCTTAAAAATTGTACCTTCATTTACCTTTATTACACTACCTCATTGCCCATAGGACATCTAGCTCTCACAGTTTTATCATTAGAAGCAAAGGACTCACCAAATTTCTGAACCTTTTAAAAAGAGAAAATAAATGCCACAAGCATTTTCCATTTTAGTTTTGGAAATGTTCTTGTTTTTTTTTTGTATAAAGGGGGAAAATTAAAAAAAGAAAAAAACCTCTTCCCTGAAAATATATGATGTTTGCTGTCTCAATATAAATCCTGCAGAAGTCATCTAAGCTTCTAAGTATCTGTTTCCTTCCTGGTTAGTAGCACAACCTGGATGTCAGACAGGCTGACCATGACTCAGAGTGGGACTCTAGGCAACTATGTCAATAGGCTTGGGGACCACAATGAGTGAAAACAAAAACCCTTCCTCCTCCATTGTGTGTTCTACGAGTGAGCAGACCTAAGAGTGGTGGTTTAAGCACTTTCTATCAGAATGGTGATTGCTTCAGCATTCTCAAGGAGATGGCAACATCATGGAAGGGCAGCAACGTGAATCACCAACGTGGTATATGGCTCCCAATCAGCATCTACTTCTGATTTGTTTTTAAAGGAAAATCCTTAGCTGGTTTTCATTTGAAGCCTGCTGCAGATCGCAGCATCAGGGAACATTCCACCTTACTCCTGGGCCAGAGCAGTCCTTGGCAAGAAAGATCTATTCAAAGATGAACGACCGAGATCGGATCGTGCCTTCCCCTCGGTTAAGCTGTTTTCTTATTTGTGACTGTAATAAAGCACACACACGTGTATCCATTATTGAGTGATTGTAATGAACCCTGGATTCTAACAAATATTAAATAAGACATTTGATTAGTAAGGATGTCATATAAGTTAATTATCATGTGCCCACCCCCAACTATAAGCTAATTATCATGTGTCCAGAAAAATTTTCTGCATTTTTTTTAGGACACATATTGTAAAGTGATTGCTAAAACATGTACAAATTGGGAATTGGTCTAATACTTATAGTAATCTATAAAATGCAATAGTATTCAATGAGTTAAAAGAAAAATATAGATCTAAAATTAATATGGAAAAATGTTCACAATATATTGCTAAGTGAAGTGAGCAGATATAGAACACCAGCAAGTGATTTGTATTGTTTGTATATTATCAATAAAGATGCTATGAACATTATTGTAACATTTTTTGGTAGATACATGCACTCTTTTCTCTTAGATATACATCTCAGCGTGAAAATGCTGAATTATAGTGTAAGCATATGTATAGTTTTAAAAGAAACTGGCAAGCAATTTTTCAAGGTAGTCATACACATTTTCATTCCCTCTAGCAATGCAGGAGAGTTCTAGTTCCTTTGCATTCATGTTAATACTTGATATTGACAGTCTTCATTGTATCCATTCTGAAGGGTGTGTAGGGGTACATCATTGTGGTTTTTACTTCTAGCAAGTGATTAAATTTTGTTTTTAAATATTTATTTGTACAGAAAGAAGTCTAAAAGTGTGTATACTTGATATATTTTCTATAATTCTTGTATAATGATTTTGTGTTACTTTGAAAATTAAAAATAGAATAAGAAATTAATTCATATCTGAGCAAAGGTTTCACAAGACAAATTATCCCTCACTGAATAATAAATACATTGGAACAATTTAAAAATGAATGGTATACTTATTTGAATTTCAAACTAAAAAGATAATTGAAAGCAAAAATTTCAGTATCTAGAAAGGAATTTTCACATATGAAACAATTTTACAAAAACTAATTAAGAAAAATGTTTTGTGTTTGAAATCATCTGGTCCGGCATGGTGGCTCACACCTATAATCCCAGCACTTTGGGAGGCTGAGGCTGTGGATCATTTGAGGTCAGGAGTTCAAGACCAGCCTGGCCAAAATGGTGAAACCCTGGCTCTGCTAAAAATATAAAAATTAACCGGGCATGGTGGCGGGCTCTATAATCCCAGCTATTAGGGAGGCTGAGGCACGAAAGTCGCTTGAACCCAAGAGGCAGAAGTTGCAGTGAGCCAAGATCACACCATTGCACTCCAGCCTGGGCAACAGAACAAGACTCTGTCTCAAAAAAAAAAAAAGAAAAAAAAAAATCATCAAAGCTTTCAAGATGGTATTTACAGGAAATTTTAGCCAGCTTTAAGGACAAGTTCTTGGCTAACAACTCACTAACTTGCAAGCACGTGAAAAACACGTAGAAGATTGGTGAAGTTTTGTAAGTACTCACTCAGTCTTCTCCCCGGGAGATATATAGAGAGCAGACAAAATAAACCAGCTTTTGTCCTTGACCTGCATAAAGTGATGCTTACACTGGAAATGAAGCTAAGTTCCTCTGGCAAACTTTCTTCTCCAACAATTTAAGAGGCTTTTCAACTAGAGAAATAGGTTGGCTTTCCTCTGTCAGACCTTCTGGTCGTAAATGTCCCCCTCCAGGCAAAGCTGAACTAACTCACACACCTTAAAGGAAGTCTGATAGGTGGTTATTAGGCTAAGGCTCTATGTCTAAGATCCAAATACAGCTTAATTCTTCCTTTTTTACAACCCTGTCTTCATCTCTTCTCATGTCCCAGAAGAATTAACAGACTGTTCCGCAAGCCTGGAAGTAGGCACCCAGACATCTCTTTGATTCTCAGGGATAGTCTGACTCTTTTGATAGAAATATGTTTGAAATCATCAACATGTTATTTCTCAAGACTCCATATCTGAAGACTTAAAAATCTCACCAGTTTCCAGCGTAATATCTTGATCCACTCATCAGCTTCTACTCCGGTCTTTGCACAGAGATAAAATGTCCTGAATGGAAATACCAAACTAATAGGACAAAAGAAAGAACATAAGATATTGCAGATGATTAGCTCTCTCTCTCTCTCTCTACACACACACACACACACACACACACACACACACACACACACCATATATAGGTTGATTAGCTATATATATATACGTTGAACACTAATTAGAGTATTGCAAGGGAAAAATGAATTGATAACAGGTCCAGGTAAGTACCTTGAAGAGCTGGTATATACGGACCTATTACTGCCAGCAAACTGCAGAAATGTTAAGGAAGTTGTAGATTCATATTACTACTCCAGGTCAGATGTATATACTCGAATAAGACTTTGAAGAAGAAAGAAGCATGTTCAGGACACCCCCAGATCCTTTTGTGGTTTATGTCTTAGGCTAACTCTAATACTTATGTATTTATTCAGCTGATCTCTCAAAGATCTCTCAAAAACTTGTGCTATGATTCAAAGAATAAGCAAGACAGGGAAGTTTGCTAAAAAGAACTCATTTGTGTTAGATTGATTCAATGAGGATAACTCTGCCTTCTGTGGTTGCTGGCAATTTCAACTATCGAGAGAGTAAAAAGAGACAACAAAACTCAATTAGTTATTTCTCCCATCTCTGACCAAGAGTCAGTCTCTGCTTCAGGGATATGAACTTTCCTACTGGCACAAAATACTTTTCCTAGATATAGAGTAATTTTTCATTTGACTGTGTCTGATTACCTAGTTAAAATTATGCAAGTGATAATAAGGTCAGCCCTAAATTATACATTGAACATACTTCCCTGTACTTACAGTTGAGATGCAAAATACCAAAAATCTTTTTTCTTTTTGTGAAAAAAAGCCTTCAGGAGGGTTTCTATATCTTAAAGCCTACGCTGTATATTTTGTTGATGCCAGCAATTAATATTGAATAGGTAAGAGGTAAGTCCTTGTGCACAGAAGGTAATACCTTGATGTGAGGTCTAGTGGAGGGTGAGTGGACAGTGGTGGGGAGGGAGTGATATAGTGCATATACTCGAAAACTGGTTTCTGTAATTGTCATTGTTTGGTACTCCCTATGGGAGACATTATTAACTGCCAATTAATACAGATACTTTTTCCTTTCTCTTGCTAACAGAACCCCAAGCAATAAATCCTAATTTGTATAAGCCAATTATCATCAGCTGCTGGGGATGGCCATGGCACCTAGTCTTGGCCAATGAGATATAAGGGACAATCTTATAGGGGAGTTTCTGGAGAAACATTGGTTTTCCTGATAAAAAGGGACAGACATGGCTGATACCATCCCTACATCTTTCTTTGTACTTTGTTGAAAACATGAGACCTACAGGTGTAGTAGATGCTTGAATCCTGAAGTAGCCAGCATGAGAAAAGGTCAGGAGAACTGCAGAGACCCTGGACCTGACCTTGTCACCATAGCTGCTTACCTCCTGATTTTTGGATATATGAGAAAAAATAAAGCTCTGCTAGCTCATAGGGCATGTCTATGCAAATTTTAAACAAGACACCCATTCTCAGTTGATATTATAGAATTAACATTAATTTCCTCAGGTGTAATAATGATATTGTAGTCCTATATGTGATATTTTATTCTTAGGAGACACATACTCAAGTCTTTAGGGGTAAAGTGCCATGATGTCTGCAAATTACTTTCAACTGATTCAGGAAAAAAAAAGTGGATAGACTGGGATAAAGCAAATACGGCAAGATATATTAATAACTGCTGATGGAGGGTATATAAACATATGTCTTTCAACTTGTGTGTGCTTGAAAAACTTTAAAATAAAAGGTAGTGGGAAATAAGACATGCCTTTCTCAAGACTCTTCTCCCAGTTAGAACATTTTTATAATATACTGATTATGTTAGAAAAAAATATTTTTGTGCCATCTGCCAGAAATCATCATAACAATACAAATCACCTATCATTAGAGTCAACAAAGTTATAATTAAAATGGGGGAGAGAACCTCAAAGAAATTAAATTGTCTAAGATGTGAATGGCATCCTCTATGTGAGTCATACTTCTCCAGTACACAACGTAAGCTGAACTGATCTGCCTGTTTGTTTAAGCTACTTTAAATGAGGTGTTATGTCACGCTCAGCTGAAAACACTCCTAATATGTAGGCATGCCCCTCAGATCTGAACTTTGTTGACATTGAGATATACAGCTTTCTATTCCTTAGCCAAAATAAGTGTCTGGCAAGAAGACATTAAAAAATGTTTTCTTAATAAAACCACTTACCAAAAACAGTTTACCCTTTCTTGTGAATAATCAAATTGTACAGCTGAACATTCTGTTAGGTCTAGGATCCGAATTGGTTCTGGTGACTAAATAAAATAAAAAGCAACATATATCATCTTAAAAACAAAAACAAAAACAAAACAAAACAGATAAATCTGTCCCTCACTTATTCCCCTCACAAGTCTTCCACTATGTGCAATTGTCAAATTTCACTAACAGGACTGACGATAGAACAGCCCTACCAAGGGAAGTCCTTGGTTTTGGAACGAGCCTTTCATAAAACTGGACATTAAGATACTACCTTTATCAATTTACTGATGAAGATGGATTTTAACACATGGAAGACAGGCATATTTTTCTCTCATTTTTTAAAAACTTCTACTTTCTTAGAAATTTTATGTAAGAAAAGTGAGAAAAAATAATTTTAAATTGGCTTAATGAAATGGGCATGGGAAATGGACAGACTGTATTTTTAATAAAGGGACAAATTGCCGCAGAGATACAGTTAATAAATTGTGGCAAGAGAATAATTACATTGCCCTAAACAGAGGGAATTATGTGCCCTGGGGAACTATAGTTTAGCCAATCCAAGAGAGCAATTTCTGGGATACACATCTCATCTTTGCAAAATAACTCTGTTCATTTCAGGAATCAAGATTTCATATCTCCAATCATTTATTAGGTGTTTCAGGTGGATATAAAAATAATTTCAGAGATTTTAAAGACATAAGTTTCTTTCATCTAGATAATTGATTTTTAAAGGAAAAATATATTATCATGTTTCTCACCATCTGGTCTTTGTAGTATTTCAGTTCATTCCTGTGCAGAGTAAACCATCTTGTTTTCCAGGTCTGAGAAAAACACACACACAGAAACACAAAGTTTTGAATGCAGGAATGCAATATTTGAACTAGATGATTTATTTTCATTTTAAAAGTATCTAAAAAATTAAATACTATAACCCTGAAAAAATTCTTGTGTGTCATTTCTGAAAAAAAAGTTTCAAAATATCTATAAAAATTCAAATAATTTCTTACATTAAGCTCATAATGAAGGCAGATATATCATTAGTATATTTTTAAATACAAAAAGAATTAGTCTATCGTAAATATTCAATGTGATTTATAACAAAAATGAAGGCAGATATATCATTAGTATATTTTTAAATACAAAAAGAATTAAGTCTATCATAAATATTCAATATGATTTATAACAAACCACTACAATTTCCATTTTATTAACCCTATAATAAAGATAAATATTGTTCTTTGAGTACCTAATATGGACGATACACTATCATTGGAGGCTTTATATATTATATTCAATCCTCACACAACAATGCCAGCGTTATTATTCTTGTCTTACAGATAAGAAAACCGAGGTTTAGGAACCCTGACTCACGGGCCATTCTAAACCTTGCCTAAGAACTCCAAGGTATCAGTGGTAAAAACCATCGCTGCCCGCTGTTACCTTCTTATATACAAACAGCATCCTACTCTATCCTGTGTGGCAATGTGCCCAGTTAAAAGAAGTAACAGAGGATTTAAACATAAGTATGCTATGAATATGAATACTCTCTGTCCTCGGGAGCATTTGATCTAGAAGGGACACAAATAACGAAATTATTTAGGCTCATTCCAAGCACGCCAATACCTGTGAGAGGTTAAATACTGTGACTCTTAAAATAAGAAGGAGCAGGCACATTCTATGAAGGTCTTCTTGGCACATTCAGATGAAACAAAGGAATTCTAAAGGTACAATCTCATAAATGGGGAACATTTGTATACTCTGAACTTGTAAAAACCTAAATTATGTTTTTCTTGGGATTTTATAACATAGTTTCAGTAGCATCAGTGATGTTTTGAGCCTATCTTTAAGGAAACATTTTATACAATTTTGACTTCTTCCTTGTTTTAGAAAAAGAACGAAAGATGTTCTAGAGTTAACTTGCTATCTTCATCCTGAATCATTCCATTAAGAGGACTATATTTTATTGACTTTTAACTATAGGCTATACCTATGCAGGGCTTTGTCAAAGAATAGTCAGGTCATTTTCCAGAATTTCGACTAATGAGCCATAACATGGACTCTTGAGTCAGGTAAATACTATAAGTGGGTTAAAATGAGCAGGCAATTATGCTTCCAAGAAAAACCATCAAGATGCGAATTGAGTCTACATGACGTGTTCTCTTTTTCTGTGGCTGGCATGAGCAAAATCATACTTCCTTACCTTGACCAGGCCTCCCTGTTTGGTGAGGTAACCTTCTTTGGTGCCCAGCTGAAAAAGAAAAGCACTGAATGAAGCCCAGAACTGTCACAACAGGACGTTTGTCCTTCCTTTCCTGTCCTATTTTTAAATGAAGACTGTTTGCATTTGATCTTTAAATTACTGTCTATGATTTTTCACCTAGGCACTTGAAAAGCTTCCATGTGCGGTGAGAGATTGTTTTCAGATTGGATCTACCCGCCTCATTCGGTAGCTACTAACTCTAGTTAGCAATTTGCAAACAGTAAACCACATCGTTTCACTTATAAAAGTCTGTGTTTGTCAGTGTGTCATGTGAAATCCAGCTGTTTGGATTGTTACAGGGTTATTAGCACATAAACACGCACACATCTATTGTCAATATGTTTGGGAGAATGGATTAAGAAAACAAGAATGTTTTACTTCAGGGCTTCCCACAGTCTATATTATGCTAATATACTTTGTAAATTTTTAAGAGGGAACCTTAGAAACAGCATTTTTACCATTTATTTTATCACATAATCCTCCTCCCCAGGTCCTACACTCCCTTGAGATCCATGTTCCGAGAAAGACTGTCAGGAGTGTAGATTTATTTACACCTGATTTATCCAAAATGACTTTGAAATAAGAATGAGCCAGTTCTTTTAACTCATGTTGTCATTAATTTAAAGGTAAAAACAACAGCACACACTTAGCTAGCACCTATGAATTATAAGGAAGGGTAGAGAATTGTGTGAACAGAAATTTGCATAAGACAAGTAGCCTAACATCAAAAAATCTATCATTTCATAAATTCCAGAAAACAATTCAATTCCTAGTAGAATATTTTGTTCAAATGTGATGTCATCATATGTCTTAGTAAGAAACAAAATTAACAAAAATTGGGAAGTGATTTGGTTGACACCAAGGTTCTTTCTATGGTAATTTCCAGAATATTTTTTTCTGAGGTGAATTCTCCCTACCAAATAAAAAGAGGAACAACCATCTCTACCACAATAAAAAGAGTCAAAGCAGGAAATAAGCAAACACTTCTTTTAAAATCTTATGATATAAAATTAAGGATAAACTACCCAAATGTTCACTTAAATAATATTAATCATTACTGGTGAATTTGATATCTCATAATCAGTGTGATTTATTTTGACATTAAAGACATTGAATTGGCACAATTGAGTTTAGGTGTTATGGAAGGGCAAAAAGTAATTATTTTGGGCTGCTACAGGTTAAAACCTGTAGAGGCAAAATAACTAGGAGTAAATTATCACATAAAATATCCTGATAGAATTATTTACTGAAATCAAGCTAGGGAATAATCCCATCTTACCTCCACCCAAACAATATAATATAAGTGTAGTATTTTTCTAAGGTTTTGATAGATAAGTGGAAGGCTGCATGGGAAAGCATTGAGGCTATTAATTTTATTCAGGGTCTCAAGATGGTAAGAAAGTAAATAATTATAGAGCAGATTTATCTTTAAAAATCTATGATCTGTAACAGAAAAACTGTTTATAAGAGCCCCCATTGGGGTACCACCTAAATGTTCAAAAACAAAGGACTATCCTTTCTGCCATCCTACCTACCTACTTGTCTCCCAGCCTTAAATGTAATCAGAAGCCAACAGGTCAGGTAAAGCAAGGCAGGCATTGATGTGTGTGTGGAGGGCTTTCAAGCACCTTAGTACAAGGTGGTGGAGCCCAAGCAGGGCACAGGGAGCCTCTGTATGGACAATGGCGATGACGGTGGCAGCAGCAGCTGTGTGCGAGGCATTGAAGCCTGGCAGGGTGTGGAGGGCTTCTGCCTGAAGGGGTGGATTGGGCAGCTACTGCACAGTTTCAGAGCCAAGTTGAGCTAGGTAGGCATCTGTAGTGAGTGTGGGAGCAGCAGTGACCTGGAACTGGGCATTGAAGCATAACTCGGTGATTGGAGTGTCGGGGTAGGGGTTGGGTAGTAGAAACAGCGATGTGAGATTTCTTATATTCAATTGATCATCACATAAGTAAGTGTACTGAGGATGATAAGATCCATATTTTCTCACTGTGGGAGAAGGGAAAAAACTAGAATGAACTTTGTGGTATTGGAAGTATTGTTGTGAACTCATGGATGGATGAATGAATCGACAGATAAATACAGATGTAAAAGTATGTGTGTGTACATGTGTGTATACATACATATCTTCCCAGCTCTGTTCGTGAGTGGGCTGGGAGAGTTACATCCCAATAACAATAAGCACACAGTAGCTAGATGTCGATTTCTAAAGTACTATTCTGCTGAAACAGAGCAGGGTTTCTTGGAGAAATAGCTGGTTCTAGAGCAGCGTACAAAGAAAGAACAAGATACATCTGAATCATCTTGCTATTCAGAAAGTAAGAAAGTTCTTAAAGAATTTTGAGGCCAGGCCAGGCACGGAGGCTCACAACTATAATCCCAGCACTTTGGGAGGCCGAAGCATAAGGATTGCTTGAGCCCAGGAGTTGGATACCAGCCTGGTCAAAAATGGTGAAACCATGACTCTACAAAAAACAAAACAAAACAAAACAAAAACCAAATATTAGCCAGGAGTGGTGGTGCACACCTGTAGACCCTGCTACTCAGGTGGCTCAGGAGGGAGAGTCACCTGAATCCAGGAGGTCGAGGCTTCATGAGCCGTAATCACACCACTGCATTCCAGCCTGGGAGACTGAGTGCAGAGCGACAAAAAAAAAAAAAAAAAGAAAAAAATTTTGAGGTTGTATGAACACAGATATCACTGAAAGGGCTCTTTCTCCAACTGGCCAAATCAGAGAAATTTTGAAGGATCAACATAAATAATGATAGTTAGGATTATAACCATTTGATATAAAATGATTGAAAATTTTGAAGAATAAAAAGCTTTTCCTTACAGTAGAATGACAACCAATAAATGTAAAAAGGAATAAGAGAATCAGAGAGTCACCATTTGATAACAATCATAGTAATGATTAAAACAGCCAAGAAACATCAGTAAATGCTGAAATTTGTGAGTAAAAATTTAATAAGCAACAGAATATTTTTATAGTCTCAAACAACCTCTCCCCAAATATTTTTTAATAACAAAAGGAATATGGTGACTTTAGAGTGAAGAAACCTGGCGGACACCACTTAAGGAATCAAACACACCATAGTGGGACAGATTGCAATTGTGTTATGTCTGAGAGGATGCAGTGAGGAGTGCAAACAAAGCATACTTTTGTGGTATTTGTACCCAACATGAAAAAACCTGTATCTAATCATGATTCAATATCATATAAACCAAAGTTGGGGAACAATTTACAAAATAACTGGCCTTTAAGTTTCAGATGTGTCAAAGTCACCAAATTAAGGAAAAACTGAGGAAGTGTTCCAAAGTGAAGAATATTCCAGAGACAGGACAGATAAGTGCAACTTGTGCTTGAGAACTGGATCCTTTTACTCTGAAGGACCTCACTGAGAAAACTAGTGAAGCTTGAATTAGATCTGTGGATGAAACAGTGGCACGGCCTCAATGTTAATTTTCTAGTTTGAAAGGCTCTATGTGGTCATGTAGGCAAATGCCGTTATTTTTGGAAACACACACTGAATTATTCAGGGTGATAGGGCACCATGTAGGCAATTTACTCTTAAATGGCTTGGGGAAAACCAAGTTCTGTGTACTATTCTAGCAATTATTCTGTAACTTTGACATTATTTCAAATAAAAAAGCATGTAAAAACGTAATAACAGATTAACTGAATAAACTGATATACCCAAATAATGGAATATTATGGAATTTGTTTAATGGTGTTTTAGAAAACTAAGTAATTACATGAAAAAAATGCTAAATATATAGTTAATTAAACAAGAATATTACAACTCTACAATGAAGAGCTCATTATTTTACGTGTGTGTGTGTGTGCGTGCGTGTGTGTATACACACACACAAAAGACTGAAAGGATAAACAACAAAATATTAAACCTGAGAAGAGTTTCAGAAACAAAATACTGGAAAAGGGCAATATGCAAGGAAAGTGTCCAAGAAGAGGAACTATAAAATGTGTCAAAGATTACAGAATAAAAAGAGAAAGATAATGCTGAAGCTAAGGAAACAGAATTTTTAGAAGGAGGGAGTTGTTAAAAATGTCAAATACCACAAAAGGGAAGCTAAGGAAACTAACATTTTAGATAGGACCTATTATGTCAGGAACTTGAACTATATTAATTTCAATCTCTACCAACCAACTAATTGGTATTTCACATTTAACATGTCCAAAATAGAGCTCTTCTTTCTCATCCCCCCAACCCACCCCTCCAGCAGAGTCAGTCTTCTCAGTAAATAGCAGGGTTTCTCTGCCATGACTCTGCTACTCTTTCTTTCATGTATCACATTCAATCCGTGTAAAATAATTTTTTTTAAACAAGCTCAGAAGGTAAAGAATTTTTATGTTATGGACAAAAAGTACTATTGAGATTTTTGGGCAAGATAATTCTTTACCATTCTTTGAAGAATAGTTGGCCCCTGATCACTGTTGGGAAACAATTCTCTACGGGTCTCTTATGTTTCCAAATGTCTTATGAGCAAGGCATTAACAGCTCTTTGTTGCAGACTGATATTTAAAGCATGCTTATACAAGCAGCCTTGGAATACAGAAATATTTCGCTTCAGAGCAAATGACATGTCTACTGATCATTAGAAAAGATTTGGGTTCCCAAGGCTCAGGATTCCTCTCCTGTAGGGCAACCCATTATGGATATCAACTGGCCCTTTATGTGTTGCCCTTTGGGAACTTCGACTCAGCACAGGGAACTAGCACAAATACTGATATCCTAGCTCTTGCTCTTCCTGTGAATAACAAACTATTTTTCATCTCTTACCTAGAAGTCTTGTGTCATCCATCAGCATCCATGAAATTGTAGCAGACTAACTTGTTAGCTTGCAAGCAGGGTAAAGTCAGACTCTTCATGGCTCTTGACACTCACTCATGATAGTAGTGCTGCAAAGCATTGCACCAGCAGAAACACTCATATTTCTAAATGTTCAGCTGGGAGGTGCTGCTCTTTGAAAACTCCATTGCCTTATGTGATCTGACCCCTCATTACCTCAATAATCTCACCTTCTACAACTTTTCCTCTAGCTCACTTCATCCCATAATTCTGACCTTCTTTCTAGCCTTTGAAACACCTCAATTTAGTTCCCACTCCAGGGCTTTTGTACGATTTCCTCTGCCTGCAGCACTCTTTCCACATCTTGACATGAATCACTCCTTCCCTTCAGTGAAATCTCTTACTAATGGTTCCTCCTCACAGAGGCCTCCCCTGCTTCCCTCTTCTCCCCTTATCCTACTTTTTCTTTTCATGATGTATTACCATCTGGTATTAGATTACTGCATTGATTATTATCTGTGATCTTCACTAGAATGTGAGCTCAGTGATGGGAGGAGGACCGTTGTCAAAATCACTGCCAAACTCTCAGTGCTTAAAACAGTTGTGAGTGTATTAGAAAAACTTTAAAAAAAAAGTTTGTTTAATAAATGAATTAATTAAATTTAATCCTATCATGGGAACTAAATGCTATGTTGTTTATGAGACATAAATAGCAATTTCCCCAAATGCAGTTACTAAAAGATGTTAAACAGTTTTACACAATCATCTGCATTTCTGGGCAGTGGGGCATCTTTCACTTTCACTTCAAATAAGAAGTTCTTTTAATTCTCTTCCTCCACTGCTAAACCTTGAGCCAGAACTACACCCCAAAAGGAAAATGCAGAAGTCTGAAAACCCTCAGGGCTCTCAGACTGGAGATGGAGGTGCAGCATCATGTAGTCATTTGGGGAAGCAAATGAAGGCTTAGAACTTGTGTTCAATAAGGGACAAGAGCATTCTGATCAGACCAGAACTCTTTCCCCAGTTATGCTGGTCCAGTCACCAATGATTTCCCAATAAGAAGTAATGAGAAACATTTCAGATCCTCTAGGAAACCTTTACAGTTTTTTTTTGTCCATAGTGATGTACAATCAACTTCATAAGCTTGTCGTTATACAGTGTGAGTTCAAGTCATTGTCAATCAATCACTCACCACTATTTTAAAAACTCCATTTTAAAAGAGGTGAATCCATCTGATAGCTGGAGTGAGCAAAGAAGGTAAGTAACAAGGTTTCCAGAATGTGCTTTAAAGAGGCTTATTTCTGCATAAAGATACTATATCTTCTGCTCACACCAATCTCACAAATTAGGTATTATCTGTATTTTATTGCTGATAAAGAACACACTTAGTAGGATGTGGTTTGATTGACCTTGAGTGGAGACCTTTAGGGGAAGTGTAGCAGAGGAGAATGTGAAGTTAAACTAACAGTGCACATGAAATAGATGTTGAAGTGACTGGTGACCTATATTAAGGGTAAGGATGGGTAAAGAGGAAATTATGAAGGGACTGGTCAACTGGAAATAAGAATTGGTTGCAGAGTAGATCTTGATTTGTTCTTTGCTCTTTTCTGCCTTTGGACTATTTATTGTCCTGTGTTCCTAAATTTCTCAAGTTCTGAGTTATGATGCCTTCTCCTCCACTTCTAACAAAGCCAAAATAACTTTCTCAGTCAATTTTCAGGATTTTTATTTCTGAGGAGATGTAGCACTGCAATGAAAATGTAAGATGTGCCATGAGCCAGACTAGGCTGTAAAGCTGCAAGGACAAGCAATGATTCATGTCCTTAGATGTTTCTGGCTGGTGGGGAGGGCAGAGAGATGTGAAGGTAATTAGCCCACAGCATGGTAAGTTTAGAATAAAGGCAAACAGAGGGTGCTCTGGAGCACAGAAGAGGAGCGTTGTAAAAGAAGCTAGAGGGGGTGAAGAAAGGCTTCCTGGAAGATACTGATCCCTGATAGCAGTCTTGAGGGATGAGTAGATAGCAATGTTGTTGGCAGCATTTCAGATGCAGGGACAGGAGAAGGAGTACATTGTTGAGAGAGACAGGTTTCACAGTGTGAATGTGGGAGTAGCATGAGATGAAGACAGAGAGCCAAGCAGGGTCCAGGTGGGCCATGAAGACAAACAGCATCACCAAAGGATGTAAAGCAGAGGTCACGTGGCAAGGCTTCTTTTTAAGAAAGATCTCTCTGGTCAAGGGTAGAGAAAAGTACTGCAGATATAGAAAGTTACACTTATTTCAATATACTTTGTAGCTGAATATCTTCAAGTGATTATTTTTCAGTGTCATAATCACTATCCAGAATTAGTTCTTGATATTTATTTGGGTATTATCTTCTTCATCATCTGCCCAAATCGAGGTTCTAATACCAGTAGTATTCAGCAAACAAGGAAGAGACAACAAATAGAAGCGCCTTCAGAAGAATGAAGGGAAAGGGGTGTTGGAGAGGAACCTCTGCAGAGTCACAGTTCACAAAACAAACATAAATGGACTCTTGGACAAACAATGAGTGCCCCGGTTGCACTGAAACTGAACAATGGTTCACGTTGCAAAGAAGCACAAGTGTTTTCTGTCTGTAAACTTCAGTCAGTAAAGGAAAAAAGCTAGACAAAATAATACACTGAGTTTTTATAGTAAGGGTGGAGAATATTTGTCTTCCATAGGTAGTTGAAATATTAAAAATATATATTTTCTTAATATAAGAAAATTGTAGAAGAAAACAGTTTAGTAAACTATGTGAATGCAAACTTCTCTTTCCCATTCTACTATGAAGTTGTTTGATTAACTAAGGACAGAGATTTAAGTTCCATTTTCGAAGTATTTAAAATCCTATTACTATTGTATTGCTGTTATTTGTTCATTTTGAGACAAGGTCTCACTCTGTAACCCAGACTGGAGTGCAGTGGCGCAATCACAGCTCTCTGCAGCCTCAACATCCTTGACTCAAGTAATCCTTCCAGCTTAGCCTCCTGAGTAGCTGGGACTACAGGTGCAAGCCACCATGCCCAGTTAATATTTTTAAAAGTTTGTTGTAGAGATGTTTATGTTGCCCAGGCTGGTCTCCAACACCTGGGCTCAAGCAATTCTCTTACCTCAGCCTCCCAAAGTGTTGGGTTTACAGGCATGAACCACCATGTCCAGCTGCATTGTAATTTTTATGATCTACCCAGGACCAGATGAACTGAGTTATAGGCTTCAAATCTTACATTCCTTTCCAAGTTTTATATTCCAAACTAGAATTTTTATGTGAACAAATACATTCTTATTAACTTTTATTGAACTCGATTGATTTTAGACAGTAAGAGAGCTTGTGGTGACATTGAAGGTCACTTACAGAAGGTGCTGTGGGCACAAGGTCATTTTCTGTTCTTCCTGTCTGCATTGCTGTGTGAACCCGGACAGACTCATAAATGGAGGGTTCTTCCACTTTTCTTGGGTAGGGATGTTTTAGAACCATCAGAGTGCCTGAATGAAGACAAAAAGTATATAATCGAACAGTGTTCCCAGAAGGAAAGTCCAAATGCTAACTGGATAACTGTGGCTGGATTGGAAAGTCTTTTATTTTTTTCACGTATTCCCTCACTCATTTTCTCAACATTATCAAACATCAATTAGGTGTCAGGCACTTAAGCTGGACACTGAGATACAAAGCTTGGTGGAGATGCTCCTTGGCCTCCTGGTGCTCAGAACTGGTAACAGATATGGTCGTTTAAATGAACAGGGTGATGAGACCAATGGCAGCCATGCGAGTGAAGCATGATGATAGTCCCCAGACTGCCTGAATAACCTTTCCATGAAAGGATTCAGGACAGCTTTCGTAAAGGAGATGACGTTTGACTTAGATCTTAAGGAGTAACTGGAAGTTTTCCAGGAAGGCTTTATGAAAGCCATGAAAACAAGACTAAACAAATGTACTGGGGTAGAGGAAGATCTATTCCATTGCCCTTATTTTTGCCAGTTTCAGAATAAACTTGTAACAAATTAGTAGATTTCAAAAAAGTGAGCTTTCTCCCTACTCTCTGATACTACCCAATTAATGAGAGTAACCAAGCAAAGTCTTTGCATTACTAAGTGAACATGACCTGAACAAGCTGGTACTCACAAGTGATTGCCTCCCCTTCCACCTGGAGAGGGAGCCTTCAGGCAGAAAAAGGGCTCAGCCCAGGGGACCAGGAATGGGGGACTGGGGAACTTTGTTCCAAGGGCTCAGAGCAGTTCTGCATCTATGCTTCTGACATCTCCTTCTTGAAATCCTTCCCTCAATCAATCAGTCAATCAGAAACTAACTACAAAAAGAGGCAACGTAAGGGGATTTTTTTTTTCTTCCTTGCTATAGCTTCTTGCTTTTAATTTTACTAGGGTCTTTTCTATAGCAGGCCTAAGATTGTACCAGAGATGGAAGAGATATAAAGAATTCAGCAATTCATTCAACGAATATTTACAGAGCTTTGCACTGTGCCAGGCACTTGTCTAGGTACTGGGAATACAACAGCAAACAAAGAAGTTTAAATGCTCTTATGGAGCTTATGTTCTAGGTAGAGGAGACAGAAAAAAATTAAAAAAAATATTTTATGTGTGAGAAGTGCTATGGAAAAAATGAATAGGACATGGTAAAGGGATAGAGAATAAAAAAGGTGGGGTTGGGAGAGGGTGATATTTTCCAAGGGTCATAAGGAAGGATGTCTGAAAATATTTGAAAGATTCTGGAAAGTAGAGAACCTGAATTAGAATAAGAGAGAGAAAATAAAAAATATCTCCTTTGTGGTTAAAAAACACCCTAATGTTAATGATAAATCTACACAAAACAGGCCAGGCGCAGTGGCTCAGGCCTGTAATCCCAGCACCTTGGAAGACAAAGGCGCGTGTATCACGAGGTCAGGAGATCGAGAGCATCCTGGCTAACATAGTGAAACCCTGTCTCTACTAAAATACAAAATAAATAAATAAATAAATAAATAAATAAAGAGTTGGGCATGGTGGCAGGCACCTGTAGTCTCAGCTACTCGGGAGGCTGAGGCAGGGAAACTGCTTGAATCCGGGAGGCGGGGGTTGCAGTGAGCTGAGATCACACCACTACACTCCAGCCTGGGCAACAGAGAGACTCTGTCTCAAAAAAAAAAAGAAAAATCTACACAAAACAAAATCCTTCTGTGATACTTGAGTACATGCAATATCTAACTGCAAACACAGAACTGTGGCTTTTGACACTTGGGCCCAGATAAGGTGCTGCTGTAAAATGAAAAGCTGTTGAGAAAAGCCAGAAGAGGGTGTCTGATCTTGACCTCAGAGAAGAATGAAAGCCTCCGGCCCCTCCTCTTTCTGCCTCTCATTGGTATTGCGGCATGGGGATCACAATGAAAAGTGGATTTCGCCGTTATCAGAACGGTCCCATTCTTGTGCATTGTCTGTGCTCTCTTTTGTCGATGTGATCTTCCCATAAGAACAGAGCCAGTCATATGAGGAGAAGGGGCCAACTACAGTTTTACAGTCAGAATGAAAAAAGCAGTACCTATATCAAGAGTAGCCGCTGTGCAGACTCAGGGGCTCTGTGAACACAGTGCTCACATTGCAGATGCATGGTAAATTCAGCGCTGGCTCCTACCCCTAAGAAACACTCTCAGTGATGTGCCTCATAGTCACTCTGGACCCTTGGAAAGAGCACTGGATGCACAGGCAGAGGAACAGGGTTCAATTGTCACTACTGCCATTCAGTACTTATTGGCCTTGGACAACCATTACAAGCTTCTGCTCCTTTTCTGACTAGTGAGAATAATTATGCTTCTTTCAGAAGACACCAAATAAATGTTGGTGGGAAAATTATAACATATTAGATATTATTATTATTTAACATAATATTTTTAAATCCTTAAATAAAAATTGAATGATTGCATCTTTGGGGACATGAATTTTGAAATCTTAAAAAAGACCTAGATGCAACATTCTGCCAGGAATAAAAATGGTGGTAGTCCAGTAATTACAACTTGTGATTACTAGAGTTAAATTGGTGCCTCTTAAACACTTTCACCCTGCAGAAGAGGAGATGAGAATTGAAGCCTAGGGATCAAAGCAGCTCCCAAATTAGATACATTTTGAACTCATATGCTTTATCTTCAAAGTTGATGCTTAATTTTCATTCTACTTCATATATTGAATACTTAATATGAAAACAATGCTTTAAATGACACTCCAGAAAGATGTACTCACTTGATATGACCAGACACACACTTTACATAATAATACCTGTGTTAATTTTTTTTTTTTTTTTTTTTTTGAGGCGGAGTCTTGCTCTGTCACCCAGGCTAGAGTGCAGTGTCATGATCTTGGCTCACTGCAACCTCTGCCTCCTGGGTTCAAGCAATTCTCCTGCCTCCGCCTCCTGAGTAGCTGGTATTACAGGCATCTACCACCACACCTGGCTAATTTTTGTATTTTCAGTAGAGATGGGGTTTCGCCATGTTGGCCAGACTGGTCTCGAACTCCTGACCTCAGGTGATCCACCCACCTCAGCCTCCCAAAGTGTTGGGATTACAGGCGTGAGCCACCGTGCCTGGCCTAATTTTTTATTGCTATTGTAGCAAATTCCCACAAACATAATAGCTTAAAACAACTCAAATTTATCATCTTACAGTTCTGGAAGTCAAAAGTTCAAAATGGGTCTCACTAGTCTAAAACTGGCAAGGCTGCTTTCCTAGTAGAGGCTCTAGGGAGGATTCATTCCTTTGAATTTTCCAGCTTTGAAAGGTGCCCTCATGTCTTGACTTGTGGCCATATTCCTCTGTCTTCAAAACCAGTAACAGCCAGTCAGATCCTTCTCCTGCTGCCATCTTTCTGGTTCTCCCTCTTCTGGCTCCCTACTACTTATGAGGACCCTGTCAATTATAATGGTCTCACTTAGACAATCTAGGATAATCTCCCCACCCCAAAGTTATCTGATCAGCTGCTTTTATACCATCTGCAAACTTAATTCCCTCTTGCCATGTAACAATATATTAGAGGTCCAGGGAGACATGTGGACGTCTTTGTGGGGGCATTATCCTGCTACCACAGTATCAGTCCCTGTAGGAGAAATGGCCGCCGGGGCCAGTTGTGCTGCAGGATAAGGATCTCTGGGCTGGGCTACTGCCTGAGCCTGCAGTGTTGTTACCTCTTGGTATTAGAGAGTCACTGCCTTTCCAATGTGTGCATTTCCAACCTCTGTGAGCCTCTTCAGCCCACATATGGGTCAAATTTATCTTGGTATCCATACCACCTGATACAGTTTCTGACATAATGAAGGCAGATGAGTAAATGAATTAATGAATGAATGCTACAGTAATGCAGGCTTGAGCCAGGAAAGAGCCTGGGATGAACCAGCCTCCCAGGTCCACAATTCTCCAGGCCTAGGGCAAGAAAGGACAACAATCGCAGGCACAGCTCTTCAAATCTCTAGTGGAGGAACCCAAATTCTATTTTCAAAATCTCCTCTAAAGTTTAATTCAACAAGAGTAAAACAAAGGAAAATGGTATGGAGTCAACCAGGAGAGTAGATCTGACTGTAGATTGATTTTAACTAGTAACCCCACAAATGAAGCTAAACTAAATTGTGAGATGAAGAAGATGACAACGTACTTATAAAATGGCAACTTATATTGATACAAATCTGGTGTCCTAAAAGACAGTTCTCCTTAGCTGACTATTCTTGCCCAAGGAAAAGCCAATATACAGACTTCTTGGCATGGCTGTGAGGCTTAATGAGTTCCCCTTCTGCAGAGATTATACCTCCCGGTGTACAGAGATAGATTCCCTACAACCATGTAATACCCCCAGACCTGGCCCTGCCTTCAAACACCTGATCTGGTCACACTAATTGGATTCACTTCTTGGGTATCCACTTAATTACTTCTCTAGAGGGAAGGTCCACCAACTTCAATTTCTGAACTACATGAAGTAGACTATTGTTTCCTACCTTTGACATGAAACTTGGTTTCAGAAAGACTGGGTGGAGGTACACTTCTGAGGTGATCAGAGCTGAATTAAGACAGACACATCAATTGACTAAAAGCCTCAGAGTTGCCATGATTACTAAGCAGATTCCTTGTTGTCTCTTGGTTGTTCAACTTGCCCTTAAATTCTGAGGGGGTATATTGTTAATATCCTTTTCAAAAATTCTGCTCCTGGGCCAGGCACGGTGGCTCACGCCTGTAATCCCAGCACTTTGGGAGGCCAAGGCGGGCGGATCACAAGGTCAGGAGATCGAGACCATCCTGACTAACATGGTGAAACCCCATCTTTACTAAAAAAAGAAAATATAAAAAATTAGCCGGGCGTGGAGGCACGCATCTGTAGTCCCAGCTACTTGGAAGGCTGAGGCAGGAGAATTGCTTGAACTTGGAAGGCAGAGGTTGCAGTGAGCCGAGATCATGCTACTGCACTCTAGCCTGGGCGACAGAATGAGACTCTATCACAAAAAAAAAAAAAAAAAAAAAAAAAAAAATTCTGCTCCTGTTCTCCTGTTCTTGTACCCTACTCACTTAAAAACAAAATCAAAAACAAGACAAAAGAAAAAAAAGAAAAAACAGCTAGCCAGAGTTGATTTCTGTCATTTCCAATCAAAAGAAACTTATCAGCCGGGTGCGATGGCTCATGCCTGTAATCCCAGCACTTTCGGAGGATGAGGGGGGCAGATCACGAGGTCAGGAGATCAAAACCATCCCCGTCAACATGATGAAACCCCATCTCTACTACAAATACAGAAATTAGCCGGGCAGTGGTGGCGCGTGCCTGTAATCCCAGCTACCCGGGAGGCTGAGGCAGGAGAATCGCTTGAACCAGGGAGTCAGAGGTTGCAGTGAGCCGAGATGGCACCACTGCACTGCAGCCTGGCAACAGAGTGAGACTCTGTCTCAAAACAAACAAACAAACTACAAACAAACAAACTTAACTACTGTGGCTACCACAGACTCTTAATACTCTGCATCCAAGGTCCAAGATAGTGCCTCAGCTTGGAATGAAAGGGACTCTGGTTTACTGAGATTCAGACCAAATGAACTCCAGGACTCAGCTGGGAGATTTAGAAAAAGGCAACAGGAGGCAGGGGTAGCAGAGCAAGAAGAGGGAGGAAGACCAGTAACCACAGGCCTTGGAAACTTGGCTGTAAGTTTCACTTCAGTTTCTGAACTACGTAAAGGTGACTATTTTTTCCTGCCTTTGACATGAAACCCAGTTTCAGCCATGCTTAGCGGAGGTATGTTTTTGAGATGTTCAGAGCTGGACCGCAGCAGGCATTTCCATTTACTTTGACTGAATGGTAACTCTGTGTAAGAGTTACATACATAACTGTATGCAATAATATGAAATTACATTGAAGGACCCTTTATCTTGTATTCCAGCAGAAATTCAGAAAGAGAGTAAGAACAGTCTCAATTCTTAGGCATTGGTTTGGTATCTGAAATAGAGTGTAGCACAGGGCACACAAAACTCCTAAAGAAAGACTTTTGTTTAGAGTATTTATTTTATGCAGGGAGGTCAGTGCTTATTCATCAGGTACCCCAGCTATCCTGTAAGGTGTTTGAAGGCAAGAATAATATCTGATTTATCTTTCTATATTATCAGTGGCTCACAGTGCCATTTCACTCAAAACACTTTGTTGAATTAAATTAAAATCAGATCATGCCCATCCACGTTTCATTACTGCCCTCAGGTTCAGAAAACAAGCTCTGCAACTGGCATAATGAGTTCCTCTCTCCCCCCCCTTCCAATAAGAAGTAGATTTATTGGGGTTGGCAGGAGAGAATAGGGTTATTCAAGATCTTTTTCCTTCCTTCTTTGCCACCTGCTTTGCAAATGGACTTTAAGCCATGTTCATTTACATGTGAAGGGGCTTTAATATTTAATTTCCACTCTCATAGGATGAAGTGTACTGAACTAGGAGAGGCATATCAGTTAGTCAGTGTAGGAGAAAATTCTGTTCAAATATCCAAGTCAAGTCACTCTTTCTGGAGTGCTCACTTGATTCTACCACTTATGTGAGTCCACTATGGAACTGGATTAAAGTTTGAAGAGAACATCACAAACATTTGACAAATGGAAATTCAATTGTCCCTAAACTAACTCTTAATGATTTATCAAAGAACGTACAGCTTTTGCATAGCATCTAATGGAATTAATAACCATAAAAGGGTTTTATTAAATATAAATAATAATTATTGAATACTTATACTATGCTAAGAATCATTCCAAATGTCCTATGTGCCTAATTTCACTCAATCTTCACAATAAGTCATTAAAGTATGAGCTACGACCATCAAATCAGTTTCGTAAGATGATGAAACTGAAGCTCAGAGAGATTATGTAACTTGCCTGAGGAGACACGCAGAGCCGGCAAATGGCAGAGGCTGGAGTTGAAACTTATAATTCGTGTGTTTACTCATTATACCATAATTATTCTCAGCCTCAATGTAGTCACCATGGAAACCTCTAGAGCATGTCAACTACTGTGCTCTATTGTGGGCAAGAGTTGACACGTATAAATCAAAGTTTGAAGAAATGGATTCTTTAGGAGGCAGTTTGAGGAAAGGAGATGTGAGTTTTTGCTTCCCCATTTCTAAGCAGACTTCAGTTTCTTCATTTATAAAGGAAAAATGCAAAAGTCCCTGAGTTCCCTTTCAACTCTAACATCCTGTAAATCTGGTTAAGCATACAGGCCCAAATAAGGGGAACAAAACATCGAGAAGCTTAGTTACCAAATGCTTGTACTGCTTCCTGTAAATGTAAAATATTCATTTGAAATACTTTGTTCCTGCTGTCATTTGATCTTACCTCTCATTTTCCCTTTCTTTCAGTTTCTCATTCAAACTTTAACTTTTATTTTACCTTGTTATACTTAGATAGGCTGTTTGATATCCTTGCCGGAGACTCATGACTAAGATGAACCTGAATATTTGGGGGGATGTTTTCTTGTCAGCCTTTTTATGTTTTAAAATTTCCTCTAGTATAATTTCTGAAATAGCAATTCATGTAAATAAAATGGGAATAACAATAAATACAAAGGCAGAAGTTAAAGTTGATTCACCCTCTTTAGAACAATAGGTTGACTTCATGTACCAAACACACTATTATAGACTTTAAAGAAGAGATAAAGAAGAGACTGAGGGATAGGACTAAGACATGTGTTATAGCCTGACCATATCCTACAATCATTCTATTACATTATTGTGGCAAGACTTCTTCTAAATTCATTTAAGGCCATGCTGTGCCATGGCAGCAATGTATTGCAGTCCCACTGTGGGACGAGTTTCAAGAGACAGCAAGGTGCATAGAAAGCATCTATGCTTCAGGACCAGGTTAGCCCAGATTCCAATATCAGTTCTGAATTCTTCCAAATCCATTTAAGATCATGCCGTACCATGGCAACAATGTATTGTTACTGTGGGACCAGTTTCAGAAGATAGCAAGGTGCATGGAAAGCATCTATGCTTTAGAACCAGATTAGCCCAGATTCCAATCTCAGCCCTAATGTTTACCAGTCCCAGCCCTAATGTTTACCAGCAGTGAAAACTTGGACAAGTAACTTATAACCTTTGAGTTTTCATTTCGTCATCTGAAAATAGGACTGTTGTATGCATTATTGTGGGTGGTTGAGATGAAATAAGTTGATGTAGGTGAATGCCTGGAAACTAGCAAACACTAAAAATGTTGGCCTTAATTCCCTTCTCAGCTGCTTTTTCCTTTTTTGAACAAAACTCATCTATCAACTGAGAACATTTTGTATTTTTGGCAAACATAAACTAAAGAAGTTTGGCAAAATTCTAAGCTGTCACTAGTTGTTTTCTGAAGAATCACCCAGTTCTCAAATTAAAATTAATTTTAACCGCATTATTTAAAAACGCCACCTGGGTAGTGTCACAAAATAAAATAATAATAGCAGTAGCAGTCGTCAAAAGATTGGGAATCCCCATATCAAAACAAAAAGAGAAATGGAGATTTGACATTTACAAAAAAAACCAGATGAGATCTTTAAAACTGAGAACCAACTATTATAAAGGGTAAGCACAAACATAGAACTTAACATGTATTATACTTTTGCATGCCAGTTAGGTGATTACAGTCACAACACAATATAATAAATTATACATGGCAATTTCATGTTAAGAATTATTGAAATATAAACAAAAGGTAATGGTAAAAGTAATTTTTTTGTTCTAATCATATTTAGACATTTAAGCATAAAGATAAATGCCATCTACATTTTCAAGACTATATATATGAAACTTAGCTAATTCTAAGAGGATATGACAAAATTAATAATGGACCAAACATATTTATACTAATAAAAAAGTTTCTCAAATTTTCTAATCTATTTGAGTTTAGTTTAGAGTTCATGCACAGACATGAATATGTTTTATTTGATATCCTACTATTAAGACAGAAAAACTCCAACTGGCCTGCCCACTGAGGTGGAGCCTTAGGAAGTCCGCGCCCTTTGCAGCGGGGAGGAACCTGGCCCTTCCTCTTCCTGTGAGGAACATAGAATTCAAACTGTTCGGCAGGCAGCGCTCTAGCAGAGACACTGGCTAGGCCCTCTTTTCTTTCTTTTCATCCAATAAAACCCTGCTTCACTCACCCTTCAAACCATCTGCAAGCCTAAATTTTTGTGGCTGTGGGACGGAGAGGGACCCAATCTTTAGCTGAAGTAAGGAAAAGTCCTGCAACACTATCACAAATGAAAGGCAAATTCTGAATTTAATCATCACTGAGCATACATGCAACACAAAACAACATTTCAAATTATGCTTTTATAAACTTTGAAAGTTAAAATTGTCACAAGTTTGCTAGTTTTGGTGTTGCCATAAAAAACTGCAATGCAGGCATTGGGAATGGGGCATCCGACATACTGTGGAAATGATTAGTACTTATTTTTTCAGGTCCTGGGACACAGCAGGAAGCAAAGCTGACAAAAATCCCTTTCTTCATGGAGTTTCCACACTAGTGTGGAAAAAAAAGGATTTTTAAAAAACTAAGTGAACTATATACATCAGAAGGTAAAAGGGCCCTTGAGAAAAATAAAGCAAGAGAGTACATTGTATATCTCTATCATGTACTCAGGAATTATTAGGTTTTGAGAATTGGAAGTATCTTAAGAGTGTTTATGAGTATTGATAAAAAGAAATTAGAGTGAACAGAACTTTAATGGAGATTAGAGAGATGAAATAGAGATTATGACAAGGGAAAGGGAAATTATCATAACATACTCTTAAAGTTGGCAGGAGGCTTAGATGTTGTTTAGGAAATCCTTACGTTTCAGATTAGCAAACAGAAATCCTGGAAGTGTAAAGAGTAGGGAATAGGAAAAAAAAGATATCTTAAAATAGCATTAATCCCCTTAGGTCAACACTTTTATCTATTTTGAGTGGAAAGATTTTCTTACGACCCAGAATCAAATATTCTGGGTTTCACTCTACTGAAGGCATTATATATAACTGCAAGGCAAAAGTGTAAAGTTTTGGTTATTTGGATATCATTTATGTTGCCCTCAAAGGTAATGCCACTTGTGCCAGTAGATAAATGTATTATAAGAAAGTCTCTCTTTAATAATCTTACCCTCTAGGCCCTGCAGGGTGAGGCTGGGCCTGCACGGGGTCTGACTGACAGGAGTGGCCTGAAATATCCAATTCTAGTCCTTCTCATTCTGGTAATCTGAAGTTGAGAGCCCTGGGAGGGGCTTGTCCATTGTGTGGACAAATGCTTTTCCTGGTGATGTTAATCAGACATAAACTATAAGAAGTATTCGTACTTCATCTAATGGTGAACATGAAATCATTAGTCTGAAGATCTTCTGATCACTGGGAGCCAATACTAGGAGCCCATGCTTAAAGGAACAGAAGAAAAGGCCTATTTTTAGAAGGTGGCATCTCAGGTTCCATTCACCATTCTTTATAGTCTGCAATGCTGACTCTGTAACCTCGAGGACTTTCTGGGCTTACAAGTCATCATGACTTGAACACATTATCTTGTTTCCCAAGGCTTATTACTCCCAGAGGGGCAAGATTTGAACACTCATCTGTCATGGGTTTTGCCTGTTGTTCCTAGCCCTGATGGCTTTCCCTTCATCTGGCTGGGACAGATAAGAGGAATAAAGCTAGCGGACTCTAACTCAAGGGCAGGAAGCCAGCAAGTCAAGTGCATATCCATCAGCACCAGGGGCCGGAAGCAGGAATTCAAACAGCAGCAAATGCTTTGTTGGGTAATGAGTAGAACAGAGGAGAGGCAGTGGAGAGGATAAAAATATTAGGTTCCTGAGTTACATTGTAATAAATAAAATGGTAATTATAGCCAAGATAATAACATAGCAAGTTTGAGTTTTAGACTAATTACTGTAGAAGTCTGGATTACAAATCCTTACAATCCCTAATGCATTAATCATAAGGCTTCTTTACTCAGAACAGTGTTATTTACAAGGAAGCTTATCATTGTCCCAAATGCAATATCAAAACATCTTTATTTTGGAGCATCCTTAGGTGATCCTCTTGCCTAGTAATTGGATCAGTGCCAGAAAGGTTCAACCAGAAAGCACTGCATTCACTTTGATCTTAAATGTTTTGAAATCTGCCAGTAGTCAGAATATGTATCTTTTCCCTAACTTGGAGAAGGTCAGGAAGGAGCACAGGGAATGATCAAAGAAGTTGAAAATAGAGTCTAGGAGAAGAGTTTAAAGGAAGGGAGCTGTCTTTGGTTGGAGGAAAAAGAGAAAGCAGAAAAATGGCAACTCTAGTGGCTCCAAAGGCTACAAAGAGTTCTTACTTAGAGTTATCCATTTATTCATTTATTTACTCACCCAAAATGCCCTGCAATGGGCCAGGACCTGGCAGATATGAAAGACAAAAATTAGAGGTACACAAAACAAAGCCCTGGCTTTAAAAATCTCCTCTCCATTGCCTGTGACCAATAACTGAACAAAATCAAGTATAGAATTGGAAGCAAGTAGGAAAGGAGACTGAAGTGAAGGGATTTGAGAAACTGAAATGCTTGCCAAGGCCAAGGTAGCAATGGAAATAAATATACCTCCACTGGCCATTTGTTCATGAGAATAACTGCTTGTTAAATGGTGAAGTAATTTTCAAGGTTGATTGGGAGAATTTATACCAGAAGAAAGAAGGGAAAAAAGGTTATAGCTTCAGTTTGTAGTTTGGATTATTCTGTCTTAGGCTTGGTGTGGTCAGTACAAAGCAGAGCAACGATTTTCCAGTTTTCCGTTGTGCACTTCATGTATACTAGACACTGTCTGAGTCACATCAGAGACTATCCATGCCATATAAATAGCAGAAAAGACAGAAGCCAATGATGCCACCTCTTCCCACCACACTGAAGTTAACAGAAAGCCCACTGGCAAGTTTGCCAAGAAAACACATATGTTCAAACTCATGGTAACCGGTTGTGTTATTAAGTCTTGAGTTCCTCTTGTGTCACAGGTTCTTGGAATTTCCTAGTCTTTGATTAACTGAGATTTATCATTATTTAGGACAAAAGTGTTGTGATTCTGTATCACAAATACAGGTATGACCTTTTACTTCATTAAAATAATATAAATAAACAAGATATTCAATCTTAGATAATTCAAGTGCCAAGATAGACTGTTTTTGGTGTTTATTCTTTAAACATGAATTTTCTGGTTTAATTCTCTTACTATTCAAACAGGAAAATTCAAACTTTTCCAGCCATAATTAAGTCTAGCTTAAAATCTTATTTAAAAAACTGTGACAATAGAAACAGAATTTTATAACTCAGGAGAGCACTTCCTAGTCAATATTTTCAATATTCAGCGATCCCTGTGAACATTTAAGTGGGAATTTTCTTTTTTTTTTTTTTTTTTGAGGCGGAGTCTCGCTCTGTCGCCGGGACTGGAGTGCAGTGGCCAGATCTCAGCTCACGGCAAGCTCCGCCTCCCGGGTTTACGCCATTCTCCTGCCTCAGCCTCCCGAGTAGCTGGGACTACAGGCGCCCGCCATCTCGCCCGGCTAGTTTTTGTATTTTTAGTAGAGACGGGGTTTCACTGTGTTAGCCAGGATGGTCTCGATCTCCTGACCTTGTGATCCGCCCGTCTCGGCCTCCCAAAGTGCTGGGATTACAGGCTTGAGCCACCGCGCCCGGCCGAATTTTCATTTTTAAAATGCTTAAAATTTACTTCTGTGGGTCTCACTCATATGCAAACTGCCCATACCTGAAATTATGGGTATCAAAAAGTCATTTTTACCTTTCTTCTTTTTGTGTGTATTGTGTATGTTATTTTTAAATGGACAACCCATTTTAAAGAAATGCTTTTAATCAATCCATTAAGTAACACACTCTGAGAAAATATCTACTTTATACAAAGTACATTGTTTTCTCCTCAAGATAATATTGAAATATAAATGACAACTATGACATTCTTTAACTGAAATCTGCCTTATTTCTCCTCCATCCTGAAACAGTATTTCGTAGGTCAAATGTCTGCTCATAGCTTACCTGTCTCGCTTCCAATCAAAGGCTGATTTGCGAAATGTTTGACAAAATCCTTCAAAGATGAGAATTCATTAAAGCCAAATTTAAATGAATATCCAGTATATTCAACGTGAAAGTGTTTAACAGAATCTTTGGCCCTAAAAGGGAAAAATAAGTATTTAATGTTATTTAACAAATAAATACCTTGTTGAAGGGAAATATGATCTTAGATGTTAGCATCACTATTAACCCTTTCTAAGAGCTGAGAATTAGAAAATCATTGAAACCACTGACAATTTTAAAGAGCATCACCAGTTTCTTTTGGCAAAGTGTGCTGTTTTCAACTTTTATTTATTTATTTATTATTTTGAGACAGAGTCTTGCTCTGTCGCCCAGGCTGGAGTGCAGTGGCATGATCTCGGCTCACTGCAACCTCCGCCTCCTGGATTCAAGTGATTCTCTGACCTCAGCCTCCTGAGTAGCTGGGATTATAGGTGTCTGTCTTGATGTCCAGCTAATTTTTGGATATTTAGTGAAGACTGGGTTTTGCCATGTTGGCCCAGCTTGTCTTGAACTCCTGACCTCAGGTGATCCTCCCGCCTCGGCTTCCCAAAGTGCTGAGATTACAGGTGTTAGCCACCACGCCCTGCCTCAACTTTTCACTCTAATGGAAGACAAGAGACTGTTCTCCCTATCTACTCCTAGACTTACCAAAAGAGTCCTTGAACATTATGCTGCTAATGGGGCATGAGTTTAAGAAGGGCAGAGAATAGGAATGATGACAGAAATGACGTATGACACCCTCACCACACTCTCCTCTGTCTTGGGCTTTTCTCCCTTGCTTGTCTGGGAGTCAATCAGAATTCAGCTCTGTCGCTTGATTAGTTATGTGAGCCCAGCTCTTTTCCTCCCATGCATGTTCCACTGCCTACTGAATAAAATATCAAATTTCCTACATTGTCATTTTCTACTTCATTTTTGAAATGAGCAGAGTATTAAATAATATATGTATATATATATCTGCCTCTCCACTTTATTTGACCCCATTCTATCTTTCTAGCCTCACTTCCTGCTATTCCTCTCAGTGCAGCCCATGCTACAGTGTTAGCATGCATCAGAATCATCTGACAGGCTTGTGAAAACCCAGCTTGCTGCCACCTCCACCTCCACCCCTGCAGATTCAAATTTGGTAGATCCAAGGTGGGGCCTGAGACTGTGCATTCCTAGTATGGTCTTAGGTGACACACCCAGTCTGGGGACCACACCTTTAGAACTGCTGCCCTAGTCCAACTGGACCTACTGCTCTTCAAGGAATTTCCACTTCTATCCCTTAGTTCACACTTTTTCCTGAAACAGTCTTTCTCTTTGTCTCTGCTGGCAGAAATCCCAGCCACTCATTAAGTTGCAGTTCAAGTACCACCTCCTCTGTCAAGTATTACATGATAATTCCAGCTTAAGTTAATTGCTTTTTCTCTTCTGAACCACCTAAACACTTATCTTGCTTTCTTTTATGTTATTTATCAACCTCTACTTTGTAGTATGTTACTTGTATGTGGTCTTTTTGGCTCTGTGAGGCTATAATTCCCCAAAATAAGGTATTTGAATCTTCTACAGCAGAAGTCCCCCTTCCTGGGACTGCAGACTGGGTACCTGTTAGGAACCAGGCCACACAGCAGGAGGTGAGCAGTGAGTGAGCATTACCGCCTGAGCTCTGCCTCCTGTCAGATCAGTGGTGGCATAAGAGTCTCAGGAGCCTGAACCCTATTGTGAACTGCACATGTGAGGGATCTAGGCTGCGTACTCCTCATGAGAATCTAGTGCCTGATGATCTGAGGTGGAACAGTTTCATCCTGAACCCCCATTTCCCACAAAAGCAGCCCTTGGTGCCAAAAAGGTTGGGGACCACTGTTCTACAGCACTTACCAAAGTGGCTGTTGCAGAATCAATGCTTTCAAATATTCATCAGCAAAAGAATGAACAAATAAGTGAATATTTGTTCATGAAACAAAAATAGTCATTCTCCTGAATTAGTCTGTGGTTTTTGTCACCTCTGCTGGTCATTTTTTTAATATAAGCATTCTCTAGTGCTTGTAATGAAAATCAATAATTTATTCTTTATGTATATGAAATATATGTCATTGATTTATAAAAAGCTTATGATCTAATTGCTCAGATGAGACATACATAGGTCAAAAGTTAATTAACTTTCATTTTTGGAAGATTCATGCCAGGCGTCCCCATCCATCCCCCTGCCAGCCACACAGCAAGAAAATGAGTGATGGGTGAACTAGTGAAGCTTCATTTGTATTTATAGTTGCTCCCCATTGTTTGCATTCTCACTGAGCTCCACCTCCTGTCAGACCAGTAGAGGCAACAGATTCTCATAGGAGCGCAAACTCTGTTGTGAACTGCACATGCAAGCGATCTACGCTGTGTGCCTCTGATGTTAATCTAATACCTGACGAACTGTTACTGTCTCCCATGACCCCCAGATGGGACAATCTAGTTTCAGGAAAACAAGCTCAGGGCTACCACAGATACTGAATGACGGTGAGTTGTATAATTATTTCATTATATGTTACAGTGTAATAATAACAGAAATAAAACACACGATAAATGTAATGCACTTGAATCATCCCAAAACCGTCTGCTGCTGCCCCGGTCTGTGGAAAAATTGTCCCAGGTGCCAAAAATGTTGGGGACCTCTGGTGTATGCAATAAAGCATCTACAACTCAACCATTAGATGGACTTTTAACATTTGCTATTGAGCAGAGAAAGCACAATTCTTGTTGCCACTCAAACAGAATGCCATCTTGGATTAGTAATTGTTTCATCTATGTTATTTAGAAAATGTATAAATAAAATATAACAGGGTGACATGAGAAATGTTAATGAATATGCTTTTTTCTCCTCTGTGACCCCTACTTACCCCATCACCCTCTACCTGTTTCGCACACCCACTTCAAGTAGGCCTGTAGATTTTCACTGTTCCAGGAATGGGAACTGTGGCAGGCAGCATTCTAAGATGGCCCCAAATCCCAGCCTGTGGAGTATACACTTTATCCCAATTATTCAATCAAAAACTAGTCTACATGCTACTGGGAAGGGATTTTGCAGGTCATTAAATTCCCAAGTCAGTTGATGTTAAGATATGGACATTATCGGAGTGGGCCTGAAACTAATCACATGAGCCCTGTAAAACAGAGAGTTTTCTCTGGCTGCTCATAGAAGAAAATGTCAGGGAGATGTTTTCTGGCTGGCATGCAAGAAAGTAAACACCCATGTGGTAAACAGCCATGGGGGCCATGTGGCAAAGAACTGTGGGTGGCCTCTCGGAGTTGAGAATGCCCCTCTGGCTGACAGCTAAAAGGAAAGTGAGGACCTCAGTTCTAGGGCAGCAAGGAAATGGATGAAGAATGAAGAGGAAAGGAGAAAGTGAAGGAAGAAGACACTAAATGCCAGATCAGAGCCACAACCTTCTCCAACACCTTTATTCCAGCCTGGCAGGACCTGGACAGAGAATCCAGCCAGAAACTGAGATAATCAAGTTGTGTTGCTTGAAGTCCCTAAGTTTTTGATAATTTGTTATGTAGCATAGAAAATGAATATAGAAGCAAGGCCCGGAGCCCAAAGACAGAGTGTGAATGCTGCTACTGAGTTAGTGACAAGTAGTGACCGTGTAGAGTGGGAAAGAAGTGAGAGAGCCTCTGAGGCCAGATTAGCTTGAGGGACTGCACTATGAAGGGAAGAGTGACTCTCCATGGTATATGGAAGTGCCATCAGAACGGTAACACAATAACAGTTTGAGCTTAATGGGTGGGTGGCTGAGGGAAATTTCAAGGAGTCCTCACATCCCCTGCCTAATCCATGGAGAAGTGCCTAAGAACCCAAGAAAACTTGCTGCATGTCAGTGGAAGGCAGAGTGTCAGATCCTGACTGAGAACCAGCCACCTCCCCTGACTACCAGAAGCTGGGTCAGCCTCTCTGATCTGCGGTGCCAGCCGGGAAGAAACGGGTGTGGGGTGGGGAGGACCTGAAAGATCTGGACAATGATTGCATTTGGCTGGATGAACCTGGTGGGGACTGGATTAACTTTCTCACCATTTGGGAGAAATGGAGACTCAATAAGAAAAGTTAGCCCACTATAGGAAAAATTTTAAAGTTGCATATTGCCTGCTTGAGGTTGTGACTATGAAAGCTGTACAGTCATAAATCATTCTGCATTTACAGATAAATCAGGGAATAGTGAAAAGGGCACTCGGCCAGGTGTCAGGAATCTGGATTCTGGCACTGTTTCTATTGTTGATTTTTGGGGTACCAGACATTCCACCACTTTGGGTTTCAGATTCTTCAACAGCCCCATGAAAGGTTTGTATCAAATAATTCCTCATGTCTCCTCCAGCTTTAACAATTTTTTTCCTGCTAATGAATGGAGCAGGAATGTATTTTATACCTTCATCATTTAGAGTTTGGAATCCTTTAACCTGGTGGTCCAACAGGAATTGGGAAGTTTTGCTATCTGACAATTTGAGTGATGATAAAGTCAGTAAGTGACAGAGGAGCCCATGCTGAAGTCATAGAGCCCTGAAGCACCTTACCTAACGGAGAGAGAGTACAGCCCAGTGGTCTCATTGCTGTCCCGCAGAAGGTAGCTGCCGTCACACCCATTTGAGAGGAGAAGAGCTTCGGCAGCATGGCGCGTGAGGTTGCCATGATACCACCTAGAAAAGAGGGAACAGCGCTTTCACTCAGGCCAAACCATGGCATGACTCCCCTGCATTGGCTTTTCCTCGCAAAGATTAGCTAGCAACATTCTTCAAGATAAGTAGCCCAGAGATCCAGCTCTCAGCCCCAACATCAGGACAAGGAAATTGCTGGGTGGGGTTGAAAGGAGAGCACGGAGTTGACTAATAGTAGTGTGACATGGGTTGAATTGTGTCCTGAAGGTTCTTATGTTGAAGGGCTAACCTCCCAGTACCTCAAAATGTGACCTTGTTTGGAGACAGGGTCTTTACCAAGTTAAAATGAGGTCATGGCTGGGTGTGGTGGCTCACGCCTGTAATCCCAGCGCTTTGGGAGGCTGAGGCAGGCAGATCACTTGAGGTCATCAGGAGTTTGAGACCAGCCTGGCCAACATGGTGACACCCCGTCTCCATTAAAAACACAAAAATTAGCCTGGCATGGTGGCAGGCACCCGTAATCCCAGCTACTCGCGAGGCTGAGGCAGGAGAATCACTTGAACCTGGGGGACGGAGGTTGCAATGAGCCAAGATCATGCCATTGCACTCCAGCCTGGGCAACAGAGTGAAATTCCATCTCAAAAAAAAAAAAAGAAGAGGTCATTAGGGTGAACCCTAATTCAATATGACTGATTTCCTCTTGTAAAAAGGGGAAATCAGAAGACAGACTTGCCTATGGGGAGAACACCACATGAACATGACAGTCACTTGCAAGCCACAGGAAGAGGCCTGGAATAGGTTCTCCCTCACGGCCCTTGGAAGGAACCAATCCTGTTGACACCTTGATTTCCGACCTTGAGCCATCAGAACTGTGAGGCGATCGATTTCTTATAGTCAGCTGCCCAGCTGTGGTTGTTCGTTATAGCAGCCCTCACAAACTAATACAGTGTTGCTTTGTAATCAGAATTGGTTTTTAAAGTCCAAGTCAAAATAGGCTTTGACAAATTGCCTCCTCCTTTTTTCTTTTTTGGTTTCTCACACTCTTTTTCAAGTGTGGTACTTTTTCATGGCGAAACCTCTGAGCTATAATACTGAAGTCTATTGTCATGAGTGAAACGAAGCTGGATGGAAGCAATTATAGTATGAAGTAAATGCCATCAAGTACTGTTTCAGCCTGACAAACATCTGAAGAGCTAGGGAATGCCACAAGGAGATTCAAATTGATCTTTGTGTTTTAGAAAAGGTAATATATATCTATGGTAAAAAAAAAAAAAAGAAAGAAAGAAAAAAAAAAGTCCAAATTGTCCAAAAGGAGACATAGCAAAACATGTTTTCCTCATCCTTGGCCCTCAGGCTCCCTGCTACTTTCCTAGAGGACACCATGGTAACCATTTTCCCATGCTTCCTCTTAAGAAATAGTCTACATATGGTGGGAGGATCACAAGGTCAGGAGATTGAGACCATCCTGGCTAACACGGTGAAACCCCATCTCTACTAAAATTGCCAAAAAATTAGCCAGGCATGGTGGCAGGTGCCTGTAGTCCCAGCTACTCAGGAGGCTGAGGCAGGAGAATGGCATGAACCCAGGAGGCAGAGCTTGCAGTGAGCCGAGATCACGCCCCTGCACTCCAGCCTGGGTGACAGAGCGAGACTCCATCTCAAAAAAAAAAAAAAAAAAATAGTCTACACATCTAGAGGCATTGGGTGTGTACCCCCACTCCTGATTCTACAAACATAAGAGCATTATTTATTATTTTTATTTTCTAGGCATATTGCTCTGCACCATCTTTCTTTTCTCCAATGACAGGTCATTCACATTCTTTTAAACAATGTCATAGAGGCATGCAATGTGATGATTAGGATTGTGGCCCCAGGTGTTGCTTTGCCTGGGTTCCAATCCAGTTGGTACCTCTTACTAGCTGTATGGCCTTGGACATGTTACTTAACCAATCTGAGCTTTGGTTCCTCATGTTTAAAATAGTATGACAAGGCCGGGCGCGGTGGCTCAAGCCACTTTGGGAGGCCGAGGCGGGCAGATCACAAGATCAGGAGTTCGAGACCAGCCTGGCCATATGGTGAAACCCCGTCTCTACTAAAAATACAAAAATTAGCCGGGAGTGGTGGCAGATGCCTGTAGTCCCAGCTACTCGGGAGGCTGAGGCAGGAGAATCGCTTGAACCTGGGAGGCGGAGGTTGTAGTGAGCCAAGATCAGGCCACTGCACTCTAGCCTGGGAGACAGAGTGAGACTCCGTCTCAAAAAAATAATAAATAAATAAATAAATAAATAAATAAATAAATAAAATAGTATGACAAGTAGGCATACCGCATAGGCCAGTTGTGAGTCCTGCACACATTAACACGGGTGATGTGCTTCATAAAGCCTGTGCTTAGTATGCATTAATTGCTACCAGGAAGCCACTGAGATCCACAAAGCCGTAACTTTCAGTTTACTCTCTGTGGCATGATTTTCTTATTGCTCAAATATAATTTTTGTTACTTTTTATTTAGATTAGATAACAGAAAGCTAGATAGCAGAGGCAGTTGCTGACTGCTAGGGACCACAGTTTAGGTCAGTGAAGACGAAAGAGACAGGCAATTACACAAGTGTCAGTGTGATGAACTAAATGCTATTAAAGAGGTGTGTATAGTGTAAAAACGCTTTGAGGAATAGCCTGGTTCTGGCATTAAGGGATCTTGCTGTCACAAACCACATTGGCATCCACTGTGACATCCCTGTGGCGTAAAATTTTAGCCTAATAAAGAGTAAACGCAAGTGCATCTGTGGAAGGAAGTTTCTATATAAGTCTCCAGGATACCTATTTTCTAAATCTGCATTTCCTAATGCATGTTTCTTAGCATATTTTATCTTTGGGGCAGAGATGCTTTCATCCTATATTAGAAATATATTTGCTAGTGGAAGCAATGGCATGAAACACATTTTATAAGAATAATCACAGAGCTATTTACCCAAAGCAGCTCCATTCATTGAAGTGATTCCCAGACAAGTTCAAATCTGTTCACTACAAAATGCTTTCAAAGAACAATTGGAAGAATTGTAAGTGAAGCAATAATAAACTTCAAGTTCAATTGAAGCCAAAATTCTAATTCTTTTTGATAGGTGAAGTTTCCACAAGGTTATTAAAACTTAGATATATTTTGCCAATAATTAATTTTATAATAAACATTTCAGCATAAGTTTCAGTTTGAGCCAGTAGATTGTTTATTTAAAGCAATATTTGATTCGCAAAATTCCAAAACATTTAAAGGATTTGGACATTCCTTTGGATTCTTTTCAATAGAATTGGAAGTTTGTGTTTAAAGCATTTGTAGAATTCTTCTGACATCTAATTATATAGCCTGATAACAGTTGTTTATTTAAAGCAATATTTGATTCGCAAAATTCCAAAACACTTAAAGGATTTGGACATTCCTTTGGATTCTTTTCAATAGAATTGGAAGTTTGTGTTTAAAGCATTTATAGAATTCTTCTGACATCTAATTATATAGCCTGATAACAGTTTTTACTAATAATGTTTTAATGATAACTTAAAAAATAATAACTATATACCATAAATACATAAGAAATACTTGAATATAATGCAGGAAGAATCACACTATGCTGCAGTCTGGAAAAATCTTGGAGACTGCAATTCCTTGGTGGCAGCTTTGCTTGAGTCAATATTGCCTTTTCAGGATTCTACAGACTCCAGGGCCTGGGCAAGCCCAGTATAGAGCTTTCCAGGCAGCCACCTACATTCCATGATGTCAATGGTGCAATAAGGATCTTCATTCCCCAAATAGCTTTTCCATAAAATCCTAAACTTCCCCTTTTGATTGAGCTAAGCGTTCCTTTCCAGGAACATTCTGATGAGCATTTCTTCCAGGGGAGTGAATATATATCCTAATGACATTGTGTATCGTTTGTAGAAATATGTCCAGTTTTGATAAGGATGACTCAAGACTGTGTCCATAAAAGTTAAAAATAGAGTTAAGTTGCTAGTTTTCCCATAATCAACCTTTTCTGCCTTCAATCATTGCTTCAAATCTATGCAAGGCATTGTGCTAGGCAGGTCAAAGGGAACAAAAATGAAAAAGCCTCATACTGGGTGACAAGTAACCATTAATCTAGTCAGGAGGATAAGACAAGCATATTGCAAACGATATTCAAGAGAGAATAAAGTACCAAGGGATGTTCTGAGGAGAAGGATCAAAATCAGATTCCATGAATGAGCCAACATCTGTATAGGTCTTGAAAGATAACCTGTTTTTTTTTTTTAAGTGTGTATTACCTTTTATTCTCATTATACAGGATATATAGTAAAAATCAAAATATATACATGTAACGAAGAGAAAGTATATGTGTTTTTCAGAAGAGGAAAGATGTGTTTCAAATAAATAATCTCACTGTTAATCAGAGAAATACAGATTAAAACAATAATGTGATATTTTTCTCTATCCACCAGATCAGTTATAATGAAAGGGTTAGATAGTATTAAGTATTGGAGAATTTGGGCAATGGCTATTGTTGTCCATTGTTGATAAGGGTCTAAGTTGGAGGCGAATTTAGCACATAGGGTGTAACTGAACCTACACATATGACCAGTGATTCCTCTTCTAGTTTCCGCCTAGTGAAACACCCACACATGAGCAGAAGAAAATATGAACAAGGGTGTTCACTGCAGAACTGTTTGTAAGAGTAAAAAATCTAGAGCCATCCTAAATGTCCATCAACATGGAGATGATAAATAAAGCTGAGTGCTAAAAGGATGAGATTATGTAAAAAGTTAATCAGAAGTGTTTGAAAAGGTGTGAGCATATTTTTGGTTGCCAGATAATGAGGGCAGGGAGGTCGGGTGCTATTGTTATTTTGTGAGAGGGTGTCAGGGATGCTTAACATCCTACAGATGATACAGTCTTGAAGAACCAAGAATTATCTTGTTCATGATGTCAATCACAACCGCACCCCCCCCCGCCGAGAATCACTGAAGATGTGCATGTATACACACACACACCAAAGTTGATAGATTCCAACATATATTGTAAAGTTAGAAAAACTAGTTGCAGGCACCAAACGCTACCACTTAGTTTTAACACGTTCCCCTATAAAAAATCAACAACAAAAATGCACTTACATATTAAGATATATAAAAACATAAAATAAGAGTTTAAAAAAATATATACCAAATTCATAAGTATGATTTTCTTTGTAGAAGAAACCAGAATTGGTTCAAAGGGGACTTTAGCTTGATCAGATTTTTCTAATTTAGCTTATTCTAAAGAAAAAGAAAAAGATTTCTATATTGAGTAACTACAAATTTGATTAGAAAAAAAGAAAATAGCTAATTTTTTCCTTAACCCAACTTCCAGAGATAACCTTATTAATAATTTGTCTTTTTCCTTCATTTATTCAACTACTGCTTATTGAGTACTTGGACTGGCCTAGGCACTTAGGTGAAGATTGAGAGAGAGAGAGAGAGAGAAAGAGAGAGGAAGAGAGAGTTTGGCTTTTTCCCATTAAAAGTCTGGTGGGGTTTGGAGTAGCAGTTGTTCAGGGAGATATAACGTGGGAGGAAATAGCAGCAGCAAAGGCCTAGAAGTGAGAGAACGCCAGGTGTGTATGAGAATCAGAATATCATGCAGTCATGTGAGAATTCAAAGTGAGTGATGAAGGACAACAGTCGGGCATGGTGAGAGATGAAGCTGGAGGACATTGAGGCTGTATATGTGGCACTGGATACTGACAGTTCCTTGTTTGATGTTTATAGAGCCACCTGTGGCTTAATATGCATATTCAATAGCTCATTACATAAAATCTAATTGCATGGACCTTAAAGTTTCTATAATTAGATCTATATTCGATTTTCTTTTTTTTTTTTTTTCCCTAGATGGAGTCTTGCTCTGTCGTCCAGGCTGGAGTGCAGTGGTACGATCTCGGCTCACTGCAACCTCTGCCTCCTGGGTTCAAGCAATTCTCATGCCTCAGCTTCCCTAGTAGCTGAGACTACAGGCATGTGCCACCACACCTGGGTAATTTTTCTATTTTTAGTAGAAATGCTGTTTCACCATGTTGGCCAGGCTGGTCTTGAACTCCTTACCTCAGGTCATCTGCCCGCCTCGGCCTCCCAAAGTGCTGGGATTATAGGTGTGAGCCACTGTGCTGGTCCAGAACTAAATTGAATATTCCAATTATTAGAGATAAGAAGCAGATTTGAATGGTCTTGAAGCTTATAAAATCTAGAGGTCTCTTTAAGAAAAATTACACAAAATTACAAAAAAGAAAGGAATATTGATTTAAAATGAGAAATCACAGATTACAAATTTTAAAAACTGAAAAATATCACAAACATCACAACACAGAGAAAATAACTTATTTTTATTAATTAACCGTTGAATCAAATGTTATAATTTTTTTCTCTATAGTTTTGCTGTCTGGTCTTTGATTGTCTCTTCATGTAATAATTTAATAATATAATTTTCTATAGAGGGAATGGAATGATAATTAATTCTTTCATCTAGAACACTTTAAAAAAATTCTCGATAGTATAGAAAAGCTATTTTCAGCTTCTCAATGTGATTGGTAATGAAATTTTTATAATTGTTGGTGAGGAGAGGCCATGCCTTTGTCTCTGGTCATTCCCTCAGGTAGTCCATCTGCTCCGACAATTTTTAACTTATTCACTATGTGACCCCTTGGCAAGCAGCAACCTGAGTTTTCTCATCCATCAAGGTGACTAGTAAGAATGCCTAGGAAAAAAACTTTCCTTTTTTTTTTGAGATAGAGTTTTGCTCTTGTCACCCAGGCTGGAGTGCAATGGTGACATCTCGGCTCACTGCAACCTCCACCTCCCAGGTTCAAGCAATTCTCCTGCCTCAGCCTTCTGAGTAGGTGGGACTACAGGTGTGCATCACCACACCTGGCTAATTTTTGTACTTTTAGTAGAGACAGGGTTTCACCATATTGGCCAGGCTGGTCTCAAACTCCTGACCTCAGGTGACTCGCCAACCTCAGCCTCCCAAAGTGTTGGGATTACAAGCGTGAGTCACTGCGCCTGGCCAGAAAACCTTCTTATTTTCATGTATTGGAACAATTTTCTTCTTTTATAAACTTTTTATGCAATTCTTTAACTTTTACAGAAAAAAAAATGAGCTACATTTGCTAAATTAAACAATGTATTATGAATATGCTAGACATTGTGCAAAGTGGTAGGAACACACTGTTACGCAGTTGGGAATAGGTTCATTTTTTGAAACTAAAAAAAAAAAAAAAAAATTCTTCTAGTCTCATTTTCCCTGAAGAAGCAAAAAAGAGTAAGAAACTCCTATTAGAAAGAATGTTATAGTCTCCATTTTCCCCAAGGCCCACACATTGCCATAATTATGTCTAGGGCTGATAGCGTCAACAGAGAAAAGACTAATCAAGCTCCAAAGGAATATTTGTACTGGGTTTATAAGATTATGAAAACCAGCAATTCGGCCGGGCGCGGTGGCTCAAGCCTGTAATCCCAGCACTTTGGGAGGCCGAGACGGGTGGATCACGAGGTCAGGAGATCGAGACCATCCTGGGTAACACAGTGAAACCCCGTCTCTACTAAAAATACAAAAAACTAGCCGGGCGAGGTGGCGGGCGCCTGTAGTCCCAGCTACTCCGGAGGCTGAGGCAGGAGAATGGCATAAACCCGGGAGGCGGAGCTTGCAGTGAGCTGAGATCCAGCCACTGCACTCCAGCCTGGGCGACAGAGCGAGACTCCGTGTCAAAAAAAAAAAAAAAAAAAGAAAACCAGCAATTCAACTTGAAGGAAACAGTGATATTATCCTTTCCATGATACAATAAAAAACTAGGAAACACCCGCCCACTGAAGAATTTTCATAGCTGCCTTTTAGTAAGATATAGAAAATAAACCCAGCCACAGAGAATGCAGACAGGCTGGATCCAGAAAGCTGGTCCTCAGTTCAACTTCCTTTCCTTTCATTCTGGGGCCTCTTTGAGCTAGAATCTTCTGGAAAATTGCTCCAGAATAGTGGAAACTTCATAGTTTCTTATCCCATTGGGTTTTATTGTTTTAATTTACTAATCTAACTTTATACCTCATTTGTTCTGTTCTTTAAAGGAGAGCCTTTTAAATTTTTTGAATTGACTCACAGTATAAAATACATTTTATATCACTCTGTGTACATATAAACATACATATGTCACAAACACACACAAAAAAACCAAAAAGTTACAGGACATAACACCTATCTTTCTATAGGTTATTAACTTGAAAATTTTCTTTTCTCTTTATTTTGAACAAATATTCATGTGACCCATTAAGTTCTCTTTAAGCCTACTAACGGGTTGTACCTGGTGTTTGAACAACAATGCAAAGCTTTGCTACTCAATGTATGGACCAACAGCATCAGCATCACCTGGGATCTTGTCAGAAATGCACAACCGCAGTGTTTGAATAATTTCTAAACTCTATAGGACTCATCCAATCTTTGCCTACATATTGCTAATGATGGGGAACTCAGTACTTGTATAGGCAAGCTCAGTCCATATGTTCATGATTCATGGTTAGAAAACTCTTGGGCTACATTGAATTGCCATTTTTTGCTGTATGGCTTTCAGCAGATGGTTTCAGAGCTACTCCTTGGAGTTACATAGATGATACATGTAGAAAGAGTTGAAAGCATTTAGAATGCACATTCTTCTCTTTCCATCATCTTCAACTTTTCCTTTTATGACATGCTTTCAGTTCCTTTATCATCCAGGGACCTTATCATCCAGAGACCTCATCTCCTCTGAAAACCTTTCAAACTTAAAAAATCTACCTTAACATTAAGCTCTAACCTGCAAAACAAAGCAGCACAGGAGCTCCCTTATTCTGGCTGCTGGGCACACATAAAGCAGCCTGAGATTGCATTAGTTTCTTCACAATTTCATCACACAGCTGATTCACACTGGACTTACTGATGATTAAAACTTCCAATTAGGTCATTTTCCTCATCTGCACTTATAAGAGTGATGGTTTTAAAATCAAGTGCAATAAGAAACTTTTTACTACTGGGAAATACCAAGTGAAAAGAGATGCTAACGAGCAGCCAACCTGGACCACACACAACCTCAGGCCCCTCCCTCAACTTGCTAAGTCTCACGTGATTGTTGTGCAGTTTAGAGTTTGAGGAGCATGCATGGGAAGGACTCTTAGACCTGAAAACTTTAATTCACTTCAAGAATGTGAACAGTTCGAGTTCACAGAATTTGGCATCTGAAGAGAAGGGCAAAGCAAAGTACTAAGTGGCTTTTCAGTACCAACAGAATGGAAAAGAGAAGGATCTGCAGGTTAACGTAGAAGAATCACCAAATAGCTGCTATCTCAGTGATACGGACAGTAGATATTATAGCATAGGAAGGGGAGCTCACAGTGGGCTGGAATGATCAGGGAAAACTTCATGGAGCAGGAAGATGATAAACTGCAGTTTGAAGAATGAATATAGGTTTCATTAGGCAGTGAGAGGCATTCTGAGAGGAGAAATGACATAAGTAAAGGCACTGGAGTTGACGTGTGCTTGGTGTGCTTGGTGTATACGGGCAACCAAATGCCTATCTGGAGCACAGGGTCCCTGTTGGGGAGTGATGAAAAAGAACTCTGGAAGAACTGGTGGACACAGAAAGCAATCTTGCACTTTAAAACACATGCCACACATCCATTTAGATAGTACATTTCTTGATGACAAAATTTCTTAGTAACTCATGTCTATAGATTATTCACATATTTATTGATATATTTTTCCCTGCCTGGAAAAGATACATGAAATAGACCCTCAATTCTGTTTCATCACAGTTATAAAGAGGACATACATTTCAACCCAAAGTGGGAACAAAAATTCCTGATTGTGTGAAAGCAGCCAAAACGCCCTGGAGTTGAACAGCCAACAAAAGCATTCTTCTTTAGAAAATTTTCTCTTATTTCTTCATTTTCAAAGTTGTTCTCACTTTTATATGACACTGACACCCCTCTGAACTATCTAGACCAAAGATGACAAATGCATAACATATGGGCCACACCCCTTCTCTAAGGTCATACATGGCACAGCTAATTGATGTGTCTTTCTTCCTGAGCCTATACTTAGCCTCACAATCTTTCTGAACACAATGGTGGTAGAGCATAAGATGAATCTGTTAGGCATTCACACTCTAAGGGTTAATCTGTTCTTACCACTTGAACTATTCCATGGGATTGCTTGGCTGCTTATTTCATTCATGCTCATTTGTTCATAGGGTTGGTGCTAGATACTTTGATTTTGTGGAAGGTAAAGTGTTTGGCCCTCTATGCCATTAGAAATCATGGGTTTAGGGTGTCTTATGTAACTCAAGAGCTACCAGTGCTGTAATTTCTATTAGAATCAGGTCGTGACATATCTACAAAAGATGGTGTTGCTCACACAAGCCCATTAAGTCACATGTTCACAAGTGTGGGCTTATTTTTCCATTGATAATAGCAATGGACCTGTTTAAATAGAGAGAATCAAGCAGAGGCCTTATAAAGGATTTTGGAAGTTCTTACATGGTCTCATACAGGTGTAGTGTTATATACAGGGGAGGCCAAAGAGATTCTTCAGAGTCTCTCCAATAGGGAGGTTTCTGTGATGGAAGCAGCAGGGCTGTATCTTTCAAAATTACTTTTCTAAACGCCCATGTTTACATGAGCTAAGAGCAGAGCTAAATGGTGAGATCAGCTGCCCCAGCCTTTAGAAAACAGACCTGAGTGATGATGGAGACAGAGTATGCAAATATCTCATTGATCTGTGAGTTAAAGGCAGATCCCAAGTTTTTTGGTGGGAGTCAAGGCTCAGCTAATGGAAATCAAAACTGAAAGGGAGGAGATAATTCTGTAGTAGTTTGGCATCAGAATGAACCTGTTTGTGAAGAAGTCTGAGGAATGAGGCAAGAAGCTCTGGAAGATGAAAACACAGAGACAGACAAAGATGGAGACTCAGAGATTCAGAGACAGAGTGGCACAAAGACTCAGAGACAAATAAGTCAAAGAGCTGCATACAGACAGATAGAAACACAGAGACACAAAACTCAAGAGATCAAGATAGACCTGCCAGCTCACACAGATAGCCAGAAAGCACATGGGGACAGAGACTTAGGGAACACACATACAGACCCAAAGAGTGATCCAGGAGACAGGGGCAGAGAAAACAATAAGAGACAAAGATGTGTCTTTAAAGATAAAGAAAAATCCACAGAGCCTGACTCAGAGATGGACCAACAAACCCAGGGAAGTCAGACGGACAGACCTGAGGAACAGAGCCACAACTTGGGGGAGGGGTGAAAATCGCATCTCATTGTGCTGAGATTCTTCTGTTCGGTCCCCAAGGAAGCCTTCACAATGCAGGAATGGCTGCAAGACCAAAAGAGCACCACTGCTCCCCAGTAAATGAGGCTCAGGGACCATTTTATTTGGACTGGAAAAAACCTTGAAAAGGTCTAGAATGACTAGGCAGGGAATGAAAATCAGAAGTTCTCTTAAGAGGGCTCATCTTCAAGTAAAATCAATCTTGACTCTGGGCTTACTATGGTTACTCTTGTAACTTATACCTCATAAAGTGCTGGTTCAGGGTAATTGTCTTCGAACTGTGGTTGCCATTGACAACCTACCATTGTGGGCTAGTATAGGAGACAGAGAGGGTCACTTTCAGGAAGCTTCAGTTACAAGAAAGAGTTAGAAGAACATTGGGGTCTGTAAAAAATACAGGCAGATTCTTGTTTCATTAGTTATCTCTTCTCTATTCCATAGTTCAGGCAATACCTCTAACCAATGTCAGTTTATTCCATTAGTAAAAACCACCGGACATATGGGGACTGAGTCTGAAAGTGATGGATGCAAGTACATCATCAGCGCTGGTGCAGTGGAAAGCTCACTGGCTTAAGTCGGGGAGGCTTGAGTTCTGGTCTTGGCCTTGACTCAACTTGGGGCAATTCAACAAACATTTAAACACCTGCTCTTTATCAAGTGGTATGCTCGGGTGGAGAAGGCAAAGATGAATAACCCACTGTCCTGCTCCTAAGGAGTTCACCATTAAAAGGAGTTTACTGTGCTCTAGCCTAAAGCAGGTGGCTAAACCTCTTAGTACCTCAGGACTGACATCTGCAAAATGGTTTCAAGATTATCTGATGAATCAACCTAAAACATACAATCAACTTGTATAAGTCAGAACTCTAGGAGCAGTAACATGAAATCCAGGAAAATTTAGAAATTTATAATGATAAAGCAAACAATGAGTTATATTTGTGAGACATTAAGGTTTTCAAAACTTCTCTGATACCTTTTTGAAAATGTACACAAAAGCAGTAGAATTAGTTTTGTTTGGACATGAATCGCTTATTTTGCTTAGCTCAATGGAATGACTGGATTCTACCCTTGATCCTTCCTGACTATTCCCAGGTCGGCACTCTAGTTTCCTACTCACCAATCTGCAAACTCCCTCACTAACTCATTATCTTGGCTCTAGCCCCTTGCCACCCATCATGCTGAACTACTAGATTAATCTACCTAAAAACAAAACATGATGACTATGTACTTCCACATTCCTACAAACCTTCAGTGAGTCCACATTGTTTACTGACCAAATCTATTTTAGGCCCTCTGGAATCTAGATCAACCCAAATATCCATGCTTTCAGAGGGAAACAAGAGCCTACTTGGAGACAGATCAAGAAGGAGATGATGGAAAAATGTCCTACCAAAAAGCAAAAGCAAAATTATACACATAATATGATTACAATTCAATCTCTGTATATGTGTGCATGTGTGTACAGAAAAACATTTTTTAAAACCTGGAATTGAGATGAACAATGTTATTTTAGGTGGTAGTACATGACTGACATTTTAGTGCTTTTCTTTATGTTTTGATGCTTCTCTTTATTTCTCTAATTTTTAATAATTAATATATAACTTATTTTCAACTATTTGTTATAAATAATTTCAGATATACTGGAAAATAGAAAAATAGCATCAATGTTACTGCATTTGAATAATACCTATATTTTAGGCAGAAGAATGTTTAACCTTTTGCTACATTTTTAATACAACATTTAATTTTGAGTCTTTTGATGAGCAGTTTTAAATTACAGATATCCTGACACTTTAACCCTAATCAAACATGCATCTCTAAAAAGTTACATTCTTTCACATAACCATCATACTGTTATCAAAACAAGTGATTACTCTTATGCTTTTTAAAGTTATAAACATTTTTTAAACAAAGAAGGTCTAACAACAGATAATGGGGGCAGGTGCTAGTGGTCAGGGTCAGGGGGAGCATGAGCATAGAGAAGCAGGTGGTGAGCAAGGAACACCAATAAGGCCCAGCAGTGTGCACTGTGCTCCTGGTAGAGGCAGGCCTCCATCAGGGAGTAGAAACCAGAAGTCTATGGGCTCAGAATAGGAATTGATCCTCTAGGGGAGTTGGTAGGAGCCAGAAATTAATGCAGGCTTTAACGAAATGTCTAAGAGTATGGTCATGAAAGCAGAATTACAAGAGAAAAGTCAAGTAGAAGCTTCTCATAGGACGAGACTGATGGAGGTAGAGACCAGAACCAGACCACCTGAATGCTAACAAACCAGATGGGTCCTGGGGACTGGGCCGGTTTGAGTTCATGTGAGCTTTTTCGATTCCAAATCCTTGCATATTTTCCTACCATCACTCCTTTATTCATACCGTTTTCTCTGTAGAAAATGTCATATTTTCTAACTTCAACTGACAAAAATAATATCAGCTCCAAGGCCATCTTTTCCACTTCCACTGTGGAGAAATAGCCTTCCATAGGAGGTTGTTTTGTCTAGACACTGTCACAGCCCTCAGCCCGCACAACACTGCATTCTAACTCTACACGCATATGAATCCTCCATCTCTGCACAGCCATGCCTTCTTTATTGTAGTCTCCACTATGCTGCCTTGCCTGGCATCATCATTCAACAGATAGATCTATGACCCAGTAGAAGAGTGAATGAATGAAACAAAGTTACTCCACCCAACATGGACAATCTGTGGGACAGATTTCCACTTGTAAGTAGAAGGAAGTCACCCTTCAGAGGAACAGAAAAACACCACAACTGAAGAGGAAATTCACTTGAGTTAAGAAGAGATGGAACTGTACACTAGTTACGTACTCACTATACAACCACAGAAGAACTACCTTCCGTTTTTAGAATCCAAGATTACAAAGTTGTGCACAGAAGAGGAACAAGCTGTATTGCTGTAGTTGGTCTCACACCTCTGTAAACAGGTTCCACTGAAATTTTGACTTTACTATACGTTTCCTAGCTGAATAAATTTTTCTAGTCCTGAAAATGAAATCTACACAAAATTCAATAACATCTGATTAACTAGGATGCTGGCCTGGCTTTGTGTACATGTGTATGTATATTATGTGAGGAATAGAAAGAATAATGTCTTTTATAGTAAACTTTGTTATAATCACGAACTTTCTTTGCTTCTCTCAGTTCATATTAAGCACTACGAACATGTACTAGTATAATAAGATGAGAGAAATTTGATGCAAACCAGTTTACATTAGTGGTTACATTAGTTTACATCAAGCATGAAGGCTCTGGAGCAAAACACTTGGATTTGAAGGTATATTAGAATGGAAACTTGTGCATGTGATTAAAACTCAGTTCTTTACTTTTCTCATCTGTAAATGGGGATGACATTAGTAATAATACCCACCTCACAGCAATGTGTGAATTAAACAAGTTCATCTGGGCAAAGGGCTTAAACTAGTGCTTGGCACATGGCAAGCATCCAATAATTACTAATTGCCATTATTAGAATATATACCCTTGACCAGTGGGCTCTACAAAGCAGCACCACGCAGTGGAAAGCTCTGAGGTAAGTCCCTAGGTGTGTCTCTCAGCTCCACTACTTACAAAGTCTGTGATCTGGATTGTATACTTAGCTTATTGAAGTCACCTTTTGCATCTATGAAATGAGTATGGTGATATCGTATTGAAAGTGTTCTTGTGAAGGCTAAATGGCATTATGCATGTGAATGGCATGGTGCTGGTGCATAATAGGTGATCAGTAAATTAGGACTATCACAGCCGGGAAACAACCTGGTTTGTGAAGCCAGCATGGGTTTTGAACACAGACACTCCGAGACTGTAGGCAACCTGATTTTTCTTCTCTTGAGTCTCTTCCTATGTAAAGCTGGAATACCAATGCCTTTTGAAGACAAGAGCTACTGTCTACAAAATGCCTGCCTTATAATAGGGACTCATTTTGTTTGTTATAATTTATTCCTTGGGTCAGCAAATCACCAGCTGAGTGTCAATTCCTGCCAGATACCTGTTTTAGTATGGACCGGGAGCCAAGAATGGCTGTGCATTTTGAAATGCTTGGGGGAAATAGAAGAATACTTTGTGATTCATAAAAATTACATGAAATTTGCATTTCAGTATATAAATAACGTTTTGTTTGAACACCATCACGGTCATTTGTTTCTGTGTTCTCTTGTAGTTTTTGCACAACAGCAGATGTGAGTAGTTGAGGTAGAGACTGTAAGGCCTGCAAAGCCTAAAACGTTCACTACCCAGACCTTTATAAAAAAAGGTTTGCTGCTCCATGATCTACTCTAACCTTCTCTTATATGTGAAGAATTAGCTATCAATTAATTTAAATATTCAGAGCTTAGAATCTAGTTCTTTGGCACTGGTCAACCCAGCCAAACACTGGCACTTTCTTATACAACTTCCAATTTGAGAAAATATCTAAAAAAGAGAATGTTTATTATGTTTCTCACATGGAGTTATGACTGACTAGATCATTTGAATATTTAATTGTAAAGTATGCTAAAATATTTTCATTTTATGTTATTTCTTTTGTGTTTATACTTATATAGAGCTATATGTAGAAATAGTATAGTAACCTTTGTTAAAGCCAAAGAATTGCTGGAATTTTCATTAATTTTACTAGCTATTCTTTACCAGTTTGTTACTTAGGTGATATCTCCAGTATTTGTTACTTGTTTAACTTTGCCATCTCTTCATTTTGCAAGCAGCAAACAGCCTGACTCATCTCCTGGTTCATGGTCCACCTCCTTCTTCTCCTCTGATTCTCTATGCCCCTCACTTCTTGCCCTCCCCACACCCCTCTTCCCCCTAAACCCGTACCCTCCCCTGCAAAGTGTAAGCAAAGCTGAGCAACAATTTAAGATGGTTTTATTTCTCCTTTGCTTCTGGACACATGAATGTATTTTAGATGAAAGAAAATTAACATTTTTAGGCTGACACTGTGTAAATGAGACATGGAAAAGCATGGTGTTGCTTGACTTAGGTATTTTAGAAAATAATAAACCTGTACTCTGAGCAAGTTGTATATGTCCTAGAAAGGCAAGTGATGGATTTGCTGCAGTTCAGGGCTCAATTTACAGGATTTACATATTCAAGAGCCTGAAAAAAACAGATGCCCAAGAACAAAGACTTCTGATATTTCTGTAATTTAACCACTAACTTATCTGTTTATGTCTATCAAAAATATAAACATAAGGATTTATCTGACTACTCAAATAACCTCTTCAAAATAATTGAAAAATTAAGTCATTAAAACCAGCCAACTTTTATCTATCAGTTACATTAAATCATTTTGTTTTTAAGGAGGTTTTGGAAACTAAATTAATCAGAAGGTTTGGTAGAGATTCTCTCTCACCAGTGGTTAAAGATTCAAAGAAAAAGTTAATATTATGTTTGAGTTACGTTCAGTATTCTAGCAGAGGCAACAAGTCATTGTCAAGAGTTCTCAAATTGTTATCTATAAAAAGTGTATCAGTGAGGTGCTGCAGGGCAAGTACTGGCACAAGTTGATTATTAAATATTCAAGTCAATGATGTTAAATTGTTGGCAGCTTGAAATTGTCTATAGTGGGAGTATTTATACCAGGGAATTAGGCAAATTCTTGAAATCAGGCCTTTCTCCACCCCTCAACTCACCCCAGGTGTTTTTCCAGCACACTATTGAGTATGCTTAAATAAGAACCCTACATCTGAGGGTTCTTTTTGGGAGAACGGAAATGTACTAAAACTGATTTATGGTGACAGTTGTATCACTCTGTAAAGTTAGTCAAAAGTCTTGAATTGTACACTTGAAACGGGTACATGTTATGATATGTAAAATACACCTTAATAAAGTTGCTAATCGAAACACCCCTAAACCAATAAACAAAATATCAACACTTATTAGTACTTTTAAGATTCAAGTACACACCCAACAGACTTAAAATGAAAAATAAGACCACATTTACCTAATGCATTTCGTGGATACATATTCTATGCAGTGATCATCAACCTAGGGTCTCACTTTGGAATTACTTGGAGAGTTTGACAAGAAAACGCTCACCCTCGGAGATACTGAAATCATTTGTCAAGTCTGTGGTTTGGGTGTCAGGAGTGTTTCTTTCTTTCTTTTTTTTTTTAAAAAAAAAAAAAAAAAAAAGGAAAATCTCCTTGGGTTGTTCCAGAGCACAGCCAAGGTCAAGAACCTGGACTGTAGAGCAGTTTTCCCAGATAACTGCAGGTTGCCCATTGCTATAGAAATCATCCTCGTGTTTAATAATTGTTCAGGCCTTCTGAAATAGGGAAATCTGGACATGAATGTATCCTTTTTTTGCAGGGAAGTGGTGTGACCCGGTTTTGTATTCAATGTCTATTCTTTGCACATGGAGGAAAGACACAGTCCACAGTCCTATTTCCCCCGTGGGGTTCACCTGTAGTTGCTTCTTGCTATTGGCATCGTGGTGGGGCACAGAGACAGCATCTAATTCATCTTTGTCATCTAAGCATGTTCCCGCAGTACTCAACCACAGACTCTGGGTTCTAGGATTGTTTGTTTAACTAAACGACCAGAATTGAATAAATTCTTCTGTCTCCTCCTTTGGGGTTTTCTATTACAGTGGGCTGGGAATCAGTTAACAGAACATGTAAAGCATTGTAGCTTAATGGTTCGATAAGGCACTGCGGGCCACAGTTCAGCTTCAGCGTTTGGACTTGGTGAAAACTGTGCTGGATGCTCACAGAAGGGCCCTTTGCCTCTTCTGTTTGGGGATTCAATCTAGAGGGATAGAGAGATTCTAGAGCTCTGGCTTCCTAATAAGGGGAGTTTTCTTTAATGAAAATTCCAAGTGTTTTATGTGATTTGCCAATGAAAGTAGAGTTCAATTCCGAGACCTCAGTTTTATAATCTAAAGACAGGAATTACTGATAAATTTTTACAGTAATACAACATAAAAAGATACAATCTCTGCAGCCTTAACACAGAGAGGTTTCAACTCTATTTTGGTTTTTCTTCAGTTTAGGACATAGCCTGTGGCAGGTTGGATGCCCAGTTTTTCTATGTAATTGATATGTGACTAGCAAGCAAGTTATTCAAACCTGTTTGGTGCTTGTTTTCATCCTTTGTTAAGATGAAGATGACAACAGCTCCCATGTCATTGGATTGTTATCAAGATTTAGAGCTATTTATCCAGGCAGAAGGTACAGGTTTTACCTCTCCTCATGCACAGGTGCCAAAGCCACCCTCATTGGGATATTCCCAGTGCATTAGGCAGAAGGTTCAGTTTCTCTAGGAAATCCCCAATTCCTCTCTTGTGTAATACTTGCTTCTTTTATTAAATACCCGGATGAGTTGTCATCTGGGTCACTTCTCAAAGACAGAGCTCCGATGACTCCACCTACCTATGCTTACCTGTTTGAAGCAGAAATTTTATCCTCTTCATGGATTATTGGTATTTAAAGGCTCAAAGTTGGCCCTCTGGACATATATAAAAGCTCCCAAATGCAGTATCAGGAGAAAAAACATACAAGGAAGACTACTGCAGAAACTTCCTCATTCTCTATCTTTTGAAAAAGTCCCTCTCCCTTACAGTAGGGTAGGCTTTCTGTTTATCTTACCAGCAACACGGTCCTTTTACTGTCCCTGGGTCAGTGCTGGAAACTCTTGAACAACACATTTATTCATAAACCAGAGCAACATCAAGGAAGCCAGGCAACGTCACCTCTATATCCCAATTCTGTCCCTCCTCTCAAAGAATGTCCAACATTTGATTTTTTTCCCTATTTTCTCAACCTACTTGTTTTCACATCTAGAAAAATAATGCAGGCTTTTCCAACGGAATTAGCCCCAAACAGGAAGATACTTAACAGATACAAATGAATAAAGTGGAAAAAAATAAACGGTTGAGGTGGCAGAGGGCAACAAGGTGCTGAAGATAGTCATTAATCAAAGCATGAAGGTGGGAGTGCGGAGTCAATGTCCACCCACTAGGCACTTTGAAAGGAGATCTGCTCCCTTACCCCAAGTCCTGGAGCAGCTCAGCTTCTCCATCGGATCTGCTCCACAGATCTGAGGGATCCTGGGTGCTCATCTTCCCTTCTAGAAGTTCTGCTCTGCCCATTCGCGCCCTTCACAGAGGCAGAGAGAGACAACTCGGCTGCTCCTGCCACCCTCTCCCTCTGTGAGACAGCAGCCTGCTGTGGCTCTGAGTCTCCAAGGCAAGGAAGTGAAACTTGGTTACTTACTCCTCCCACCAAACCCACCACCCTGGCCTGGAGGCACTGGCAGGAGTGTTCTGTCAGTCAGGAAGTATGCAAACTTAGGTAGTTACCTCTGAGGACACCCACACTGCATCACGCAACAGGCAGTTGCTATCAAAGGAAATGAAGAGGCAGTCACCCCACCTGGGATTGGACAACAGTGCAAACTGCTTGTGTGGGGCCAAACCCTAGCTTCTCCCTAATGCTATCAGCCTCTGGTTTTCAGGGAAGGATGAGTGCACTCTTTTACCAATCTTCTTTCTGTCTTATACACCAACACAGGGAACACTGAGGAAGCTTCTATATCAGGAACACCTTTAGAGTGGGTAGAAAAAACAGAAGCAGACCACAAGTTCAACCCTGAAGTTTGCTGTTTTAGCACTTTTGTAATATTTGTGCTTGTTTACCCAGACCTTCTAATATATCCTCAATTCTCTGAATAGGGATGATTCAGAGATAATTATTGTTTCCTCCATGGAAGAAGAATTAGGAGAGAAGAAGGTAGGAAAAAGTTACAAGGGGCCATTCTGGTGCTCACCTAATGGGGCGTATTAGATCTCCTGCAGTCTTTTTTTCTTTTTTCTTTTCTCTTTTTTTTTTTGAGACAGAGTCTCGCTCTGTCACTCAGTCTGGAGTGCAATGGTGTGATCTGAGATCACTGCAACCTCTGCCTCCCGGGGTTCAAGTGATTCTCCTGTCTCAGCCTCCCAAGTAGCTGGGATTACAGGCACCCACCATCATGCTCGGCTAATTTTTGTATTTTTGTAGAGACGGGGTTTCACCCTCAGGTGATCCACCCATCTCACCCTCCCAAAGTGCTGGGCTTACAGGCATGAGCCACTGTGCCTGGCCTGAACTCCTGGAGTCTTTGAGTGCCACTTCCTTCATGGGCTTACTCACACCTGCATGGCTTTGTGCCCAGATTCATATGTAGAGGGGGATTCTATCTGCCTGGAATGCTAAAGGTAAATGGCAGTGACTGAATCCTTGGGAAGTAGGACAAAGTGCAGTATCAAATGAGTCAAGGACATATGTTGCTTCCTGCCTTTTCTATGTACCTACAGGTCTCTCTCTCCCTCTCCTTTTCTATTTCTTCTTATCTCTACTCCCTGACTCACTCAGCACTCACCAGGGTGCTCTGTAACTTGTTCTCACAGTGTGGCCTGAGGACTAGCAGCACAGCAGAGCTGTTCCTAAAGGACTAGATGATTGCAAGAGGCTGCTGTTCACCTCACATGGTTCTATCCTTCATATTCCTCCCTATTACCACTGTTCACCCAGGATCGGTGAGACCCTGGGTAACGCTGGTTGCCAGTGAGAAATTCCTGAGTGTCTAGAGGCAGTCTGCTGAAGACTAAGCTCTGATAATACATGTGTAACTGACTAAATGAGCACTTAAAATTCTTTTGGCTACAGTTTGTTCACAGAGGAGGACAAGGCTCACTCAAACAGAGAGGCCAGTGCAGGCCAGGGAGATACTGAATATGCACACAGCAGCAACAGGGGAACCACCTGTGCACTAGAGTTCCTGTTCCCTTTCTAGAGCCCTTTATTTGGTGTTTTAGTATCTATTTCATTCCCATTTTTAGCAATTTTGGTTATTCTTTTTCTTAACTTTTTTGGAAGCTCAAGTAGCAGAATTTTCTAAGATCGTCCCGCTTTTCTCTCTGAATCTTCCAGTCTTTCTCCCTTTCTCATGCTGCTGTCCTATCTGTTGTCCTCTCCTTTGATGTCATTGTTCCACTTTGTCATTTACTCAATTTTCCCAGTATCCCTACCACCGCACCCGCTCCACTAACTGCACACTTAGTTTTGCAGTGGTAACAGCTGTAGGAGGCTTACTAGATAGTTTCAACAAAATGAAACTTCATAAAAATATTTGGTAATATATGTTATACATTATTCAAATGATATAATTCTTAAATATTTGTTTATTTATTTATTTTTTAGAGATGCCCAGGCTGGTCTCAAACTCCTGGGTTCAAGCAATCCTCCCATTTAGGCCTCCCTAAATATTGAGATTACAGGTGTGAGCCACTACATCCAGTATGTTTATTAAAGGGACCTCAACTTTTGCTTCCAAGCAAGTACAAGGTATGTTTTTAAAAATCACGTAATTTACTTATTATTTCAACAATCTCTTTTCAGTGGTGCTGGTTCACAGCAGTGAATTTTTTCCACACAGGTATTGCAGGCTTCCTTTCGGTGGTGATTTTAAGCAGAGTTCTGCTGGATGCCTTAGACCCTCAGTCATGTCTGTTATGTCTAAAACCCAACTGCATACAGAGTCTTGAAAATCCCATGCAAAACAAGAAGTGAGTCTAACTGGTAAGGGGTCAGGGGTTGGGGGAGGTTTAGGAAATATGTCCCCAACTCCACATTGTATCCTCAACTGCAGCACAATTCTAAGACCACTTCTGAGAAGCTATCTGACCATGTTATCTCCTTTCTTTTTTCCCCAAAGTGGATGAGACTTAAGATCAACTTAATTTTAGTCTCCAAAATAATCTATGTGCTTTTGTCCACACTCTTTGTCTGCCTAGAATGCTTTTCTATTCTATGTTCTGTCCAGCCAACTCCTTTGCATTTTCCAGTCTCAGCATAAATATTATCTCTTTTTGAGAGGTGTTTCCTGGCTACTCCCTCTGTATACGGGGTCAGGTGACTGTCCGTGTTGCTAAGCACCTGCACTGCCTTAAAGTACTTCATATCTTGATGACAACATTTTTGCCACTGTATTGAGATTATTTTATTTTGTTTTGTTATGTGTCCCTCAAGACAAAACTCTCATCTAATTGGACTGAGAGAGCACTTAACGGCAGAGTTTCTGTCTTGTTCATCTTTATACCTGTTTCACTCAGCACAGTACGCGGGGAGAACTAGCAGCTCAATGATTCTTGTTGACTGAGTGGTAGAGTCTCTTTCTGAAGCTTTTGATTGAAAGCCTAAAACTTGGATTTCTTCTTTTTTAAATTTTGGGGTGTGTGGCAGTATAGGCTTTCTGGAAAGTAGGCACCAACAGGGAATGAAAAGTACAGGGAATTTATTGGGTGGATGTGTCCTATGAAGGACAGGGGTGAGAAGAAGAACAGACAGGGTGAGTCTCAGACCACAATGTAGAGCTGTGTGTGAGTGTCCTAGGCCTGCCTCAACAGGGCACCACACACTGGATGGCTAAAAACAATAGAAATGCATTGCCTCCCAGTTCTGGAGTCAGAAGTCCTAAACCAAGGTGTTGGTAGGATGGGTTTCTTTGGAGACTCTGAGGGAGAATCTGTTCCAGGCCCCTCTACCAGATTCTTGTGGTCACCGGCAATCCTTGGCATTCCTTGGCTGGTAGACACAGTACTTTAACCTCTGCCTGCATTTTCACACCACCTTCTCCTCTCTGCATCTTCACCTGGACTTCTTATAAAGACATCAGTCATTGGATTTAGGACCCTTCCTAACCCATTATGAACTCATCTTAATGAATTCCATCTGCAGAGACTGTATTTCCAAATAGGATCACATTCTAAGGTTCCAGGTGGATAAGAATTTTAGGGATCAATTATTCAATTCAGGATAAGCTGACATCTGTGAAGAGAGAGAGAGAAGGGAGGAACTGGGTAGATAGAACGTTGGACTGCATTTCTAAGAAAACTTCAGTCAGGCCCATGGGGAGCCCCAGAGCAAGGATTTGGCCCAGAGCAAGCATTTGCATTGGGCAGAAAGAGCCAGATCTAGTAGCCCCATCGTGCTCAGACAATGGCTGGGAGCAGCCAGGGAAAGCTTTGGCCTGAGTGTGGACAGCAGAACCAGAAGGCACCATCTCCAGGCACTCCAAAGACATCTGCCAGAAAGAAGCCATCAGAAATCTTCCCAACCACACTTAAGACATCTGCCAGAGACAAACCAAGCAGAAATCTTCCCAACCTTCCTCTTTTCTTCTTCTTTATTTCTCTTCTCTATTGTTTTCCTACCTTTCACTTTCAACACTTAGTCCTGAACTCCATTCTCACCCTTCATTCTCTAATGTGAAGTATTTTTTCTATTTGTCAGTTCAGTCACTTGGTTTAATCTCTTGATATCACTTCAAGTGTGATAAAGTTTTCCAGAAGTAGCACTGCTGTGTAGTTCATAAAATCCACTTCAGGAAAGATGGAAAACAGAGACCCTGGGGTAGAGGGGAATCCTTGTCCTGCACCCAAGTGTCCTAGGAATCTCCTTGTAGTGTGTCACAAAGAAAAAGCTCCATTCTCTCAGGACTTCCCGACGGCAGTACGTGTCCCCCATCGGCTGTATGTCTACAGTAGATCAAAGTGCACAAGAGCCACAGAAATGGTTCAAGCTCATGGCTTCTGTGGATTTTGTCTCAGTTTCTACCAATATTCCAGCTACTCTTTTATTTAAATAGTGATACAACTGTCTTCATGATAAAACAAATAGATGTTTAACGTTCTCCTCACTCTCTTCAATCAAAGCTCCCCTCCTCCTCCTCCTCCTGAATGTGGCTCCCTTTTGGCTCAGGGCTATACCATTGCTTTTCACTCTTCCTGGGTCTCCCTTCCTCCAGATCTCACTGTGGCTCTCTCACTTCATTTAGGGGTTTTGTTCTAAGGTCACCTTCTCAGAAAGAACTTCCTTATCTACTGTGTCTAAAATACTTTTCTGCCTGCCTCAAGCCTATCATTTCTATTTCCTTACTCTGCCTTACTGCTTTTCAAAGCTCTTAATATTGGTAGAAAATACTTTCATACCAGTTCGTAAATAGTCACTGTCATGTGGTGATTGTAGAAGTCGTGAGGCCCTGAATGTCCCTCAGTCATCTTGGCCACCCCATCTCTCCCAGGACATCTATTGCTGTGTAACTGAGAGGGGCTTTTAGAATCTTGTTCTGGGCTGGGCATGGTGGCTCACGCCTGTAATCCCAGCACTTTGGGAGGCCGAGGCGGGCGGATCACAAGGTCAGGAGATCGAGACCATCCTGGCTAACACGGTGAAATCCCGTCTCCTCTAAAAATACCAAAAATTAGCCGGGCGTGGTGATGAGTGCCTGTAGTCCCAGCTACTCTGGAGGCTGTGGCAGGAGAATGGCATGAACTCAGAAGGTGGAGCTTGCAGTGAGCCGAGATCATGCCACTGTACTCCAGCCTGGGTGATAGAGTGAGACTCTGTCTCAAAAAAAAAAAAAAAAAAAAATCTTGTTCTGGAACCAAGGCCAGCATCATGTCAGTTCTTATCCTTCAGTGCCTGTGGCATGCTAGTTGTATATTTAACAGATGTATTGAGGTATAATTTGTATATCGTAATGTTCATTTTCCTTAGATGTACAATAATTTTGAGTAAATTTGCAGAGTCGTGCAACCATCATTGCAATATAATTTTAGAATGCTTTTCATCACCTCAGAAGATCCTTTGTATCTCTAACAGTCTAAATACCACTTCTGTTTTTAGCTCTACCTGAAATTATGTAGAATATTTGCTTACTTGTGGCAAATTCTCTTGATGGATGGAGAGTAGATAGATGATTGATACATACATACATACATACATGTTCTAACCCACATGCTCTTCTGCAATGTGACCTTGCTGCTCCCTGTCAAGAGGCAGCACCTAACTCCCCTGCTTCGAATCTGGCCTGGCCTCTGTGACTCACTTGTGACCATAGAATGTGGTGGAAGTGACACTGGGTCACTTCTGAGGCTAGGCCAGAAGAAGCCTTGCAGTTTCTATCGCGGTCTCATGGCCTGTTGGAATGCTCACTCTCCAGATGTTACTTTCAGAGGTTCCCCTTAGGAACACAGCTGTTATGCCTAGAAGCCCAAGCCATGTGGAATGCTTCATGTGTGTGCTCCGGTCAACAGTCCCAGATAAGCCCAGCCTGAATCATTCTAGTCCAGGTGCCAGACTTGATTGAAGAAGACTCCAGATGATTCCAGCCTCCAGTCATTCAAATCACTCTTTCCTAGTGGTTTGCATATTGCCAGCTGAGATCCCAGACATCAAAGAGGAGAGACAAACCATGCCCTGTTTGAATTTTGGATCTAAAGAATACTTGCCCTTAATAAGATGTTTGCTATTTGATGCCATGAAGTTTGGGATGGCTTGTTAGGCAGTGATATGGTTTGGCTCTGTGTCCCCACCCAAATCTCATCTTGTAGCTCCCATAATTCCCACATGTTGTGGGAGGGACCCAGTGGGAAATGACTGAATCATGGGGTGGGTCTTTCCCCTGCTGTTTTCGTGGTAGTGAATAGGTCTTACGAGATCTGGTGGTTTTTAAAATGGGGGTTTCCCTGCACAAGCTCTCTCTTTGCCTGTGGCCATCCATGTAAGATGACTTGCTCCTCCTTGCCTTCTGCCATGATTGTGAGGCCTCCCCCAGTCATATGGAACTGTAATTCCCATAAACCTCTTTCTTTTGTAAATTGCCTAGCCTCGGGTATGTCTTTATCAGCAGCATGAAAATGGACTAATACAGCCAGCGATAGATAACTGAAACACTTGCCTATCATCTGGGTCACTGCCTAGAATGTGAGCTCCCAGAGGCAGGGACTTCCAGGGTCTTGATCACTTTACATCTTTGATGGATACTTTCATGTGTCGTCTTGGCCAGACCACAGGTCAGATGTTATTCAGGGTGTTTCTATAAGAGTGTTTTTGAGTGAATTAATATTTAAATGGTAGACTCTCAGTAAAACAGATTGCTCTCTATAATGTGGGTGGACCTCATCCAACCAGTTGAAAATTTGAACAGAACCAAAAGACCAGCCTCCCCCGAGCAACATAATTTTCCAGTAGACTGCATTTGGTCTTCATCTGCAGCATCACCTCTTCCTGATACTATAGTAGACAAGCCTGTGGACTTGAACTAGTTCTCTAGCCTGTCAGCGCACCCTGCAGATCTTGGACTTGCCAGCCTCCATAATTATGTGAGGCAATTCCTTCTTTTACACACACACTCCCTCTCTCTCTCACACACACTCACACACACACTCACACTCCACATATATACATACTATTGGTTGTGTTTCTCTGGAGAACCTTCACTGATATAGTATCCATAGTCCCTAAAATGGTGGTTCTCAATTGCATCCTCATATTTGAGGTGGTTTTCATTGTTAGTTGTCACAACTTGGGGAGCCTACTGACATCTAGTGTGCCGTGATGCTGAATATCCTAGTGTGCAGTACAGCCCCCACAATAAATAATTATCTGACTAAAAGTTTCAAAAGGGCTACCTGGTCTACCTCAAGCACATTTTTTTTTCTCACTTTAAGAGCATCCTAAAAACCATAATACAGTAAATCCACTGAAGGTAACTATGCAAAGTCACCTACTTAATGAGAGAGCTAAGGTGAAATAAAAAGCCAGCCCTTCCCAGAAATCACTGGGGAGGATTTCAGGGAGAAAGGGCTAAGACCCTACCTTTTTTACAAGCAACCTGAGGTCAAGTGAGCACAAGTCAAGTAACATTAATGGGACATTGAGGTCACTCTTCATTTGTGTCTACCACACACCCTGTGCCCAAGCCCATCGCCGGCCTGACTTGGATTATCAGTTCTACATGGTTACAGGAAGCCAGGCTAATTGGTTCACTGGTGACATTTCCCAGTAGCCAGTGTTGAAACAATTAAAGCTTTGCCCTCAAACAAGAAATACAGCCACTCTCTGTGGTTATAAAAGAACAGCTCCCCCTGTTGGTGCAGGCTACATTCATCTTTTCAAATGAAAAAATAACTAACATATTTGACTGGATCACAATTTAGAAACATTCAATGGGCTCCTGAAGGTCTAAAAAGAGAAAGACGTGACCAATAACAGCAAAGTTAACCAGGATCCATAAAAATATGTTTCTTTAGATTATGAGTGTTCATAATCATTTTCATTTGTATATCATGAACATTAGGTTATTGAGAGAGAGCAGATATCACTATTCTTGTTATTTTTTTAATAGGTAAGAAAATTGGAGCTCAGAAATGTTAAGAAAATTGCCAGAAATTAGCAGCACCAGGAAGAGAATTTATGTGCATAAGTCACTGTCCAGTTAAGAAAATAGAAGCTACTGTAGACATTTAGCTGCTACTGCTGGTCTGTGGGACCAGAAGGACACAACTCTGTTGATGCAGCTGAAAACTGGCACTGAGACTTCTGGACCATGCAGCTGCCCACCATTGCTGAGGGCTGCTCATGCTGCCGAAAGCACTGCCTAAGGAAGAAAAAAAGAAAAACAAAGACTTCTACCCTTCTCCAGTCTTCCTGTTAGCAAATTCTTTCTGGAAGACAGCTGGCAAGGGAATTAGTGAAATGTAGTTTGTTGGCTTCCAGTCTCCTATGACACCAGGGGAGGAGAGGAGGTCAGAAGTGGAGCTGAAGCCAGTGGATGAATAACTAGCACATAACATTTTCACTCAAGGTTCTTTTCACTCTGTCTCATTCTCTCCTGTGTTCATCAGGGTATGCTAAATTGCTACTCTAGAAAGACCCAAAACTTAACACTTCAACACAGAAGTGAATTTCTTATTCACATGACTGTGAAAAACATGAGTCACTCTCCCCACCCCATCCCTAGGGGTCCTGGGTCACTCTCCCCACCACATCCCTAGGGGTCCTGGGTCACTCTCCCCTCACCCCATTTCTGGGGTCCTGGGTCATTCTCCCCATCTTCATCGTTAGGGGTCCTGGGTCACTCTCCCCACCTTAATCACTAGGGGTCCTGGGTACTCTCCCCACCCCATCCCATAGACTGGGTAGCTTACACACAACAGAAATTTATTTCTCACATTTCTGGAGTCCAGGAAGTCCAAGATCAAGGCGCCAGCAGATGTGGGGTCTGATAATGCCTGATTCATTGTTCATAGATGCTGGCTGTCTTCTTGCTGTGTCTTCACATGGTGGGAGGAGCTGAGAAGTTCTCTGGGACCACTTTTAGAAGACACGAATCCTGTTAATGAGAATTATGACCCTATGACTTAATCACCTCCCAAAGGCTCCACCTCCAAATACCATCACATTGGGGATTAGGCTTTTACACAGGAATACTGTGGGGCACAACTGTTCAGTTCAGGGTAGTGAGGAATGGTTTGCCTCTGCTGGGATGTATATTCTATCACTGACATTGGTTAGAATTGCTAGTTTCTGGTGATAATAAATAGCAGAATGACTACTCATTGGTTTCATCATTGTTTCTTTATTCCTTTTTTCTTTCTTTCTTTCTTTTTTTTTTTTTTGAGACAGGGTCTGGCTCTGTCACCCAGGCTGGAGTGCAGTGGCATGATCTCAGCTCACTGCAACATCTGCCTACCCAGCTCAAGCCATCCTCCCACCTCAGTCTCCTGAATAGCTGGGACTGCAAGCATGTGCCACTACACCAGGCTTATTTTTGTATTTTTTGGTAGAGACACGGTTTTGCCATTTTTCCCAGGCTGGTCTTGAATTCCTGGGCTGAAGCAATCTTCCACCTCAGGCTCCCAAAGTGTTAGGTTTACAGGTGTGAGCCACAATGCACAGCCCGCTTCATGATTCTTATTGACTGTACCAGGGATTAAAGTGCTCCCATGCACCCCCTCACCTTTGTGTGTGACTGGGAAAAAAGATTCTTATGTAAGAAGGAAAGTTTTACTAAGTCACTTTTAAGTTCCCTTTTAACTTTGAAATAATATAACATTTTGAAACAAGCACCCAGGGTTGCTGAAGCTATCCTGCACACATGCATAATACATATTAGGCTTTCCTGCTGAAGCTGGGGATGATTTGTATTTAACCAAATACCTCTTATCACAGCAAATCAATATGCCTTCAGATAGAGCAGTGTTTACATGTTATTCCAATAATGTTAAGAGAACACGTGTGGTTTAAGAAGAGTGCTGTGTTTTGCATGTCTCCTAATTTCCTAGAACTTCACTCTGGCTTTCTTAACAGGTAATGCAAACAGATTAAATAATATTATGCTCCCTTCTGGAAAGCCTTTACTTCAGCACTTACTTTACCATTTTTAGATGCAGTGTCTTAAAAATATGCAAACATGTGCACTTGCGGGTGAGTGTGGCAGATGCTGCTTGCGCTGGTGAAGCAAGACGCCATCTGCATGGAAAGGTCATGCTTAATTGTGTCAGCACTGATTTCTGAGTAATGAAAGTCTGGACAAAAATGCAACTTCAAACACACCAGCTTTTGCACTTAAGTCTGCAAAAGTAGCTGCTAACTCAACCAAATGAAATTAAATAAGATTACTTTTGGATCCTGTGGGCCTTATCCAAATATTTTTTGTCTTCTTGGCCACACTTCATCTGAAAAGATTGCATGTTAACTAGTGGGAGCTAATGGCAAACAACAAAGATTATTTGACCAACTGGCCAGCTGAGATATCTCCCAGATTCTTAGCTTCCAGGAAGCACCAGGGTAGATTCAGCTTTTGAAAATGGGTAAAACTTGAAATCGTTCATGATAATGTGCGTGAAGTGAGCATCTCAGCCAAAATGTCGGAACGTTTGGTCTACCTTGGGGTAGGACTTAAGAGATGAATAAGAGGAGTGGGCTCTTAGAGCTTTTCATGGAGAGCGTCTTAGATGGAAACGACTTCAGTTCCCCTCTTTAACAGGTTGGGCAAGTGGGGTTGGAAACTATTAAGATACTTGCCTGAGATTTCACCCCTGGTTATAGGGGATCTGGCACTTCTGACTGAGCCCAATTCTTTCCTTACTGAGTCCAGTAATACAGCTAACTTTAGTGTTTTCTTTTAAATCACAAAATGTTTTCCAGGCCAGCATTAAATTAATAGAAAACTAGAACCTCAGATACCTGTTGTTTGTCTATTTGAAGCCTGCGTAAAACAAACTCCGGGGGAGTAAAAACTGTGGCTTACAGGTCCTCACACGACTTACTTTGAAACCCCATCAAAATAAATATTTCTTAAAATAGCCCTGGAAGCAATGAGAATGGACATTATAGAACATATAACCTTACTCTAGCGCTCCCCTCGCCACCCCCCACCCCCGGTGTATTTAATTTGTGGATTCGCCCTGCCGCTGTGCTTCCTACACCTCTTCCCCTCCACTTTCACAGGCAGGACCTCGGTGATGAGGATATGCTACCACTAGGTGGCAGTAATACCGCGTTGGTGGGCTCGGGGGAGCTGTTTTATCTGAAGTCAAGATTAGCCCCATTGCTTTTTTCTTCCTCTCTGTGAAAGTATAGTTCTTCATTAAAGTAGCTGAATTCAGGTGATACGACCCAACACCACATTTAGAGAAGATACCTTAAACGCCAGACTATTAAACTACTAAATGATCCGGGTATAATTTATTACCTGTCTGACCAAGTTTTAAATGGTTCAATTCTTAGTTCTGCTCTCTTTTCCCTTTAAAGCTTCGAGACCTTTACTGAAATAATTTAAATGAGTAGGAAGTGATTGAAATCCAAAATTTCAATTTTATACCTAGAAATGATTTTCATGCCTGCAATTGCAATATATTTTAAGCACTTACTTTTTCCTCAGCTCATTTGGTAAATATAAATCTTTAAAGCATTTCAATTTTTCTTTAAAATAAGGAATGTAGGTGACTCTAAACTGCTAACGTAGAGTGCTGTCACAGTAACAGTGACTGGAAATAGTGAAAATTCTTCAGGGTTCTCAGTGTTACAGTGAAGGCAGCTTGGGAACAGCTCCCCGATTACAGAGACAATGACTCAGCCACAGCGACAACTTTGAAGTAGATTTTGTCACTGTTCATGGCTGGCCCATGGGTCTGAGTTTTCTCTGTTAATCATATAAATATGAGATCTTTGGTATTTTAAATATTTTAAGGGTGGTAAAGAGAAGTTTCTCTTAACATGCAAATGCTTCTGTTTTGTCTATCTAAAGAAGATATTATAGAGATGATTTGTTTTGAGATGGGGGTCTCGCTGTGTTGTCCAGGCTGGTGTTGAACTCCTGGCCTCAAGTGATCCTCCTGCCTCAGTCTCTCAAAGTGCTGGGATTACAGGTATCAGTCAATGTGCCCAGACACAAAGTGAATTTTATCCAGAAGGTTAGGTGGGGGATGGAAGCAGGAGGAAGAACAGAATTATGAGGAACTATGAGTGGTTAAAAAAAAAAATGTGAAGAGAGTAGGAAAACTACAAAAGAGGGTACTGACAGGATGGTGTAATAGGTGGCTGAACCAGTAATATGCCTGAAGCAAAAAGGATAAACCTGGCCCTGAAGGGGGTCACATCAGAGCAAAAAATGAAGGCTTCGGAAGAGCCTGGAGGGTGGGGAGCATGGAGGTGACACACCGGAAGCTGAAAGCCAAGGGCTGCAGCAGGGTTTCTCCCAGGAGAGGCTGTGCACCACCAGCCTCAAAATCCCCACGGCACAGGGCCCTAGGGCCTGCATCTTGGACAGTTGCCCCAGGTGATTCTGATGTCCAGCAAAGGTTGAAGAGCACCCAAGTCTGTGGAAGAGCCTGCAGACCAAAAGTAATGTGGTGATGGGTCTGTGGGCTCCTGGGGCAATGATAGGTACTAAAAGCCTATGCCAAGAAAAGATGGTACCTCATGACCTAACAAGCTATCCATGTTTGTGTCAGTCAACACCCGTCACAAAAGAAGCCTGTCATTCCTTGGACCATCTGTGTGTGCTCACAGGCAATGGGCTATGTAAGGAGAGAAAGAAGGACTTCCAAAAACAAGAAAGGTTGAGGTCTTTTAGGGCTTGGAGGTATCAACTAAGTAACCTCAAGCTCTTATCTAGTATCTCTTGGCTGCAGCTCAGCTGGGACTCAGCTATGCTGGCATCAGGAGTTGGTGGCTCCTTGTGGAGATCCTCCAAGTGCTCTCAGCAGACAAGGCCTTCTTAGGGGAATAGGTTGCTCAATGACACTGATGATCCAGATGTCCAGAGGTCCCATGGTGGGGGACTTAACTTGATCTAGGCTTAGGCTTCAGACACATACAAACCAGTCTGACAGACAAGGACAGATGGGAAAGGGATGGAGCTGGACTTCTGGGAGTAAAAATGGGAGTCCCTGGGAGGAAGAATTCTTATAGGTGAGGATTCATGGCTTCAGAACCAGGGGCAGACAGGTCTCGGTGGTTGTTCTTGGCCTTAACCTAATCTTGCCTACTCTCTAGCAAGATTTTGTGTCTTGGAAGGAAAGGGCATGGTGATGCTCAGTAGTGTTATTGCTTCCTAAGTGATCTAAGTCACCTCAGCCTGTTGGGTTGAGGGGATCCAAGTCCCCTAACCCTTTCCTTTAATTAACGAAAAGAATAACCCCTCCAGGCTTCCCTATCTCACATGCTGTGGCCAATCCAGTGATCTGATAATCCAGTGAGATTTTCATGAATTCTGGGGGCTTACAATATCATAGTTTCTGTTCCTCTTACTTCCTGCTCCCACTGACATCTAAGCCACTGAGCCAGTCAGCCAGCGCACCTTCTGAGGTTGTTCTCTTCTCTCTGCACCACCTGACCAAACAGTAGACATGGTGCATCTAAGTGCAGCTGTCTTGTCAAACAGTCAAGGATAGCAGACTTGACTAAAGTTTTGCTTAGGGAAATGAAGGAAAGTTTGCATTATAACACAGCTTAACATTAAGTAGCAGACATAGCCAAGCATGGTGGCTTATGCCTGTAATCCTAGCACTTTGGGAGGCCAAGGTGGAAGGACTGCTTGAGGCAAACAGTTCAAGACCAGCCTGAGCAAAATAGCAAAGACAGCCCGTCTGTAGAAAAAGCTTTAAAATATTAGCCAGGTATGGTGGCACATGCTTATAGTTCCTGCTGCTCAGAGGCTGAGGCAGTAGGATCATGTTAGCCAAGGAGTTTGAGGCTACAGTGAGCTATGGTTGCACCATTGCACTCCAGCCTGAATGACAGAGCAAGATGCTGTCTCTAAAAAATCTAAAAATAAATAAATAAGTGGCAGACTCTGAGTTGAATTTCTTCAATTCCGCCACAGAGCACTTACTACTTGGTGACCAGCTTTGCCTTCTGGCCACTACTTCCCACCATCTGCACCTTTTCTTCTCTCAAATTTCTCACTCCCTAGCCTCCTGTCCAGCACAGAGATGGTCATTTGAAGAGATATGCTGTCACCTGAAAGGGAGGTGAGCATTGGAGACCATTAAGCAGATGGCAAAGAACTCTAGGTGACATCAGTTTGCCATGCAGTTGCCCTGGGTCATGAAGGTCTGGGATGTGTCCCCTCACTATTCGGATGGTTGGAGACTGTGATGCAGCAGCATTAAAGCCTCAGAGACCTGAAGCAGAGGCTGCCCCAAGAACAGAGCAACAGCTAGAGCAGCAGGTGAACAGGGCTGCAGGCAGAGGCTGACTATGTGTGAGAGACCCCCCCTCTTTTTCCCAGGGACTTTTAGACAGACACAAGAATGGGAAGGACTGAGACCCGGCCAACAGCAGGTGGAGGGTATTAATCCAGCAACTGTAGGAACAAATAATGTATTTGCCTAGGACTGACAAGCTGATGGGCCTTGGGGAATATCTACCAAGATACAGAACAGGATGCAGTGCCTTGCTTGCCTTGCCTTGCCTTGCCTTGCCTTTTTGAGATAGGGTCTCAGTGTAGTGGCACATTCACAGCTCACTGTAGCCTCAACCTCCCAGGATCAAGCATCCTCCCACCTCAGACTCTTGATTGGCTGGGACTACAGGTGCGTACCACCATACCTAGCTAATTGTTTAATCAAATTAAACAATAAAAATTTTTGTAGAGACAAGGTCTCGCTATGTTGCCCAGGTTAGTCTTGAACTGCTGGATTCAAGCACTTCTCCTGCCTCAGCTTCCCAAAGTTCTGGGAATGTAGGCATGAGCCACTGCACCTGGCCCGCTGCAGTTTCTTGTGTCCTCATATCCTCTTTCAATACCCAGAAAAGGTAAATCATCTTCCCAACATGCAAACCAAAAAATAAATATTATAAATCTACTCTAAGCTGTGGTCAGTGCTTCTTAAACTTTAGTGTGCATATACATCATCTGGGGATGTGGTTAAAACAGATTCTGATTCAATAGGTCTGAGATGGGCCTCAGGCCTGCGTCACTGACAAAAGCATCCACGTAATGTTGATTCTGCTTGGGCCACTTTGAGAAGCAAGGGTGTGAGAGCACCCCTGATGTGCTCCTTGCCCTCCCCCTCCCCACCTATATTTACAAACAATGACAAAAAATAGGCACTGAAGGACAAAAGGTAATTCATAATCTACAAGGATGATAATTTATGGTAGAGTCCAGGCTCTACAGTGAAATGGGGGTGGTGGGATGGGAGAGGAGAAGCAATCCTGAGGCTCCATCATGGCTCTCTTAATGAGAACATTCCTTTTATCTTCATTGGACTAGCCCAGTAACAAAATGTGCAAATAAATCCTCTACTGTACAGCTTTTTCTTCTGAGGGGCTTGACAGTTTGCTGTCTCCTGATTGCAGTTTCCTGACCCGTCGGTAACACTCTTCTTAAAAGGTGGCTCAGTATGATGTTAGTGGGGATTTTTAGATTCCAAACTTGACATTTTAATTATAGAATAAAAGACTTGGGCCATTTTCAGAGAACAAGATAGGGGGATTATTTTGAGGGACACTTTGGTGTCCGTAAATCAACTTGGAGAGACAGCTAACTTCTAACAGCCCTACACTCACCTTGCTTTAATCAGATCTCCTAAGCACTCAATAAAATCTAACAATGTACTAGGGTGAGTCTTTGTCCTGGGGTTATTTGAGCATTAGCTGTGGCAGCTGCATCCAGCTCCAAGTGACATGTATGATCAATTCTTGCCAACATGAAGCCCACCCATCCAGCTCTTCCTTTATACAGCCCTTTGCAGAACGGCTCCCCAAAGGGTTATAATTAGAATTGTAAAAGCACATAAACAAAATACAAGCCACATGAGCCTGCCTGCCCAGCTTCGGGAAATTTGAAAGTGTCAGAGAAAAATCTTCATTTAAAAGTTTTTAGGACAAAAATACAAAGGAGTAGAATTGGATTGAAACAGAGAGGTCAAACAAAAATAGAGCAAACTGGTGGCAAAAAAGCTATTTGTTTATTGAGGATTATGTTTAAAGGTAGGAATTTAGCTGGAGAGAGTGAATTGAAGCCTGGGGAGCTAACTCTCTGTTTCCTGTAACCTCCTTTAACTTGTGACTGGAAAAGCTCATTTGAGGATTTTGATGAGCTGGAAAACTCAGCTTGTAGGGTGTGTCTTTGGAGAAATCCCTTAGTAGTAAATGGTTGTATATAAATCTGACAGTTCATTGACTGAGAGCTCACTGAACACTAGTCAGTTGCTAGATTTGGGAAGCAGGTGGAGTTCAGCTACTCCACCTCAAAAGAGGCTACTGTGGGATATTGATTGTTTTGAGTTAAAGGCGTTTGAAAAATAGCAGATGCCAGAAGGGCACTCTGATCTCTGATCTTCCTTTTTCTTCCTGAAAGCAGGAAATAAAACTCCCATGTGAAAGGTACCCTCCTTGTACCAGGAAAAAGAAAGATATTCTTATCACCAGAGATGCAGAGTTGGAGCCAAGAGAAATCTGTGCAAACAAATACTATTAAAGGAACCCTAATCTTCCTTGATGCTTTTCCACAGTTCACTGCCTGAGCTCAAGCCCCTTTGTTTTGCCGCATTTCCTTAATTTGCTGCTCTTTGTCAAGCCTAGTAGATAAACCTTTGGTTCTAACTGCTTCTTTGGGTCTTCAGATTTTTCGGTAACGGCGTCCATATATATGTAAAAACCTATTGCAATTCTTATGCTTTTCTCTTTTTAATCTGTTTTATGTCAGTCCCAGCTGGAGATGCTGGAAGCTTGGAGGAAAATTTTCCTTTCCCTACACAGGGGATGAGAGAGGTGCATATATGGCCTCTGCTTTGAGGAAAGGAAAAAATGCACAGGAAAATATGGAACACTGTTTATAGTGAACACATGAACAAAGAGCCAGTTCATTATAGCTGGGGTCCCATAGTGGAATGCCACCTCAATTCACTCACCTTCTAGTGAAGAAGAACGTTCATTTGACGTTAAATTAGGAGTCAAACAAACAAAAATTGGGGGACTTTTGAAATGCCAATTAAGAATAGAGTCTTCCCTCTGTTTCTGATAGTCATAAGTTGTTCTCTATGAGTTATACCACAAAATCACTGTCATTTATAAAACTAATGCTAGCCTGTAACTAATACCCTGTACTAAACTATGTTTTACCAAAGTGTTTCAGATGCAGTAACAGTAACTGCTATTATGTAAACTGTTCACAATGATTATTTAGATGCTAAAATTCCTTACAGGTATACTGAGAGGGGCTCCTGTGCCACACCGTTAGTTAACCCCTTTGAACCATTCCCTCATCTGGTTATCATAGACTCTTGCGAGGAGGGCTCAGTATCATTATCTCTGAGGTAGAAACAAATAACCTGAGACTGATACACAGAAGTGGTAGTGAGGAGGGAAATTCTGATTCAAACTTGGGTCTATCTGGCTCATAACCTTTGCTCACTCCCACCTGCTTGCCCACCCACGATTCCCCCAAGGAGGTCAGGAGCTCCCTGGGGACTGGAGAAGGACCTTGCTGTCCTACATGCTGGAATCACTTCCCCCTGACTGGAACTGGTGCCTCCAGGCTGCAAGAAGGAAACTGTGATGTTGAGATAGACACAGTAGCCTCATCCCTCATTCCTGGGGGGAAGAGGGATCATAGAATGTCAAGTGCATTTCTCAGGTTTTAATTAAACAAAGCAAATACTGTAAAAGAAAAATCAAATAGGTGTCCTTAAGAAGTTTATTAAAAAATAAAGAAAATCTATTTTTTAATTCAAAATTAAATTCTAAGCCCCTAACCAACCAACTGATGGACCTCTCCCTCAGGCAAGGGCATTCCAAAGTTAACTTGAAAAACTAGTTCAGGCCGTGTGGGAGTGGGGGTTGGACATGCCTCATTATAACCTGCATCTTTTGGAATTCAGGTACAGCTGACCAGCATTAATATTAAAACAGAGATCTTAAGACTGAGAGAACAGACTCTTCAAGTTCAACAAGAAACATTTACAATCTGCTCTCTCTGAAGCCTGCTACCTGGAAGCTTCATTAGTATAAGGACCTTGTTCTCCACAGTTCCTTATCTTGACCCAGACATTCCTTTCTATCGACTCCAGGTTTTTAGAAAATAAATCTTTCAACCAACTGCCAAACAGATTATGACTTGGAAGCTCCCTGGCTGCCCCCATTGTTCCAGACAGAATCAATGTACATCTTACATGTACTGACTGAGGTCTTGTCTCCCTAAAACGTATAAAACAAAGTTATAGCCAAACCACCTTGTCACACGTTCTCAGGATCTCCTGGAGCTGTGTCACAGGTCATTAGTCACTCATATTTGGCTCAGAATAAATTTCTTCAAATATTTTACAGGGTTTGACTCTTTTCATCCACAATTTTCAAAAGCACTTTGCAGCAACTCATGGAATGTACCTCTGATTTCCTAAGAATAACTACCTCTTCCTCCTCCTCACCACTACCTCTTTTTATCCTGAATTTTAAAATGATAATACGATCAACACTTGGAGTTAGACTCATTAAAGGTTTATTTTTAGGAGAGGTTTACAAGAACTATGTGATCCACCTGTGGCAATTAAGGATCCTAGAGTGCTGTTGTGTGAGCTCTGGGAACTGGCACCCTGAGCCTTGGCTGTCTTCCAGATTGGGCTACTATATTTAGCCTCACTAAAGTTCTCCCCTGAAGTTGAACTCATGGCCACATTTTCATTTCCTGAGTTTTTATGTGGGGTCACCCATTTCTTGAGGGGCCTTACCTTCTGAACCTAGCTCTGTCATTGCTCTGTCAAAGATTTGCAGAGGGCAAGTCATTCAATTCCTGGGACTCACCCTGACCATCTAGAGAATTGAATGATTCATGGATAACTGCCATGAAAAATAAGCTAATTACTGGAAATGATTGTGGAAATCTGGAATACTATGTATGTCTTCCAGCCTCAGGAGGAGGGGAGCAACATGTGCAGATGGTATTTTTCCACCAAGTGTGGGACTTGGAAGAGCTGTCAGATGTAGACAAGGTTCAGCAGAAGAGGTCATGGTTTGGGAATGAGCCAGACAGGGCCTGGGGCAGAGAGGACTTAATTTGAGACAGTGTTCAAGGATCCGAGAAAGGGTCTGTTCTTTCTATTCCCCTCTAGTGCGACACTGACCCTGCCTCATGGGTACATGCATCATGGGAGGGTATAATTACCTAAAATCATTCAAATTAGTGATTAGAAGGTGAATATTGGATTTTTACAAAGAATGCTGTTGTTGGGTTCCCGTTTCTTGGAAAGTTTGTATCTTCTGATTGTTTGGTTTTAGGACAAGATACATATGTCAGTCTTAGTCTTGTTAAAATACCACCTTTGTTATATATTTGCTCATTTATATTTTATGGTTGTAAAAGAAACAACCATAAAAATTGATGTCAGCTTTGTGGAAACTACCTAAAACTCTAAGAAAGTAGTGAATTTTCTAAGTGTATTTTTCTTTTCAGATGACTTTTTCATCTTCCTCAAACTATGAGATGATGAAATAGCACAGGAATCAAGAACTCTTTTTTGGATAAAGTTCATCACCAAAATGTCAAAGTTATGCAAGTTTTCTGCCGTAAGTAGGGGAAAGCATCAAACACACACATACACACATACACACACACATGCTTACACAAACTCACAATTGCTCAGGAATCATAGGCTGTGCATACTCCTTTGCAGGTAAGGAGTATCATTATAAAATATCAATTTCTTCAACACACTGCCAAAATATAACTATGAAACTATCAAAATTCCACATCTGGGGTATCAAAACTGCTTTATACTTTTGTTTTTCTCATTCAAAGATGGTTTATAAAAGTGTTTTGGAAGCAATAAAAGCTATTACCTAATTTGTTTAAGGTGATTAGATGATATGCAAGAGCACTTAAAGGTATTACTCCCTATAATCTGACTCTTTAAAAATTTTCAACCCATAAATGCTTTAATGATTATTCTGGAAATACATGAGGGCATTAGCTTTACTTTAAAAGGTATTTAAAACTCTTCACCACATTTTTCCATTTAGCTGTTTGCTTCCAGCTACCCTTGGGCAAGTTGTTTGGTCAGAGGGCTGGCTGTGCCTTTGCTCCTAAGGCAGATCTTACAGGCTGCCCATTGCAGAGGAGTGCCAACTGTTTGAAGCTCCCCAAGGTCACAGGTGAAGCCTTGCCTCCTTAGAATCTTTGGGATAAAGGATATTTTTAAGATTGGATATAGGTAAGGCATAGCTCGTTATAATACACCAAAGGCAATTGCTTATATAAATAAGGACCTTAGTAGCTGAAATTAAAATAAGCGAACTACATTTTGTGCCATCAGGTCAAAGCATGCCTGGTCTCCCCCTAACAAGGCAAAAGATTGTGGACATTATAGCTGTGTTACAAGACTTCACATAACATTTGGCTCAATAAGCTGCTGAAATTTTCCAGAAAAAAATGGATGTCTGAGAATATTTTCTATTGTCCTGTCTCCAATTTGGAAGATTCACCAGAATCAGAATAGTCTTAGGTCTCTCCAGTGGTTAATTTTCTGAACAAATGAATGACCCAAAACTTAATGTTTGCAAGTCTCTGAAACACAGTCATAACTTCTGTCAAGCGCTATGAGTGAACATCAGCTGAGCATTTCTAATTATTATTGGGTGGCCTCTATATGGATGACCATGATGCAGTTTAAGATCCAATGTGTCCTCCAATGTTTTCTTCTAGGAATGGTTCCTACTTGTTTCCTCTTCCTCACCTGAAAGTATCTCTAACCTCCCAGTTACTGGATCAGAAGTCAGATTCTTTACTGGTCTTCATCTACTAATAGTTAATTCTGGTCTGGGCAGATTCAGAAGGTCTGCAAGTATAAATTTCTTTATTTGTGAATGGAAATAGGTTGCAGGCCTATTCCATAGGATGGGATGCAGATGAAAAGTGTTGTGGAGCATGGCATACAAACACCAACTCAAACTAGAAAGTTGGAGACATCCTCTGCTCCTCTCTGTACCTTGGCTGACAGATTGCATCTGCCTCTTTTTGGTCACTCTTGCTGTTTCTGGATGAGGTCAGGCCTCTATCATCTTACTCTAGGAATATGGTGTCTTGTTTCAACTGGCCTTTTAAAAAAATCTCCATTTCATCATTCACATTCTTGATAGCAAACTAATGCTCACATATGATTATACTACAGTCTCCTGCTCAAAACTTTGAATGACTCCTTATTACTTACACATAGAAAAAAAAAATTGTATTTCCTTAGTTTGGCTTTTACTTTCCTTATCATCTAGCTTTAAACTACATTTTAAACATCTTTTTTTTCATTATATCCTCCGCTCTAGGTACATAAGTCTCCTCCTTATTTTTCAAATACAATTCGGCAGGGCGCGGTGGCTCAAGCCTGTAATCCCAGCACTTTGGGAGGCCGAGACGGGCGGATCACGTGGTCAGGAGATCGAGACCATCCTGGCTAACACAGTGAAACCCCGTCTCTACTAAAAATACAAAAAAAACTAGCCGGGCGAGGTGGCGGGCGCCTGTAGTCCCAGCTACTGGGGAGGCTGAGGCAGGAGAATGGCGTAAACCCGGGAGGCGGAGCTTGCAGTGAGCTGAGATCTGGCCACTGCACTCCAGTCCGGGCGACAGAGCGAGACTCCGCCTCAAAAAAAAATAAAAAAATAAAAAAAATAAAAAATCAAATACAATTCATGCATTCATATATTATTTATTTATTTATTTATTTATTTATTTATAGATGGAGTCTTGCCCTATCACCCAGGCTGTAGTGCAGTGGCACGATCTTGACTCACTGCAACTTTTGCTTTCAGGTTCAAGTAATTCTCTTGCCTCAGCCTCCTGAGTAGCTGGGACTACATGTGTGCACCACCATGCCTGGCTAATTTTTGTATTTTTAGAAGAGATGGGGTTTTGCCATGCTGGCCAGACTGGTCTCCAACTCCTGACCTCAAGTGATCCGCCCGCCTCAGCCTCCCAAAGTGCTGGGATTACAGGTATGATCCACTGTGCCTGCCCAGTATATTCTTGTGCCTCCATTTATTTATTATCTTCTGTTGTCTTAGAACGTTTCTCTTCCCAGCCAATCCAGAAGAATATTGCCAAAAGATATCCATGAGGAATCATTCTAGAAACCTCTCAAAGTTAATCCTTCCAGCCCATCTCCCTTAGCATATTCTGTATCTCTTACAGCCTTAGCCTTACTCTGCCCTATGTAGCTTATACTTCTTGTATGTAGCCACCAGAGATTTTATACTCTTTGAGGGCATCAATTGCCTCTTTCTTCTTTGTTTTCCTTCTTCCCTCAAACTTTTGGCAGAGAGCCTTTCCCAGAGTGAGTGCTCCCTAGACATGTTTTAACAAATTGAAAAAAGAAATTGCAAAGAAATAGTAAGTTGTACCTTTGCTTAACTTACTAAGAATTAAGTTGGAGATAAGAGAGACCCAACAATGTGCCAGAAGTCACCAGAACCTGGGACAAATGACCTGGAGTCACTTTTGACAGGTTCTAAGCTCAACAGTATTATACCATTACAGCTTTGTGATCCTTTTGAGACAAAATGTCAGGCTCAGATGTGGCCATTGACTGTGGCAGTTAATTAAGTACAGGTGTCCTCAAAAGCCATCTGTAAGGAAGGCGCTCTTGGGCTTGCTGCACGCTCACTAATCCCTAGGGCTGTGGAGGAGCGCAATGTCATTTTAATTTAGTTTGACTAGCAGCAGCTTTGTTTAGACACCTGCTCTTCTTCAGTAACCAAAGGTAACTGATATCTGTGTGCTTGTACGTGCCCAGACAGGCTTCCAGTCAACTAAAATTATCCTTCTTGAGGGATCTATTTGAATCTGACATTTGTTCATTTATTTTCTTCAAAATATAGTAGAGAAACCAAGAGATTGTTCATTACTATTTCAGTGGTAGACTTCCACATATTTTCTCAAGTTTCAGGTTTAGGGTACTTTTAGATCCCTATGAGGGCCAGGCAACCATGCATTTTGGAGGAAAGGAGGAAAAGGCTGAAGGCTGGAGAATTTTGTCTTCTAAACAGAATTCCTCAGGAAAATGTCCTTGCTTTTGCCTATACTGTTCATATTGATTGCAGTGCTCTCCCTCCTACCCTATCCTTCCTAATCCTATTCATACTTTAATTTAACTTAAGACCCTATGCTCTTTTCATGAGGTCTTGCTGATTCATGCAGATCACATTATCTGTCCTTTTTCTGAGCTACACTGAACCACTCATCAGTATCACTCAAATTGCATTTTTTTCCTCTCACTGTTAATTTGATTTTCATGACCAGAAGGCAATTATTTTGGGGCTGGGTAATGCATGTCCTTTGCTACCTATCATGGCATCACTTGGTAAATACTTATTGGTTGACTGGAAGCTATTGAAATAAAATCAAAGAATATAATGTAATTGAAGCTTCAACTACTAGAGCAGTCTCATGATACTCCTGATTCCTAGAAATCATTTGGAAACTAAAAAGCAGACTGAATTGTTGCTTAAAAACATATTTCCTTGAAGACTGAATGTATTACAACACAAATCTTGCACTAATGGAAGTTTTAATAATTTGTGGGCAGTTACTAACCAAGCATGAATAATATTCATAGAGGCTCAGTGGAAGAGACTTTAGGCATGACCCAGTTTTTAACCTTGTTAGTAGTATGGAGAGAAGAGAAACAGTCAGAGAAGGCCTCCAAAAAAGACAGGATTAGTTCAGGGGCTTACTGGGGACATATTGAAACAGAATAGGTTGAAAGCAAGATGATACCTCTACAAGTCTGAAAGAGCCACAGCATTACTAGGCTTGGGGCTACCCCTAAAGAAGCTATGGCTGCAGTGACCAAAGACTCAGATTACAACATCAAAGTTTCTTTGAATACCTGGAAAGCCTTCCCAAGAAGGTTGGGTACAAATACAAATAAGTACAAACTGCAACGACTATAATAAATACCCAACTTTTTAATGCCTAGACATCAACAAACATCCACAAGCATCCAGACCATCCAGGAAAACATGACCTCACCAAACAAACTAAATAAGGCACCAGAGACCAATCCTGGAGAGACCAAGATATGTGATATCTTTCAGACAGAGAATTCAAAATAACTGCTTTGAGGAAGCTCAGTAAAATCCAAGAAAACACACAGAGAAGGAATTCAGAATCCTGTGAGATAAATTTAACAAAGATATTGAAATGAAAAGAAACAAGCAGAAAATCTGGAGCTGAAAAGTACAATTGACATAGTGAAGAATAAATCAGAGTCTCTTAAGAGCAGAATTGATCAAGCAGAAGAATTAGTGAGCTTGAAGATAAGTTATTTGAAAATACAGTCAAGTGTAGACAAAAGAGTTTCGTACCTTCATATAATTTCTTATTGCTCATTAATGTGAAGTGAAAGTGTAGAGTTTTTATTAGTTTACTCTTTGCTTGTTGGTTTGTTTGTTTATGTTAAGTTGTCATCAGTTTAAAATAATGATTTATAAGGTATTATTTGCAAGCCTCATGGTAACCTCAAATCAAAAAAAATACAACAGATACACAAAAAGTAAAAAGCAAGAAATTAAAACATATTACCAGAGAAAATCACCTTCACTAAAAGGAATACAAGAAGGAAGAGAAGACCTCAAAACAACCAGAAACAAATAACAAAATGGCAAGAGTAGTCCTTACTTATCAATGATAACATTGAATGCAAAGAGGTATAGGAAAAGGTGCTCAACATCATTGATCATTCAAGAGATGCAAATCAAAATGACAATGAGATATCATCTTATCCCAGTTAAAATGGCTTTTATCCAAAAGACAGGCAACAACAAATGCTGGCAAAGATATGCAGAAAAGGGAAAACTCATATGCTGTTTGTGGGAAGGTAAATTAGTACAACCACTATGGAGACCAGGTTGGAGTTTCCTCAATAGACTAAAAATACAGCTACCCCTGACCCAGCAATCCCAGTGCTATGTATATACCCAAAAGACAGGAAATCAGTACACCGAAGAGATATCTGCACTAACATGTTTGTTTCAGTACCACTCATAGTCACCAAGATTTGGAAGCAACCTAAGTGTACATCAGCAGATGAATGGATAAAGAAAATGTGGTACATATACACAATGGAGTACTATTCAGCCATCAAAAGAATGAAATCCTGTCATTTGCAACAACATGGATGGAACTGGAGGTCATTAAGTGAAATAAGTGAGGTACAGAAATATAAACCTCACATGTTTGCACTTATTTGTGGAAGCTAAAAAAATTAAAACAACTGAACTCACAGAGATAGAGAGTAGATTTATGGCTATCAGTGGCTGGGAAGTGTAGTGGGAGAGTAGGGGATGTGGGGATGGTTAATGTGTATAAAAATATAGGTAGAAAGAATATATAAGATCTAGTATTTGATAGTACAACAGGGTGACTACAGTCAACAGGTTAGAAACAAGATGGAGTTGGTTAGATCAGATCTCTTTCACTGTCTCAGTTATAATTTTGCAAAGGTGGTTTCACCACATTTGGCTAATTTTTAAATTTTTAGAGACAAAGTCTCCCTGTGATGCCCAGGCTGGTTTCCAACTTCTGGGCTCAAGCGGTCCCTCCTCCTTGGCCTCCCAAAGTGCTGGGATTATAGGCATAAGCAATAGCTCCTAGCCTGTACATATTTTTAAACTCAAGGTTTCTAATTCATTTTTTGGCAAGTTTAAACTATGGTTTGACAACCAGAACCAATGATTGAGGCAAGGTTGTGCCACTGTACTCTAGCCTAGGTGACAGAGCTAGACCCTATCTCTAAAACAAAAGAAAACACCAAGGGCATAGTTGTCACCATGTAAATTCTATTAAGTAAGGATGTATTTATGGAATATTTGAATTTTATTATTGAAAGAAACCTTGCAAATAGGTATGAGGGCAATTTCGGATTAGCAAAGATATTAGATTGATTTGTATTAGATTTAATTTATCAGGGAAAGGGCTGATATATTAAATGTAATATATTATGATATAGAGCCATTGACAGTTATGAAGAAGAAAGAATTCCTATCTTTTTCACATTGATAAAGGGTTTTAAATAATATTATATCATAGTTAAATATGGTGTGATAAGTTAACAGCACCAGTAAAAAGAGCATAATTGCTCGACAGGTTCTTGCCGACTGCACAGATGAAAAACAGTTAACTGAGAACTCAGTTCACTAAGACGTGGTATTTCAGTAAAGAAAGAGTTGAATTAATGTAAGGCTAGCCATGCAAAAGACAGTTATCACTGAAATCAGTCTCCCTGAAGGCTCAAAGCTTAGGGTTTTTCAATGATAATTTGGCAGGCAGTGGGGTAGAAAATGGGGAGTGTTGATTGGTTGTTGATGAAATTATACAGGTGTGAAAAATGGTCCCCCTGTGCTGAGTTCACCTCCGGGTAAGGGCCACAGGACCAGTTGAGTCATGAGTTGCAGGGCTGTGTGGACAGTTGCAGCTCAGCTGGTTGTCAGAAATGCAAAAGTCTGAAAAAAAAATCTCAAAAACCAATCTTAGGTTCTACAGTAGTAATGTTATCTACAGGAGTAATTGGGGAAATTACGAATCTTGTGATCCCTGGAACAATTGTTGGTTATCATTTCACTGCACATACATTTTAGCAGAATTCAGGTCCCTCTCATAATCTTAACCTTGTGGGCTTTTATTAGTTTTACAAAGGCAATTTAGTTTTGGGAAGAAATATTATCATCTTTGCCTTATGGTTAAACTATAAATTAAATTCCTCCCAAAGTTAGCTTGCTCTATACCCAGGAATGACAAAGGACAGTTTGGAGGTTAGAAGAAAGGTAGAGTCAACTACGTCACATTTTTCTCTTTTTTTTTTTTTTTTTTTTTTTTTTTTTTTTTGAGACGGAGTCTCGCTCTGTCACCCAGGCTGGAGTGCAGTGGCCGGATCTCAGCTCACTGCAAGCTCTGCCTCCGGGGTTCACGCCATTCTCCTGCCTCAGCCTCCCGAGTAGCTGGGACTACAGGCGCCCGCCACCTCGCCCAGCTAGTTTTTTGTATTTTTTAGTAGAGACGGGGTTTCACCGTGTTAGCCAGGATGGTCTCGATCTCCTGACCTTGTGATCCGCCCATCTCGGCCTCCCAAAGTGCTGGGATTACAGGCTTGAGCCACCGCGCCCGGCCAAGAAAGGTAGAGTCAACTATGTCACATTTCTCTTACGGGTTTCTCTTAATTTTGCAAAAGTGGTATTGCTATGAAGCAAGGTTTTACATTACAGTGTAAACTTGTGGAAAGGGAATGATAAAATTAATACTACTGATAGTGGCAGAAGCCAGACAAATTCCTGGACAGACAAGGATGGGTACGGGTGAATCCTGACCTTCAAGTCAAAGGGAGCCTAAAACCCAAAGACTGAGCTGCCAGTTTGTGGTAGAGTCCACGACTGGAGCGTGAACTTCCTCCATGCCTTTTAGCCTATCAAATAGTGCTTTTACCAGGCCTGCTCATGGACCAAGTAGCACAAACTCCCCCATTCTGAGACCATAGAAACTCTGGACTCTGCTGCACATGGGTCTCCCCATTTTGGGACCCCTCTCACACAGAAAGCTACCTGCTCGTGGGTCCTCTCTCTGCTGAAAGCTTTCCTTCTGTGACTCAATAAAATTATTCTCCATCTTGCTCACTCTCTGGTGTCCACATACCTCTTTCCTCTTGGACGCTGGATAAGAATCTGGAAACTGCTGTACAGCAGATGAGAAAGGAGTTGTAACACTCTAACCCTCCTTCCTGCTCGCCTAGCAATGGGGGAGAAAAAGCGGCTGGGTGCCACACGCCCCCTCTCGCCAACGTGTGGGTGGTGGGACCGAATGAGCTGTGATATGCCCCCATTCACTGAAGTTGCGGGTGGAGGGAATGAATATGAACTGCAACACTTCCTAGGGGCTCAGACCTCAAGACTCCTCAAGTAAAAGCCGTAACACCCCTTTGGGGCTCTGCTGGTTGCTGGCATCTCCTAGTTTTCAGACAGCAAATCTCTTCTCCTAAGTGTACCATATTGGATTAGGATCCTCCTTAAGGCCTTCATTTTAACTTAATCACTACTATAACAACCTGTCTCCCAATATGTCTACCCTCTTTGGTATTGGGGGTTAGGACTTCAACATATACATTTTTGAGGTGGGCATAATGCAGCTCACAACAAAAGGCAGGATGGAAGCAGGAGATGTGAGAAGAGGTCATGTAACGACCTATGCAAGAGATGGTGGAACTTGGACCAGGGTGGTTATGGTGAAGATGGTGATAAGAAGTAGGATTCTGAATCATAGTGAAGACCAGGAAAACAAGATTTGCCAGTAGATTGAAAGTGAGGTATGAGAGGAAGATGAGTCAGGGTGACACCACAGAACTAAAATTCCAGATGGGCTTAACCATGGGAGACAGTGTGAGGAGATGGAAGTGAAGAGTGAGATAAGTGGAAGCATAGGAAGGTACTTATATGGATTAGAAGGAGGATAAAGACACCATGCTTTTTAAACTGTAATTACCAGGAGTACTTATTAGCAGTAAATTTCAGGTAAATTAAATAGTTAAAGAGGAAAAGAGCCTCTAAAACTGTTAGACACAAAACATAGAAAACTATTTTCACTATTTTGGAGCAGAGAAGTTTGCTAATCAAGAAATAAACCTCAAAGTCATTTACAAATGATTGACAGCTTCAACCAAAACATGCATATACATTTTTGCATATATCACAAAGCGTATTATAAAAAATACGAAAAGCTAGGTGACAGAGGTGTAAAAAAGGAAAAAGATTATTTTCTTTACCACTAGGTTCGTGGCTAAAGATCGTAAAACAAAGATAGATTAACAAGAAAAAAGCATACAAACTTATTTAATCCAAGTTTTATGTGACATGGGAGCCTTTGTAAGAAGTGGAAGACCTGAAAAAATGGTTAATTGGATGTATTTTCATGTTAGATTTGATGAAGTGGATAGCTGTGGAGAAATAGGACTGGACAAAGAGTACAATCTAATGATAATAAACTGTGGGAAATTTAGCAAGTCCTATTAGCTCATATTCTTCTCTGTGACCTTTCTTCAGAGATAAGGATGTTCCTTTCCTCTAGGTATAGGGAGGGCACACCTCAGCTGAGAGTCTCATGACCTGCTTCAGGGAAAGGTCAGACAATCCTTCCTAGGTTTTATAGCCTGCTTCAGAGGATAAGGATGGGGGAAGGCCATAGAGACCTTCCTGCTTCTGCTGTTTTTCTAAATGCCAACACACCAAATTTTGAGGTAACATGTCCTGAACCCCATCACAGGGTAGACAGTATTTGCAACCCATTTAATGAGCCAAAGTTTTATAACCAAAATTTACAATCAACCTGACAGAAAAAATCGGCAAAAAATATGGACAGGTAATTCAAAAACTAGAAAAAAAGGTTAATAGATGTTAACCATAGAAAAGATGCATAATCTGAATAGTAATTGGGGGAATATGAATTTTAAAAATGAGAAATTAATTTTGTGTTCATCAGATTGACAAAAACTTTAAAAAGTGAAATTATATCATTTTAGAAACTCTTGAAAGAAGTGTATATTTAAAAGCCTATCCTGGATAGTAATTTTGTAGTAGCTGCCAAAAATTGTAAATGCATTATCTTCAATCTAGTAATCCTATCCTGAAGTTTCTGTCTTAGATAAACATTCCCACATATAAACAAAGATATATATACATGTGTAGAAGAAGAAAAATTTTTTTCCTCTACCCATCTTAGGTTCATTTGCTGAGGCCCTGTAAATTAGACCAACAAGAGAAAAACAAACAGAAGTTTATGAGCATGTTCATCACACATACATATGTGAGCACTCAGAGTTGAGTAACTCAAAGGTTAGTTGGAACTTGCACTTATATAGCATCTCAATGACAACAATAAATTTGAGAGCCATGAGAAGACAAAAAAAAAAAAGATTCTGATTTTCTAGTGCAGCAAATTGTGAGAAGGAAAATCTGTAAGAAAACTGATGGACGATAAGGGCTAGTTAATAAAGTTGATGCACTCTTCCAGATGACAAGGTCTAGAATTGTCTCCACAGTGATTAACTTGTGTCATTCCTGGTAAAGGGGAAAAGAAGGACACCTTTACAAATTTATGTCCTACTTTTAGGCAAATAGGGGGACAGCAGCGGCTCCTGTTGCCCAGGCTGGAGTGCGGTGGCACGATTTTGGCTCACTGCAACCTCTGCCTCCTGGGTTCAAGTGATTCTCCGGCCTCAGCCTCCTGAGTAGCTGGGATTACAGGCACCTACCACCATATCCAGCTAATTTTTGTATTTTTAGTAGCTTCTTTTCACTTGCCTTCCGCTCAAAATAATCCTAATGCAAAAATGGTATGTTTTGGGATGGCATATTCTACCACCATACATATACAAATATGTTATTAAAGCATTATTTATAATGGGGCTAAATTGAATAAAACCTAAATACACATCACCTGTAAATTACTTAAACTATGGTACATGCTCACTATGGAATATTCAGCAGTATTTAAAAAGAACAAGGTAGATGTATAAATATTGACACAAATATATCAAAACAAAAAGGCAACAATTTTCAATATTAAACATGATCCCATTTATGTCCAAAATCCAACTATATATTTGCATATGAACATATATATGTATTTATAGAAAATAGCCAGAAGATATGAGCCAATCTTACAACAATTTTTCGTGAAGGGAGTCAGATGTTACTTTGGAGACTGAGGAGTAGAATGAAGAATCGTTTGCTTTATGAGTCTTGGTTTTGTTTTGACAATAGGAATGTATTAATTATATATATATATATTATTTAAGGATTTAAGTCAGGTGATATCTTAATGATGAACAAAGAATATCCAGAAAAACTAACTTCCCAAGAGCAGGAAGCAGACCCATCTGGCCCCAAATGAAAGAGGATCAATAACTACAGTACTGGTAACACTTGCCTAAGAAAACACAGGGTCGTGCCCTGAAGGTTTTTTTTTTTTTTTTTTTTTTTTTTTTTGAGGCCATGTCTCAGTTATCTGGCTGGAGTGCAGTGGTGTGATCTCAGCTCACTGCAACCTCCACCTCATGGGTTCAAGTGATTCTCTTGCCTCAGCCACCCAAATAGCTGGGACTACAGATGCGTGCCACCATGCCCAGCTAATTTTTGAATTTTTTGTAGAGACAGGGTTTCATCCAGTTGGCGAGGCTGGTCTTGAACTCATGAGCTCAAGCAATCTACTGGCCTTGGAGTCTGAAAGTGCTGGGATTATAGGTATGAGCCACCACACCTGGCCTTTCTGAGGCTTTCATTGAAATAAGAAGCAGGGGTGAGTGAACTTCTGATCCAGAAGAGAGATAATTTGAATGTAGCATAATATTGCCCTTTGATGGCATATTCGGAGGCATAGGAAGGTCAAGATTAAATGTGCGATGAGATCTTAACAGATCTGGTTCAGACACCAATTCTGTTGACTGTACTTTTTGATTTATCTGCAAAGAACAGGTATTACCAGTGTAATAAAAGGTAGTATTAAAAGTTTGAAATACACCATTTCTTTAAAAACTGGTGTAAAAATGAGGACAAGAGATTCCATGAAATTGTGGGAAAAAGAAGAAAATAGGCAAAATGAACAAGACAGAGCATGGGGACGTTTAGAGTAGAGGCCCAAGATTGAAGAACTGAATTAACTGCCATCGCTGAAAAATTAAAAAGTGTAATTTAAAAGTCTAACTTTCTGGCTTGTCTTGAAAAATCTGAAGATCTAGAACACAGAACTGGTGTTCCTATGTGGAAATCATACATGGGGACTTCACGGCCCCGAACCTCCAGTCAATCTCAACTGCTTTTGGATGCTGAGTTTCTTAACCTTTATATTGATGCATGGATGCAGACTCACAATTATGGACTCCCTGTGGACCTCCTTGTCAGAATAGTGTTTTTAAATGCACAAATTAAAATATAGAGAATCAAAAGGGAAACCAACTATGTTGTGATTCAGTTCTGCCCTTGTGCCCCTTGGGTGTTGAGGCCCAGGATCAGTTGCCATTTCCATTGAGCTCCATCACTCTGGGTTTTGTTTTTCAATTTTTGTTAAGTTCCAGGGTACATGTGCAAGATGTGCAGGTTTGTTACATAGGTAAACGTGTGCCATGGTGGTTTGCTGCACCTATCAATCCATCACCTAATTATTAAGCTCAGCATGCATTACTTTTCCTAGTGCTCTTCTCCCCCTGAACCCCCCTAAAGGCCCCAGTGTGTGTTGTTCCCTTCTCTGTGTCCATGTGTTCTCATTGTTCAGCTCCCTTTTATAAGTGAGAACACATGGTGCTTGGTTTCCTGTTCCTGTGTTAGTTTGCTGAGGATATAGCTTCCAGCTCGATTCATGTCCCTGTAAAAGGCATGGTTTTATTCCTTTTTATGGCTGCATAGTATTCCATGGTATATATGTGCCACATTTTCTTTATCCAGTTTATCATTTATGGGGGATTCCATGTATTTGCTATTGTGAATAGTGTTGCAATGAACATATGTGTTCATGTATCTTAATAATAGAATGATTTATATTATTTTGTGTATATACCCAGTAATGGGATGGCTGGGTCAAATGGTATTTCTGGTTCATAGATCTTTGAGGAATTGCCACACCGTCTTCCACAGTGGTTGAACTAATTTACATTCCCACCAACAGTGTAAAAGCTTTCCTATTTCTCTCCAACCTCACCAGCTGTTGTATTTTTTACTTTTTAATAATTGCCATTCTGACTGACATGAGATAGTATATCATTGTGGGTTTGATTTGCATTTATCTAATGATCAGTGATGTTGAGCATTTATTCATGTTTGTTGGCTGCATGAATGTCTTCTTTTCAGATGTTTGTGTACATGTCCTTTGCCCACTTTTTAATGGGGTTGTTTGTGTTTTGGTTATAAATTTGTTTAAGTTCCTTGTAGATCCTGGATATTAGACCTTTGTTAGTGGGATAAATTGCAAAAATTTTCTCCTACTCTCTAGGTTGCTTGTTCACTCTGATGATGGTCTGTTTTGCTGTGCAGAATCTCTTTAGTTTAATTAGATTCCATTTGTCAAGTCTGCTTTTGTTGCAATTACTTTTGGCAATTTAGTCACGAAATCTTTGCCCATGCCTACGCCCTGAATAGTATTGCCTAGATTTTCTTCTGGGTTTTTATAGTTTTGGGTTTTACATTTAAGTCTTTAGCCCATCTTGAGTTAATTTTTGTATAAGGTGTAAGGAAGCCAATTTTCTGCATATGGCTAGCCAGTTCTACCAGCACCATTTATTAAATAGGGAATCCTTTTCCCATTGCTTGTTTTTGTTAGATTTGTCAAAGACTAGATGGCTGTAAAGGTGTGGTCTTATTTCTTAGTTCTCTATCATGTTCCCTTGGTCTTATGGGTCCATTTTTGTACCAGTACCATGCTGTTTTGGTTACTGTAGCCTTGTAGGATAGTTTTTAGTTTGGTAGCATGATGCCTCCAGCTTAGGATTGTCTTGGCTATATGAGCTCCTTTTTAGTTCCATACAAATTTTAAAACAGTTTCTTCTAATTCTGCGAAGAATGCCAATGATAGTTTAATGGCAATAGCATTGAATCTATAAATTACTTTGGGCAGTATGGCCATTTCCACAATATTGATTTTTTCCTACCCATCAGCATGGGATGTTTTTCCATTTGTTTGTGTCCTTTCTGATTTCGTTGAGCAGTGGTTTGTAGTTCTCCTTGAAGATGTCCTTCACTTCCTTTGTTAGCTATATTCCTAGGTATTTCATTCTCTTTGTATCAGTTGTGAATTGGAGTTCATTCATGATTTGGTTCTCAGCTTGCCTGTTGATGTATAGGGATGCTAGTGATTTTTGTACATTGATTTTGCATCCTGAGACTGCTGAAGTTTCTTATCAGGTTAAGAATCTCTTGGACTGAGATGATGGGGTTTTCTAGATATAGGACCATGCCATTTGCAAACAATTTGACTTCCTTTTTTCCTATTTGAATTCTCTTTATTTCTTCCTCTTGCCTGATTGCCCTAGACAGAACTTCCAATATTCTATTGAATAGGAGAGGTGAGAGAGGGCATCCTTATTTTGTTCAGATTTTCGAGGGGAATGCTTCCAGGTTTTGCCCATTCAGTATGATGTTGGCTGTGGGGATGTCATATGTGGCTCTTATTTTTATGTTCCTTCAGTACCTGGTTTTTTGAGAGTTTTTAGCATGAAGGGATGTTGAATTTTATTGAAGGTCTTTTCTGCATCTATTGAGATAATCTTGTGGTTTTTGTCTTTAGATCTGTTTGCGTGATGAATTACATTTATTAATTTGTGTATATTGAACCAGTCTTGCATCCCAGGGATGAAGCCAACTTGATTGTGTTGAATAAGCTTTTTGATGTGCTGGTGTATTCCGTTTGCCAGTATTTTATCGATAATTTTTGCATCGATGTTCATCAGGCATATTGGCCCCTGAAGTTTTCTTTTTTTGTTGTATCACTGCCAGGTTTTGATATCAGGATGATCCTGGCCTCATCGAATGAGTTAGGGAGGAGTACCTCCTTTTCAATTGTTTGTAATAGTTTCAGAAGAAAGGTTATCAGCTCCTCTTTGGAGCTCTGCTAGAATTCAGCTATAAATCCATCTGGTCCTGGGCTTTTTTGATTGGTAGGCTGTTTATTACTGGCTCAATTTCAGAACTTATTATTGATCTTTTCAGGGATTCAACTTCTTCCTGCTTCAGTACTGAGAGGGTGTATGTGTCAGGAATTTGTCCATTTCTTCTAGATTTTCTAGTTTATTTGCATAGAAGTGTTTACAATATTCTCTGATGGTTGTTTGTATTTTATGGGGTCACTAGTGATATCCCCTTTTTCATTTTTTATTGTGTCTATTTGATTATTCCCTCTTTTCTTCTTTATTAATCTAGTCAGTGGCCTATTTTATTAATTTTTTCAAAAAACCAGCTCCTGTATTCACTGATTTTTTGAAGGGTTTTTCTTGTCTCTATCTTCTTCAGTTCTGCTCTGGTTTTGATTATTTCTTGTCTTCTGCTGGCTTTGGGGTTTCTTTGCTCTTGTTTCTCTAGTTCTTTTAGTTGTGTTGTCACAACTAAAAGGGTGTCAATTTGAGATCTTTCTAGCTTTTTGATGTGAACATTTGGTGCTATAAATTTCCCTCTTAAAACTGCTTTAGCTGCATCCTAGAGATTCTGGTATGTTGCCTTTTTGTTCTTACTGGTTTCAAAGAACTTCTTGATTTCTGCCTTAATTTTATTATTTAACCAGGAGTCATTCAGGAGCAGGTTGTTCAATTTCCATGTAGTTATGTGGTTTTGAGTGAATTTTTAAATCTTGAGTTCTAATTTGATTGCACTGTGGTCTGGGAGACTGTTAAGATTTCTGGTTTTTTTTTGTATTTGCTAAGGAATGATTTACTTCCAATTACGTGATCAATTTTACAGTAAGTGCCATGTGGTGTTGAGAAGAATGTATATTCTGCTGCTTTAGGGTAAAGAGTTCTGTAGATATCTATCAGGTTCACTTGATCCAGAGCTGAGTTCAAGTCCTGAATATCTTTGTTAATTTTCTGTCTCAATGATCTAATATTGACAGTGGGGTGTTAACGTCTCCACTATTATCGTGTCAGAGTCTAGTCTCTTTGCAGGTCTCTAAGAACTTGTTTTATGAATCTGGGTGCTCCTGTATTGGGTGCATATGTATTTAGAATAGTTAGCTCTTCTTGTCGAATTGATCCCTTTACCATTATGTAATGCCCTTGTCTTTCTTATCTTTGTTGGTTTAAAGTCTGTTTTGCAGAAACTAGGATTGCAACCCCTGCTTTTTTCTGTTTTCCATTTGCTTGGTAAATTTTCCTCCATCCTTTTATTTTGAGTTTACGCATGTCTTTGCATGTGAGATGGGTCTCTTGAATACAATACAATAATGGATCTTGACTCTTTTTATTTTATTTTATTTTATTTTATTTTATTTTATTTTATAAGAGGGAGTCTTGCTCTGTCACCCAGGCTAGAGTACAGTGGTGAAATCTTGGCTCACTGTGACCTCTGCCTTGTGGGTTCAAATGATTCTTCTGCCTCAGCCTCCCAAGTAGCTGAGACTACAGGGACACACTACCACGCCTGGCTAATTTTTGTATTTTAATAGAGATGGGGTTTCACTGTGTTGGTTAGGCTGCTCTCAAACTCCTGATCTCAAATGATCTGCCTACCTCGGCCTCTCAAAGTGCTGGGATTACAGGTGTGGGCTACCACACCGTCCTAGATCTTGACTCTTTATCCAGTTTGCCATTCTATGTCTTTTAATTGGGCCATTTAGTCCGTTTATATTTAAGGTTAATATTGTTATGTGTGAATTTGATCCTGTCATCATGATACTAGCTGGTTATTTTGAAGACTTGTTTATGTAGTTGCTTCATAGTGTCATTGGTTTGTGTACTTCAGTACACAAACTGAAGTACACAAGTGTTTTTGGAGTGGCTGGTAACAGTTTTTTCTTTTCATATTTAGTGCTTCCTTCAGAAGCTCTTGCAAGGCAGGCCTGGTGGTGACAAATTCCCTCAGCATTTGCTTGTCTGAAAAAGATTTTATTTCTCTTTCACTTAGGAAGCTTAGTTTAGGTGGATATGAAATTTGGGGTTGGAAATTCTTTTCTTTAAGAATGTTGAATATTGCCCCCCCATCTCTTCTGGCTTGTTGGGTTTCCTCTGAGAGGTCTGCTGTTAGTCTGATGGGCTTCGTTTTATAGGTGACCTGGCCTTTCTCTCTGGCTGCCCTTAACATTTTTTCCTTCTTTTCTGCCTTGGAGAAGCTGATGATTATGTGTCTTGGGGTTGATCTTCTTGTGTAGTACCTGATGAGGTTCTCTGGATTTTTTGAATTTGAATGTTGGCCTGTCTTGCTAGATTGGGAAAGTTCTCCTGGATGATATTCTGAATTATGTTTTCCAATTTGTTTTTGTTCTCCCCATCTCTATCAGATAGCCCATCAGTCGTAAGTTCGATCTTTTTACATAATCCCATAGTTTTTGGAGGTTTTGTTCATTCCTTTTCGTTCTTTTTTTTTTCTTTCTCTCTCTAATCTTGTCTGCATGTCTTATTTTAGCAAGATAATCTTTAAGCTCTGATATCCTTTCTTCCACTTGGTCTATTTGGCTATTGATACTTGTGTTTGCATTGTGAAGTTCTCGTCTTGTGTTTTTCAGCTCTGTCAGATCATTTATGTTCTTCTCTAAACTGGATATTCTGATGAACAGCTCCTGTAATATTTTATCATGGTTTTTAACTTCTTTGCAATTAGTTAGAATATACTCCTTCAGCTCAGCAAAGTTCATTATTACGTATCTTCTGAAGCCTACTTCTGTCAATTCATCCATCTCAGCCTCAGTCCAGTTCTGTGCCTTTGCTGGAGACATGTTGCAATCATCTGGATAAGAGACACTCTAGCTTTTTGAGTTTTCAGTATTTTTGTGTTGATTCTTTCTCATCTTCATGGGTTTATCTACCTTTGACCTTTGAGGCTGCTGACCTTTGGACTGGGTTTTTGGGGGTCTTTTTCATTGATGTTGTTGCTTTGTTTTTCTTTTAGCAGTCAGGCCTCTCTTCTGTAGGGCTGCTGGGGTCTCACCCCAGACGCCATTTTCTTGGGTCTCTCTTGCCCCTGGAAGTATCACCAATGGAAGCTGAAGAACATAAAAGATGGCAGCCTGCTCCTTCCTCTGGGAGCTCTGTCCCTGAGGGGCACTGACCTGATGCTGGCCAGAATGCTCCTGTTTGAGGTATCTGGAGACTTCTATTGGGAGATCTCATCCAGGCAAGAGGAGTGGGATCAGGGACCCACTCAAATAAGCAGTCTGGCTGCCCCTTGGCAGAGCAAGTGTGCTGCGCTGGGGGTGATCCTTCTCGTCTGGGCTGCCCTGACCCTCCAGAGCCAGCAGGCAGAAAAGACTAAGACTGCTGATCCATGATCCTGCAGCCACTACTCTTCCTAGGGGCTCCTCTGAGGGATATCAGAGTTCTGTCCATAACCCCCTCGCTGGGGATGCTGAAATTTCCACAGGGAGCCCCAGCCTGGTGAAGAGGAGTGGATTGGGGTCCTGCTTAAAGGAACAGTCTGGCCACGAACTGTCCCAGCTTCTGTGCTGCGCTGTGGTGAATTACTCCTGGCATAAACTGCCCAGTCTCACTGGCACTGGTGGCAGGCGAAAACAGTGGACTGGATCCGCAGTGATGGCAGCTGCCTCTCCCAACCCTAGAACTTGGTCTTCTTAGTCAGTCTCTAGCCTGCTGTGCTAGCTGGTGGGGATTCCAAGTCAGTTGGTTTTAGCTTGTGGGTTTGCATGGGAACAAGGCCACTTGGCTCCATGGGTTCAGCCCCCTTTCCACAGGAATGGATGGATCTCCTGTCTCACTGGGGTTCCTGGAGCCAGAGTATATAAAACTCCCATGTCTCAGTGCCTGCTTGAATGGCCGCACACCAAGCAGTCCCCATGAGTCTGCACAGCTCTTTGCTTGGGACCCAAGGCCATGGTGGCATGGGCTCATGAGGGAACATCCTGATCCATGGGTTGCAAGGATCTGTGGGGAAAGCGTGGTTTTCAGGGAAGGGTAGCACAATCCCTCACCACCTCCCTTGGCTGGAGGGATGGAGTTCCTTTTGCAGCATGAAGCTCCCAGGTGGGCCCTTACTCTATCCTGCTTTTCCTCACTCTCTGTGGGTCATGTCTACCACCTAGTTGGTCTCAGTGAGAGAACTTTGAACTACCTCAATTGAAGATGCAGAATTCACTCACTATTTTCATCCTTCTTGGTGGGAGCTGCAGAGGGGAGCTGTTTCTCTTCAGCCTTCTTGGCTGCTCCAACCCATCACTGTGTTTTTGACACATGGCTTGTCTCCCTCCCTTTTGTTACCTGCCTGGGCCCATGTAGGCATTTGAATTTATCCCAATTCAGAGAAATTCATGAAGACAAAGATTAAAGAGCACAAGAATAACAGATTCTCCACAGAAGTTGGAGCCAAGATCCCAGTGTGGTATAGAGTAATGCAAATAGTCTTTGAAGTCAGAGAGACCAGCTTTGCTATATGATCTTATAAAATTTATTTAACCTCCTTAAGCCTCAGTTTCCTCATTTGTAATACCACATCATATGATTGTTCTAAGAATCAACTAAAATAATGCATAAAAACAAAGTGGTGGGTCAAAGAATGCCATCAGTAAAGGGTAGATATAATTATTCTCCAAAGTCTCATTTCTCAACTGCAAAATAGGGTTGGTACCACCTGTTTCACAGCTCTATTGCAAAGGTTAAATGAGACATTTGAAAAGTATTTTCTGCTTTCTGGCTTAAGAGCCAATCAATATATGTTGGTTTCCTTTCTTCTTTCCCAAAATTAATATAAAAGAAACATCTATTTTGGTGTATAATATTTGTCTTGATTATGATAGAACAGGATTTAATTATGTTGCAGAAAGCAGTCAAATGAAACCAGAAATAACACAAAAGTGTCTGGAAAACAAATACTTAGAATCAGCTTAAATATTCTTCCAAAAAAGAGTAAGCACCAACAGAATCCACAACATTTATGTGCCTAGAATAAAGATTATGAAAGATGCTGTACTTTCTTTCTTTCTTTCTTTCTTTTTTTTTTTTTTGAGACAAAGTCTTACTCTGTCACTCAGACTGGAGTGCAGTGGGGTGTGATCTCGGCTCACTGCAACCTCTGCCTTCCGGGTTCTAGCAATTCTCCTGCCTCAGCCTCCCAAGTAGCTGGGACTATAGGCACGCACCACCACATCTGACTAATTTTTCTACTTTTTTAGTAGAGACAGGGTTTCACCGTATTGGCCAGGCTGCTCTCAAACTCCTGACCTTGTACCTGCCCACCTCAGCCTCCCAAAGTGCTGTGATTACGGGCATGAGCCACCACACCCAGCTGGTGCTGTACTTTGTTTTCTAATTTTTCTATGCTAATAAAAGAAATCATTTTCCAAAAAAATATTAATTTAAGCAGAGGGTGTGAGAGACAAAAACAGTTATCACAATTTTCTAAAATGTTGAAACAGGAAGATATAAAAATAAAAGAGTATAAATATAGCAAAATATGTAAGAGGATTAATTCTGGAGTTTGAATTCCAGCTTCATCTCTTAGTAGCTGTGTGGCCTTAGGCAAGTTACTTATCCTCTGTGCTGCACTTTCTTGTCCTTCCTTCATGCCTCATTTCTATCTTTAAAACAGCTACAATAATAGTAGCTGTCTCACTGGATTGTTGTGTATGGCAAATGAGTTAGTTGAATATACCTAAAGTGTGTTTAAAACAGTGCCTGAAACATCATAAATGCTACGTATAAGCTATTATTATTCTAAGAGGCAAGACTGATAGAATTCTGATTCTCTTTTCTAAGTATCAGAAACTGGAAGTGTATGTCAAAAACATGTCAAAATACTCTCAAGTAAAGTGTCAATGGTGACTCTGATAGAGAAGATTTTAAAAACAAACATTGCCCCTGCTCCCAACCACAGAAGTAGAATAAATAGTAAAAACCAAAGAGCAAGTCAAAGGCAACTGTGGAGACACAAGGGAGCTGTTAAAAGAAGCAAGTGTCATGAAAGAGTAACCACCTAGAGAAAATTTCAGCAACTTTTTTTTCCCCTTAAGATACAGGGTGGTGGTAGTATTAGGAGAGGAACATTGAAAGGGAGGTTATGGATAAGAGAGTTATAGTATTTTGTAAGTTCATTTAAAAAATGTATGTGAATAATATATGTTTACCATGTGGTAATTTAAAAATACATGTGAGGTAAAATAAACAATAACAACAACCCATGATCCTTCTGTGGTGGGCAGAATAATGGCCAACACAGGTGTCCACATCCTAATCCTGGAGCTTGTGAATATGGTAGGTTATGTGGCAAAGGGGAATTAAAGTTTCAGATTGAATTAAGGTTGCTTATTAGCTGCCTTAAGGTAGGAAAATTATTCTCTTGAACTAGGTGGGCCCAATGTAATCACAAGGGTCCTTACAAATGAAAGAGGAAGTCAGAAGACAGACCAAAGAGATGGCTGCATCAGAAGGTTGGGCTGGCTTGGAAGACAGAGGAAGGGGCCATGAGCCAAGGAATGCAGGCAGCCTCTAGAAACTGGAAGGACAAAGAAACAGATTCTCCCCTAGAGTTGCTAGAAAGAAATGCAGCTCTGCTGACATCTGGATTTTAACCCAGTGAAACTCATTTTGGATTTCCTAACTGTATTAGTCCATTTTGCATTGCTATAAAGGAATACTACATGAAGGTCAGTAATTTATAACGAAAAGAGGTTTATGTTGGGCTCACATTTCTGCAGACTGCACAGGAAGCATAATGACAACATCTGCTTCTGCTAGGCCTCAGGAAGATTTTCCTTACGGCGGAAGGCAAAGGGGAGGCAGGCATCACATGGTGAGAGAAGGAGCAAGAGAGATGTCAGGCTTTTCTAAACAAACAGGTCTCACATGAGCTAATAGAGTGAGAACTCATTCATTACTGTGAGGAAAGTGTCAAGCCATTCTTAAGGGAGCAACCTCATTACCCAAACACCATTCACTAGGCCCCACATTCAACACTGGGGGTCACATTTCAACAAGAGATTTGGAGAGGACAAATTCTAAACCATATCACTAATGAAAGCATTGTAAGATAACAAATTGATGTTGTTTGAAGCCACCATATTAGTGGTAATTTGTTACAACAACTAGGGGTGTATTAGTCCTTTTTCACACTGCTATAAAGAAATACCTGAGACCGAGTAATTTATAAAGGAAAGAGGTTTAATTGGTTAACAGTTCCATATGGCTGGGGAGTCTTAGGAAACTTATAATCATGGCAGAAGGCGAAGGGGAAGTAAGCACCTTTTCACAAGGCGGCAAGAGAAAGAAGAGCAAAGGAGGAGCTTCTAAACACTTAAAAAACCATCAGACTTTGTGAGAACTCACTCACTATCATGAGAGCAGCATGGATGAAACTGCCCCCATGATCCAATCACCTCCCTCCCTTGACATGCGGGGATTATAGATCAAGTTAAGATTTGGATAGGGACACAGAGCCAAACTGTATCAATGGGAAACAAGTACACCTACTATCCAGGGACAACCACTAGTATAGGTAAACATTTTAATGTACATATATATATTTGTGCCTATGTTTTTTGTATAACCAGATTGTTTGAAAGCAGAATTCTTTAAGGGACTGCTTTGGAAACAGGAAAAGTAGAGCAAGAAGGGAAATAATGCAAGTTAGGGTTCAGTTACCAGTCAAATAATGAAGCAGCAGTGTCAAAATAGTTGACGTCTGCAATGGCCTGAGTCAGCCAGGGCACACATAGAAAACTGCTGTGAATGGTACTCAGAAGACCTGCAATAGGGCTCACTAGGATGACTCACACTTCAGAAAAGAATTTACCAGAATTAGTTGCTAAAAGGTTGAGTCACTTATGACAGTATGCCAGTTGGCAAAAAGAGTGCCACTTTTAAGTTAAATACAGCTGAGGTTAAAGATGCAAAAATTATCTCATGTGGTAGGACACTTTCTCCCTCCGGTGCATTGTCCTTGCTCACCTGACAGGCCATTCACCATTTCCACCTATGGGTCTGGGTGCAGTGATGTTTAGGCACACCAGAGTTCTCCCTTTCTTTGCTTTAATCCCTTTTCAGTTCACATGATGTCATTCTGGGCACCAGGCTGTTAGGAGTCTATCTCTGAACTTAACCTGGCTAGTATATATTATGGCTTCTTCTTAGGGTCGCTTCCATTTTCTCTTGTTAAGGTTGAATCCTCCTTTCTAGAACTGCACCATTTTTCATGCCCACCTTCTGACAGACTCACACAATAACAACAGCATCTCTTGGAAACCTTGATTTGCTTTGCCATTCAGACAACGAGCTTTTAGGTTCCTTTTTACACAGGTCAGGCTCCCATGGGATGCTGAGAATCTTGGGTACAGACATGATCAGTCCAGTGATGCAAGGGCAGTGGCAGTCTTTTCACTTAAGCAAAAGAAAATTAGACTTTGGAAGCTGCTGATATTTTAAACATTGTTTCAAGTGGTTTCAAGACAAACTTGCTGCAAAGCTGCGAAGAACAGCAGAGGCCATGGTATGGATGCTGCAGAGGTTCAAGACAGCAGTGGGGAAATAAAAAATGTGTCAAAGGATAGGTGTGGGAAGACACTTATGACATTCAGGACTATAGAAGAAACTTGAACAGACAAATGTAATTTTCTCCTTAAGATCACCCATGATATAATGTGCCTGAGAATATGCCAATGATGGGTCTTGTATCCTAGTGCCAGCTAGTTGGGAAACCAATCAAGTGACTAGCAGAGAGAGATAAGGATCTCAGGAAAGATGTGTCAGAGACAGTCTTGTGAAGGTGATTGGAAGTTGCTGCCAGTGCTTAGTTATAAGCAGCTGACATCCTTCTGGCAGTAGATTTTTAAAAGTACAGCAAAGAAGTGGTATAATTATAGCTCACTGTTGAGTGCTTACCAACAGACACGGGTTTAAGTGCTTTACATACATGATTTTATTTATTATTATTTGTTTTGGGAGATGGGGTGTCGGTCTGTCGCGCAGGCTGGCACAACCTCCGCTCACTGCAACCTCTGCCTCCTGGTTTCAAGTGATTCTTATGCCTCAGCCTCCTGAGTAGCTGGGATTACAGATATGTGCCACCACACCTGGCTATTTTTGTATTTTTAGTAGAGACAGGGTTTCACCATGTTGGTTAGCCTGGTCTTGAATTCCTTACCTCAAGTGATCTGCCCACATTGGCCTCCCAAAGTGCTGGGATTACAGGTGTGAGCTACCACTCCTGGCCCACATGATTTTATTTAATATACCTTATTATAGCAGCCCTATGAGGGATGTTGTGGTAAATAGAATTCTAAGATGGCCTCCTTGTTCTCTGCCCCGTAACAAAAGGCCCTGCATTATCTCATCCCCAAGAGTGCAGGTGGGACCTGTGACTTGCTTCAAACCAACAGAATGTGTCAATCCCTCAGTGATCCTTGTTTATTTCCTTCATGGTGCTTAGGACAATCCAAACAATAATCATTTACTTCCTATTCCTCCATGAGAACTTGGATGATGCCTGTTTTGTTCATTGTTGGATCTGCAGTGGTAATACACTTGTGCCTGGCATTTACCAGCAGCTCAACAAACACATAATTTATCATATGAATGAATTAAGGGAGATGCACAAGCCTGCTTTATATAATGTAAAGAAATAAAGAAGCAGACCTATAGGAAGGAGTGGACTTGAGGATGAAGCTTTTGCTCAGGAAATTGACATGCTCAGATGGCAGCCATGCATGGGAGGCTCACACGGCCTACTGCTGGCCAGCAATGAAGTGTTCAGGGCAAACTTCTTACCAAAAGATGGAGAGAGGCTGGAGGAAAGGCAACAATACTTGATCTCTGCATCTCTGAATAAAAGTTGTCTGCATGTGGGTAAATTGATGAAGGAAGGAAAACAGAATCACAATTGTGTGAATAAAGTTATTGATTGAGTGGAAACACAGCAGTCAGAAACAGGTAAAAGTTCCAAAGGAAGATCCAACAGAAAGGATAACACACGCTCTTGAAAAGAGAAGATTCTGGTAGATGAAAAGAAAATAATGAAGACTTGGGGATACTGCAATTATAGGAAACAGCTGTCATATATCTATGGAAAGTTCTTGGTAATTGGGAAGTGTAAAAATATTATAATTAAATAAATTTTGGGTATTACTAATTTGCATATTTACATAAATGTTTTCATAGAAACCTGTGAAATAACATACATACATAAAAGAACTTTAAAAAAGCAAAAAAGCAATTGCAACAGAAGCCAAAATTGACAAATGGGATCTAATTAAATTAAAGAGCTTCTGCACAGCAAAATAAACTATCATCAGAGTAAACAGGTAACCTACAGAATGGGAGAAAATAGAGAAATTCAAATCAAAACCACAATGAGATACCATCTCACAACAGTTAGAATGGCGATCATTAAAAAGTCAGGAAACAACAGATGCTGGTGAAGCTGTGGAGAAATAGGAAAGCTTTTATATGCTGGTGGGAGTGTAAATTAGTTCAACCATTGTGGAAGACAGTGTAGTGATTCCTCAAGGATCTGGAACCAAATACCATTTTACCCAGCAATCCCATTACTGGGTATATATTCAAAGGATGATAAATCATTCTACTATAAAGACACATGCACATATATGTTTACTGCAGCATTATTCACAATAACAAAGTGTTGGAACCGATCCAAATGCACATCAATGATAGAGTAGATAAGGAAACTGTGGCACATATACACCGTAGAATACTATGGACCCATAAAAAAGGATGAGTTCAGGTCCTTTGCAGGGACATGGATGAAACTGGAAGCCATCATTCTCAGCAAACTAACACAGGAACAGAAAACCAAACACCACATGTTCTCACCCATAAGTGGGAGCTGAACAATGAGAACACATGGGCACACGGAGGGGATCATCACACACAGAGGCCTGTCAGGGGCTGGGGACTAGGGGAGGGATAGCATTAGGACAAATACGTAATACATACGAGGCTTAAAACCTAGATGATGGGTTGATGGGTGCAGCAAACCACCATGGCACGTGTATACCTATGTAACAAACCTGCACATTCTGCATATGTATCCCAGAACTTAAAGTAAAATAAAATAAAAAAGCAACATACAAATGTAAGCAATTTTTTTCTTTATAATCCCAGCAGTGAGAAAATTATTAATGCAAGCATCCCCTTGGAGAGAGGAAGTACTAAAGCTAGGCAAGCCTTGAGATGTGGAGTTCTTTTCCTCACCAAAATACCATGAACAAAGGAACAAAATGTTCAGGAGAGGAGCTGCTCTATGTAAGTAAGGTGAGTAAAATAACGGTGCCAGTTGTTAGTATATTGCTTGCATTATTTTTTTGAATTGTAACTTTCCTAGTATTTCCTGTATCAACTTTTATACTTTAGTGCTTAGTTCTTTCTCAGATGTACTTCATACGTACTCAAGAAAGAGTTAATCATATGAGGCTCTTAAAACAATTCCTGGCACATAGTAAGCAGCTCCATATGTATTTGATAAATAAGTGTATGATTCTAAACATTCACCTCAAGTCTGAATTTCATCTTCCCTATGGTTTTCCTTATCATACGTAAACTCAACAGGGTTAAAATGTGAAATGAAACAAATGATTCACAAAAGACTGGGAATGGGTGTATTAAGTGGGTTGGTACATTTATAAAAAAAGAGTTAAATGACTCATCTTACAAATTTATCCTATTCTTCACACTCTTCTTCCCCCACTTCATGTGATCTATAAATATATCTAAACACTGGGAATTTTACCCTAACACTTTTAAAGACTTCAGCAGAAAGCTTGTATTTCTCTATAAAAATAGCCCTTTCCTTTTCATTTGTGAATAATCACTTCCCCCAATCATCCTTAAAAGAAGCATGACAAAAAATTGCTTAAAATTCATGTTTCTATGTTCTATTTATTGCTCTGAAAATACAGGATATCTATCGAGGAATGAGGAGTTTAGTTTTCAATTTGCTTTGTCAGCATATGGACCAGGACTGAATTTATGTTTCTTCAATTCCAGATCTCTAATGGACCACACTAGAATTTCTTCTGGTGAACTGTGGGAAATTTTCCACTTCCCAGTTGGTGCTGCCTGAACTTCATTTAGAACTCTGTGATATGTGCCTCCTGCCTTGTGTTTCTTTCTTTGAGCAAATGTGGAAGACCGGATGGCATAGAGGGGGAGGACACAGAGGCGGGACTGCAAGTGCCTGCACCTGTTGGAAATGGCAGGTCCTTCGCTTTCTTCCCCGCCCCTCACGCCTCATGTCCATCTCTTCAGCTCTCAGGGCTGAAGGTTCTGCATTCTTTTTTCCTAGCTTGTTTCTGGCCCCAGTTCTTACATGTTGTCCACTAATAGGAGCAATGCATGAATGAAATGCGATGAGGAGAGGGTGGGAGCCACGGGCTGGGTAGGATCCAGGCATATAGAGGGCTGTAAAGAGGATACAGTCTGACCTGGAGCAGATGTTGTACCTCTGTGAGCCATCCTGGTGGCTCTACATTAGGGAGCTAATTTTTCAACCCATATCACTTTGGAAGAGAGGGTGCACAGTACTTCACATTTAAAAATAAAATTTGTCCTTAAAAATATCTATTTTATTTTATTTTTTTGAGACAGAATCTCCTTCTTTTGCCCAGGCTGGAGTGCGGTGGTGTGATCACAGCTCACGGCAGCCTTCACCTCCCGGGCTCAAGCAATCATCTCACCACAGCCTCCTGAGTAGCTGGGACCACAGGTATGCACCACCACATCCACCTAATTTTTTAATTATTTGTAGAGATGGGTCTCGCTATGTTGCTCAGGCTGGTCTCAAACTCTTCAGCTCAAGTGATCCTTCTGCATTAGCCTCCCAAAGTGGTGAGATTACCGGCATGAGCCACCATGCTCGACCCTAAAACTGGTCTTTGAATTAGGGAAGAACAACTAGTAACAGGATAATTAGTTTAAAAAAAAAAAACTAAACTAAACTAAAATTCAACGTTTTACCTCAGACAGATGGGATAAAGGAAGTTTTAAATTTATTTCAGGGCTAACAGCAACAATTAAAAAAAATACTAAAAACTACACCTTGCTCAATAGTGAAAGAAAGTTGTTATGAGATTTGTTTTGGATGGACACATACACAGTTCACTTTCTGGCACGCTGATGACTAATTCTCCCTTTTAAAAACAAAGACAGCAGGGTCTATATCCCAAGACTTGGGTTCTAGCCTGAGCAGCTTGTCAGATGTTATTTAAACTCTTTGGACCTCAGCTTTTCTCATTAGTAAAATAAAAGATTTAGTTTAAATGAGGGGTCAGCAACCTTTTTCCTTAAAAGGAAAGACGGTAAATATTTTAGGCTCTGAGGTTCATATAGTGCATGTAACAACTCAGCTCTGCTGTTGTGGTGTGAAAGCAGAGGTAGACAATAATAAAACAAGTGGTATTCATGGATTGAAACATCACCATAAACATGCACAATTATTATATGTCAAATAAAAATAAAACTTTAAAAACTCATTTAAAAATTTCAAAAATTCAGTCATTTAAATGACTGACAAAAGTGATGAATCATTAGGCCAGGTGCAGTGGCTCACGCCTGTAATCTCAGCACTTTGAGAGGCTGATGCGAGCAGATTGCTTGAGTCTTCAGGAGTTCAAGACCAGCCTGGCCAACATGGTAAAACTCCATCTAAAAATACAAAAATTAGCCTGGCATGGTGGTGCACGCCTGTAATCCCAGCTACCCAGGAGGCTGGGGTGGAAGGATCGCTTGAACCCAGGAGAGGGAGGTTGCAGTGAGTCGAGATTGCACTACTGCACTCCAGCCTAGGGGATAGTGAGACCTTGTCTCAAAAAAAAGAAAAAAAAGTCATTAAAAAAATTCAAGTGACTAACAAATGTGAAAAAAAAAAAAAAAACACAAATTAACATGGTTGTGTTCGGATACAATTTTATTCACAAAAACAGGTGCGGGGCTGGATTTGGTGTGCAGGAGGTAGTTTTCTGACCACTCTAGAGAGGTCTAGATCACTCATCTTTCAACTGTTTTCCTCAGAGATTTCTGGGGCTGCCTTAGGAAGAAAAAGGAGTAGGGAGCCTGAGCACATGGGATTGTGCAGCTGTCGCCTCCGTTTCAATCAAAGCAATTCTTTTTCATATTTTAGATTTCTAAGATTTTTTTTAAGGTTTTTCATTTGAAAAGCATGTAAAGAAAACATTAAGTCTTTAAAGTCCCCTTGAAAATTGTATGCTTCTGGCCGGGTGCAGTGGCTCTCGCCTGTAATCCCAGCACTTTGGGAGGCCAAGGCGGGCAGATCACGAGGTGAATCTTGATCGAGACCATCCTGGCCAACATTGTGAAACCCCCTCTCTACTAAAAATACAAAAATTAGCTGGGCGTGGAGGTGCACGCCTGTAGTCTCAGCTACTCAGGAGGCTGAGGCAGGAAATCACTTGAACCCGGGAGGCGGAGGTTGCAGTGAGCCGAGATTGTGCCACTGCACTCCAGCCTGGTGACAGAGCGAGACTCAGTCTCAAACAACAACAACAAAACAAAACAAAACAAAATAACAGCAACAAAAAACATGTGCTTCTAAGCAGTGTCAGCCACTCATGCTTTTGACCACCTGCTTCCCACCCTCCTGCCTTACCCGCGCTTCACCCTGACGATATCGCGGCCGCCATGTTTGCTTCTCCTGTCCAGAATTCTCTGTGGATTAGACCCCTATATTCCAATGTCTTTCTAGACAACTCTCTGGATTTTCCGCAAGTACATCATAATCAATTATGTCAAAAATACTCATTATTTTTTAACTCTAAAGCTGCTCCTTTTCTCTTTTTTCATCTGAGTTAATGGCTCCAGCTTCCCTCTAGTCACACAAAGCAGAAACCTGGGACTTAACTCTTTTCTCTCCACTGAGAACCAGCCCCTGGTTCTGACGGTTTTATCTTGTGATCACATGTTCGAATCTGTTCCCTCCTCTGCGTTAGTACCTTCATCCTGATGTAGGTCTCCATCTCTCACCTGGGCGGTTCCCAGATGAGAGAAAAGGAGAGAGAAACTGGTGACAGGAATAAACGGGTCTTTGCCACCTTCTCAGTGTGTGAGAATGATCTAAAATGCAGCACTGAGCTGGAAACTCACCTGATTAAAAACCCTCAGTAAAAACCCTCATTAGTTTTTTATTCCATGCAAGATAAATCTCAAGTTCCTTAACCTGGAATTAATGTAAAAGTTGTCCATGACCAACTTCACTGGTTAGAACCATATGAAATAGCCATTTCTCTAGGCCAAAATGGCTGACTGTAATAATGGTTTATGGTTAACCTAAAACTTTTCTGGTGTCATCTCCTACCATTCCCTAATTCCTACTTCATACAAGCGAAGAGGGGGGCGGGGAGGGGGGGAAGGGGAAAATTCCTTTGCTGGAGCTGAGATCCGCATCTTGACTGATCTCATTAATTTCTATACATCTTTCTCATCCTAGTTCTGGTGGACATTTCCTTCAGATCTCCAAACTGCTTCCTGAGAAAAAGTTCCTTCTCTGTATTCCCAAAGTAACCACTGCAAAAGACAGCCACAGTACTTAGGCATTGCATTGAAATTGTCAAATGATCTGTTTGTGTCCCAGCCATCTGCCCAGACCTTCAGGAATTTGGAAGCATCTTTGCCTCCCCTCTGCCTGGCACAATGGATTTAGTCTATTGAACTATACTTAATAGACTGGATCAAAGCTATCAAGTTGTACCCCAATTCTTAGCAAATAACTATCACTAATACATTGATTTTGGATTTCACAGTTGTGTTTGAGTTTCAGAACTGTTTGGTGGATTTGAGACTGGCCAGTGTTTTTATGTACTGATAAATGTGATTTGAAGCATGAAGCACTAACTAAATGTATATTTAGCTTTGAGGATTGAAGAATAAATCAAGCTAAAAGGCTTGTACTTTTAGCCATAAGATTTATATAAGAATAAATGATTAGAGTAAAGGATTTCTGGAGTTGTACTGTGGGAGAAAAACATTTTTATAGTTTGAGTAATGCAAACTTTCATTTTCAAGTTCTCCGAATGTGCAAAATTGCTTTTCTTCGTTACATCCAGATCTTCATAGATGAAGATGTGATATTTCAGCCCTCCTCCCCCACAAAAAACATACTGAGAAGATTGTAGGCAAATAGTAATTTTAGTTTAGATAAAAAATAATTCTCAGTCATAATTATAGCAACCCAGCTGTGAAACTATATATGGCGTGGGAACAGACATATGTATTGGGCTGTTGGGGGAGGTGAGCAAACTTTTATTCATGCAAGGATGGAATGTTCCCATATAAAGCTCTCCTGCCTGGTGGAGAGGTAGACAACAAACAAGTCAGTAAGCAACATCAGTTAATGGGTCACATAGTTGTGTGGGGCTCCTGGAGTAAAGAGCCCAAAGAGGGAGGCAGCAGGCTGCAAACAGGTGATGACTGTACATATTCAAATAACTGGAGTGAAGCAACAAAAAATAGCAGGCTTATATGGGAGGTAAATATTGAGCACCTCTCCTAGATACTGGGCCAACTGGAGGGCTCTCACAAAGAAAGCCTCACTGTGGCATTCTCCCCTGTCCTTTAAATGCCACACACAGCTGTTAAGCCATCTTGTTCACCAATATGTGTTAGAAGCCTCGTCCCCAACACAGCACTAGGCATATAGCAATTAGTAAAAGTTTTTTGATAGTCAAAACTCTCCCACAGGGAGAGGGAAAATTGAAGACCTAGAAGGGACACGAGGCCTGTGCAGAAGCTACATGAGAAAACCAAAGCTGCAACATATCCTGTGCTCAGAAAGGGCTTTATGTCCTGGATATTGAAGTGACGTGTGTGGAGGATGTGCACAGGATTTCATGGCTACCATAATCAGTGTAAAATCTAAATATAGTGAATACCATGTTTTTCTCCTCTTCTTCCTCCCCCGCTTCCCTCTTGCTTCAGAGCTGTGTGGCTCATCAGAGAAAGCAAGGTGACTTTTCTAAATGCAGTTGTGTGGAGTCTTATTTTACTGCCACACCTGGTTCCATGTCCATATGAAAGCCACATGTGTACCCATTTTCCTTTTATCTTCACTTTGAGTACTTTTAAGTGTCTGGGTTACTCTCCATTTTCCTTTTTGGCTCTCAGTCATCATTCTCATAATGATCTTTAATGGCTTTCTCTGGGCCTTGACCAGAGATTTTAATATATATATTCTCTCTGCTTCTTGTAATAATGGTGGTGATGGTGTGCGTTGTTAAGCCACCATTTACTGAGCATTATTACATGCCACACACTGCTAGGAGAAATTCAGACATGTTATTTACTCTCATTCACTCATTATTTGATGTTTGTTCTCCGTGTAACTCATTAAGTTAGGTATTACCATCTTCATTTTTAGATAAAGAACCCAATGGTAAGAGAGAGAAGTTTGATTAATACTGTTAGCAATTAGCAAAGCTAGAATTTAATCTGCATTCTGTTTGACCTCAAAGCTCAGGCTCCTTCTACTTGATAACTTTTGTTGCAAGTGGTTGCACCTGTTTCTCCATCATCACCTGTTTTTGTTCATGTAAGTTGGCTTCATTTACTTTTCTTTAAATGTATCCTACCTATTTGACTGGTATTTTTGTGTGACTGTTTCCAAATTTGCCTTTCTGTTCTAACTCACATTCAGAGCCCACCACCCAGCATTCTCAAAAAATGTTTTGGAGTATTTTTTACAAACCTTTATAGAAAGACAAAATATCTGACCATTATTCCCAAGCCCTTCCTAATTTAGCTCTTCTCTATAACTCAGAGAGCCCTCATAATTTGTCCTGTTCCCTAACCACAAAATCTTTCTGCTTAATTTTAACCTTTTCTATAATAATGTGCAAACAAAATTCAAATACAGATATTATGTTTTTGAATGTTCTTGAACTGACCTCCTCTATGTCTTTCAAGGGCATCCTTTTAATTATTGACTAATTTACTGAAAAGGTTTCAGATTGTTGCAACAGAAAATAACGAGATAAAGTTAATATTCTTCTTCTGGCATCCAAAATGGGATTTTTGCAATGATGGTTTTGAAAGCTGGGCATTTTGGAAGAATACAATTTTAAAGTTCCTTTATCCTCTCTTTCAACATATGAAGAGTAAGGCCTGGTGAACTGGTTCATAAAGATTTATTTAAGAAAATTCCCGATCTGATAAAAAGAAGAAGGAAGAATGAGCTATGGGAGAAGGAAGATTTCAAATGGTAATGGGGGAAGAATCATCCAGAGGAAGCCTACCTGCTTACGTGCTCTGGAGAAGGCTGGAGGGCTCCAAGAGAAGCCAGACATACGGCTATTTTCAACAAGATTCAGAGAGACGATACAGAGGTACCAGCAGGAGTGAGTTAAAAAGTTAATGCTTCAGCTTACACAAAGCAGTGATGGAGTTCAGGTGTGCCCAGATGCTGATTTAGGAAAGCATTGTGGCTCTTAGAGCATCTTGGTAGGTAGAGTCTGGGTCGGGGGGGAGGAAATGTTTGACAGTGGAGAGCAAGAAGATCAAAGTCCACATGGTCAGATACAGTGGAACACTCTCCAAAAAGTAGGATAGGATTCATTGTAACTCAGTATTCACCCATTCAAGGAGCCACTGAGACCAGCCACTCTGCAGCACAGCCTGGCAAGAGGTAGAAGACACTGCATGGATCCACATCTTTCTACCATTCCACCAACCATCAGATCACATGAGCCAGAATTATTTCCCATATATATAAGGCCATCCTGAAAGAATCAAGGAGAAGAAATACATTTGGGAGACTAAGAAATTCCAAGTATGAATACCACTCAGGCTCATTACAGAAAAAAGAACCACAGAAAATATTCACAAAAAAGAAGAAAATACTCATAATCAGAGACATCTTGCAACAGATCCTGTTAGATCCTTTCAATATCGTTCCCTCATCTCTCTCTCTCTCTCACTTGCTCTCTCTCTTTTTTTTTTTTTTTTTTTGAGGCGGAGTCTTGCTCTGTCGCCCAGGCTGGAGTGCAGTGGCCAGATCTCAGCTCACTGCAAGCTCCGCCTCCCGGTTCCCGCCATTCTCCTGCCTCAGCCTCCCAAGTAACTGGGACTACAGGCGCCCGCCACTCGCCCGGCTAGTTTTTTGTATTTTTAGTAGAGACAGGGTTTCACTGTGTTCGCCAGGATGGTCTTGATCTCCTGACCTTGTGATCCGCCCGTCTCGGCCTCCCAAAGTGCTGGGATTACAGGCTTGAGCCACTGCGCCCGGCCACTTGCTCTCTCTCATGCAGGCACTTCTTTTCTGTGGCTCAGCCTCTTACCACTCATGTGACCTTGAGCATATTCATCATTTGTGAAATGAAGGTAATAATAATACAGTCATGTGCTGCACAATGACGTTTTGGTCAATGACAGACTGCATATACAATGGTGGTCCCATAAGATTATAATGGAGCTGTAAAATTCCTATTGTCTGGTGACATGATAGCCATGGTAAGGTCACAGCACAATGCAACAGTGTTTGTGGTACTGGGTGTAAACAAACCTTCACAAACTCTTTCACAGTATGTATAATTACGTATAGTATATAATACTTGCTATTGATAATAAATGACTGTGTTACTGATTTATGTATTTACTATACTGTTTATCATAATTTTAGAGTATACTTAATTCTTCCACTTATTAAAATAAAAGTTAACTGTAAAACAGCCTCAGGCAGGTCCTTCAGGAGGTATTCAGAAGAAGGCACTGTTATCATAGGAGATGATAGTTCCATGCATATTGTTGCCCCTGAAGACCTTCTAGTGGGACAGAATGTGGAGGTGTAAGATGGTGATACTGATGATCCTTACCCTGTGTAGACCTAGGCTAATACATGTGCTTATGTCTTAGTTTTTAACAGCAAAGTTTAAAAAGTAAAAAAATTAAAAATTAAAAATGTTAAAATAGAAAAATGCTTATAGAATATATAAAGAAAGAATATTTTTGTACAGCTGTACAATGTGTTTCTGTTTTAAGCTAAGCATTATTAGAAAGGAGTCAAAAAGTATTTAAAAATTGTAAAGTTTATAAAGTAAAAAAGCTCAAGTAAGCTGAGGTTAATTTAATGTTGAATAAAATTTTTTACTTTGGGAGGCCGAGGCGGGCGGATCACAAGGTCAGGAGTTCAAGACTATCCTGGCCAACATGATGAAACCCTGTCTCTACTAAAAATATATAAATTAGCTGGGTTTCGTGGTGCACGCCTGTAATCTCAGCTACTCAGGAGGCTGAGGCAGGAGAATCACTTGAACTCGGGAGGCAGATGTTGCAGTGAGCTGAGATCGCACCATTGCACTCTAGCCTGGGCAACAGAGGGAGACTCCGTCTGAAAAAAAGAAAAAAAATGTAAATAAACCTACTGGATCCTAAGGGTGCAGTGTTTAAAAGTTCTGCCGTAGTATATAGTAATGTCCTAGACCTTTACATTCACTCACCACTCACTCACTGACTCACCCACCCAGAGCGACTTCCAATTCTGTAAGCTCCATTCATGTTCAGTGCCTTATACAGGAGTAGTTTTTTTTAATCCTTTATACCATATTTTTACTGTAATTTTAAATGTTTAGATACACGAATACTTAACACTGTGTTATAATTGCTCACTGTATTCAATATAATAGCATGCTGTCCAGGTTTATAGCCTAGCAGCAACAGGCTATACCATACAGCCAAGGTGCATAGTAGGCTAGACCATGTAGGTTTGTGTAAGTACACTCTATGTTTGCACAATAAAGAAATTGCCTAATGATCCATTTCTCAGAATGTATTCCCATTGTTAAGCAATGCATACTGTACCTACCTCATGGAACTCTTTTAGAATTAAATAAGGTGCATATAAATGTTTAGCAGTATAGTTGTCCCTCTGTATCCATAGGAGATTTGTCCCCTCCGCAGATATCAAAACCCAAGGATGCCCAAATCCCTGATATAAAATAGCATAGTATTTACATATAACTTGCATGCATCTTCCTATATACACTAAATCATCTCTATATTACTTTATAATACCCAATACAATGTAAATGCTATGTAAATAGTTGTTATACTATATTGTATCAAGAATAATGGCAGGAGAAAATCTGAACATGTTCAGTACAGATACAATCACTCATTTTTATTCCAAGTATTTTTGAACTGTCGTTGGTTGGATACACATATGTGGGACCCATGGATATGGAGGTCCAATTGTATATCTAGCACACAGTAATTATTCAACACATTTCAACTGTTTAGTTTTTAAAAATGGGGTATAACACATATTTTTAAGGTAAATATGTGAACATCTTTTTGCATCACTAGATGCAATTTTCTATAACATTAAAGAGTTGAATAGTATTTGAGCACGTGACTGTACTGTAATTGAACCAAACTTCTATTGTTGGGCATTTAGGTTTTTCGAACTTGTACTGTTACAAATAGTTACGATACAGATATTTTTATAAGTACATATCTGGAATAAATCCTTGAGTGCTTCTTTATGTTGAATGTCCAGAAGTGCAATTTCTTGGTCGCAGGACAGACACATTTAAAAACCTTGAATAAATGTTTTCAGATTGCTCTCCAGTAAGGCTGTACTCAAGATTGAGATACCTTTTAATAAATTCACCAAAACATGTCTGACTGAATATCCTTCATCATCCGTGGCAATGTAACAATGATTCACCACAAGATAAAGTTCTTCTGTGAATCCAAGAAACCCCAGCTAGAACAAGAGGTCTGACATTTGGCTTTTTCAGGCAGTGAAACCTGAGAGAAACAGAGAAGGAGGTTCTCAGTTCACCTGCCTGTTTTTATGAGTGGTTGTCTGTCAGCTGTCATGATTTTCTTACCGAGGCAACCTGCCTTTTCTTTGAAAAGCATTTTGTGAAGGCTCTTGTTTGAAAGATACCCGCATTTTAATTGGCAGACCTTCTACATCATTATGTTACATCTCTAACTGAAAATGACATTAAAAAACAAAAACCTATTACTCTGAAAACCCCTCCGGTCTTGAGATTAGTTCTCACCCCCGCATGGCTTATCATGGCTATGACTTCCTTAGGGATTACTCACAGGAGCAAGAGCAGTCTGCTTTGAGCGTGGCAAGATTGAAAGCCACTAGTCTACAGAACTTAATTTAGAAACAACCTGCAAAAGATAGTTAGCAACTAAGGAAGGTTAACTGAGCTCTCCCTGGGGATGGTTCTCCTGGCTTAGCTGTAACTGTGCAGAGCCTTTTTTACCTTTTGCATCTGTTATACCCAGGAGGCCAGAGGGGGAAAGGGGACCAACATGAGTCAAATAGAGTCAGCTCTTCTGCCATATCCCTGCTGCCCTACTTAGGAAGGAAGTGAAGTTCAGTCTTAGAAACTAACATATACTTTTTCAGACAGACGTGTATGTTCATCCTTTCTCAAACAACACCGTGGTATAGTAATGACCAGATTCAGTTGTTTTAGGTGTCTCATGTCAAACCTAGCTGCAGATCATGTTGAGCTATAAAATAATGATGGTCATTTAGTTAGATACTTTAAATATTTTTCAAATTTAAATAAGATATTGGTCATTTAGTCAGATATTTTAAAGAAAATCTTAGATTTCTTTTGTGGTATAAGGAATGGCTTGATAGTATTAACAGTCTTAGGTGAATGAATTCAACAAATTCTTGATAAACATCTATGATGGGCAAAGTGCACTTAGGCAACACAAATATGTTTCTCTCAAAAGAGCTCAGAGTCTGGAATAAGAGATAAAATGTAAATAAGTAACTAAAATACAAGGTAGAGAATGATAGTTGCCACAAGAGGCATATAGACTAGGTATTATAGGATTTTAAAAGGGAGACAGATGCTATGCAGCAGAGCAAAATCTAGGAGAGTGTGTTAATGGAAGAGGCACTCCAAATAGGTATGGACCTACTGAGGTAAAAGCAAAGGTCTGCTGGTGGGAGAGTGCTTAAAATTGTCAACTTTCTTTTTGATTAACATATGGGATGTGTGAAGGGTTTAGGGGATAGTGGGAAGATGCAGTTAGGAAGGTATAGAAGCCAAAACATGAATATATATATAATGTCAGCATGGTCAGGATCTTCAATCTGAGATAGCTTATTTCAGATTCTTCATTTGATATCTGGGAAAATTAGCCCCAGAGAGGTGAAGTGACCTGCCTGAGGTCACACAGCTGGTTAAGGAGCAGAATAAAAATAATCAGGGGAATGAAGGCTTTTTGAATGTCTCAAGTTATAGTTAAATTTAACATAAGGTATAATTTAAAAAATCTCTTCATGCTGTACACATTGTACATTAACTATTACTTGAAGCAATAACAGAAAATATTTATGATACACTTTCAATACATGTCCAGCAGTATGCTAAGTGTTTAAAAACCATACTCTCACTTACTCTTCCCATTAACTCGTGGAGTAGGTAGCATTATTATTTCCATTTCACTCATGAAGACACTGAAGCTGGAAGGAGTTAAATAAATGGCTCAAAGTCACACAGCTAATGAATGGCAAAACCTGAATTTGAATTCATTCCCTGACCACATGCTGTTAAGTGTTAAGCTCTTCTGCCTCCCACAATATTCCATATATTATGGAAAGTTTATCACTGTGTTCAGATGATTTTTTAATACCTACAATTCTAAGTATCTAGACTAGAATTCATTCTTAATAATTAAAGACAGTCATTGGTTAGCCCTTGATGTCAATAATTGAGTTTAATTCCTTCATTAATTTATTTAGTAAATATTTATTCAAAAAACAGACAAAAACCTGTCTTCAGGGAATTTACATTTCAAGTGGGCAGTTTCAAAAATATGGATACATGATAATGTGTTTGTGCTACTATAACAAAATACCTGAGACTGGATAATTTGCAAAGAGCAGAAATTTATTTTCTCACAGTTCTAGGGTCTGGGAAATCCCAGATGAAATCACTGATAGATTCGGTGTTCGGTGAGGGCTGCTCTTTGCTTCTAAGATGACACCTCCTTGTGGTGTTCTCACATGGTGGAAAGGGGCAAAAAGAGATGAGTGCTGTGTCCTCACATGGAAGAAGAAATGGAAGGTTCAAGGAGATTTCCGAAGCTTCTTTTATAAGGGCATTAATCCATCCACGATGGAGGAGCCCTCATAACTTAATCACTTCTGCAAAGGCTCCAACTCTTAACACTACCACAAGGAGGACTAAATTTCAACACGACTTTTGGAGCGGCATAAACATTCAGACCATACCAGATACTAAAAATAAGCTTGTTGATAAGGTCTTTGAAAACATTTTTTGGAGTATCATTTACTGTTTGTACAACACATATACAGAAAAAGTGCGTAAATCATTAGTGTACACTTTGATAAATCTTCACAGTGCAAATGCTTCCATGAACCCAGCACCTGGATTAAGAAATAGACCGTAGCCAAGACTCCAAAAGTCTCATTTTACCCACTTCCAGCAAATAGCCATTCCCCAAAAGTGAACACTCTCTTGATTTCTCAAATCTTGGATTAGTTTTGCTGGTTCTCAACTTTATGAAAACAGAATAATAGAATATGAATTTTCTATGGTTTGAATGTGTCCCCCAAAAGTTCACGTGTTGAGAACTTAATTTCCATTGTAACAGTATTAAGAGATGGGGCTTTTAGGAGGTGATTAGGTTGTGAGGGCTTCCCATGATGAATGAATTAATGCCATTGTTTTGGAAGTGGGTCAGTTATCAAAGGAAAGGGCTCCTAATCAAAGGATAAATTCAGCTCCCATTTCCTTTCTGTCTTTTGCACTCGCTTGCCATGTGATGCCTTCCACCATGGGATAACCCTCACCAGATGCTGGTGCCATGTTCCCAGACTTCCCAGCCTCAAAAATGATGAGCCAAATAAACTGTTCTTCATAATTTACTCAGTCTATGGTACTCTGTTATAGCAGCAGAAAATAGACTAAGACACACCTTCATGGTGTATGATTTCTTTCACTCAAATTATGTTTACTAATTTTTCTTGCTGTATGATAGACCAGTGCATGAAATTCACAATTTATTTATCCATTCTGCTACTGAATGACATTTTGAGAAGCTTCTAGATTTTGGGACACATGTACATATATCTCTTTGGAATATACCCAGGAATGAAGTAGCTGGATCCAAGGATATTCTTGTGCTGTGGAGGCTCACCTTTAGTAGATATTGCCAGTTTTCCAAGGTAATTGTGTCAATTTACACTTCCACCGGTAGTTCTCTACCACCTTGCTGACACTTGGTATTGTCTGTTACATGTAAGCCATATGATAAGCATGCAGTTCATCTCATTGTGGTTTTAACTTGCATTTCCCTGATGATTAATGAAACTGCACATCTTTTCATGTTTATTAACCATTTGCATATTCTGCTCAATTAAAAAAATCAATATTTTAAAGTTATACTAGAGAAATAGAAGTCACTTAAAAAACTTGTTTCATTAGAGACCAGCTTTTTCTGTTAACTTATCTGGGACACACATTCTCAACAAAAACGTCAGGAGAAGCTAGAGAACACAATCAGCTTGGCCCTAAGCAAAGTTCTCTATTAAGCACAATTTGCCTTTGATATTCTTTTTTCTTACCTATGGATTTTGTCTCTTCCAACTTTTCTGTGCTATCACAGTTTCATCAACAACTCTTCCTCACTAGACTCCTTATTCTGTATCCTGGGATGGGAGGGTGAGGCAGGAATTGCATTTAAAATACCACAGCTATGTTTCTCTTTGGACGTTGTTTATATAAGCACATTTATGAGATTCTAATGTGAAAAGACTTAGAGCCAAATTTGACAGTAAGGACAAAATAGAATTTAACTAAATTTGAAGTGAGAAAAATCTGGATTGGAGCAGGAAAGGACTTAACCCTAAATAGAGATAAGGAGGAGAAACGGGAGGGGAGAGTGAGAATTAAGAATCCAGCAGCATGAGGTAATGCCTGTAATCCCAGCACTTTGAGAGGTAAAGGCAGAAGAATCACTTGAGCTCAGGAGTTCTAGATCAGCCACAGCAACATAGTGAGACCCCATCTCTACAAAATTAGCTGGATGTGGTGGCACATGTCTGTAGTCCTAACTACTTGGGAAGCAGAGGTGGGAGGACCACTGAGCCCAGGAGGTTGAGGCTGCAGTGAGCCATGATTGTGCCACTGCACTCCAGCCTGGTGACAGAAAGAGACCCCACCTCAAAAAGGAAGAAGAGGAAGAGGAAGAGGAAGAGGAAGAAGAAGAAGAAGAAGAAGAAGAAGAAGAAGAAGAAGAGAAGAAGAAGAGAGAGAAGAGAAGAAGAGAAGAGAAGAGAAGAGAAGAGAAGAGAAGAGAAGGGAAGAGAAAAGAGAAAAGAGAAGAGAGGAGAGAAGGAGGAAGGAGGAGGAGGAGGAGGAGGAGAAGAAGAAGAATTCTAATGGAGGGGTCAAATAATTTTTAAATTTTACTTTTTAATTTTGAATTTCTGAAAAAATACATTTACTTGGTTCATAAATCAAAACAATATTGAGAAATACAGCATAACGTCTTAGTGCAAATTTTGTCCCTATCCACCTCATTCCACACCTCTCCCCCACAGATAATTTATCTTTTAGTTTTTATGGTATCTTTCCAGTGTTTCTTTATGCAAAGACAAATCAAAATTTATATTATTTTTTCACTTTCAAAAATATTTTAACAGTGATGTCTAATTTTCAGTTTAAGTTATTTGAGCTGTAAAAGAAACCCTCAAAATCTAGTAAAATCTACTTTACATAACAATCTTGTATGAAATGTGTATGTGTGTGGTTGTGTGAGTGTCAAGGAAAGGGACTGAGTTCTACATCTGGGCTGACATTATGTGGAATAGTAGCACATGTGGGATAGAGAGATCATCTATACACTGATTTAATTCAGCAAAAGCAAAAAAAGCTAGAGGTGAGGGTGAGAACATCAACCCACCAGGAACTGATAAATATCTTGGGAAGTGTGTTGGATTTTTTACAAAATGTATATCTGTGGTTGCAGCCAATCTTATTTAGTCCCCAAGGGAACAGTGTGGCCTCAGTTGATATCTGAATTATACATTATTGCCTTCAACTATCAAATACTTTTTAATTATTAACCGATTGATACGACTTGGTGTATCGCCACCCAAATCTCATCTTGAATTGTAGCTTCCATAATTCTCACGTGTTGCGGGAGGGACCCAGTGGGAGATAAGTGAATCATGGGAGTGGTTCTCCCATACTGTTCCCATGGTTGTGAGTAAGTCTCATGAGATCTGATGGTTCTATGAGAGTTTCAGCTTTCACTTGGCTCTCATTCTCATTCTCTCTTTGTCTGCTACCATTTAAGATGTATCTTTTGCTTTCCACCAGGATTGTGAGGCCTCCCCAGCCACAGTGGAACTGTCAAGTCCATTGAACCTCTTTTCCTTTGTAAATTACCCTGTCTTAGGTATGTCTTTATCAGCAGTGTGAAAATGGACTAATACCCTGATGTGCTGGGAATTGGTGATAAACCATCAACATTGTCAAGCTGAGAAGCTTAGTTATTTTCTAAAGGCAAATGGAAAGTCTTTGAAGGTTGCTGAACACAGGAATGGCATAAACAAAACTGTATTTCTAGAAGTTTAACGTGGCAACAGAAAAATGAACAATACCTGGATTTGGGAATAGCCATTTAAAAACATACTAGTTATCTATTGCTGCATAACAAATTATCTAAAATTTAGCGGTTTAAAACAACAGGCATTTGTTATCTCACAGTTTCTGTAGGTCAGAAATCTGGGGGTAATTATTGGCAGGATTCAGCTCCTCAAGGGCTATTGGACCGGCAGTCTAAGCTTCTCAATGACCATTCACCAGAGCCTGCCTCAGTTCCTCCCTGTAAGCCTTTCCATAGGGCAGCTCATAACATGGCAGCCAGCTTCCATTAGATACGGGAGAGAGCAAGAGAGGGGTAGGTAGCAAGATGGAAACCAGAGTCTTTTGGTTACCTAATCTTGGAAGCAATATACCATCACATGTGCCATGTGTGAAGCAAGTTGCCAAGCCTGGTTCACACTCAAGGGGAACTGATTCCACAAGGTGTAAATAACAGCAGGCAGGGATCACTGGAGGTCATTTTATTGGTTCTTTCAACCTAACAAGCTGGAGATAGTGAGGAATTGCAGTAGGTGGTTCCTGTTGGCAAGGAGTGAGGGGAATGGTATGAAAACGAAGACAGAATTAGAATTGCCAGGACTTGCAAACAGATTGGATGGGGAGGATGATTGGAAGAAAGGAGTCAAGCCTGGCTGATTGGGATGATTGCCGAGGGAGTCACAGAAGGATGAAACATATGAGGAGAAGCAGATTTGGGAGAAATGTTAAGTAATGAGAGTAGGTTTTAGCAGACTTAGCATTAAAGAATCAGGAGAGAAAGGAAAGAGAGTTGTTTTGGTTCCATTAATTTGTGGCAGCTGGTGTAAAATCAAGTGCATGCAGACTGGAATCAGACCTGGGTTCAAGTAGTGGCTCTTCCATCACTTACAGGTCCTGCCCCTCTGGACAAAAGCTCAGTTACTCTTTTGTTAATGTGGAAGCCAATTCCTACCTCTCTTAGTTGTTTTCAGGATTACATGAGATAATATACTTAAAATTCCTACTACAGAGTAGGTGCTCAATAGATGGAACTACTCTGATATGGTTCGCCTACATATTTTCAAAAGCAAGTATGAAAATACCCTTTCTCAGTGTCTCCTTACAACCACTGAATAACCCTACTTAAATCATGTTACTATGATTATTTCAACAGCTGCCATAAAGTTTACTTCTGTGTATTTGTACAGCTTAAATCATCATATGTGTATAATATGTTAATGTCTTCATTGTGTCCTTAAAATACCCCCAAATGAGGTACCTAAACATTTAGACTTGGAAGTCACTAGCTTACTCTTCATGTGCATCATTAGTGTATTGCTTTCCCTCTCTCTCTCTCTCTCTGTCTCTCTGATTCCTACTCCAATCTCTAGCTTGAATTTTATTTATTTATTTACTTACTTACTTAGAGATGGAGTCTCGCATTGTCGCCCAGGCAGAGTGCAATAGTGCGATCTCGACTCACTGCAACCTCCACCTCCTGGGTTCAAGTGATTCTCCTGCCTAAGCCTCCCGAGTAGCTGGGATTACAAGTGCCTGCCACCATGCCCGGCTAATTTTTTGTATTTTTAGTAGAGATGGGGTTTCGTCACATTGGCCAGGCTGGTCTCAAACTCCTGACCTTTTGATGCACTGGCCTCGGCCTCCCAAAGTGCTGAGATTACCAGTGTAAGCCACTGCACCCAGCCTGAACTTTATTTTTAATAGTCTCTTTTATTGTACAGAAAGACAGAGTAGTAAGTGGGGAAAAAGACCTGGGTTTGAATCATAACTTTCTTATTTTATGAGCTATGTAAACTTTTTGGGCTCTAGCTTCCTCATTCATAAAAATGGGGAGAGTATTACCTGTCTTATATTCTTAGAGAGAGAATACCTGATAATTATAGGGGTTGAAGTTGCCATCCTTGTTTTCCCTGTACCAACTCAGAGGTCAGGGCCTTGTCATTATGTCTACCTAAGTGCCCAGTGCAGAGCGTGTACTGTGAGAAGTTGACATTGTGGGTGGACTAGTACAGTGGGTGGGTGGGTGGGTGGGTTGGTGGATAAATGGGGCCCCATCTGTGGCCATCATGTACACCACCCTCCAAGAGCTGACAGGCAAGAACGCTGTAACATGGATGACGGTCATCTTTGCCACCATTTGGTCAACATTTCCAATATTGTATCTAACTTTCCACCATGTTAACATTTTCAAATAATTCTTCCATGTTTAGGAGATTCAGGAAGGGCAGAGACTAAAAATGAAGTATGTGAAAGATTATTTGAGATAGAAATGAATGTTGAGATAATTTTTCTTCTTTGTAGTACCATGAATCTATAGCACTACAAAAATCCACAAAGCTACATGTGTAATATCAGAATTACACATGTAAATTTCACTAAACATTTTTTTAAGCAACATTGGTATTCCTTTGCAGTTGATAATTGCTAACGTTAGCTGAGTACCCAAACTATACCATGTACTGTATTTTATACTTACTAACTTGTTTAATATTTGCCATAAACCAGTCAGGTGGGTATTCTGACCCCCTTTTACAGCTGAAAAAACTGAGGCATAAATTGTTGGCCTTCTTGGAGATCATGGGAAGTGACAGAGTTGGGCATTGATAAATAGGCAGCTTGGCTTCAGAGCCCATACTTCTAATCACCCCTATGCTAAATTTTAAGTTCTAAATAAGTGTTTTCAAAGTGTGATCTGCCAACTTTTTGGTCTCAGAATCACCTGCAAGTCTTCTTAAAATACCTATATCTGAGCTCCACTCCTGATCTACTGAATCAGAGAGCCTGTAGATGGTCCCTAGAAATCAGAATTTTAGCAAGAATTTCAGTATTATTCTAACACATACTAAAGTTTAAGAACCACTGCATGAAATAGTACACAATCTCAAATTGGCCAAAAGTCAAGAATCATGGGATACCAGGTCTTTCCTATTTTCTTCATTGCAAGGACCATTGATGAGCCCCTCTTGAAAATTGAAAGCTTAGCTCATGGAGATCTCTGATTTTTTAGTTTTTATTTTATTTATTTATTCTTTTTTTGAGACAGAGTCTCGCTCTGTCGCCAGACTGGAGTGTAGTGGTACAATCTCAGCTCACTGCAGCCTCTGCCTCCTGGGTTGAAGTGATTCTCCCGCCTCAGCCTCCCAAATAGCTGGGATTACAGGCACCTACTACCATGCCCAGCTCATTTTTGTATTTTTAGTAGAGATGGGATTTCACCATGTTGGCCAGAATGGTCTCAATCTCTTGACCTCGTGATTCACCTGCCTTGGCCTCCCAAAGTACTGGGATTACAGGCATGAGCTACCATGCCCTGCTGAGACCTCTGATTTAATTGAAGTAACAGCAGCCAGTGTAACTATCCCAGTTCTGCTGTAACTTTAGGTTCTAGGGTTCATAAGTACGTTTCTGCACGTTCCTGAGACATTAATTTCTAACAGATTAATTTCCTTTATTTATCTTGTCTGGTCTTGGGCAGCTTCTAAGGATCTGTTATCCTGGCAAGAAGCTCAGGGCTCTTCATGAAAGAATGTCTGTCCAGAGTCTGCACATTTGGCTTCAAAACTACCTTCCCCATAGCTCTCCACTTCTGCATTATTCTCTTGACACTCTTTGTCTGAGGATGCATCCACTGGCTCATTTATTCTGATCATGTATCATCCTGTATCACAGAGTCCTTCCCTGGCACACTCCCAGTCCTCTCTACCCCAGCACTCTCACAGGGGTTACCATTTCTGAAATAAACAATCATAAGAGACATCCCATCTTAGATTTGACTGAGTCAGCCTACCTCCCACCAGATATCTGTCCCAGCTTCACAGTTCCTGTCTGGTGAATTCCCAAGAATCCCTGTGCCTGCAGGGCTGGGCTTGCCTTTCTTTCCCTTCAACTTGCCCTCCCTTCCAGGATTGTGGTCCTGCCCCTAAACTCCATCTGGAATTCAGACTCTGGATTTGCACTCTATTTTCACTTCTTGATTTCCTCAATGTTGCATGCTTAGCTCCAGACACACTTTTTTTTTTTTAGTTGCTATAGGAGGACTCCTTTCTTGATTCAGGATTATTTTTGTTCCATGTGTTATCTCTTGGTTTGGAACATTCCCTGTCTCCTCATCTTTCACTTGGTAACTCCTTCTTAAATGTTGACTCCAATGTCTCTTCCTCCTTTAGGCCCTCTCAATATTTGGCCAAATTTCCTCCTGTGACATATGAACCATTCTGTAGTTCTGCAATCACAGAGCTCACTACATGATGGCATCATTACTTTTTTACCTCCACCTAGTCCCTCCTAGGTTTTAAGCTTCCTAATGGCAGGATGTCCATCTTCCCCTTAGATCCTTAGTGGCCAGTGCACAGTTGTTGTTCAGTAAACATGTACTAAATAAGTGAACAATGAATAATGCTTTTCCAAATGCTGGCTAAGTGCCCATCTGAATCAAAATGCTTCTTGCTCTGGCTTGAAACAATGCTATGTTCTGATGCCCAATTCATACCCTTATAACACTTTGCTTGGCTCTCTACACTCCAGCAGTGGCATTTGTTGCTATACCTTTCAGATACTGCATCTGATCAGTGGGACTTCCCCAAAGGGGAAGCAATTGGTTTCCTTGCCATTGGGTTTGTCTGATTCCACACCTGCTCCTTTACAATCTACACTTTCCTATTCTGGTTTACATCCTGTAGACAGGATGTAGACTACCTCAAAGATGGTTCCCAGTGGTTTTCACTTCCTGGTATTCTTGCCTGCGTGTACATTCAATTACATCCTGTAATCAACCAGAAGTTGTAGAAATGATGAAATATGGCTTCCAAGGTTAGGTCATAAAAGATGTTATGGCTTATACCTCATTGTCTCTTGGATTCCTATCTTTGGGGGAAGCCAGCTGCCATGTCATGAGGATTCCCAAGCCACCCTTGGAAGGAACTGTGGCTTCTTGCCAAGAGCCAGTTTCAATTTGTGAACATGTGAATGAGACATTCTGGAAGGAGATCTTTTAGCTTTGTTCAAACTGATGACTGCAGCCTTGGCAAGCATCTTGACTGCAACCACCAACCAGCCAAGTGACTCCTGAATTCCTGATCAATAGAAACTGTGCAATAATAAATGTTTATTGTTGTTATAAGTTACTAGGTTTGGAAATTTGTTACACAACAATATATAATTAAGAGTCTTATCAATCCTTGTTTCATCAGTGGCATCGAGACTACTCAGCCAACCATGAAAGCAGTCTTAATAGGCTGATGAACCTTCATTAAGACATATGAAAACCTGACCAAGAAGTTTACATACACACAGACACACACACACACCCCAAAAGGTGTCCCCCTCACTCCCCATAGGTCCTACCTGAATCAAATTGTTGGCCCATTTAAACATAATACATATGACAAGGTAAAATTTGGCTCCAAAAGAAACAAAATAAAACATAATACCTATGTGTGGCTTCAAATGCAATACTAAGTCTATATCTCCAGAAAATTCACTAGTCAACCTGGAAGAAAAGAGTTGTAAGAGGGCCTAACATTGGTGCAATAATAAAGGGGCATCCATATAAGGATAGATACTAGAATTTTTTAACCTAGAAGATAAAGATGGAAAGGAAATAGAATTTAAGTCCTTAATATTCTATAGGATTTGGACAAGTTAAAGAGGAATTGTTCCTCTGCTGTCAGTGTGAATGCTTACACCTCTAACAGTATAGTATTTGTGGATGTCTTGTCTATATTTGGATTATTTAAAAAATGATCCACACCATGAAATAAATATAGTTTTAACAAATCATATAAAATGGCAAGTTGGAAATAGAAGCATGCATGCAAAGCTTATAAAAATTATAAGCTTCAAGGAAGATGACATAAGAAGGTCATCCCATCCTCTTATTGATTAGCGCTTAGTCTTAATGTCTCAGATGGATACCTTCTGAGAACATTCTCATAGTCTTGCAATTCTCCTCATCCAAATCAGCTTTCTTACCAGTGCTCTTACTTCTGCTATTCCCCTTTCCCAATTCATTCTCCACAAGGCAGCTGGCATATTTACTGAAAACCATGAAATAAGTGAGTCTCCTTTGCTTAAATCTTCAGTCCCTTTTCATTGCTCTTCCTCTGAAACAATCCCTCCTGTGACTTTTCAGACCCTGCAGTCCTGGGTCTAACTTCATCATCCTGCCTTCTTCCTTTTCCAGCCATCTTCCAATGACTTCCTATCTCCGGCTTTGGCAGCGGGAGTGCCTCCTGTGACTGATTCATTCTCCTCCTTCAGGTTGCAGTTTAACTCCCACCTTCCAGAAAGGTCTTCACAGAGAATCCCTTTGAAAGCATTCTATACAGGTTGTGTTACTTGATTACAAGGTTGATTTCCTTTGCACCATTTATTCTTATCTAAAATTACATATTTTTTTCTTACTTGTGTATTATTCATTTATAACACCAGTCTGTGGTTTCTAGAGGCTTGCAAGTATGGGGGTAGGGAGGATAGAGAAAAGTGGGCTAATGGATACACAGTTACAGCCAGATTGGAATAATAAGTTCTAGTATTCTAATAGTACTGTAGGATGACTGTAGTTAACCATAATTCATTGTATATTTTCAAATAGCTAGAAGAGAGGATTTTGAATGTTACCAACATAAACGATAAATATTTGAGGGAATGGATATGCTAATTACTCTGATTTCATCACTACACATTGTATATGTGTATCAAAATATCACTCTGTACCCCATAAATATATACAGTTATTATGTGTCAATTATAATAACAAAATCTGTAAACTTCAAATGTCATGTTCATCATTTTACTCCCCAAACCTAGCATAGTTCTTGACATTTATAATAATACTTATTGCTTCTTTTATGGTATTAGATATATTATCATTATTAGAGCAATGAATAAGACAAAATAGACAATGAAACTGCTAGATATTTCCTGGCAGATTTCCATAACCAACACCATTTACAATCTCTTCCCTTACTCTTTTCCTTCCTCCTCTGTCCTTCACCCAACTTCTTCTCTCTCTCTCTCTCATTTCTCTATGTCTTGCAATATCTAAAGCTTTAGTTTTACACTTCACTGTTCACAAAGAGTCGAGGCAATTCTATTGTGTGCTCTTAGGTCTTGGTGGAAAGACTGTATGAGTTTATTAATTGTTGCGAGAATTCAGGGACCCCGAACGGAGGGACTGGCGGAAGCCATGGCAGAAGAACATAAATTGTGAAGATTTCATGGACATTTATTAGTTCCCCAAATTAATACTTTTATAATTTATTACGCCTGTCTTTACTGCAATCTCTGAACATAAACTGTGAAGATTTCATGGACAGTTATCACTTCCCCAATCATTTCCTTGTGATTTCCTATGCCTGTCTTTAATCTCTTCTTCCCATCATCTTCTTTATAATTTGAGGAGGATATATGTCACCTCAGGACCCTGTGATGATTGCGTTAACTGCACAAATTGTAGAGCATGTGTGTTTGAACAATATGAAATCTGGGCATCATGAAAAAAGAATAGGATAACAGCGGTGTTCAGGGAACAAGGGAGGCAACTTTGAACTGGCCGCTGATGAGCCGGACAGAACAGAGTCATATTTCTCCTCTTTCAAAAGCAAATAGGAAAAATATTACTGAATTCTTTTTCTCAGCAAGGAACATCCCTGAGGAAGAGAATGCACCCCTGAGGGCAGGCCTATAAATGGTCCCCTTGGAAGTGTGCCATCTTTTCTGGTCGAAACAGAAGGGATGAAATAAGCCCCGGTCTCCTGTAGTGCTCCCAGGCTTATTAGGACAAAGAAAAATTCCCACCTAATACATTTTGGTCAGGTTGTCTGCTCTCAAAACCTGTTTCCTGATAAGATGTTATCAATGACAATGCGTGCCCAAAATTTCATTAGCAATTTTAATTTCGCCCCATCCGGTGGTCCTGTGATCTCGCCCTGCCTCCATTTGCTTTGTGATATTTTATTACCTTGTGAAGTATGTGATCTCTGTGACCCACACCCTATTCGTGCACTCCCTCCCCTTTTGAAAATCACTAATAAAAACTTGCTCATTTTACGGCTCGGGGAACATCACAGATCCTGCTAAGATGTGATGTCTCCCCCGGAAACCCAGCTTTAAATTTCTCTCTCTTGTACTCTTTCCCTTTATTTCTCAAACCAGCTGAGACACCCAGGAAATAGAAAAGAACCCACATAACCATCGGGAAAGGGTTCTCCCGATAATTAATAACTGCTGCTTCTCCAAGTGCCTTGGTTTCTCTTTCAGAACAATGACCATGCATTTTCTATTTGGTGAAGCCTTTTGACATACTTAATTCAATGGTATTTTTCTGTTGTGGAGTATTATTAGTCTGTGACAGAAAGTGCTGAGGGAGTGAAGGAAAGTGCCATGGTTGGCAGTACTATTAATAGCAATTTGGGGAATTGAGACCTACAGGACTAAGACTTTGGTTCAACCTGAGAACATGACATCTGTGCTGGCCAGGAACAACAAGCTTTCTGGTAGCATTGCCTCCAAACGTTTACTGAATATTTTTTTTCACTTGACCAAATGGCAGGTTAATATGACCTGAATTAAAATCTAATAAAACAAACAATAACCTTTTATTTGTTAAGTTGCTTGTGTATTAGATTTTTGATAAATTTTCATTTTATTACTGCTTTCATGAAATTTATTACATGTTTTTTATTAAGATAAAGAAAGAATTCTTTTGATTTTCATTTTTATTCATATTTTCCCATATACACATGTTGCTGGTATAATAATGTTTTGCATAATGATAAAATATTGGAATAAAAATCAAGGTCTGAGATAATGGCTATTGTGGCAACTTTAAAATTGGGAACCAAGAGATAAGTATTAAGATAAGATTAAAAAAAATTTTATCTTCCATAAGGTTAGAAAAAAGTATACCGTAGATTTATTTAGCAGACTTTACTTACAACAGGGCTTCCTAATCAATTATCAGTAATCAAAACTGAGTGCATATACACAATTCCATATCTACAATGCTGAAGTCTAGTGGTCTGAAAATGAAAAGTTTTTGTTTGCTTTTGTGACAAGCCAATTTGGCAACAAAATCTAACCTGAACTGATGCAAAGCTGTTAATAATCTTTATCCAAATGAAGGTGAATAGCCATCATTTTACAGAAGAAATATTAATGTGCTTAATTTGGAGTTGTTGCCCCAACACCTATTGGAAATATTATTTAAAAAGAGCTTGTGCAATTTATTACCTTTGAAAGAATATGAAAAGAGTGAATTCAGTAACATGTGACATGCAATCCCAAGGTTTTTGAATGGGGGATTGAGGACCTATATCATAAAATCATAAATATTTGATTTGGAAAGTACCTAAAATATAATATATTGCAACCTCCTCATTTTATGAATGAAGACTCAGTCCAGAGAAGTGCAGTGACCTGCCAAAGGTCTTACTATTTGGTTAGTAGCAGAGATAGAAATAGACTCCAAACCCCAGGTGCTCAAGTCCTCGGCTCCTTCTACTCACAGCCCTTTAATGAGCTCTTCCTCAGTGGCTGAGATTTCTAAACAAGTGAAATATACATGAGTGTGTCCTTCATCAAGTCTCACTGTGTCCATGTGGAAGTACATGCAAAATTGGGCACATATCTACTTTAAAAGAAACATGTCCCTCTCTTCTCTTCTCAAATCTGTTCCTGTAACATTATTTCACTAATCAGCACAGCCTTGCCTGATTTGTTAGGCACTGTTACAAATGCTAAAAAGGCAAAGTCCTTCATCTTACCCTTTAGTTTAACTTCATTGTTTAACAAGTTTCTATTAAAAATACTTCATTAGTTCTCCAGGAATTTACAGCCATCTCCTCTGTGCCCCGAATGGTAGAAGGACTAAATCGGCGATTTTCAGCCAGGGGCAAATTTGCCCTTCAGGGAATGCTTGACAATGACTAGAGACATAATTGGTTGTCACAACTTGGCATGTTTTACTGCCATTTAGTGGGTAGAGGCCAGGGGTGCTACTAAACACTTTATAATGCAAAATACAACCCCTGACCTGAAAGGTAAATAGTGCCAAGATCAAGAAACTCCAAGACAAAAATACATACTATTATCCTTTTCTTCAGAGACTATATACTCTAACTGGAAAATAACAACTTAACATTCATGAAATTAATTAGAATAATTAAGTACAAAATTCAGCGGTCTCAAGATTTAGAGTCAGAAGACCAAAGTTCAAGCCTCACCCTAATACTTCCTTTGTGACCTTTGGAAAATTATTTAAACATTTGGGGCCTGTTTTCTTATCTCTAAAGTAGGACTATTGATAACCAGCTAAATTATTTCATGGGCATGCTGTGGGTATCAAATGAGATAGTGTCTGTGAAAATACTTTGACAACTGCTTTATGTAAACATAAAGCATAGACAGACGTATTTCACACTTATCAACCTAGCACTGAACTTGAGAAGTGTCTACCCTGATCTCAGTGAACTACACTGTCAGAGGCATGTGAACCAGAGCACCTCCATCTTAAATAGGAGCTAGGTAAAATGAGGCCGAAACCTACTGGGCTGCGTTCCCAGATGGTTAAGGCATTCTAAGTTACAGGATGAGATAGGAGGTCAACACAAAATACAGGTCCTAAAGAACTTGCTGATAAAACAGGTTGCAATAAAGAAGGTAGCCAAAAGCCACCAAAACCAAAATGGCCACAAGAGTGACCTCTGGTCATCCTCACTGATGTGCTCCCACCAGCACCATGGCAGTTTACAAATGCCATGGTAACATCAGGGAGCTACCCCATATGGTCTCAAAAGGGAAGGCATGAATAATCCACCCCTTGTTTAGCATATCATCAGGAAGTAACCATAAAAATGGGCAACAAGCAGCCCTCAGGGCTGCTCTGTCTATGGAGTAGCCGCTCTTTTATCGCTTTACTTTCTTAATAAACTTCCTTTCACTTGGCACTGTGGCCTCACCCTGAATTCTTTCTTGTATGAGATCCAAGAACCCTCTCTTGAGGTCTCGATTGGGACCCCTTTCCTGTAACATGTTCCTGGCGACTACAAAGGGATTATGTAGTGCGGAAATCCTGACCCAACGGCTACCTTTGGGGAAGTGTTAGGGTCCCGTGACATCTTTCTGACAACCACAGAAGCGACTATACTGCAGAAACCTCCTACCCAAAGGCTAACTTTGGGTAAGTGGTGGGGTCCAGTAACATCTTTCTCGCAAACCACAAAAGGGACAATACTGAGGCCACCCTGACCCAAAGGCAATAGATTGGAGCACTGATTGGATGACTTTGGATAAGTGGTGGGGTACCCAGATAACGAATGGGATTGGGTTAGAGGACCAACTTAACAGAGTCAGAGTCTCTCCTACGACAGAGTGGTTTAGAGGCCCCTCTTAATAAAATGCAAGGAAGCTCGACCGACCTTGGGTTAGAGGCCCGACTTAGGAGGGTTAGAGTCCCTTCTTAGATTTAGGGCGTTAGAGGCCCCTCTCAGTAAACTCCCTCTCAGCTAAGAAAAAGTTTGGAGCTATGGGATGTTAACTTCTATTCTCTTTGGATTAAGCTGCCTTGAACTAACTCTTTGTTGATGGCCGTGGGTGACAGAGTTAGGCATGTACAGGATCATGGGACATGGGGAGCCTTTTTCTCTCCCAAAAGGAGAAACTTGAGAGCTAATGAAACTGCTGGGAAAAAATAAAAACTCTTCATGACATCAGCCTCCTGAAATTTTCAATGTCACTGCAGTGGGTGGGTTTTTCTCTGGCCTCCCTGAGAATTTTGCCTTCCCTGCCTGCCACAGGCAATGCTTTTCTTTCTCTCCTTTCCCTTTTTTATCTTTTCTATTACTTAGGGTAACCACCTTGCCCAGAGACCTCGTGTTGAAACTCCTAGTCGGAGGTTGGATTAAAGATGACGGGGCCCATCTGAGGGCAAATTTAAGCCTTGCCAGTTTGATATTGGGTGCTAAACAGAGTGGCTAATGTCTATGTTTTATCACATGTATTTTGCTCTGGCTAGAACAACAACAACAAAAAATTTTCCTTTATGATGTGACTTGGCCCCCAGGGCAATGGTGCTGCAAACTGGATCACTAGGGCTGCTCAGGGAAAGGGAACCTAGAAGCCTGACATGCTGGGAAAAGGGTAAGTATTTCTTACTCATCAGATTTCTGGCTTCTCTCTCTCTGTGCAAACAGTTGAATAAAAGGTTCCAAAAACAGAAATCAGTATTTATCTCCTCTATAAAGTTTAGACTAATGCAAAAAAGAGTTATTTTATTTTTTGAGACAGTTTCCCTCTTGTTGCCCAGGCTGGAGTGCAACCCCCACCTCCCAGGTTCAAGCAATTCTCCTGCTTCAACTTCCCAAGTAGCTGGGATTACAGGCATGTACCACAATGCCCAGCTAATTTTGAATTTTTAGTAGAGATGAGGTTTTTCCATGTTGGTCAGGCTAGTCTCGAACTCCGGACTTCAGGTGATCTGCCCACCTCAGCCTCCCAAAATGCTGGCATTATAGGCGTGAGCCACTGCGCCCAACTGAGAATTCTAAGGCTAGTCTTAAGCTGGTGTATTTTGTGCTATGAATTTGTTTATCTTTAGGCTAAAACATGGGCTTAGAACACCTGAAGCCTATTTTTCGTTTTTGTTTTTTTTTGTTTTTTTTTGTTTTGTTGTTGTTATTGTTTTGAGACAGAGTCTCGCTCTGTCGCCCAGGCTGGAGTGCAGTGGCCGGATCTCAGCTCACTGCAAGCTCCGCCTTCCGGGTTCACGCCATTCTCCTGCCTCAGCCTCCCGAGTAGCTGGGACTACATGCACCCGCCACCTCACCCGGCTACTTTTTTTGTATTTTTTTTAGTAGAGACGGGGTTTCACCATGTTAGCCAGGATGATCTCTATCTCCTGACCTCGTGATCCGCCCGTCTGGGCCTCCCAAAGTGCTGGGATTACAGGCTTGAGCCACCGTGCCCGCCAAGCCTGCTTTTCAAGACGACCCAGCAAGCTGGTCACTAACAAACTTGGCTTCAGGTCCCTGAAACAAAGAGAAAAACTGGCTGAAGTCCCTGCCTTGTTGTATGTCCTCAGGAGCTTGATCTTTTAACCGTGTGGTGGTGCTTTCTTTTGGTTTCCGCCTTCAGGGAACAGGAATTTTAAGGTTCATGTCATAGTTAGCTCTAAAAATCATATAAAATAATTAAAAACATTTTCAATCTCAAAATTACCTACTCTGGGCTTCTTCTGGTGGGGGGCGGAGGTGGTTGGCGGGGGCAGGAGTAGAGACTGTCCTGTACTGTAACTCAGTAGTTAAGGTTTTGCACTTTCACGATAACTGTGCAGATTCAATTCTCCACCTAGGAAGTAAGTCATTTCTGGTTTAGTATCTGAGTGACCTTGTCTATTCTCTTCTCCTCCATGGACTGTCTTAAATTTTCCTTTCTCTAAGCACCTAGGAGGTTACCTTTGTTCAAGTTGAGAAGCTAGAAATATTGGCCGCTTGGCATGGCTAAAGTCGGGTAATAAGAGATCTGAAAGGATTTTTTTTTTTTCTTTGAGATGGAGTCTGGCTGTGTCGCCCAGGCTGGAGTGCAAGCTTCTCCTCCCGGGTTCACACCATTCTCTTGCCTCAGCCTCCCAAGTAGCTGGGACTACAGGCGCCCGTCACCACCCCGGCTAATTTTGTTTTTGTATTTTTAGTGGAGATGGGGTTTCACCGTGTTAGCCAGGATGGTCTCTTATCTCCTGAAGTCGTGATCTGCCTCCCTCGGCCTCCCAAAGTGCTGGGATTACAGGTGTGAGCCACCGCACCCTGCTGAGATCTGAAATGATTTTTTAAAAGAGCACTACGGTTAAAAGTCAGCTTAATTAAAAGTGGATGAACAAGCTATAGGTATATTTAAAAGGCCTTTATGTTTTTCTCTTCTTGGAACTTGTTTCTCTGGAAAAGTTTTTTTTCTTCTCAGTCAACTGAATTATGTTTCTCTCTTTCTATTGTCTTGCCACTCTTAATGCACACACGAGAGGCCCTAAAATAACTTCTGGTAGCCTGGGACTCCTTGGGAAAAACAGAGGAGGCACCCTGTTTTGGGAAAAAAAACTTCTGTTTTTCTCATGAAACCCTGGAAATTAAAAGCAGGTAAATCCCTCTCAAAATCAAAGGTTCTGTTCTGTTTTGCATTGTGTTATCTGATGGTTTTGAGTTTTGGGGGGTATCAGAAATTACTTCACATTATGAGAGAGTGTTGGTGTGTAATAACTAGGTAGGAAATATACTTTAAGGGATAGCTAATAGTAGTTATGGAGGGACACTTGACCAAATCTTTGCACATTTGGATGAGAGAAGCATGCTTTTGTCCACCTGGAAGATAAGGAAACACCTCTACTCTGAATGGGAGATGGGAATCCCATGAGGGATGGGCTGATTACAAAATGGGCTCATTGGATTTGGGTTGCCTTGCAATGCAATGCAGAGTAGAAGTACTGCTCTGTCTTCTCCCGTACTATTTCCCTCCTTTTGGGGATCCAGGAACCAGTGTAAAATGACACTCTTGCTTCTGGGGATCTGTCTTTGCCTTCAGCTGCTTCTTTGCTGCTTATTTGGTCCAGAAAGGCATGCTTTTCTGGCCCTGATCCTCTATGGGCTCCACCCTGAAGCCAGTCATCTAATTAAAAAACTGGCAAATGAAAAATCTTACAAGCGCTGGATCTTCTGTCTATGTATTTATATATGTTGTATGTTTATATATAAAAGAACTCTAATTAATTGGCTTGGAAAAATAAGTGCTTAAATCAAATAGTTTGTCAGAAAAATAGGAATTTTAATGCCTTTTTGTTCACATGACTTTAGTAATCTTTAGGAAAAGACAGTTTTAAAGATTATTGGTAATATAAAATGCCTTGAAAATGTAGATATTTGGTCTAAATTAAGGTCAGATGTCAAATTTGCTAAATGCTTCAAGGTCACACTGTTTCTTTGACTTTTGAAAACTGTTCAATCTGGGGACATGTTGAATTAGCCATGCCCCCTAATTATACAAGGAAGATTATAAAGAAAGAGATTTTATATAAGAAAGGATCTTATATGGTAAATTCTTGTCCTAAAGTAAAATGACTGTTTTTTTAAAAGGAGGGATGTTTAGGGCAAGTCAGAAAGTCCAAGAATATTTCATATGGTCTGTGTAAGTCATAAAAGGATTTGTGCAAGGAAATTTATGTGAGAAATGTACATTTCAAAGGTTGTTAGACCACCTCAATGCTTCATAAAATGCCACTATCACTCTTATTGTAAAACTTGCCTGCTTAAGTAAGGTAAGTCCTGGGACATGTGGAGTTAGCCACAGCCCCTAGCTATGCTGGAGAGTGAGCTATTACATGCACTTCTGCCTGGTGTGTCCTAGGCTAGGCTCCACACCTAGTACATAATTAAAACCTCAAATTTACCAAGGTTTTCATCAAAAATAGAAGTTGCTAAGAGTTAACATTATAACATGTAATTAAAATTACTAAAGAAACAATTTTACATGAAAGGTGTGAAAAGAAAGTAAATAGTATTTTGGTGAAAGATTATAAGAAGTTGTAGGATTTTTTTCTGCCTAGAATAAAGTATTAAAGAATTGTTTTAAGTAAAACAATATCTAAAGGTTTAAAGAAGTTGTGGAAGATTTATAAAAATTAATTGTAAGAGATTCTGTGTGTGAACATACTGGCTAAACTTAAAAGAGTATTATTCAGTTTTTCTGTAAGTTAAACATTGGAAGAGAAGCACAACAGATTTTTCTTAGAGCATTAATCTGCTGTTTTGCAAAAAATGTAAAGGGTTATAAAAGGTTTATAAGACTATTACCTTGTGGTTAAACATTAAAATTGATTAAATATGTCTATAAGGTTTTATGAAAAATTGGGTTTAACATAGTACATTAATGTAAAGGTAAAATTTGGCTTATTTGGTATAAAATCATACAGGAAGCATTATCAAATGTGAAATAGTGTTTTGCTTTCTTTGGACTGCATTTGCATAAATGTTTTATTGGTATATGTTTCAAAGTTATGGGAAACTCCTATAATTCTAACATGAATTAGTGTATGTTGTTAATAATTATAATTATTATGTAAAATTTTGTGTGCCACAGAAGTAACTAAATTTTGTTATCAATTTTGGCTTTAATAGTGGCTAGAACTTTTTATCATCCACAGACAACTGTTGGCTTGTTTTAATCCTCTTTAGAAGGTGGTTTATATAACCAACTATAGAACTCTTGCAAGCATTCTTAAATGCAGGTACAATGGCTCATGCCTGTAATCCCAGCACTTTGGGAGGCCGAGGTGGGTGGATCACCTGAGGTGGGGAGTTTGAGACCAGCCTGACCAACATGCAGAAACCCCATCTCTACTAAAAATACAAAAATTATCTGGGCGTGGTGGTGCATGCCTGTAATCCCAGCTACTTGGGAGGCTGAGGCAGGAGAATCACTTGAACCTGGGAGGTGGAGGTTGCGGTGAGCCGAGATTGCACCATTGCATTCCAGCCTGGGCAACAAGAGCAAAACTCCATCTCAAAAAAAAAAAGCAGGTTTTTTGATAACTTTGGAGATTGTGACATCAGAATAAAAGAAAAAACTTTCAGAACTCTCATAGAGAACTGAAATATTCATAACTATTGAACGGAAGTTAACTACATGGCCTAAACTAAAGAAGTTTAGTCTTTTCAACTTTGCTTAAAACGTTGCTGATCCTTTGTTTTGTTTTTCAGAGTCAAGGAAACTTTTGAGCTATTTACAGCTTTTAACAGTTGAGTATACTCCTATGAACAAAATTTGGAGCATATTCATTTCTCTCTACCAGATTTTTCCAGAATTTGGAAACTAGTTGTGAGTATTCTTAACTTATGGCAACATAGTTATTTGCACAGGTGCAATGAGAATCTGTTTTCCTTTGTAACAGGACACAATTGGAGAAATTGGTTATTTTGCCAAGGCCTTGACTGGAATAGTGTGTTTTCCTTTAGGGAATTTAACTTAACTTATAGAGCCACTAAAAACCCTTGGGGAACTGGCCTCATACCTTGCCTACAACAATCCCTGTACAGGGTTTCTAATATATGGTAAGTAAAGAATGTAACTTTCTCACAGGTCTGGGAGCCCCAAGTTATCTCCTCAAAAGGAGAGGAATTTACCCAACTCATAGGTATTTGGCAGGGCTTGACTTTTAAAAAGTCTTATCTGAGATTCCTTATAAAACAGAGTTCCATCAAAGATAATTAAAAAGCCTATATGAAAAATAATTATTCTTGCTGTATTTTATACAAATAATCAGGCCAAGTATAATAAAGCAAATCAGTCTTACTATAATTTGTCTTTAGTAAAACTGGGAAACTGGAGTGAGAAATATTATGTTTCAAAAACTATGGTACACTTGTTATTAAATTCTAGTTTCATTAGTGGTTTTTAAGTTTATTTCTGCAATTTAGGCTGACCCTGCTTATTCCTATAAACCAAACAGTGATCTCTGACTGCTGCTCAGAAGAAACAAGAGGGATGGGTTATATAAAAATCTGGAACAGTATTCTAATCTGGGCACATTACAATTAGCTAACAACTCTGTATCAGCTTAGTTCCAGTAGTTGCCCAGTTCATGAAAAGCCTTCTAATTTAATTTACCTGGAATAACTTTACTTATTTTGCTTTAGTCTTGTGGAATATACTGCTGTTACACTCTTTGTGTAGGAATATGGGACAAGCTTACTGAATGTTTTCTTAAATTATACACTTAATAATCTTCCAGATATCACCTTTTGTTGAAACTCAAGAGTTATGAATGGACCTTACCATACTGATGCTTTCTGACTGAGCTCCTCTCCACCCTGAATGCAAGAGACCCCTCATAGTTAGGCAGGAATACCACTGCCCCTATTCAGCCTGAAGAAGTTACAGAAGGTGGACCTTCATCCTTCTGTAACCCTTAGGATTAAGAGTTGTCTTACAAAAGGGAGGGGGGAAATGTCAGAGGCAAGTGAACCAGAGCAACTCCATCTTAAATAGGAGCTGAGTAAAATAAGGCTGAAACCTACTGGGCTGCATTCCCAGACAGTTAAGGCATTCCAAGTCACAGGATGAGACAGGAGTTCAGCACAAAATACAGGTCATAAAGACTTTGCTGATAAAACAGGTTGCAATAAAGGAGCTGGCCAAAACCCACCAAAACCAAAGTGGTGATGAGAGTGACCTCTGGTTGCCCTCACTGCTACGCTCCCACCAGCACTGTAACAGTTTACAAATGCCATGGTAACATCAGAAGTTACCCTATATGGTCTAAAAAGGGAAAACATGAATAATCCACCCCTTGTTTAGCATATCATCAAGAAGCAACCATAAAAATGGGCAACAAGCAGCCCTTGGGGCTGCACATTCTATGAAGTAGCCGTTCTTTTATCTCTTTATTTTCTTAATAAACTTGCTTTCACTTTGCACTATGGACTCTCCCTGAATCCTTTCTTGTGTGAGAGCCAAGAACCCTCTCTTGGGGTCTGGACTGGGACTCCTTTTCTGTAACAACACCACCATCCATTTGTAATACAAGTTGGGAACCCAATAACATCATTGATCTTCTTCTTTCTCTCCCCAGTTTGTCACTGAGTCTTGAGGAGTGGACATTTTTTTTTTTCTTTTTAAAAGAGGTTAAATGCAGAAATAGAAATCTAAATTAACCTTTCATGCAGGCAGTTACTGATGAGTCTGATGTTGAATCATGGGCTAATACACAACATTCTATGCTGGATTGTCTTCCTCTCCTTCTACCTTGCCCCTCTTCCCCTTGAAATTTCTTCCTTTATCATTTGGGAGGAAATACCCTCCTGGAGGCTCAGTAGGAAGTCCATTGTTTCCTAATACCTCACCACCTTTGTTTTTGGATATAGTTGTTTTCAGAGTGAGAATCAGGATGTGAGCAAAAGCATGTGTTTTTGGATATAGACTCAAAGCCAGGTAAATAGTTGTTTTCAGAGTGAGAATCAGGATGTGAGGAGCAAAGGTATGTGAGGTCCTCAGTTGAGGCCTCGTGAAGGAGAACAGATGGTTTTACGTTGCCAGAGTTCCCTCTGGTTCCTTAAGTTCCCAAACATGAGTCTTTGAGGATGTCTGGTACGTCTTTCTGGAATGCATGAGTTAATTGGCCAGTCTGGGGATGTCTGTCATATTTGTAAGAAGGTACCACAATTTATGACTCTGTGAACTATTTGGCTTTATGCACGTTTAGCATATAAACTCCTATTTATAGCAAAAGACTTACTATGGCTTCATTATTCACTCCTTAAAAGATGTTTTGCTTATGAAGTTACTCCAAACAGTGTAATAAAGACCTTTTCAATGCAATTAAAATATATTTTGATTTACAAACACACATTTCAAAGGCAGATATCTTCTGCTGTGTCAAGTGATATATATGGGGCGGAAGGAAGGACAAATGAGCAGCCCCTGCATTGTTGGAAGAATCATATGTATACACACATTGAAAAAGGAGAAAAAAAGCTTTCTTTTAAAAGCTGATTGATGCAAATCAGTTTATAGAACCAAATCCAATTTCTAAATCCATACTATCTTCATTGTTTATGGTGTACAAATCTCTTTCTACAGTTTAATATGAACATAAATAAATGCAGTAAAGTTATTTACTTATATTTTCTTTTCCTTGATGTTTTGAGCTCTGCGATAGCATAAAATCTCAGCATACAAAAGTTCTTAAGTGAAATGTCCTTTAAAAATTCCTAGCCTCACTTAATGACATATAAATGGTTACAATACAAGCACTGGCTTTTTCCCATAAGACATACATTTTTCCTCTTACACAGGACCACCCATGTTCTGATTTGATCCTAGCCATAAAGCAACAGGGAACAATTTTGCCTGGCTGCAGTAGTTGGCTCAGCCATCATGCCCATCCTTGCACAAAGCCAGACTGGAATCTTCATTCTAACATGAATACTAGGTTACCTTTCTCTTCCCAGGCCATACATCCTTTTGACTAGCTTTCTCCATGTATGAACACCAAAAAGCCTCCTGGTGGTGGGGATGATTGAGGAGCAGGGAGATAAAAACACACTAGATAAATCTCATTTTACAAATTATGAGGAAATCTGGGCTCTAAACTCTAATACAACATAAACTAGCTTATCCCCTTGGATTTTTATATAATTTTCTAGGGCCTTATATCTCATATTTACTAGTTTTAGTGATGTTAATGCTTATGGATGTGCATGGACAGAGCTATCTGATGGGTTTATATGGAGGCTAACTCTAAAACACATACCAGACTGAGACTGACGCTTTAACAATTCCAATAGACTTTCCAGGAAAAACCTCTTTCTAACCCAGAAAATCCCATCCTCTAATTTTTCTTTCATTGAGCTCCATCTAATGGCAATTGCATGCTTTTCAGCAAGGAGGGAAATTCATGGCTTCCAGGTAAACGGTAAACTCTCTCAAGGGTGTCAAGGGAGCTGAGTTTGGGCTTTCTCAGTAACAATAGTAAGCCTTGGGGTTTATCATTTGCTGCATCAGGATTTTACTGATTGGATTGATTTCAGTTCAGGCGCACAGAGAAAGTCAATGCAAGAGAAAGAATGTGCTTTAACTTAATCATATCATAAAGCAACATATCCCTGGTGCACAGCTCCAAGACACATTTGTCAGAGCCGTCCAGCTGTTCTAAATGCCAAGTCAGATAAGGAAATAGCTGACTTGAGACAGAAAACTCCAGGCAGCCTCTAGAACAGCCCTTTACTGCATTGTTTTATAACACTGAGGCAATGTAGAAATGTGCAGAAAATGCACACGGCAGTGGGTATGCATTTCAAGATGAAAACAGTAAGAGCAAAGATCTATGCCTCATTGGTCACTATACTGCTCATAGGAGTGGAGAGACCTGCAGTAACTGTTCCAAGGCTGTCATTCAGTAGCTGCTGAATGCACGCTCTGCTGAGTCACTGGCCTTGGCAAGTCATGTTGGCTGGGACCTGGTAGGCAGGTGATAGAGAAAAAAAAACTGCTCTTTAAACTTAGCTGCTCTTTAAACTAAGTTAGTTCATTTTATAGGACACACTTTTAATTTTAGTTCATCTCTTTACTTCTTATGTTTGAGCCACTCAAACAATATTATGAATATATTTACTTATAAATGTCTTGAGTAATTACAAATAATCAGTCTCCAGGGAGAAGGAGACTTTGACTTTTTCTTCCCTCCCACCAAATGTGTAGGTACATGCAGACACACGCATGCACACATACACACACAGATGTATACACACACACTTACAACTGCCTGCCTAGGGAGAATTTGTGTTTTTTCCTCATAAATGCTGATTTGCAGAAATGAAAGAATCCAATCCTAGATATGGAATAGTACAGAAAAAATGAGTAAGACCCATCCTAGGCACCCCTGTCCCATGTCTGTGACTAAAGGCCTCTCTTGTGCACAGCGCTGTCCTTGCATTCAGCGTGAACTCAGGCTACCATTCGAGGTGGGTTCCTCTAGGAAGCATTGCCAGCTCCCACCTCAGGCCTTTACACCAACTTGTCTAATTGGAAAGATTTTCTATCCTCTGAGTGAGCCAAAAAGTATTTCCGCTGAAAGGCTGTGAAAGGTGGGAATGATACATCCGGAAGCAGCTGTTTGAGTTCCAAAACACCCATCAGGCCAGCTGGAGGTCCCTTTATTATCTCTTTGTTATTGAGATGAAGTTGCTCCTTATAGAAGAAACTGGCTTCTCAAGGGCATTGCATTTCAAGTGTCTTACTATATTTACCCATGTCCAGTAGGAGTGACTTTGCTCTTCCAGTCAAAGGTGACTGATGATCACAATGCCTTGAATATAAAACATGACCTAAGGGCTGGAATTACAGTAAAAGAGAGGCCCCAAATGCAGTCATATATCTCCATTTCAATGAATTTAGGATCATCCTCCTAGCTCCCCAAACCAGATACTTCTTTAATATCTCTGCTACTATTTTGTTTTTTTGGCTATAATTTTTTGTTAAGAAGGAAATTCTTGTCCTGGACAGTCTTCTCCTAGAGGGCAGTAGAATAGCAATTTCTCTAAGGAAATCAGGATTTAAAGAGAGAGAGAAAGTCTCTGTGTCCTTCTATACTGATCTTCTTGTCTACCTTCGAAGTGCCAGATTGTTGCTCAGGAGGAGTTCATAGCATCAGAGGAACTGATCCTTCGCTTATAACCTTACTTCTTTACCCCTCCACAGAAGGCAAGCTCCAAAAGGATTCATTAGCATGCAGATTCCCTTATAACCAACACCCATACTATGTCTCAGACCTAATGGTAATAAGGCGGGCCCATAATCCTCTTCCTTCCCTGAAACAGGGGAAGGTATATTTCCTCAATTCTTCTCATTCATCCACCCACCGGGAAGATTTCAGATTGGCCTAGAAATAAAAGGCTCAGGATATGAGACAATAACACTTAAGCCCTGCTATTCTTCCGACGGCCACAATTCAACAGTGTTTAGGATTGACTGTGCCATCTTATCAGATATTCATTCAGCCTCAAATAACAGAGCTGTCCCAAGAATGGCTTACATTCCTGAGGGTTATTTCCCAGAAACTTGCAGTTTATTTTATTGTCTGCAACTGTATCACCCCTCCAACTCTGAGAGAGTCTAGGAAGTTGAGATTTTTAGTCAGGAACATTGTTACTTTGAAAAATATGAATAAGGTGTTTGGACGAACGGAGGCAAGATGGTGCACTTCCGGATTCTTCTTTACCAACTTTTCCCGCGGGCGGGAAAATGCAGCCGGCGACCTGGGAAGGTGCAGACCAACCGGGCATGCCCCAGGTGAGGTCAATCCAAAGAGACCAAGATTACCTGGTCGCACCTGCGGAACGCCCCCCGACAGGCCCGTGCCCGGCCTGTTGCCCTCCCACTCCTGGAAAAGCCGCTCTGGACGGACGCCACGTGCGGACTTCCCAGCCCCACTCCTGTCGGGATGTCGGGACTGTATCAGGAACCCCGCCCGCCCGAGAGCCCCACTGGGGGACTCTGTCGGCCTTCTTTGCCGGAGGCTGACAGACCTCTCCCCCACACCTTAGTGACCAAAATAAATTTGCAGTTTTGCTCCTACCCTTGCCTACTCGCTGGTTCTTTTGTGCCCACTCTGGTGGTCTTAGAAAAAACAAATCATAAGGAAGCTGGGGGAAGGGGACTGAATTTTGGATAAGGAAATAGTAACTCACGACTGCTACAATTCCAGCATTCATTGTGCTTGGAAAATAGTAAGTTACACATATGTATTAAATGAGGCCCTAAGATGTTAAAACAAAGCATGATCAAAGTCAGAGAACTTATCCTGAAATGATTAGCCCTTTGGGGATGTTACATGTGACTAAGAATGTGTACCCAAGAAAGTTTTATGGGCATAGAGTTAAGCATAAAAATCAAATAACTGATTCAGTTCTACTTCATCCTTGCCTCACTCTGTGAAACACAGAAAGAGAGAGAGAAAACTCAGAATAGGTCTTTAATATGATTCTAGCCATTCTTATAGTAGTGTTATAGCTCTCAAAGTTACATGGACCTTGACATTAGCTCTTTCCTCAATTATGTTTATGAATTCCAAGGGTAATGGTCCTCACCATGTTTCAGATCTGATATCATGTCTATCACTTCATAGAAAGCATCTCAAAAAAGGTACATGACTCATTGTTATTGCCTTGGGAGAGACTTCATTATTTAGCACCTTAATTACAGATGAGTTTTCATATAACAGAGGTGTCCGATGATGTCTTGGACTTCAATGAAACCTTGACAATTCACTTCAACAAGGTTTGTGATGCATCAACTGTATTCCAAGGACTGTGATTGGCCCTGAGAATATAGAGAGGGATTATACACTGCTTCTCTCCTCAAGCAGTTAATTATCCAGTGGTGAGAGATTCCTGATACGGTGAGCATTATCACAGTGGGCAAGTATGATGCTATAAGATGCTGATGGAACTAACCTCATTTGGAAAAGTATTCTCCAGGGTTGTTAGAAAGATCTGAGGTGGGTCTTGGGGCACAGCAGGACTTTATCAAGTAGGAGGTGGTTGAAAATTGCATCTTTTTGCATTTAATTCATATTAAAATCTTTACATTAGCACCAGGCAAGAAAGAAATGCCAGGTATGAAAGAAGTCTGTGTTTGGGAGAATAAAAGTTTGAATTTGAATTAAAATCATGCCTTTAAAGATGATTACTAAACTTGCTGAAGATATAGTCATTAGGCACATCACTGCCACAAAACTAAAGAATGTGAAAAAGATTTTGCAGACTGATAAAACTTTCCAAAGACTAAAGATATAAACTCTCTTTTCCCTTGACCTTTGATGCAGAAAGTTGAGAGTCACAGGCAACCTTCCCATAAATTTGTAATTGTGAGTTGGGAATTGCCATTTGGTGCCTTGGAGAGCAAAACATTACCCAAACTAAGGATTCTCAGATTATAGTCTGCTTAAATGATTTCAAAATACTTAAAAGGATATTTAAAAATTAAGTCAAGTATCTAGCAATTTTCTTCATAATGCAAAATGCTCAGATGTTTATAGAATTTACATTTGGAAAGTTGGAAAGGAGGTAAAAAGCATTGTGACCCAAATCTTCAGACTGAAGCTTTGCCCCTGCTAGGAGAGAACAGCTGCTTCTGTGACAGTCTAAGAAAGAATTCATGCCCCCTCCAACCTCTACTCTAATCTCTTTTCTCTGACTAACATCAGGGGAGCAGAGATAATCTAGCTCAGAAGTCACATGGAGGTTGATGTTACAAGAGACCAAATATCCAAACTGTAGTCAATCAAAGCACATGATATGGTTGTAGATGACTGACCCAATTGGAGCTTAAAATGATAGTACAGGCGAGATGCCTTGGCACTCTGTGTATAATAGTTAGATATTTTATTCCCTCCTAGATACTCTGTGTTGCTGTTTGTTTTTTAAACTCCAGTCAGCTTGGAAGTTTCAAGTTGTGTTTTTTCGTTTTTCAAAGCTCTGATGTGTGTTCCACATAGAGGTATCCAGATTTAGCACATCTTTGGCTTGAGAGAGCGTGCTAAATGTTTTATAGCATATTTACTGTGGTGTTACTTTAACTTAGTTGTGGGTTGCAACCGAGCATGGCACAACTGCTTGTTTCATTGTGTGTGTGTGTGTGTGTTCTTTTGCACTGCTTTTCGCCTCTTCATGGGAAATTTATACACAAGCCAGGCTGATGATTGGTTCCCTAGTGAGAATAGCTCACACTTGCCTCTGGGAATGTAGGAAATGGAGCAACCTCAGTGTCTCTCAAAATAAGTTAAGCATTTATACATAACTTGTGTCCAAATGTTATCAGACAATTAAGACAAAAGGACATTTCAATATAATGAATTGAAATTGCAGCTTTGACTTTTGAACTGGAATCATTGAAATGTCCTATCCTCCCTTAACTCTGTGTTTTATAAAAAACTAATCTATTATAGGTATGACAGATTAAGGACAACAGTCTCCCTGGGTCCTCTCCAGCAGTTCCCTTGGTGAAGGTCCTCTCCTGTGTGACCATTAATGGGCTGGAGCTCCTTAGCACTCAAATATTCCTAACTGTACCCAGAGGCCAAAGCACATGCAAGGGAACTGAGGGTGACAGATGGGGAAGCAGAAATCCTTCTCGGCAACAACCATTTCTTCTAAGAGGCATTTTTCCTGTTTGGCTGGCTCAGAGAGCATTCTATTTTTTTTTTTTCATGGAGTGTGTAGACAGCTTTCTGCAACACCTATTTTCTTGTTTATTGAAATTAGGAATCAGATGTATATGAAAAATAAAAATATTCCAAATAGGTAATTTTAAGATTTATAGACCTCAAAAATAATGTAATATCAGTCATTTAAAAAACCCATTAATTCTGGGATATTCAAATATTGCTTGATACAGAGGAGATCTCTTAAATAGAAACTTTTTTTTTTTTTGAGATGGAGTCTCCCTCTCTTACCCAGGCTGGAGTGCAGTGGCGTAATCTCAGCTAACTGCAACCTCCACCTCCTGGGTTCAAGCGATTCTCCTGCCTCAGCCTCCCAAGTAGTTGGGACTTTAGGTGCGTGCCACCACGCCCAGCTAATTTTTGTATTTTTAGTAGAAAAGGGGTTGTACCATGTTGGCCAGGCTGGTCTCCAACACCTGACCTCAGGTGATCTGTCTGCCTTGGCCTCCCAAAGTGCTGGGATTACAGGCATGAGCCACCATGCCAGGCCTTAAATAGAAACATTTTGCACGATATTTCCTTGTTTATATATGAAAATCTGATATAGATCAAACAATAATCAGCTGATTAGCAGATCGTACTATGTTGCAATTAACTCTAGCCCAAGTTAATTGTTTATTTAAATTAGGATGTTATTATCTTTACAAGGTATGTTTGCTAGGGATGCCATAACAAAGTACCACAGACAGAGTAATTTAAATACGAAAAATTTATTTTCTCATAATTTTGGAGGCTAGAAGTCTGAGATCAAGGTGTCTGCAGGGTTGATTTCTTCTGAAACCTCTGTTCCTGACTACATTATAGATGGCCATCTTCTCCCTGTGGCCTCACATTATCTTCCTTCTGTGTCCTCATCTTTTCTTATAAGGATATGAGACATTGGATTAGGGCCCACCCTAATGACCTCATTTTAACTTAATTACCTCTTAAAGACCCTATCTCTAAATATAGTAAATTCCGAGGTTAGGACTTATACGAGTTTGCAAGTTGGTGTGGCTTGGCTGTGTCCCCACTCAAATCTCATTTTGAATTGTAGCTCCCACAATTCCCATGTGTAATAGGAGGGACCTGGTGGGAGGTAATTTGATCATGGGGGCGGATCTTTCCTGTGTTATTCTTGTGATAGTCAGTAAGTCTCATGAGATCTGATGGTTTTGTAAAGGGGAGTTTCGGGGCACAAGTTCGCTTCTCTTGTCTGCCACCATGTGAGATGTTTTTTTCACCTTCTGCCATGATTGGAGGCCTCCCCAGCCACGTGAAACTGTGAGTCCATTAAGCTTCTTTCTTCTGTAAATTACCCAGTCTTGGGTATATCTTTATCAGCAGTGTGAAAATGAACTAATACAGAGGTACATAACTTATTTTCAAACACGAGGTATTAGCAAGCAAAATAAATTTGCAAATACATAAATTTTTCTAAGCTTACTACATTTCAGGCAATGGGATAATTGTTTTATGTACATATATTTCATATACTTCTTACAATGACTTGAAAAGCTAGATTGTTAGAATCTCCATTTTACAAATGAGAAAAGTTGGGCTAAAAAAGTTCATAAATGTTCTCAAATCTATAGAGAATGAATTCTCAAAACCATGTCTGTACATTATCTCCAGAAAGTGCAAAAATTACTGTTATGCTCCTGTAGGAGTGAAGGGAAATTTCCTTCTACTCTGTTTTGATAATTTGCATCTCTGGAATAAACTGACAGTAGACAGATTAACAAGAGGAAAAGCACACAAATTTATTACGTGCAAATGCCCAGGAGCCTCACAAAATAGAAAACTCAAAGAAGGGCCAGATGGCTGAAGTTTAAATAGCAATGTTTTTAAGAGACAGGGTCTTGCTCTATCACCCAGGCTGAAGCGCAGTGGTGTGATAATAGCTCTCACTGCTGCCTCAAACTCCTGGGCTCAAGTGATCCTCCTGCCTCAGCCTCCTGAGTAGCTGAGACTACAGGTGCATGCCACCATGCCAGGCTATAAGTGGTATTTTGAGCTACAGAAAGAAATAGAGGCTTAGGACTTCTTCATGTGAGATGTCAACACAAGCTGTGAAAGGGTGAGGAGAGGAAATGTATGGTAAGCAAAGGTATTTTGTTATGCAGGTAGTCTCTCAGTCCGCAGAAGAATAGGTGGTATCAGTGACCTTTAGTCTTCTTTCCTATGAGTTAATCTTCCCTGTTTGATGGACTTTCAGGGCAGGAGCTCACGACAATTACATACTTTTGAGAGGAACTTCTGTTAGTCAAATAAGCAAACTTCAGGGAAAGCCCCTCCCTGCACTTGGAGGAGAAAGAGGGATGAGAGATAGGAGGGCAGAAGAGGATCAGAGACCTTGGTTCTTCTTTCGTTCAAAGTACTCAGCATTGCAAAGCACCATACTTTGGGATAGTGTTTTCTGAGCCCCAGCACTCCTTTGCAATTTACCCAAGGTTACACAGCTGGTTGGCAGCCAATGCAGGCCTCCTGATTCCTTGTGCAACACTGATATGCAAATAGCAAATAATATTAAATAAATCTATAAACAAATGTAGATTTTAGTGAAGCAGGAAAATTTCCCTGACCCCTTTGTGGGCTGGAACTAGAGCGTGAGCATGGGAACTAGCTGGTGCTTCAGTGCTAGCAGGGGCAAACTCCACTCACTCAAACCCGCTGTGCTCTATTCCTTGTAGAAGGGAGTATGTAGGTGAGCAAGTACAGGAACCTGGGTGAGTGCTTTTGGCTGTTGGCAGGAATGAACTCTGTATAGGCCCTGTGGCTGCATCTAGTAGGGGTGCCTGCAAACCCTGAAGCCCCAGAAGAGTGTTACAGTCCATGTCCTGTTAGCTTTGTCACATGTGGACAGCTTAAGTGTTAACACCTCAATGAAGGGTCAGTGTGACAGTCTTTTGCACCTGCACCCAAGTTCTCATCCAGTATCCAGGAAGAATGAGGTCATATGAACAAACTTGAAGGATGGTAAATGTGGAGGATCTTATTGCCAATGAAAGTGACACTCAGTGGAAAGGGGAGATGAAAAAGGGATGGAGCAGGAAGGTAACTTTCTCCTAGAGTCTGGCTGTCTCCAGCTGGACTCCTCTCTGAAGCTATGCCATCAAGCTGGCCCTCTGAAGTCAAGCTGCTTCTCTCCAGCTGTAGCCTCTGACATCCATTGTTTCTCCTCTCTTCTGCTAGTGGAGCCTGTGGTTTTTATGGACACAGTATGTGGGGCAGGGCAGGCCATAGATGGTTTTGAAAAAGGCAACATTTGAGCAGGAAAACAGGAATGTATGTCTCACCTTGGGCTGTGGTTCCAGGCTCGCAGGTGGTGCCCTTGCCAGGGACCTGCCCTCTTCTGCCCAAAATGTCCCTGCCTCCTGTCCCTGTCATTACTACTCTGCTGTATTAAACAAGGACTTTACTTTTTCCTTCTGTTAGTTAGACTTTTTAATTTTTCTAGGAACAGAGCATATTGAACAGGATGAGATCTTAAAAGCTGTCAATGCTTTGCTTGTTAACCCAGTTAATTAGGGCTATGGAAAAGGATACATACCAGCAGGATAACCAGCCATCCCAGTTTGCCTGGAACTGAAGACTTTGCCGGGGTATGAGAGTTTCTAAACCTGAGATAGTCTTAGTTTAGAAACAGAAATGGTTTTAGAAGCAGAAAAGAAAAGAAACCATCTTAGTGATCAGAGAGCCAGGCCTATTAAGAACTAGGTGATCCGTTTGAAAACAAACAATAGAGACTCCTGAGAGACTGATATGCAAATGGACAATGTCCAGACCATATATAAAAATAAAATTTTGATCCACAACTTGTAGCAACCTGCCCAGGAAACCAGCTCCGTATCTACAATGAGCAACACAAGAAGCCATCCTGCTGTAAGTGAGACCGCAGGAAGCCAGATTGCTATCTCTAGTAATGATCCAGGAAGCTAAACAATAGCTACTATAGCAATAGGCCCAAAATAGCCAGGACTTGGTTAATAATTGACAGCATCCCTAATTTTTATCTCTGCTTCCAACTTAGGACCAAACCGAGAAAGCTGAATATACACCCCTAATTAATCACATAGGACAACCTGATTCTGGTTAGCCCACCTATAGCTTCCCCAGGCCAACAGCCCCCAGTCAGTGCATGCCTGAAGCCTTCCCTTTTTTCTCTTGTAAAACTTTCCCACTTCTTTGCCTGCCTTTAAATCCCTGCCAAAACTCAAGGGATGATGCAGACTCTTTTGCTATAGCAAGCTCAGAATAAATAACCTTTGCTTTTCTTTTTTGGTTTGTCTTTGTTTATTTCCACACTCCTCTAACTACCTGATAGGTTCTTCCTGCTCACTGCACAAACAAAATCAACTCACCAAGACCATGGCATTGCAGTAAAGAAAGAGTTTAATTGACACAAGGCCAGCTATGCCATGTGGGAGACTGAGTTTTTACTCAAATGAATCCCTGAAGGCTCAGAGGTTACAGATTTTTCAAAGATAGTTTGGTGGATAGGAGGCTAGGGTAGGAAGCATGCTGATTGGTTGGGTCAGAAATGAAATCGTAGAGAATCAAAGTTGTCCTCTTGTGCTGAGTCAGTTCTAGGGTAGGGGTCACAGGACTGGTTGGCACGTCTAGGTGTTGCCATCTGGTTATCAGAAACGCAAAAACCTGAACAGACATCTCAAGAGGCCAATCTTTGTTCTACAATAGTTATGTTATCTTCAGGACTAATAGGGGAAGTTGCAAATATTATAACCTCCAGAATAATGACTGATGATTATTTAGAATTCAAGCCTCTCTCATCCTCCTAAATTGGTGCCCTTTCATTAAGCTTTACAAGAACAGTTCAGTGTTCAGAAAGGTCTATTATTATGTAAACTATAAATTAAATTTCTCCCAAAGTTAGCTTGGCCTATGCCCAGGAATAAGTGAAGAGAGCCAGCCTGTGAGACTAGAAGCAAAATGGAGTCAGCCATGTCAGATTTCTCTCACTGTCAAACTTTTGCCAAGGTAGTTTCAATACAACAACAGGCTTGATGTCTTGTCACATCGTTGACTCTCTGGTGTTCCAGCATTATGGTGACTCAGCATTTTATCCTTACTGCTCTTACCTCTCCAGCTGCCATAGAAAATACCCTGTCACCTTTGTGGTCCCAAAGCTTCTGTTTGATGTCTTATTCCCGCCTCCTTCAGGTTCTCTTCTTCTCCACTAGCTGCATTTCTCCTAGAGCTAAACTCTGGAAGAGATAGAAAATCTGACTGCAATATGTATTGAGCACCTAGTGAGCATCCTTATTATGCATTGTTATGGCTCCAGTCAACTTGTGAACTGCAGGCCAGACTACAGATGGCTGCTTTTGACTCAAAAGCCTGTTTTGAGGAAATTAGCTGTGCTCATTGTAACACCATCATGTGGTTCAAAGCATGGCAGTTTATGCATAAAGTATCATTTCATTCAAAAGGTGTATGTGTACACTCCATGTATTCTCTACTTTTTTTTTTTGTTTCCAAGAGCTCCTTTTCCCTGTATATCTGGAAGTAAGAAGCTTTGAGTAAGTGCTGAATCTGATTTGGCAGATTTTTATCCCTGCCTTGTTACTACGGGGTTTTCTTGAATAGGATCTTACAAATCAGATTCCAAATGAACAACATGGCACTCTCTCACCTTACTGAATAGCCCTTTGCATATGAATAATTGTTATTAATTCATAATTCTATAAACTACTTTCTTTTCAAAGGAATTTGAAACAATGGCTACTTCCAATTCCATTTTTCATAAAGTTCTTCAAGATATTAATCTTGAATTACTTGTATTCCCTTATTCGTCATTTATTTCTCATATTTTCTGAGTACCTAATAACTTTCAAGCACTATATGATTATCTATCTGTCATATAGTCTGATTTGTAAAGCAACATTTTTATGCTTAAATCTTCAAATTACTTCATTGTAGTTAAATCGGTAGAGGAGTAGTCAGAGAAACAAGCATAATTTCAATAACAGAAGGTCGCTAGCCTTAAGGGTTGCAGTTTTAGGATCTAATCTGCATTGCCCATAGAGATGAGAACTCCTATTTTGTGGCACACAACTAATCTAGATTACAGGAAGATGAGTTCCAGAGGCAAAGGGAAGTTGCTAGATTCTGCCTTAATCCCACAGTCACCCAATTCTCTTAATTTTTAGCTCTGTAGCCGCTAGACAAATAACTGGTCTTTTTTTCCAAATAGTTTTTCTAATGGGAAATATAACCTGCAGACCAGTTAAAATTAGAGTTTACTCTTCCTGGCAGTGGTGTTTCTCTCAGTGTGCTGATAACAAGTATTTCACTGTACAAATTTTTATTTCCTGAGGATGATTTTCTTGTTTCAAGATCTTATTAAACCTGAAGGAAAGAAACTTAATCAGCCCAGAGGTCCTCTCTGACCAGAAAAGAGATGATACACCATGGAGTGGACATTCCTTTCATGTCTTTCTTTGGTGCTGAGTATAGATGCTAGGGCGCATAAGCAAGTATGAATGACAGTAGTTGGCAACTCATTTCTGAAAGCAATTGGTATTGTGAGTTTATCCAAGGAAGACCCAGATAGGGCAGATCTAGGAATAAAGACAAGACTGTGGCATTCTGCTATGAGAGCCAGATGGGTCAACACTCAGAAGCACAGAGCAGATAATTGATATGTGTGAGTGTGTGTGTGTGTGTGTGTGTGTGTGTATGATCCAACTATAGAGAGGTGTGTGGGCGTGGAAAGTAGGAAAGGGGATTGGGAATGACTGGAATTGCGGGAAAAGGAGTTTCATTTTCAAAAGCCCAAATCCAGGTATTGGGTTCAGAAAACAAGCCCAGGAAAAATTATTTCTTCAAAAACTAAGAACTGAGAAACAGACCCTAGCAAACTTGGGCAATTAAGAAGGGCTTGCTGTTTCCATTCTGTACCACTTACTACTCTGCACAAGGTATGGCCCTGTTTTGAGATTTCTATCATAAGTTGAATCTATTCTTACACCTTTTCTAAATCTTGCTGTAGGTTTGAGAAACAGAGTAATATTGAGGGCCACTGCTGTGTGCACAAAGCTGCAGCTTATGTAAATGCTCTATTCATCATTGCTCAGCAATGGCAAAGGTAATCACTAATAACCTCTGCAGGTTTGAAACTTCTCACCAGCTGCCAAATGACCATAAAAAATATACTTGACATATCTGCAGGGAAAATTCCAGACTGGATGATGTTTACAATCCTTAGCTGCCCTGATTCTCTCCCACTTTTTTGCTTTGCTTTACCTTTTTGCTTTGCTCATCTTTTTGCTTTGCTTTACCACTCTCTTTCCAGCATCCTTAGCTAGAATGGTCCCTGTCATCTGCACACCACATCCTTACACACTGCCCTTCTCATCCCAACCATGCTGCCACCAAGGTAGGAAAATTACTCTTACTTCACCTAAGCAGGTTAGTCTTTGACTCTAGCATAGAATTGGATGGCACAGAAAGCACAGCTTTTTTCACCTTACAGGACTAAACCTCACCTCACCTCACCTGACTGAACCTAACCACATGTATCTTAGCTAGAAAGCATTACTCCACCTTAGTTCCTTCCTGTTCGCACCCTGTCTACATTTACTAGATTAAATAGATGTGGATTCATGCTGTTAAAATTATGGTAATGGTCTCATCCAGAATTGATTCTGAACATCATTTCCAGGTCTGGATCCCAAGGTCATGTCTGAGTCCCAGGGTGCTCAGTCACTGTGTCCTCATTGCTTCTCTACTCACTGTCCCTCAGGAAGAAAGCCATTTCTCAATGTGTTCTAAAGCTTTCTGTCTTGAGCCATCACCATCTCACTGACTTCATTCATGGTGGGCTGTATGACATTGGGGCCCAAAATATTCAGCGTTATGCCTGCATTCATTTCACTTCAGCTTGTATAATTTACTTGATACTACATGTTTACTAGCTAGTGAGATACTAAGATTCATTTCACCCTCAAAATAAGCTCAGCTTCCTCATCTACTATTCCAAAGTGGCATCAGGGCCAAATCTTATCATTATTTATCTGTCTTTGATGACAGATTCCATCTATTCTCATTTCAAATCTCTATCAGTTACATCTGACTATGAGAAACAGAATGTCTGTCTTTTCATTTTGAAACTGTCCACTCCCATATGGGTTCCCGAAGTTCCTATTTCCTCTCTAAAAGATGCCTTTAAATCTTAGCTCATTTTCAGAACAAGGAGATTCTCAATGAGTAACCAAACTTATGTCAGCAGCTCTACTCATTGCCCCAGGTTGTGCTAGGTGACTCACCCCTGAGGAAACTCTGAAATGTCATTTTCTAGTATCTGATACCCCCACTATTTAGCAATAGCAAAACTATTTTACACTGACTATAAGCACAACGGATACGGTTTCCATCAAAGGAAAAGAAGAGCTAGTTACTGACAATTAAGCTTAATATCAGAAAGAGCCCATAGTCTCTATTTTGAAGGTGGTATTCCTGGTCCACAAGACACACTAGTATGCCTCAATAAGATGTTTTTAAAATAATGTACTACATGTAAACTGCAGCTCAAAGAATGTAAACAATTGAAATCATCATACCATGATTCAGGAAAAGTAAGAAGTTATTTTAGAATAGACCTAAACTTCTTTTTTTTTTTTTTTTAACAGAGCCTCGCTCTGTCACCCAGGCTGGATGGAGTGCAGTGGCACAATCTCGGCTCACTGCAACCTCCACCTCCCAGGTTCAAACAATTCTCCTGCCTCAGCCTCCCGGGTAACTGGGATTACAGGTGTGTGCCACCACACCCAGCTAATTTTTATATTTTTAGTAGAGATAGAATTTCACCATGTTGGCCAGGCTGGTTATAAACTCCTGATCTCAAGTGATTTGCCCACCTCGGCCTCTCAAAGTGCTGGGATTATAGGTGTGAGCCACTGCTTCCAGCCTAGACCTAATCTTTACATTAGATTTTTGGCACACAATGCTGGTATCATTCAAACATTAAACTTCACTAAGTGTATAGGAATTTAATTCACTCACAAGCATTGTGTAAACTTTTCAGATTTATGTAATTTTTACTAAAAAAATTATTTCTATAGGTTCTTATGTTTTTGCAATTATTATAATTAAAGTACATTCTGTATTTGCTATGTTATCTTATTAAGAAAAGATTAGAGAACCTATATTCTGATGAGTCAACATAGCCAGTTGGCTAGTCAGAAATGACTCTGTGTTCATCAGTATCAGCTGTGACAAGTACTTATGTCAAAGAGCAGCTATGAGTATTTGTGTAGGCATAAGATTAATCAGGGGAAATATTAATCAGAGGAAATTTATAACATGTGAATGATGACTGTAAGCCTTCTACTGAAAAATTATATGAGTAGTTCTCCAATTTTTGCTTTAATATATTTTAGCTTCTTGGTAACACAAGCAGGATAATTCTTTAGTTCTATCAGAAATACAATTGCCTATCTTGGTTTAATATTTGAATTTCCTTCTCAGGAAATGTTATGGCGTGAAGCAAACTGTATTAGAAGATGCAACTCTACATCATGTCTTAGCCTCAGCAGAACAGTAGTCAACATGATCTGCTGAAGCTCAGACATGATACAATAGGGTTTAAATTCTCTCTTCTTCTGTTCTTCTTCAAACTAAAGTAGATTACTTTCACTTTACTATTTTAAAAAGTGTATTTTATAATAAAGAAATACACCTCCATAAATGGTAATGGAACAAATGTTATCCACATTACAAAATTATTATTATTGGATCCCTACCACCTACCACAAACAAAAATCAGTCCTAAGTAGACTAAAGATTTATGTGAGGAAGACAAAATATAAACCTTTAGAAGAAAATATAGTAGGATATCTTTAAAAATTGGAATAGAGAAGATTTTTTTAGACAAAAGTAATCCAAACCATGAAGGAAAATACTAATGAATTCAACTACATTAAATATAAGGACACTTTCTTTTCCCCTCCCTCCTTTCTGTCCTTCCATAATAATGCTACCCAAAAACTATAGGGACCAGGGGCCTGAGCAAGGAAGACACATCTTAACAAAGGCAGCAGCATCTCACAGAGGTGTTGGGTGCTTTTATGAGAAAGAAACACCCAGTTCTGTAGCAGCCCAGCAAAGTCAGTAGATTGCTTTCATATGAGGACTGACCAAATACGTAAGCAGACTGAAAATAATGGGAGCCAGATTTCACAAAGTTGGAGAAAAAAGTTACAATTACAGAAAACGGGGAAAGCTAATATAAACCCCAAACTTTTCAATATATGGAGGTCATAAAAATAAATATATTCATACATATGTAAGTGTGCATGTGTGTGTTGCTCTCTGCATGGCATATTGCTCATTTGGAAAATATTGCTTCATTGAGATACGCAGATCTTCCAAATTTGACCCGTTTTATTGTATAATATCAAATAAACACATTCTTAATAAAGCCACTAATCAGAGAAGTCTTTATGTATTGGGAAACTGTTTCTTTACTGTGCAGATGCAAGTTTTCTAAATTCTAAATTTGCTTAAAAGTTTAACACAGAATTTTGTCATTAGCCCTAAAGACTGCCTGGATTCTCTAGAGAATACACCTTCCTGTCCTTGCTAGGTTGGAGCAGAGGTAGTCACTTAGCTATGAGGAGGTGTGGGGAGGCTACCTGGAAATCTACATGCTGTTTACACATACTTTTATCACTTCTCACTATATTTCTCACCACCAACTTCCACAGTAACTGGTGCATCCAATGCTTGGGACTCTCCTTGGTGCTGCTCGATGAAATGGCTTGCTATTTGTGAGCATCTTCCTTTGCATCTTAGATGCTTACATTTCAGCTTTCTTTACTACGCCTAGCCAACATCTCATTTTCCTAAAGTTTATTGACATGCCTCATTTCCTGTAATCTATTCTCTTTTTAAATTGTGGGTTTAGAATATTTTTATTCTTTTATTGTTGTTTTAATAGGGATTGGGGGAGGAAATAAATATTTGTGCTTAATATGCCATGTTCAAGGCTCCTGCATTAAGAATGTAATTTTAAAATTTGTCTTTCTCACCTCTTCAAACAAAACCATCCAAGCTTAGAGGATTCATGTCTTAGATTGCATTCATAATGTAAAGAATATCACCCATCTTTCTTTGATAGTGAAATTGTGAGACTTCTTAGTGGTACAGGTTGCGCATCACAAATCCAAAATCTGAAACGCTCCAAAATCTGAAAATTTTAAGTGCTAACATGATGCTCCAAGGAAATACTCATTGGAGCATTTTGAATTTTAGATTTTCTGATTTGGGGTTCACAACTAGGATGTATAAAGCAAATATTATAATCTGAAAAAAAAATCAAAATCTGAAACTTTTCTGGTTCTAAGCATTTTGGGTAAGAGATACTTAACCTGCAGAAGGCAATAGAGATTTGAAATGCAAACAGTCATTTTTGTGTGTGCTAATTTTCCCTGTGGATTAAGGCTCCTTTCTGGGTGTAAACTGTCGTTCAAATCTTGTGCCCACTTTTAAATTGGGTTGCCTTTTCTTTTTAAGTATTTTTCTATTCTGGGTACAAGTTCTTTGTTAGCTATGGGTACGTAAATATTTTTCCCATATATGGTTTGCCTTTTCATTTTGTTAATAGTGTCTTGATGAATAGAAGTTCTAAATTTTAATGAAATCAATTTTTTCTATTTTTCGTATATAATTAGTACTTTTCGTGTCACCTCTAAGAAATCTTTGCCTCTCAAGGTTCCAAAGATGTTCTCTCTTATGTTTTTCCTAGAAGCTTTATAATTTTTGCCTTTACATTTAGGTGTGTGATCCATCTTGAATTGAGTTTTATGTATAATGTGTGGTTGAAGTTGAGGTTTATTTTTTTTTCCGTGTATTTATTCTAGTTTTTTCAGCTCCATTTGTTTAAACAATTTTTCTTCACCCATTGAATTGTCTTGAAACCTTTATAGAAAATCAACTGACTCTGTATATAAGGATTTATTTCCCATCTCTCAAATCTTTCCCATCCATTTTTTGTCTATACTAATGATAATTCTAAATTATTTTAATTACTGTAGCTTTATCATAAGTCTTGAAATAAAATGTAAGTGCTCCAACTTTTTGTAGAATCATATTTTAATTTTCTATAAAAATGCTTCAGTGTTTTGATTGTGACTGGGTTTAACCTATAGATCAATTTGGGAAGAATAGACATCTTAACAGTATTGTGTTTTTTGATCCATGAACATTCTATATCTCTCCATTCATTTAGATTTTTAAAATTTATTTCAGGAGTATTTATAGTTTTAAGTATAGAGATCTTTTATATCTTTCATTAAATTTATTCTGAAATATTTTGTATGTTGCTATAATTTAAAAATATTTTCCAATTGTTTTCGGGAAGTACATAAAAATATAGTTAATTTTTTGGTATATTGATCTTACTTCCTATGACCTTTATAAATTCACTCACTAGTTCTAGTACTGTCGTTTTTAAAAATAGATTTCTGGCCAGGCATGGTGGCTCACATCTGTAATCGCAGCATTTTGGGAGGCCAAGGAGGGCAGATCACTTGAGGTCAGGAGTTCGAGGCCAGCCTGGCCAAGGTAGTGAACCCCGTCTCTAGTAAGGATACAAAAATTAGCCGAGTGTGGTGGCATGCGCCTGTAATCCCAGCTACTTGGAAAGCTGAGACAGGAGAATTGCTCAAACCCGATAAGTGGAGGTTGTAGTGAGCCAAGATCGTACCACTGCACTCCAGCCTGGGCGACAGAGCAAGACCCTGTTTCAAAAATAAATAAGTACATAAATAAATATAAATAAAAGTAGATTTCTTCGTGATTTCTAGATGAAAAATCATGTCATCTGGAAGATAAATATGATTTTCATTTTTTTCTTTCTAATTTATATATTATTTTATTTCCTTTCCTTGCCTTATTGCGGGGTTTTTCAACCTCAGCACTATTGACATTTTGAACCTGTCCTGTGCATCATAGAATGCTTAACAGCATCTCTGACCTCTACCCGTTAGGTAACAGTAACATCTCCTTTTCCCCAGAGTTGTGAAAACTAAAAATGTCTCCTGGTATTGCAAAATATCTCTTGCAGGGCAAAATCATCCCCTCGAGTACCACTGCCTTTTTGCATAGACTGGGGCCCCCAATGACATGTTGAAGAGAAGTGGTATAAATGGACATTCTCGTGTTATTTTTAATCTTAGAAGGAAAATACTCAGACTTTTGCTATTAAGTAAAATGTTAGCTGTGGGTATTCTTGTTATATATGCCTTTTTATCAAATTGAGAAAGATTAATTCTAATCCTGGTTCACTGGGCTTTGTTTGTTCATTTTTTGGTCATGAATGGATATTGGATATTGTGTAATGTTTTTACTGTGTGTATGGAGATGATTATATGATTTTTCTCCTGTGTTTTGTTAATATTGTGAATTGCATTCTTGATTTTTGAAAGTTAAACTAAAGTTACATTTTACTTAGAGTGTATTACGGTTTTTATGTATTGCTGTATTTCAGTTGAAAATATATTTAGGATTTTTGCACCAATATTCTTGAGAAGCATTGGTCTGTAATTTTCTTTGTTTGCAGTATTTTTGTCAAGTTTTGGAACCTAGGTATGGTATCCTCAAAAAGTGAGTTGGAAAGCTGGCAAATTTGTCATGTAATTCTCTATTTTCTAGAAAAACTTGTGTAATACTGGTATGATTGTTTGTTTAAAGATTTAAGAGGACTCATCAATGAGCCCATTTGAGTCATGATTTTGTGTGTGTGGGAATATTTCTAATAAGCAATTCAATTTCTTTATTAAATGAAGAGTTATTAAGATTTTTGATTTCTACTTCTGTTGATTTTGATAGTAGTTGGTTTTGCGGGGAGGAATTTGTCTTTTTCGTCGAATTTGTCCAATTATTGAACTGGTTCCTGATTGGATCTGTCTCATGTTAATTTTGGTATATAATATTTATCATATGAACATATATTTATATTTATATACACAATTAAAATTAATTAGACCAAACTAGGAAATCATCCTGGCTTTTCAGTCTTTGCAATGACGGTTAATAAATAATCTGAACAGGGAAACTAAGTAAGTGATGATTATTCCGGTTAATATCTTTGTTTGTGGAAATAAGATATATTCTATACAAACTCCAAAGTGTGGTTGATTGGAGTATAAACTCAGTTTCATATGAATTATTACTTTTTTGTTGTGTTTTTGGTTTTCATTATAGCCATCTCTTTTTTAATATACTTTAAGTTCTAGGATACATATGCAGAATGTGCAGGTTTGTCATATAGGTATACATATGCCATGGTGGTTTGCTGCACCCATCAACCCGTCATCTACAATAGATATTTCTCCTAATGCTATCCTGCCCCTTGCCCCTTACTCCCCAACATGCCCTAGTGTGTGATGTTCCCCTCCCTGTGTCCATATGTTCTCATTGTTCAACTCCCACTTATGAATGAGAACATGCGGCATTTGGTTTTCTGTTCCTGTGTTAGTCTGCTGAGAATGATGGTTTCCAGCTTCATCCATGTCCCTACAAAGGACATGAACTCATCCTTTTTTATGGCTGCATAGTATTCCATGGTGTATATGCACCCCCTTTTCTTTTTTTTCTTTTTTTTTTTTTTTTTTGTTGAGACGGAGTTTCGCTCTGTTGCCCAGGCTGGAGTGCAGTGGCCGGATCTCAGCTCACTGCAAGCTCCACCTCCCGGGTTTATGCCATTCTCCTGCCTCAGCCTCCCTAATAGCTGGGACTACAGGCGCCTGCCACCTCGCCCGGCTAGTTTTCTGTATTTTTTAGTAGAGACGGGGTTTCACCGTGTTAGCCAGGATGGTCTCGATCTCCTGACCTCGTGATCCACCCGTCTCGGCCTCCCAAAGTGCTGGGATTACAGGCTTGAGCCACCGCGCCTGGCGCACCCCCTTTTCTTTATCCAGTCTATCATTGATGGGCATATGGGTTGGTTCCAAGTCTTTGCTATTGTGAATAGTGCTGCAACAAATATACGTGTGCCTGTGTCTTTATAGAAGAATGATTTATAATCCTTTGGGTATATATCCAGTAATGGGATTGCTGGGTCAAATTGTATTTCTGGTTCTAGATCCTTGAGGAATCACAACACTGTCTTCTACAGTGGCTGAACTAATTTGCACTCCTACTAACAGTGTAAAAGTGTTCCTATTTCTCCATATCTTCTCCACCATCTGTTGTTTCCTGACTTTTTAATAATTGTCATTCTAACTGACATGAGATGATATCTCATTGTGGTTTTGATTCACATTTTTCTAATGATCAGTGATGATGAGCTTTTTTCATATGTTTGCTGGCTGCACAAATGACTTCTTTTTTTTTTTTTTTTTTTTTGAGACGGAGTCTCGCTGTGTCGCCCAGGCTGGAGTGCAGTGGCGCGATCTCGGCTCACTGCAAGCTCCGCCTCCCGGGTTCCCGCCATTCTCCCGCCTCAGCCTCCGAGTAGCTGGGACTACAGGCGCCCGCCACTGCGCCCAGCTAGTTTTTTGTATTTTTTAGTAGAGACGGGGTTTCACCGTGTTAGCCAGGAGGGTCTCGATCTCCTGACCTCGTGATCCGCCTGCCTCGGCCTCCCAAAGTGCTGGGATTACAGGCTTGAGCCACCGCGCCCGGCCAATGACTTCTTTTGAGAAGTGCCTGTTCTTATCCTTTGCCCACTTTTTGATGGGACTTTTTGTTTTTTTCTTGTAAATTTGTTTAAGTTCCTTGTAGATTCTGGATATTAGCTCTTTGTCAGATGGATATGTTGCAAAAATTTCCTCCCATTCTGTAGGTTGCCTGTTCACTCTGATGATGGTTTCTTTTGCTGTGCAGAAGCTCTTCAGTTTAATTAGATCCCATTTGTCAATTTTGGCTTTGTTGCCATTGCTTTTTGATGTTTTAGTCAAGAAGTCCTTGCTCATGCCTATGTCCTGAATGGTTTTGCCTAGGTTTTCTTCTGGGGTTTTTATGGTGTTAGGTATTACATTTAAATCTTTAATTCATCTTAAGTTAATTTTTGTATAAGGTGTAAGGAAGGGGTCCAGTTTCAGTTTTCTGCATATGGCTAGCCAGTTTTCCCAACACCATTTATTAAATAGGGAATCCTTTCCCCATTTCTTGTTTTTGTCAGGTTTGTCAAAGATCAAATGGTTGTAGATATGTGGTGTTATTTCTGAAGACTCTGTTCTGTGCCATTGATCTATATATCTGTTTTGGTACCAGTACCACGCTGTCTTGGTTATTGTGGCCGTGTAGTATAGTTTGAAGCTAGGTGGTGTGATGCCTCCAGGTTTGTTCTTTTTGCTTAGGATTTTCTTGGCTATACGGGCTCTTTTTGGTTCCATATGAAATTTAAAGTAGTTTTTTTTCTAATTCTGTGAAGAAAGTCAGTGGTAGCTTGATGGGGGTAGCACTGAATCTATGAATTACTTTGGGCAGTATGGCCATTTTCATGATATTGATTCTTCCATCTGTGAGCATGGAATGTTTTTCCATTTGTTTGTATCCTCTCTTATTTCCTTGAGCACTGGTTTGTAGTTCTCCTTGAAGAGGTCCTTCACATCCCTTGTAAGTTGCATTCCTAGGTATTTTATTCTCTTTGTAGCAATTGTGAATGGGAGTTCACTCACGATTTGGCTCTGTGTTTGTCTATTATTGGTGTATAAGAATGCTTGTGATTTTTGCACATTGATTTTCTATCCTGAGAATTTGCTGAAGTTGCTTATCAGCTTAAGGAGTTTTTGGGCTGAGACAATGGGTTTTCTAAATATTGTATATTTAGAAAATATGTCATCTGCAAACAGAGATAATTTGACTTCCTCTCTTTCTATTTGAATACCCTTTATTTCTTTCTCTTTCCTGATTGCCCTGGTCATCACTTCCAATACTATGTTGAATAGGAGTGGTGAGATAGGGCATCCCTGTCTTGTGCCAGTTTTCAAAAGGAATGCTTCCAGCTTTTGCCCATTCAGTATGATATTGGCTGTGGGTTTGTTGTAAATAGCTCTTATTATTTTGAGATATGTTCCATCAGTACCTAGTTTATTGAGAGTTTTTAGCAGGAAGGGGTGTTGAATTTTATCGAAGGCCTTTTCTACATCTATTGAGATAATTATGTGGTTTTTGTCATTGGTTCTGTCTATGTGATGGATTACCTTTATTGATTTTCTTATGTTGAATCAGCCTTGCATCCCAGGAATGAAGCTGACTTGATTGTGGTGGATAAGCTTTTTGATGTACTACTGGATTCGGTTTGCCAATATTTTATTGAGGATTTTCGCATTATGTTGATCAGGGATATTGGCCTGATATTTTCTTTTCAGAAAAAAAATTTTTCTGAAATTTTCTGAAACCAGCAAAGATCAAAAAAGACAAAGGAGGGCATTACCTAATGGCAAAGGGAACAATGCGACAAGAAGAGCTAACTATCCTAAATATATGTTCACCTAATACAGGAGCACCCAGATTCTCTGTCTCCTGCCAGGTTTTGGTATCAGGATGATGTCTGGTCTCATTAAATGAGTTAGGGAGGAGATCCTCTTTTTCTATCATTTGGAATAGTTTCAGAAAGAATGATACCAGCTCCTCTTTGTACTTCTGGTAGAATTTGGCTGTGAATCTGTATGGTCCTGGACTTTTTTTGATTGGTAGGTTATTAATTACTGCCTCAATTTCAGAACTTGTTATTGGTCTATTCAGGGATTTGACTTCTTCCAAGTTTAGCCTTGGGAGGGTGGATGTGTACAGGAATTTATCCATTTCTTCTAGATTTTCTAGTTTATTTGTGTAGAGGTGTTTATAGTATCCTCTTATGGTAGTTAGCATTTCTGTGGGATCAGTGGTGATCTCCCCTTTATCATTTTTTATTGTATTTATTTGATTCTTCTCTCTTTTCTTCTTTATTAGTCTGGCTAGCAGTCTATTTTGTTAATGTTTTCAAAAAATGAGCTCCTGGATTCATTAATTTTTTGAAGGGTGTTTTTGTGTCTCTATCTCCTTAAGTTCTGCTCTGATCCCAGTTATTTCTTGTCATCTGCTAGCTTTTGAATTTGTTTGCTCTTGCTCCTCCAGTTCTTTTAATTGTGATGTTAGGAGGTTGACTTTAGATCTTTCTGGCTTTCTCCCGTGGGCATTAAGTGCTATAAATTTCCCTCTAGACACTGCTTTAGCTGTGTTCCAGAGATTCTGGTACATTGTGTCTTTGTTCTCATTGGGTTCAAATAACTTATTTGTTTCTGCCTTAATTTCATTATTTACCAGTAGTCATACAGGAAGCAGGTTGTTCAGTTTCCATGTAGTTGTGAAATTTTGAGTGAGTTTCTTAATCCTGAGTTCTAATTTGATTTTACTTTGGTCGGAGAGACTGTCTGTTGTGATTCCAGTCTTTTGCATTTGCTGAGGAGTGTTTTACTTCCAATTATGTGGTCAATTTTAGAATAAGTGCTATGTGGCGCTGAAAATAATGTATATTCTGTTGATTTAGGGTGGAGAGTTCTGTAGATGTCTATTAGGTCTGCTTGGTCCAGAGCTGAGTTCAAGTCCTGAATATTCTTGTTAATTTTCTGTCTCATTGATCTGTCTAATATTGACAGTGGGGTCTCCCACTATTTTTGTGTGGGAGTCTAAGTCTCTTTGTAGGTCTCTAAGATCTTTCTTTATGAATCTGGGTGCTCCTGTATTGGGTGAACATATATTTAGGATAGTTAGCTCTTCTTGTTGCATTGTTCCCTTTATCATTATGTAATGTCCTTCTTTGTCTTCTTTGATCTTTGTTGGTTTAAAGTCTGTTTTGTCAAAGACTAGGACTGCAACCCCTGCTTTTTTTTTTGCTTTCCACTTGCTTGGTAAATCCTTCTCCATGCCTTTATTTTGAGCCTGTGTGTGTCCTTGCACATGAGATGTATCTCCTGAATACAACACACCAATGGGTCTTGACAATTTATCCAATTTTCCAATCTGTGCCTTTAATTGGGGCATTTAGCCTGTTTACATTTAAGGTTAATATTGCTCTGTGTGAATTTGATCCTGTCTTTATGATGCTAGCTGGTTATTTTGTCTATTAGTTGATACAGTTTATTCATAGCGTTGATAGTCTTTACATTTTGGGTTGTTTTTGCCATGGCTGGTACTGATTTTTCCTTTCCATATTTGGTGCTTCCTTTGGGAGCTCTTGTAAGACAAGCCTGGTGGTGACATAATCCCTCAGCATTTGCTTGCCTTTAAAGGATTTTATTTCTCCTTAACTTATGAAGCTTAGTTTGGCTGAATATGAAATTCTGGGTTTAAAATTCTTCTCTTTAAGTATGTTAAATTCTTCTCTTCTGGCTTGTAGGGTTTCTGCAGAGAGATCTGCTGTTAGTCTAATGGGCTTCCCTTTGTGGGTAACCCGACCTTTCTCTCAGGCTGCCCTTAACATTTTTTTCTTCATTTCTACCTTGGTGAATCTGACAATTATGTGTCTTGGGGTTACTATTCTTGAGGAGTATCTTTGTTGTGTTCTCTGCATTTCCTGAATTTGAATGTTGGCCTGTCTTGCTAGGTTGGGGAAGCTCTCCAGCATAATATCCTGAAGAGTGTTTTCCAACTTAGTTCCATTCTCCCCGTCACTTTCAGGTACACCAATCAAACAGAGGTTTGGTCTTTTCACATAGTTCCATATTTCTTGGAGGCTTTGTTCATTCCTTTTCATTGTTTTTTTCTCGAATCTTGCATCTTCATGCTTTATTTCATTAAGTTGATCTTCAATCTCCGATATCCTTTCTTCCACTTGAATCGATTTTGCTATTGATACTTGTGTGTGATTCATGAAGTTCTCGTGCTATGTTTTTCAGCTCCATCAGGTCATTTATGTTCCTCTCTAAACTGGTTATACTAGTTAGCACTTCCTCTAACCTTTTATCAAGGTTCTTAGCTTCCTTGCACTGGGTTAGAACATGAACATGCTCCTTTAGCTCGGAGGAGTTTGTTATTACCCACCTTCTGAAGCCTACTTCTGTCAATTCGTCAAACTCATTCTCCATCCAATCTTGTTCCCTTGCTGGCAAGGGGTTGTGATCCTTTGAAGGAGAAGCAGCATTCTGGTTTTTGGAATTTTCTGCCTTTTTGCACTGTTTTTTACTCATCTTCGTGGATTTATCTATCTTTGGTCTTTGCTGTTGGTGACCTTCGGATGGAGTTTTTGCGTGGTTGTCGTTTTTGTTGATGTTGATGTTCTTGCTTTCTGTTTTAGTTTTCCTTCTAACAGTGAGGGCCCTCTGCTGCAGGTCTGCTGGAGTTTGCTGGGGGTCCACTCCAGACCCTGTTTGCCTGGGTATCACCAGAGGAGGCTGCAGAACAGCAAATGTTGCTACCTGTTCCTTCCTCTGGAAGCTTCATCCCAGAGGGGCACCCACAAGATGCCAGCTGGAACTCTCCTGTATGAGGTGTCTTTCAGCTCCTGAAGGGAAGTGTCTCCCAGTTAGGAGGCACAGGGATCAGGGAACCACTTGAGGAGGCAGTATTTCCCTTAGCAGAGCTCCAGCACTGTGCTGGGAGATCCTCTGCTCTCTTCAGAGCTGGCAGGCAAGAATGTTTAAGTCTGTTGAAGCTGTGCCGACAGCTGCCCCTTCCCCCAGGTGCTCTGTCCCAGAGAGATGAGAGTTTTATCTATAAGCCCCTGACTGGACCTGCTACCTTTCCTTCAGACATGCCCTGCCCAGAGAGGAGGAATCTAGAGAGGTAGCCTGGCTATGGCAGCTTGGCACACTGTGGTGGGCTCTGCCCAGTCTGAACTTCCTGGCAGCTTTGTTTACACTGTGAGGGGAAAACTGCCTACTCAAGCCTCAGTAATGGTGGACACCCCTCCCCCCACCAAGCTCGAATATTCCAGGTCGACTTCAGGCTGCCGTGCTGGCAGTGAGAATTTAAAGCCAGTGGATCTTAGATTGCTGGGTTCTATGGGGGTGGGATTTACTGAACTAGACCACTTTGCTCCCTGGCTTCAACCCCCTTTCCATAGGAGTGAATGATTCTCTCTTGCTGGCATTCCAGGCATCACTGGGTTATCAAAAACAAAACAAAACAAAACTCTTTCAGCTGGTTCAATGTGTGCCCAAACGGCCACCCAGTTTTGTGCTTGATTCCCAGGGTCCTGGTGGTGTAGGCACCTGAGGGAATCTCCTGGTCTGTGGGTTGCAAAGACCATGAGAACACATAGTATCTGGGCCAGATACCTCCATCCTTTATGTCACAGTTCCTCCCTCCCTTGGCTAGCGGAGGGAGTTCCTTGACCCCTTGTGCTTCCCAGCTGAGACAAAGCTCCCCACTGCTTCTGGTTGCCCTCCATGGGCTACACTTACTGTCTAACCAGTCCCAGTGAGATGAACCAGGTACCTCAGTTGGAAATGCAGAAATCACCCCTTCTGCTTTGGTCTCACTGGGAGCTGCAGACCAGAGCTGTTTCTATTCAGCCATCTTACCCAAGGCTATGATAGTGAGAGGTGAAGCCAGCTGGGCTTCTGGGTTGGGTGGGGACTTGGAAAAATTTTCTGTCTAGCTAGAAGTCTGTAAATGCACCAATCAGTGCCCTGTGTCTAGCTAAAGGATTGTAAATGCAACAATCAGCACTCTGTAAAAATGCACCAATCAGCACTCTGTGTCTAGCTAAAGGATTGTAAACACACCAATCAGCACTCTGTAAAATGGACCAATTAGCTCTCTGTAAAATGGACCAATCAGCAGGATGTGGGCAGGGCCAAATGAGGGAATAAAAGCTGGCCACCCACGCCAGCAGCAGCAACCTGCTTGGGTCCCCTTCCATGCTGTGGAAGCTTTGTTCTTTCACTCTTCACAATAAATCTTGGGGCTGCTCACTCTTTGGGTCTGTACCACCTTTAAGAGCTGTAGCACTCACCACGAGGATCTGCGGCATCATTCCTGAAGTCAGCGAGACCACGAACCCACCAGAAGGAAGAAATTTTGGACACATCTGAACATCTGAAGGAACAAACTTTGGACACACCATCTTTAAGAGCTATAACACTCACCGTGAGGGTCCACGGCTTCATTCTTGAAGTCAGCGAGACCAAAAACCCACCTGAAGGAATAAATTCTGGACACAATAGCTATCTTATTGAGTGTCTCAAAAAATTATTAAGACAAAGTGTTATGTGCATTCAGAGTATGCTAAATAGCTTCCAGTCAGGGGAAACTAGTGAAGTCTTCAGGAGGTGGAGGCTGTGAGGCAGCCAGAAATGAACGTCAGAAAATAAAAAACAGCATAAGCTTGGGGAAGCAATGAAGAGACATGGAGGCAAATAGACATGAGGAATAGTTAAGAAACAGCAATGTGTCCAGTTTGATGGGATCAAGCCTGCTCAAGAACAGGGATTGCAGTTACGTAAGGAATGGTGTCTTGGGGAAAGTGTGTGAAGATCCAGAAATGTCAAAATTCAAAGTTTAGATTTTTTTCTCTAAGCTGATGCTTTTTAACATTTATCTCTCTTCTTTCTTTCCCCTTCATTCCCTTTCCTTCTTTTTTTGAATTTTTTCAAATATCAAAGCAGAGCCCTTCAGATTAAATATAACATGATTGACTAGAATTGAAAATAGGTGAAATCGAAGATGCTTCATCAAAATGTGTGCTGCATGGAGGAAACCTTAAACTTTCCACATGATCCTTTCCTTGAGATGGCTCCTGAGGGTTCCTCCTAGGGCACTTTAAAATCTAGATTAAAACTACAATTCTAAGTAATTGGGAGTCGAAGAATTTTTCAACTGAGAAGGCAAGCCTTTTCCCAGTAAGCTTTGAGAACATTATTTTGCCTCTCTGGGGTTCATTTTCTCCCTTGTAACATGGAGATAATAATATCTTCCTGAAAGCTGGTAACAATGAGAAACAAAGTATGTGGCATAGTGCCTGATCTATAGGTGTTCAGATAAATGTAACTGCAAAGTTAATGATTATGACTATGATAATGGAAACAGAAGGCATTGCCAGACACCAAGTTTCAAATTCCCAATCTTATTACCAGATCTCTATTGGGATAGAATTCCTGACTTACTCCAACACCAGGGGCAGAAGATCTCAGAAACTCAGTAGGCCTCGTGATGAGTTACCACGTCTCTACCTGTGTACCTCTGGCTGTTCCCAGATATCTAGGAAACGAATCTCTTTGAGGTTTTCCCGAATCTGAACAAGAACCGAGCTTGACTGATCCTCTGTGGTGGCACTGATTGCCCTGGCATGCCTCCACTCAGAAGTGCTACTCTGGTATGAACATGGTGCACCAAAGACAAAACAAGGAACTCTCTCCTCTCCACACTCAGCATGGCGTAACCCTAAGTATTTCCTACTCTAGAGGAATCACTGCAGCAGATTTCTCCACTCCAGCTCTGGAACTCTGAGTAAAGCAACTGGTTACACTCTTTTCCCTTTAGACTCCCCATGTGTCATTTTATAAATAAAATACATCTGACTCATTTCATGGCTATGACATATTTTCTGTGAATAGTCATCTTTTATGGAAAGGTAAATTCATTTACTGTTTATTTATTCATTAATGCAACAAACAAGTATTGAGTGCTCAGTGTGTGCCAAGCACTGGTTTGAGTAGGCGCTAAAAATACATAGACAGACCAGCCTGCAAACTAAACATCACAAAAACGCTAGTGATATGTTTATATTTGTATGTCTGTGTGTGTGTGGATAGATAGATAGATGTACACACACACTCAAAGGAAATTTAATATGGAAAGTCAAAGTCAACTTCTAAATGTGTTTGTGTCTTTCCAGGCTGACTTATGTGGCATTGCCAACACCATCTGCTCTAGAGCAGAAAGACTACTTAATAGGCAAAAGCAGCTGCCAGCTTAGGCTCAATGTACTCTTTTAGTTCCCTCCAGGATGACCTGGTGTGACCACCCTTTCTAGGTAAAGAGGATTCTATCTCCATTTGACAATAAATCCTCAACCCGATCAAAGAGAGATCATGTCAACCTGGCTGACTTTAAGTCACAGGAGGGTGGCATTTTTATGACTTAATACTACCAAACAAAGCCAGTGTGTTGATCACTCAGAAGGGTGAATCGAGGTAAGTTTGGTTTGGGATTTTACTGTTATCAATGTTTCTATACCACTGATGTGAGGAAAAATAATATTTCTGAAGAGCTAACACATATTAATTTTTCCCTGATATTTTGAGACATAGTAAAATGTGGTGGCTAATACCTAGAAAGTGGGTGCAGGGAGGGGTGAAGGTAGAAGTCATCTGGGGAAGAAATGAGAATGAAATGTGAGGTCAAGGTGTTCTCCTCTTGCAAAATGATGACTTGAAATAAAAATTAATTTTGCTATAGGAAAAAAAAAACCTTTAAAATCTCTTTCTTAGAGACTTGATATTGTCAGATGAGAGTAGCAGTTACCTCAGATACTTTACAGGGATTTGGCCTGTAATGAAAGTATCCCAATGCCAGCTGTTCTATAGTAGGCAACTTTGGCAAATTGCTTAATAATGACAGCAAATATTGCAAGGTTATTGTAAGAAATTTCAAAAATGTAAAATGCCTAAAGAGAAAGCAGATTCATTTATAAAATGACAGCAAATATTGCAAGGTTATTGTAAAATTTCAAAAATGTAAAATGCCTAAAGAGAAAACAGACTCATTTATAATATTAACATCCATTTCCTATTCTCTCTTCATTCAAAAATAATATAATTAAAATTATCCACATATAGCTTTTAGTCTACTGTGTTTTGACATTGTATAAGTAACATTTTATGAAAGTATATTTTATTAAAGTGTTAATGTTAATATTTTATTAAAATATTAATATTAGTGTTAGCAATTATTTTACTGTTAAAATGGCCATACTGCCCAAAGCAATCTACAGATTAAATGTTATTCCTACCAAACTACCAGCATTACTTTTCACAGATTAGAAAAGACTATTGCAAAATTCATATGGAACTAAACAAAGCCTGAATACCCAAAGCATCCTTAAGCAAATGGAACAAAGCTGGAGGGATCACATTACCTGACTTTGAACTATAAGCCTATAGTAATCAAAACAGCATGGTACTGGTACAAAACCAGATACATAGAACAATGGAACTTAACAGAGAACCCGGAAATAAATCTGCACAACTACAGCCATCTCATCTTCAACAAAGTCTACAAAAATAAGCAATGGAGAAAGGACTCTCTATTCACTAAGTGGTACTGGGATAGCTGGCTAGTCATTGGCAGAAGAAGAAAACTGGACTTCTGCTTTTCACCATATACAAAAATTAACTCAAGATAGATTAAAAATGTAAATGTAAGATTTCAAACTATAAAAGTCCTAGAAGAAAACCTAGGCAATATCATTCTGGAAATTGGGCTTGACAAAGAATTTATGACTAAGTCTTCAAAAGCAATTGCAAGAAAAGCAAAAATTGACAAGTGGGACCTAAATAAACTGAAGGGCTTCTGTACAGCAAAAGAAACTATTAACATAGTAAACAGACAACCTACAGAATAGGAGAAAACATTCACAATCTATGCATCTGACAAAAGTCTAAGATACAGAATCTTTAAGGACTTAATTCAACAAGAAAACAACAACAACAAAACCATTAAAAAGTAGGCAAAGAACATGAACCAGACACTTCTCAAAAGAAGACATACAAGCAGCCAATGTATGAAAAAATGCTCAACATTGCTAATCATCAAGGAAAGCAAAATCACATTGAGATACCATCTCACACAAGTCAAAGTGGCTGTTATTAAAAAGTCAAAAAATAACAGATGCTGGTGAGGCTGTGGAGAAAAGGAATGCTTATTCACTGTTGTTGGGAATGTTAATTAGTTTGGCCACTGTGGAAAGCAGTTCAGATATTTCTCAAAGAACTTAAAACAGAACTACCATTCGACCTAGCAATCCCATTACTGGGTATATATCCAAAAGAAAGTAAGTGGTTCTACCAAAAAGACACACTTGTATGTTCATTGCAACACTATTCACAATAGCAAAGACATGGAATCAATCTAGGGGCCCGTCAAGAGGGGATTGGATAAAGTGTGATACATATACACCATAGAATATTACGCAGCCATAAAAAAGAATGAAATCATGTGTTTGCCATAACATGGATGCAGCTATAGGCTATTTTCTGAAGCAAATTAACACAGGAACAGAAAACCAAATACTGAAAGCTCTCACTTATAAGTGGGAGCTAAACATTGGGTACTCATGAACATAAAAATAGCAACAACAGACCCTGGGGACTACTAGGAGCAGGAGGGAGGGAAAGGGGGAAGGGTTGAAAAATTATTGGTTACTATATTACCTGTATGATGAAGTCATTTTACCCCAAATCTGAGCATCACTCAAAATACCCATGTAATCTATATCCCTTGAATCTAATAAAAGTTAAAAAATTTAGAAAATTAATATTTTAATGTTTTAATGTCATTAAAACATGTAGGTAAGAAAATTATTTCTTTTATTATAAAACTAACCTACGTTAATTGCAGAAAATTTGGAAAATAAAGTTTAAAAAATAAAATTTTAAAAAGATAACTCATCACTGTTAATATAATTAGCTCTGAAGTATAGGCAAATGTCTTACCTATAAAAGCTTCCTATTATTTATCTTTAAAATGGACATAATGATAGTAATTTCCTTATAAGACTATTACATTTCATGTTAATGTAAAATGTTTTTCACAGTTCCTTGTATATCATAAGCACATATTTATGATTTTATATCAGTTTTAAGCAAAGCAACATTAACCTATACAAATTGCGCTGTAAATGTAATCTGCTTTTTTAAAAATATGAACACTATATCAGGATCATTTTTCCATGTTAGTAAACATAAATCTGCAGTATAATTTGAGTAACTATGTAGTATTTCTTTTTATTACTGTGCCATACTTAGGAGACAATTAGAATGCAAACATAATTCTTAATGGTTGTATAATATTTCATCATAAATATGTACTTGGATTTATTTAACACTTTGTGTCATCTGTTATGATTCAGCTGCCTGGGGAAAATGAGGCCATCTTAACAGTAATAAAATATACTTCTCTGAGTCTCTTCCAACTTTCTTCTGCTGAACTTTAGGTTATCTTTTGTTTTTTTTTTTTTTTTGAGACGGAGTCTCGCTCTGTCGCCCAGGCTGGAGTGCAGTGGCCGGATCTCAGCTCACTGCAAGCTCCGCCTCCTGGGTTTACGCCATTCTCCTGCCTCAGCCTCCCGAGTAGCTGGGACTACAGGCGCCCGCCACATCGCCCGGCTAGTTTTCTGTATTTTTTAGTAGAGACGGGGTTTCACCGTGTTAGCCAGGATGGTCTCGATCTCCTGACCTCGTGATCCGCCCGTCTTGGCCTCCCAAAGTGCTGGGATTACAGGCTTGAGCCACCGCACCCGGCCACTTTAGGTTATCTTTAAAGACTCTTTCTCTCATTTCCAACAGTCCCCAAAGGATTCACCCATCCCTTCAAATCCACAAATAAGGAGCCCATGCCATGTACTGGACAGTGCAATAGGGATGCAATAATGAGAATAAAAGGATGCAGCTGCTGCTCTCTTGGCATTTCCAGTCTTAAAGGGAAAACCAAACCTTAACCAAATAATCTCCCAGGTAATCAAACACAGACTATGTTACGCACTACAAAGACAAAATAGAATGCCATTAGAACAATGGCAAAGGGTCAAATACAGACTAGGGCTCAGGGAAGGTCTCTAAGGATTTAGATGATTGAGATGAGATCTGAAGTGTGAAGAGGCTCCCTCGGTCTGGGGAATGGTTCAGGATAAAGGGGGTTGCTTCTGGCAGGAGGAACAGCAAGAGCAAAAGCTCCCTAGCAGGAGGAATAGTGGTTGCTTGAAGCCTCTAGGCTGTGAGTGAATGCATATGAGGAAAAACATGCAAAGTCAAGTTGGCAGGTACCACTCATGTGTTTGAAAATGTAGGCTTTATTGTTATTCAAACACGGTTGGGCCAACAGATCAGGAGATCACTGTCATTAAAAATTTAGTTTGTTATACTCACACATCCCCAGAGGAGAAGAGCCTGCCACACCACACCGAAGCTGAGTTAGGGGTTGGGTTGGGGGCTGGAACATGGAGAAACACCAGAGTCAGTCAGGAGGCAGAGAGATTTAGTGAGAAATGAGGGAAATAATCTTTGTGGTGGTTTTCATGGGAAGGAACAGAACAGACAGGGTATGCAGATTTAGGATTGGCTAGTTTGAATAATTTCAGCAGGCTCTAGGGCAGTCCCTAGTTTTCTGGTGCCAGGCCCTGGGGTGATTAGGAAAGGGGTATAGTGGCCCTGAGTGTGAGAGCCTTAGGGAGGTGGTGGTTGGGAGTATGGAACCTTAATTGGTTAGTGTACATAAAAAAGACACCCACAGGCTAGTTTTTTACTATCTCTGGGAATTAGCTAGCCCTAGGTGGGACAGGCTTTTCAAAGTCAGCAAGGTTGGAAAATGTTAATGCCCTTTTCATGGAACTCCGCAATTCTACCTCTATGGATGGAAGCTGGGAAGCATGACTATTCTTATCCCATCAAGAACTGTGCTCCAGTTGGCTGTTTCAGTTTGGGAGATTCCATTAAGCTCACTCAGTCTACCCCAAATTGGTAAGCACGGTACCAAATAAAAGAAAATAAATTAATCAAGGGAATAATAAGCCCTTGTAATGGCTCGACAGCCGCTACACCAGAAGAGACTGGTTTTTGAAAACTCTGACTCCATCTTACTTCACACCGTTGCAGAGGTGCTATAAACTAGGAGAGATCAGTTAAAGGTAATGACAATGTTGGGAAATATTTCCTGATATTACTAAAGTTCTGTTCTGTGAATTGTTCCCTGAGAAATTAAACACCTTCTCATTGAGCCTGGGAACTAGCCCTGAATTTCATGAAAGATTGAAAAGCTCATCACCAGCAGGTCTATTTCTGCTTCAAGAGAAACTGCTAATCCTCAGAGGCCAACCCCTTCCTCACCCCTCAGAATAGCTATTGTAGCTCCAAGATGGTCAGAAGTTTTTTTTTTTTTTTTAAGTTTGATCATTCTATATTGTTTTAATGGTTTTGTTCAATTATGACCTTGTTCAATTATAAAATAAAATATGAGCTATATAACTAAATAAGCTTTAGTAAATGCATAGAATTGTACACTGTGGTATAGCTTAAAAGTGAGTGTAGAAGGGTGAGATCAGCAAGATGGTGGAGGGGAAATTTTCAGCACTTGTTCCTTCACAGAAACACCAATTTGAACAACCATCCATGCATCAAAACATCTTCATAAGAGCTAAGGAATCCATATGAGATATTACAGCACTTGGGTGGAGCATAGAAATAAAAAAAGACACCTTAAAGAAGGGAGAAAGAACAGTTTCACCTTATCTGCATCCCTCCTCCACAAACCTGGGCACCACAGTATAGAGAAAGATACCCTCCACCTGGGGGAAGAAGAGTGAAGTGAGCACCTGACTTCACCATCAACTCTAGTTAACCCTGGCACCAGGCCCACTCCAATGGACCCAAGTGCCAAGCCCATCTCCATGGACTCAGGTGCCAGGCCTGCCCCAGCACCAGACTAGCCCCAGTGGACTCATACTTAAGTCATACTCCAGCACCAGGTCAGCTCCTACAGAAACAAATTTCAGGCTCACCTTTGTGGACCCAGTCTCCAGGCTTGTCCCTGAAGACACAGACTCCAGGCCATTACTTATGGACCCAGTCATGAGCCCTGCCCCATTGAACTCAGGTTCCTGCAGACCCTGGTGTGAGGTCAGTCCACCTAAGTACTCCAACAGGAAGCACACACATGGAACCCACCAGATGGTCCACTCAGAATTTCTAGGCAAGGTGACTGGAGAATAGCTTTCTCTGTTGAAGATAGTTTGTAAATATTGAAAGAGGTATCTATTTCTTAAATGTGTAGACACCAATACAAAGACACAAGGATCATTAATAATCAGGGAAGCACACCACCACCAAAGGAACAAATTAAAACAAAGAAACCAACCCTAAAAAAATGAAAATGCATGAACTGTCTGACAAAGCACTCAAAGTAATTGTCTTAAACAAGCTCCACCTAGCTACAAGAGAATACAGACAATGAAATAAAATCAGAAAAATAATACATGAACAAGATAAGTTTAAGAGACAGAAACTATAAACCACAAACAAATACCAATGAGAAATTCTGGAGCTGAAGAACACAATGACTGAACTAAAAACCTCCATGGCGTGCTTTAACAGTAGGCTCAGTCAAGCAGAAGGAAGAATCAGTGAGCTCAAAAATACATCACTAGAAATTATGAGAAACAAAAAGAAAAAAATGAAAAAGAGTGCATAGAACTTATAGTACACCATTGAGCAAACCAATATATGCATTATGAAAGTTTCAGAAGGAGCAAAGAAAAAAGGAACAAAGAAAAAGGGAGCAAAGAAAAAGGGAGCCAAACTCAAAGAATTAAAGAACCTCAGATAAATAAAGAAATGGTCACTGGGACACATTACAATCAAATTCTCAAAAGTTAACTACAAAGGGAGAATTTTGAAAGCATTAAGAGAAAAGTGACTGGTCACAAGTAAGGAACTCTCATAAAACCATCAGTGGACTTCTCAGAAGAAACCTTGTAGACCAGGAGAAAGTGTAATGCTATATTCAGAGTGCTGAAATATAAAAAAAACTCTGTCAGCCAAGGATACCATATTTAAGAGAGCTATCTTTCAGAAATAGACAGTAATAGACAAACAAAAGCAGAGAGAGTTCATTACTGCTAGACCTGACTTACAAGAAACACTAAAGGGAGTTTGTCAAGTTAAAACAAAAGGATGCTAACTAACAATATGAAAACATAAAACTCACTGTAAAGATGAGAATATAGTCAAATTCAGAATACTTTAATAATGTAACGGTAGTATATAAATTACTTTGACCTCCAGTATGAAATATAAAACTATTAAAAAAACCATAATTACAATAATTGGTTAATGGATGGATAATATAAAAAGATGTAAATGGTGATGTCAAAAACACAGAATATGGGAGGAGGAGAAATTAAGCATAGAGTTTTTGTATGTGATCGAAATTAAGTTGTTATCAGTTAAGTTGTTATCAGCTTAAAACAGGCTGTCCCAACTATGAGATGATTTATGTAGGCTTGATGATAATGACACCAAAAAATGTCTAGTAGGTATACAAAAGATAAAGGAATAAGCATAACACTGCAAAATCATCAAATCAGAAAGAAAGACATCAAAAGAAGAAGAAAGGAACTACAAAATCATCAGAAAACAATTAACAAAAGACAGTAAATTCTTACCTGTCAATAATTATTTTAAATGTAAACAAATTAGAATATCTAATTAAAAGACATAGGGCCAGGCACTGTGGCTCATGTCTGTAATCCTAGCACTTTGGGAGGCCAAGGTGGGTGGATCACTTGAGGTCAGGAGCTCAAGACCAGCCTGGTCAATGTGGTGAAACCCCAACTCTACTAAAAATACAAAAATTAGCTAGATGTGGTGATGGGTGCCTGTAATCCCAGCTACTCAGGAGACTGAGGCAGGAAAATCACTTGAACCCTGGAGATGGAGGTTGCAGTGAGTTAAGATAATGCCACTGCACTCCAGCCTGGGTGAGAGAGCAAGACTCTGTCTCAAAAAAAAAAAAAAAAAAAAAAAAAAAAGACATAGAGTGGCTGAGTGGATAAAAACAAAATTCAAATATATGCTGCTTAAAAGAGACTCAATTTAGTCCTAAGTACACACATAGGCTGAAAGTGCAGGGATGGAAAAAGTATTTCATGAAAATGTTAACTAAAAGAAAGCAGGGGTGGCTATACTTATATCAGACAAAATTGACTTTAAGCCAAAAACTATCACAAGAAACAAAGAAGGTCATTATATAATGATAAAGGTGTCAATTTATCAAGAAGATGTAACAATTATAAATATATATTCACCCAACGTTGGAGGACCTAAATATATAAAGCAAATATAAACAGAATTGAAGGGAGAGTAGACAGCAATACCATATGAACCAGTAATCTCACTTCTGAGTCTATATCTAAAATATCTAATGGAAATGAGATCAGTATTCTTTTATTATTATTGTTACTGAGACAGAGTTTTGCTCTGCTGCCCAGACTGAAGTGCAGTGGCATGATCATGGCTCACTGCAGCCTCCACCTCCTGGGCTCAGGTGATCCTCCTGCATCAGCCTCCTGAATAGCTGGGATTACAGGTACCTAACACCATGCTGGACTAATTTTTGTATTTCTTTTTGCTGTTTTGTTTTGTTTTGTTTTTTGTAGAGACAAGTTCTCACTATGGTGCAGAGGCTGGACTCCTGAACTCAAGCAATCTGCCTGCCTTAGCCTCACAAAGTGTTGAGATAACAGGCATGAGCCACAGTTTCCAGTCCTGAAATAAACATCGTGAAGAGATACCTACACTCTCATGTTCATTGTAGTGTTATTCACAATAGCCAAGATATGAAATAAACTTAAGTGTCCATCAAATGATGAATGAATAAAACATGGCATGTATATACAATGAAATATTATTGAGCCTTAAAAAGGAAGGAAATTGCAACAATATGGATGAAATTGGAGAACACTATGCTAGATGAAACAGGATAGGCACATAAAGACAAATATTGTATGATTTCATATGTAGAACCTAAAAACGTCAAACCCATAAAAGCAGAAAGTAGAATGGTGGTTGCCACACGTAGGGAGAAGTAGGAGAAATGAGATGTTGCTCAAAGAGTACAAAGCTTTGGCTATATGGGATGATAAGCTCTGGAGATCGAATACATAGCATGGTGACTATAGTTAGTAATACTGTATTGCATACTTTAAATTTTTTTTTTTTTTTTGAGATGAAATGTCGCTCTGTTGCCCAGGCCAGAGTGCAGTGGCATGATCTCGGCTCACTGCAAGCTCTGCCTCCTGGGTTCATGCCATTCTCCTGCCTCTGCCTCCTGAGTAGCTGGGACTACAGGACCCCACCACCACACCCAGCTAATTTTTTGGCATACTTCACATTTTCTAAGAGAATAGATCTTAAATATTCTCAGCACCAGAGAAAAAAGCTAATTATGTGAGGTGATGCATATGTTAAGTAGCTTGATTGTGGTAATAATTTCACAGTGTATGTATATATCAAAATATCACATTGTATACTTCAATATATATGATTTCTATTTGTCAATTGTACTTTAATAAGACTGGGGAGGAAGAAGACCCCTAAAAATGAGACACATAAAATAAGTTGAAGAACAGTACATAAAATGTAATTTCAATTGTGTTATTAAAAAGAAAAGATATTTTAATATTCATGAAACATATCTGGACTGAGAAAATGGATGCCATAGGGAAGAGATGTGAGGAGGTCAGGAGAGTTTTAAGATACAGGAGATGCTTTTTTATTCAGTGGTTTTGAAAACATTGTTTGCTTTTCCACATGGGATTCTCCAGGTGACAGGATGCCATTTAGGAGGCTCATGCCTTGTATGTAATATAAAACATTAAGCTCTTTATTTGTTTACTAAACGTTGTACTTTAATTATAGGTCAGAAAGTCTCCTAATAAAATGAATTAGTCTTTCACAAAACTGTTTTATATGCCTTTCACTTTTCAGAATGGCTATACCTTCCACCAAAGAATACAGTGAATCTTTCAAGTAACTAATCTATATTTCTCTTCTTTGATCAATGCCCACCTACTTGGCACATTTTTATTGACTCGTAGCAACACTGATTTTGCTGCAAACAGTTACAATAGTTTCTAGGCAAAGAATGCTTTGTCTGGTAGACATACACTACCCCCAAAAATGAGACAAGTCATTCAGTGGCTAATCACAGTTGAAAGCAGAATCAATAAATCTTTGTAACATTGGGCTTGCCAAGCAGAGCCCTGTTGCACTACAAATATACTGACTAGTGAGAGAGAGAGCCTCCAGGTCACATCATTCACTCCACACCCCCGACTATCTTCTTCTCGTCTAACTTTTTTTTCCATGACCATATTGCAGTCTCTGCTGAAACTTAAGAAAGACTAAAAATCAGGGACAGCTGTTGTAGTTGGAAACAACCATGTTTTCTGTGTTATAGTGGCCATTGAGCCTGACAGCTGCACATATGCAAGGCAAGTCAGTGTTCACTTCAATAGAAGTGTCTTCTCTGTTTGGAAGAAAAAAATGCCATCAGAACCTCAGATTTAAAGCTGATACTGGGGGTTGGTTCATTTTTGCAGAAGAAATATTTTATCATTTGTTTCTTTCACACATATAAACTTAGATGATGGCACTTACAGTTAATTTAAAGTCAAAGTGGGGAATCACATAGATACATGTATATATGTTTAAATATTTTATTTTTTCTTAAACTATAGAAGTTTATTGATTTCCTAATGTCTAATGTAGAGCCAATGATGATTTTGGTGTGAACACGGTGTTTAGAGTTATCTTGTTGCCTCTTTTATGTGGATGTCACTTTGTATTTTGTACAATTTCTTAATGTATTATGCATTATAGATTTATTTAAAGTAGAATTAATACTCCAAGATAGTTATGAAACAATCTGAGAGTAGCTTCCATTTAGATTATTACAATCTTTCCCCAAAGAATTAACTCATTCATACATAACTCCTCAGCAACACTTTTAGTAGTTTACTGATACTAATACTTCTTAGTATTCATAGAAAAAAATGTATTAGTTCATTTTCGCACTGCTGATAATGACATACCTGAGACTGAGAAGAAAAAGGTTTAATTGGACTTACAGTTCCATATGGCTGGGGAGGCCTCAGAATCATGGTGGAAGGTGAAAGGTAATTCTTACATGGTGGCAGCAAGAGAAAATGAGGAAGACGCAAAAGTGTTTTTTGTTTTTTTGTTTTTTTTTGTTTTTTTACATAAACCAATCAAATCTTGTGAGACGTATTCACTATCATGAGAATACCATGGAAAGAACTGGCCCTCATGATTCAGTTGCCTTCCCCAGGTCCCTCCCACAACACGTGGAAATTCTGGGAGATACATTTCAAGTTGAGATTTGGGTGGGGACACAGTCAAACCATATCGTTCCAGCCCTGGCCCCTCCAAATCTGATATCCACACCTTTCAAAACCAATCACGCCTTCCCAGCAATCCCCCAAAGTCTTAACTCATTTCAGCATTAACCCAAAAGTCCCCAGTCCAAAGTCTTATCTGAGACAAGGCAAGTCCCTTCTGTCTATGAGCCTGTAAAATCAAAAGCAAGCTAGTTACTTCATAGATACAATGGAGGTACAGGTATTTGGTAAATACAGCCATTCCAAATAGGAGAAATTGGCCAAAATGAAGGGGTTACAGAGCCCAAGCCAAGTCTGAAATCTAGTGCAGCAGTCAAAACTCAAAGCTCCAAAGTGATCTCCTATGACTCCAGGTCCCACATCCAGGTCATGCTGATGCAAGAGGTAGATTCCCATGGTTTGGGGCAGCTCTGCCACTGTGGCTTTGCAGGGTATAGCCTCCCTCTTGGCTGCTTTCACGGGCTGGCATTGAGTGTCTACAGCTTTTCCAGGTGCATGGTATAAGCTGTTGGTGGATCTACCATTCTGGCTTCTGGAAGACGGTGACCCTCTTCCCACAGCTCCACTAGGCAGTGCCCCTGTAGGGACTTTGTGTGGGGCCTCTGACCCCACATTTCCCTTCCACACTGCCCTAGCAGAGGCTCTTCATGAAGGTCTTGCCCCTGTAGCAAACTTTTGCCTGACTGTCCAGATGTTTCCATACATCTTCTGAAATCTAGGCAGAGGTTCCCAAACCTCAATTCTTGACTTCTGTGCACCTGCAGGCTCAATGACACGTGGAAACTGCCAAAGCTTGGGGCTTCCACCCTCTGAAGCCACAGACCGAGCTGTACTTTGGCCCCTTTCAGCCATGACTGGAGTGGCTGAGACACAGGGCACCAAGTCCCTAGGCTGTACACAGTACAAGGATCCTGGGCCCAACCCACAAAACCACTGTTTCCTCCTGGGCCTCAGGGCCTGTGATGGGAGGAGCTGCTGTGAAGATCTCTGACATGGCCTGGAGACATTTTCCCCATGGTCTTTGGTATCAACGTTAGGCTCCTTGCTACTTATGCAAATTTCTGCAGCTGGTTTGAATTTCTCCTCAAAAAAATGGGTTTTTCCTTTCTACTGTATCATCAGGCTACAAACTTTCTGAACATAAGAAAATTTCCCTTTTAAAACAGAATGCTTTTAACAGTAGCCAAGTCACCTCTTGAACGCTTTTCTACTTAGAAATGTTTTCTACCAGATACCCTAAATCATCTCTTAGGTTCAAAGTTCCACAAATCTCTATGGCAGGGGCAAAGTGCTGCCAGTCTCTTTGCTAAAACATAACAAGAGTCACCTTTACTCCCGTTCCCAACAAGTTCCTCATCTCCATCTGAGACCACTTAAGCCTGGACCATATTGTTCATATCACTATTAGCATTTTTCTCAAAGCCACCAACAAATCTCTAGGAGGCCTCAAACTTTCCCACCTTTTCCTATCTTGTTCTGAGCCCAACAAACTGTTCCAACCTTTGCCTGTTACACAGTTCCAAAGTCGCTTCCACATTTTCAGGTATCTTTTCAGCAATGCCCCACTCTACCGGTACCAACTTACTGTATTAATCTATTTTCGTGCTGCTGATAAAGACATACCTGAGACTGGGAAGAAAAAGAGATTTAATTGGACTTAAAGTTCCACATGGCTGAGGAGGCCTCAGAATCACGGTGGGAGGTAAAAGGCACCTCTTACACGATAGCAGCAAGAGAAAATGAGGAAGAAGCAAAAGTGGAAACCCCTGATAAACCCATCAGCTCTTGTGAGACTAATTCACTATCAGGAGAATCAGAGAAAAGACCGGCCCCCATGATTCGATTACCATCTCCTGGGTCCCTCTCACAACACATGGGAATTCTGGGAAATACAATTCAAGTTGAGATTTGGATGGGGACACAGTCAAACCATATTAAAAAAGAAGTACTCTCTTTTCACTCGATTTCACTGGCTTATATAATATATAATTAAATCAATATAATTGAAATAACAAGTACAACTGGCATTTACCAGCTTGAAGACAAAGTCCAACTGATCCTTGGGCAGTAAGTGGCTCTCCTGGAGGGAGGAGAGGGGGTAGGTATCTGTGGGAACAGCCCACAGGAGTGCCCCATCAGTCACCAAGTGCATCTATCATCACATCTTACTTAACTCTGGGAGAAGGTGATGTACATGTTGGTTCAAGGAACATCTGCTGTTTATTAATTTCTTTTAGAGATTTTTAATGCGTTTTAAGCAACATGACCCTTTCTTCAGTTGAAATCTTACACAGAAAAACAGAATATCCATCAAGAGAGGAGCTGTTCTGGGGGAATCATATTCATCATCTCTATTCCCCCATGGTGGTCCTTGAGAAACATCTAGAACTGCCCCAGGCTATACGAAGCGCAGGATAACAACCTAAGACAGAGTCCAGTCCTTTTGCATTAAAGTGATATATTGGAATCTAAAGATCTTCTGACTGGAACTCAGTTTTTCTGCCTCCTGGGCTTATACTTTTTCTGTTACATTTTCCATCTTTTACTTCCCATGTGACTTGCAGCTGCCTCTCATGGGGTCTTTTTGGCATCTGATTATCTCTGAGTGGCAGCCCAGAGTCACTTACAAGTGCCCAAGTACTCACCTCCTTGGTATCAGCCCTGATATTTGGCCTAGAGGTTAGGAAGGAAAATAGCTTGGCTCAGCGTGGCCTTACTCTATGTAGTTTACTGAACTTACCGCTAGCAACTCACCCCTATGAATCGGGTGTGTGGTGGACCAGGCATGAATTTCTTTCTTTCTCAACTTTTCTTCAAGACTGTTACTTTTCAGTAGTCTGTGGGTAAGAGGTTTTTTGTTTGTTTGTTTGTTTTCGTTTTTGTTTTTGAGACAGAGTCTCACTCTGTCACCAGGATGGAGTGCAGTGGCACAATGTATGCTCACTGCAACCTCCACTTCCTGGGTTCAGGTGACTCCCCTGCCTCATCCTCTTGAGTAGCTGGGACTACAGGCATGCACCACCACCCCCAGATAATTTTTTGTATTTTAGTGGAGACAGGGTTTCACCATGTTGGCCAGGAGGGTCTTGGTCTCCTGACCTTGTGATCTGTCCCCCTCGGCCTCCCAAAGTGCTGGAATTACAGGTGTGAGCCACCATGCCCGGCCAGAAATATTTTTATTGCCTTCAAATTGCTCCCAGGGGAGGTTATATACAAGCTGGGCTTGGTCTGTAAAAAGAGATGGAAGGGTAAAAGGAAATTCTAGGCAGAGGGAGTACCAAATGCAGAGGCCTTAACTTGACTTCACCAAGCATGGTATTGCAGAAGCAAAAGGTAAGAACAAAAGCCAGAATCATGAAGGGTTTTATAACTGTGCTAAGAGGGAGTGGAAAGTTATCAAAGTTAAAAGCAAGCAGGGGAATGGTATGATCAGACTGTGATTTAGACGGGTCACCTGTCAACACTGGAAAATGAATGGGGACAAGGAGAGATTGAGGCAGGGAGACCAGATAGGAAGCTGTAACAGTAACTCAGGGGAAAGATGATAGAGACCTGAACTAAGGCAATGATAATTCAAATAAAGAGGAGGAGATAGATTCCTAGATATTAAGCATGCCTATACTTAGGACACTTTCCAATGCTAACTGACTAGAACGCTGGATTAAAGTGCCAAAACAATTTTCGGGGACATGAAAGAGAGTGTAGATTTCACATGTAATCAAGCTTCAGTTTCAGTTTTAGGGAATATTGTAGAGCTTCTAGTTTTCCTATTGGGGTTGCCATGTATGGCTAGATATGCAGTGCACTAACACAACTTTAGTTTTTAAATTTTTAAATTTTTTTTGAGATGGAGTTTCACTCTTGTTGCCCAGGTTGGAAGGCAATGGCATGATCTTGGCTCACCACAAACTCTGCCTCCTGAGTTCAAGTGATTCTCCTGCCTCAGCCTCCCGAGTAGCTGGGATTATAGGCATGCGCCACCATGCCTGGCTAAGTTTGTATTTTTAGTAGAGACAGGGTTTCTCCATGTTGGTCAGGCTGGTCTCTAACTCCCGACCTCAGGTGATCCACCCGCCTCGGCCTCCCAAAGTGCTGGGATTACAGGTGTGAGCCACCATGCCCGGCCACAACTTTAAAATGTGCTATGATTATAGACCGGAATGTTTGAAGCCTCTTTGAGTTGTGCAGTGCTTCAACTCTTCTTCGTATGGTCGTGCAAACAAAATTTTCCAAAGATAGTCTACACAGCTTCTTGAGAAATGTCATGTGAGGTATATAAGCCCTAAGATCTAATGTAAGACTGAAACAGTTATTGCTCCACACAGGTGCTGAGAGAGGTAAGAGAGAAATGCCGATGGCAACAGGCTCTCACGTAGCTGGGGAAGGACCCCACAAGAAGGTAATATAAAGCCCTTTGTATCAAAATAGACTGAGGGAAAACTTCCACTTCCATCAATGTGTCACAGCCTGGAAACCAGTCCCAGTAGGGATACTCCACCATGGTGCCCAATTCAGGGGCTCAGGATATGGACTGCAGAAGAATGTGGAAGAGTCTCTAGATTGCTAAGCTCCTCCATAGGATCTGCTCCCAAAAACCAACAGTCCTTTTTCTTTCCGTTCTCTTTTTGGGAAAGGCTAAGATACATGCACCTTCCTTTGCTTCACTGTAGCCAATAAAGTTTGTAAGTCTTCTAGAAGTAGGCCCTTTGTTCACAATCCATGGTGTATCTGAAATATGTGAAGAAGTAAATGAATGTCTGTACTTACCCATTTCTGTACACAGTAGATGTATCTCTGATAAGTTGTAAATATACTTCATAGAAACCAAATTTTACTTTTAAATAGTTTTTCTCGTGATGACATTATAAAACTATCTAGCAATTATAGTTTATTTAAACATTTATTAAGCATTTTAACCCAGGGTGGACGTCTGTAAGAGAGGAAAATTGCAGATGAAAGTACATACACTGTGTTGATTATAATATCAGTGCTTAACACATATATGCACCTGACACATAGTAGATGCTTGATGAATGTTCACTGACTTCACAAATACATGCGTCTGTTCAACCAAGAGCTTCTACACAAATTATCTCATCACTAACAAGTCTGTGAAGTAGGTGTTCTTATCTCTGTTTTGCATAAAAGAAAACAGAAGCTCAAAAATGTTCATTGACAAGTCCTAGTTTCCATTCATTTCGAAGATGGAATAATGGAGTACATGAAGAATATACAAATAGTTGATAGGCACAAAAAGAGAAAAAGAAAAAGGGCAAAATACAAAACAAAATCCACGAAATTTTGACTTCTTAACTCTCCTATTTTGTTCTGCCTATTGTTATCATTTCTTTCATTTTTTAGTTAGCATTATATAACACTTATTTTTTTTATATCTACTTTCAGATTGAAAGATTTGTTTTCCAAAATTGTTATCCTAATTTGTTGGGTTGACTTGATAAACTGATAAAATAGATATTTTAGGAAGAAGAACAAACAAGCTTCAAAAAAAATAGCAGGTGTTGAAAACGATGGATGGAAGGGGCCATGATTCGCTGGGACTCTGATGTTTCCTCTGCACAAAATCTAATGCTGTTGACCCTAATGTTGGGGGAAGCTGGTTTCATAGTGTCACCTCTCCAATATACCACAAAGTATAGACTCTGCCCATTTGTGGTTATTCAGGTTCCCACATCTCTCCCACCTGCGTGGAGACCTCCTGGGCTTAAGTCAGCTCAAACCATCACATCCTCCCTTGGTGATCCCCATGGCTTCCACTGGAGATCGTGTTACTTGGTTCCTGTCCTAAACCAGTGCTGAGCTTTGCACACTTGATGTGCTTTTTCTCTCCTATCTTTTTTTAGGTGAGGGTGAACAGAAGTCCAAGGATCAGGTGCTGGCTACAGAACAGAGAGATTTGGTTTCTGTCAGGATCAAAGGTGAACATAAACCAAAAATAAGGACAGCACCTCCACTGTTAGGGTCCTTTCAGACAATAAAACAGGATACATATTTACAATCTGCAAACACCACTCAGGAGAATTTGTAGCAAGCAATGCACTGTCTTAATTTGATTGACCCAATCCTTTTTTGGGGGCATTGGGTCTCTGCAACCTCAGATGGCATTTTCCAAGAACTGCAGAAACCTCAATCTTATCTTTGGTTAAACTTCTTTCATTCAGCCTGCTCTGACTCAGAGATCTTTTTATTCATACTTTTTCTAAATCATTGAGCAGGAATTGATTAAATATCAGACTTTAAAACAAAAAATAAATTTGCTGGGGGTTTTAGTTCATAAAAGAAGGTCCAATAAGATAGAAATAAATACATGCATGCATGAAATTTTGGTGGAGGTGGCAATGTACTCCCCAGCAAGTAAACTGCAAATTCACAATGGTGTTTACTGAAGTGCACTATTTTTAGAAAAGGCAAGTCTAATAGAGGTTGGCTTTGAGAGCTGTTTGATCCAGCTTTTCATCGCTATGAGGTGGAGACAACTTTGGCAAGCCCTCAGCTGGGAGAAATCACCACCAGGGCTTCCACTGCACGAACCTCTGCTCTTGTGACCAAACATAGACTTGCTGCTTCAGGAAGATTTGCATAAAAAGGGATTGATTTTCATTTGATTCTGCAAATGGACTCTCTGAGCTAGCCTGGAGGAAAGGAAGAGAATAAAAAGGGGAACAAAACTGCTTTGGCAGTTCTGGCCAGCTTCCAAATGCTTCAAGCTGCCAGCACAACTGGCTTAATCTGCTTCTTTAGAGCAGAAGATATGCTTAACTTTCAAGGCCAGAAACTCAAGACTTAATGAGGGATAATCTAAAATTCTGACTCTTTTTTCTGGTAAGAAACAAAAGCAAAAGAGAAAAAAAGCAAGTTACTATTCTTGGACTCTTCTGCACTTAAAAATTTTTTAATTGCAGGAATGGTGGTCGTTCTCCTTTAAAAACATTTTAAAAATTGTAAAAATGCACAACATCTGTAAGAAAGAATCCTCCTGCATGTGTTGTTATTATATTATTGAGTTAAGATTGTTTAAGACAAGAAAATATCTCTCTGAAATAAAATTTATTGAACTTGATCTAAAATTGTTACTTTTTTGCAGACCATTTATCATGGGCAGGCATTAATTTTAGTTTAGTTACAAAGATGAAAGATCAATAAAATATATTCCCTATACTCAGGGACCTCACAATCTAGCAGGGGAAACACAAATTCATGAATATATAAAGATATGTCTCCTAATTTTCATGCAGTGTGAAGAGCATTATATGAAAGATATGGGCAAGATGTGAAACAAGGTAAGGTAGCAACAAATTCAGCCTAGGTGGACAGAAGTTGATTAAGGCTTCACAAGGATATTAATGTTTGAGCTGGACTTTAAGGAAATATTATCTAACAAGTGTTGGAAGTGAGACCAGGATTAAGTGAGGACTTAGAAAGCACTTGCTAATGGTGAGGTCAGCTCTGTTCAGACAAGGGGGCTGGGCCACACACAAGATTGCACAGCTCCTACCACCTGGTCAGAGCTCCAAGAGACTTCACCAGAACTGGAGCACTAAGCTTCTGACAGGGCTTCTTGCTTTACCCATTATCCTTCTATAGAAGACTTTTCTCCGCAGAGTGTTAAGACTCAATCCTTTAATATATAAATCATTTATTTCTTAAAAACGTATTTATATAGTGCCTACTATGTGTCAGGCTCTCTACTAGACACTTGGAATACACCAGTAAACAAAACAGAAAAAAAAAGCCTTGCTGAACTAATTCCTTAGCAGTGGGAGATAGTCTCACCATGAAAAAAACATAATAGATAAGTATAAACTAAAATTTATAGTATGTTAGAAAGTAGTATTATTTTTTAAAAATATGAAAGCAGATCAGAAAGACTAGAGCTGGGAGGAAGTTAAAGTTTTAAAAAGAGTGGTCAAGGTAGACTGCACTGAGGCATTGGTCTTTAAGCATAGACCTGAAGGGGTTAGCCATGTGAGTGATTGGTGAAGAGTGTTATAGGCAGAGGGAATAGTCGATACAAATGACAAAAGTGTTTTCAAAAACAGCAAAGAGGTCATTGTGGCTGGAACAGGGATTGAGGGAGAAAGAAATAAAGTCATCTCATGAAGGGTCAGGGTATTACAAGATATCTGACTTTGCTTGGTGGAAAATGGGTTTTGAGCAGAGGATTGACATGCTCTGATTTATACTTCAAAGTTAAACAACCTGACTGACTTGATAATAGACTACAGGAGAAAATGTTGAAATGGAGCAAGCTTGAGAGACTACATCAGCAACCAGGAGACAGGAGGAGGAAGCTGAAAACAGGGAAATAAGCAGAGGAAGTTGGGTGAAGCAGTGAGAGTCTGGATATACTGTGAAAGCAGAGCCAATAGGATTTGCTGATGAATTGACTGTGAGGTGAGAATGGAAGGAATTGGTAATGACACCAAGGTTTTTGGCCTGAGCATCTGGAAGAATGGAGTTGCCATCCACTGAAACGGAAAAGACTATAGGTAAAACAGGCTTGGGGATAAGACAAGGAGATTAATTTGGGGCATATTAAGTTTAGACACCCCAACAGAGACAGAAACCTAAGTTTATGGGAGAGGTGAGAATTGGGATATTCATTTGGAAATCACTGGTGTATAAATTGTATTGAGTCATAAGCCTGGGTGAGATCACAAAGTGAGTATGTATACAGGGAGAAGAAAAGAAGATCATGTGCTGGGAAAGTAACAAGCTCAAAAGACTGAGAAGGAGCAATGATCAAGGTAGGAGGAATACCCAGGCAGTGTAGTTGCCTGGAAACCAAATAATGAAAGTTATCATCAAAAAGTAGAAAATGGACAATGCTGTCAAATGCTGATGAAAAAAGCAGAGAACTGCCCTTTGTATTTATCAACATACAACTTATTGTTAAATCCAGGGAGTCACTGGTAAATTTTACAATGGTAAATTTTACAAGAGCAATTTTGGTAGAGTGGTCAAGGTAAATCTTGATTGGAGTAAATTATTCACAATTTCTGCTTTGGAGCCATATTCCCAACCTTTTCTTATTTTTGCCCTGCATCTGATCCTCCTACTCACCTTGCTGTTTTCTTTTTTTTCTTCTTCAACTTATATTTTAAGTTCAGGGGTACATTTGCAGGATGTGCAGATTTGTCACATAGGTAAAGGTGTGTCGTGGTGGTTTGCTGTACAGATTATCCCATCACTCAGGTATTAAGCCCAGCATCCATTAGCTATTCTTCCTGATGCTCTCCCTCTCCCCACTCCCTCAACAGACTCCAGTATGTGGTGTTCCCCACCATGTGTCCGTGTATTCTCATCATTCAGCTCCCACTTATAAGTGAGAACATGCATTGTTTGCTTTTCTGTTCCTGTGTTAGTTTTCTGAGGATAGTGGCTTCCAGTTCCATCCATGTCCCTGAAAAGGGCATGATCTCATTCCTTTTCATGGCTACATAGTATTCCACAGTGTTACGTACATTTTCTTTATCCAGTCTATCATTGATTTACATTTAAGTTGATTCCATGCTTTTATTACTGTGAATAGTGCTGTAGTGAACATACATGTGCATATATCTTTATAATAGAATGATTTATAATCCTTTGGGTATATACCCAGTAATGGGATGGGGGTCAAATGGTATTTATGCCATGTGTAGATCTTTTAGAAATTGTCACACTGTCTTCTACAATAGATGAACACATTTACACTCCCACCAACAGTGTATAAGCATTCCTTTTTCTCCACAACCTCACCAGCATTTGTTGTTTTTGACTTTTTAATAATAGCCATTCTGACTGTAGTGAAAAGGTATCTTATTGTGGTTTTGATTTGCATTTCTCTAATGAGCAATGATGTTGAGCTTTTTTCATATGTTTGTTGGTCTCATGTATGTCTTCTTTTGAGAAGTGTCTGTTCATGTCCTTTGCCTGCTTTTTAATGGGTTAGTTTTTTTCTTGTACATTTTCTTAAGTTCCTTGTAGTCTCTGGATATTAGATCTTTGTCAGATGGATAGATTGCAAAATTTTTCTCCCATTCTGTGTGTTGTCTGTTCACTCTAATGGTAGTTTATTTGGCTGTGCAGAATCATTAGATCCCATTTTTCAGTTTTTGCTTTTGTTGCAGTTGCTTTTGGTGTTTTTGTCATGAAATCTTTACCTGTTCCTATGTACTGAATGGTATTGCCTAGATTTTCTTCTACAGTTTCCAGAGTTTTGGGTTTTACATTTAAGTCTTTAATCCTTCTTGAGTTGATTTTTGTATATGGTGTAAGGAAAGGGTATAGTTTCAATATTCTGCATATGGCTAGCCAGTTATCCTAGCAGCATAATTTATTAAACAGGAAATCATTTTCCCATTGCTGGTTTTTATCAGGGTTGTTGAATACCAGATGGTTGTAAGTGTCAGGTCTTATTTCTGAGTTCTTGATTCTGTTCCATTGGTTTATGTGTCTGTTCCTGTACCAGCATGGTGCTGTTTTGGTTACTGTGGCCTTGTAGTATAGTTTGAAGTTGAATAGCATAATACTTCCAGCTTTTTTCTTATTTCTTAGCATTTTCTTGGCTATTTGGGCTCTTTTTTGGTTCCATTTAATTTTAAAATAGATTTTTCTTATTCTGTGAAGAATGTCAATGGTGGTTTAACAGGAATAATACTGAATCTATAAATTACTTTGGACAGTATGGTCATTTTCATCATATTAATTCTTCTTATCCATGAGCATGGAATGTTTTTCTATTTGTTTTTGTCCTCTGATTTCTTTGGGCAGTGGTTTGTAGTTCTCCTTGGAGAGGTTTTTCACTTCCCCTGTTAGCTGTATCACTGGGTATTTTATTCTCTTTGTAGCAATTGCGAATGGGAGTTCATACCTGATTTGGCTCTTTGCTTATATATTGTTGGTGTATAGGGATGCTAGTGATTTTTGCAAATTGATATTGTATCTGAGACTTTGCTGAAGTTGCTTATCAGCTTAAGAGGCTTTCGGGCTAAGATGATGGAGTTTTCTAGATATAGGATTATGCCATCTGCAAACAGAGATAATTTGACTTCTTCTCTTCCTATTTGAATACCCTTTATTTCTTTCTCTTACCTGATTTCCCTGGCCAGAACTTCCAATGCTATGTTGAATAGAAGTAGTGAGAGAGGGTATCCTTGCCTTGCACTGGTTTTTGAAGGGAGTGCTTCCAGCTTTTGCCCATTAACATGATATTGGCTGTGGGTTTGTCATATATGGCTCTTATTATTTTGAAGTATGTTTTTCCAATAGCTAGTTTATTGAGAGATTTTAACATGAAGGAATGTTGAATTTTATTGAAGGCCTTTTCTGCATCTATTGAGATAATCATGTGGTTTTTGTCTTTGGTTCTGTTTGTGTGATGAATCACATTTATTGATTTGTGCATGTTGAACCAACCTTGCATCCCAAGGAAGAAGCCAACTTGATGGTGTTGGATAAGCTTTTTGATGTGCTGTTAGATTTGGTCTGTCAGTATTTTGTTGAGTATTTTGCATCAATGTTCATTAAGGATATCAGCCTGAATATTTTGTTCGTTGTTGTATCTCTGCCGGGTTTTGGTATCAGGATGAAGCTGGCCTCATAGAACAAGTTAGGGAGGAGTCTCTCCTTTCTAATTGTCTGGAGTAGCTTCAGTAGAAATTGTGCCAGCACTTCTTTGTACCTCTGTGGAATTCAGCTGTGAATCCATCTGATTCTGGGCTTTTTTTGGTTGGTAGGATATTCATTAATGTATAAATTTCAGAACTCATTATTGGTCTGTTCGGGGATTCAATTTCCTCTTGGTTCAGTCTTGGGAGGGTGTATGTGTCCATGAATTTATCCATTTTGTCTAGATTTTCTAGTTTATCTGCATAAAGGTATTTACAGTATTCTCTGATGGTTGTTTGTATTTCTGTGGGGTCAGTGGTGATATCCCCCTTATCATTTGATTGTGTTTATTTGATTCTTCTCTCTTTTCTTCTTTGTTAGTCTAGTTAGTGGTCTATCTTATTACTATTTTTTTCAAAAAACCAACTTCTAGATTCATTGATTTTTCTGAAGGTTTTTTTCTGTCTCCACCTCCTTTAGCTCAGCTCTGATTTTGATTATTTCTTGTCTTCTGCTAGTTTTAGGGTTTGTTTTCTCTTTGGTTCTCTAGTTCTTTTAGTTGTGACATTAAGGTGTTAACTTGAGATCTTTCTAGCTTTTTGATGTGGAAATTTAGTGCTAGAAATTTCCCTCTTAACACTGCTTTAGCTGCGTCCCAGAGATTCTGGTATGTTATCTCTTTGTTCTCATTAGTCTCAAAGAACTTCTTGATCTCTGCCTTAATTTCATTATTTACCCAGTAGTCATTTAGAAGCAAGTTGTTCAATTTCCAGCAGTTGCATGGTTTTGAGTGAATTTCTTAATCTTGAGTTCTAATTTGATTGTTCTGTGATCTGAGAGACTGTTATGACTTCAGTTCTTTTGTATTTGCTGAGGAGTGTTTTACTTCTGATTATGTGATTAATTTTACAGTAATTCCCGTGTTGCAAAGAGAAGAATGTATATTCTGTTGATTTTGGGTGGGGAATTATTTGATATCTGTCAGGTCCACTTGATCCAGAGCTGAGTTTAGGTCCTGAATATCTTTGTCAATTTTCAGTCTCCATGATCTGTCTAATATTGTCAGTGGAATTTTAAAATCTCCCACTATTATTGTGTGGGAGTTTAAGTCTCTATGTAAGTCTCTAAGAATTTGCTTTATGAATTTAAGTGTTCCTGTATTGGGTGTTTATATATTTAGGATAGTTAGCTCTTCTTGTTGAAAGGTATTACATAATGCCTTTCTTTGTCTTGTTTGATCTTTGTTGGTTTACAGTCTGTTTTGTCAGAAACTAGAATTGCAACCCCTGTTTTATTCTGTTTTCCATTTGCTTGGTAAATTTTCCTCCATCCTTTTATTTTGAACCTATGTGTGTCTTTGCATATGAGTTGGGTCTCTTGACCACAGCATACCTATGGATCTTGGCTCATTATCCAGCTTGCCAGTCTGTGTCTTTTAATTGGGGCATTTAGCCATTTACATTTAAGGTTAGTATTATTACGTGTGAATTTTATCCTGCCATCATGATGCTAGCTGGTTATTTTTTAGACTTATTTATGGGGTTGCTCCATAGTGACACTGGTCTGTGTACTTCAGTGTGTTTTTGCAGTGACTGGTAACAGTTTTTCCTTTCCATATTTAGTGCTTCCTTCAGGAGCTCTTGCAAGGCAGGACTGATGGTAATGAATTTCCTCAGTCTTTGCTTGTCTGAGAAGGATCTTATTTCTCCTTCACGTATGAAGCTTAGTTTAGCTGGATATGAAATTCTAGGTTAGAAATTATTTTCTTTAAGAATGTTGAATATTGCACCTCAATCTCTTCTGGTTTGTGGGGTTTCCACTGAGAGGTCTGCTGTTAGTCTGAAGGGTTTTCTTTTACAGGTGACCTGGCCTTTCTCTCTGGCTTCCCTTAACATATTTTTTTTCATTTTTGACCTTGGAGAATCTGATGATTATGTGTCTTCTCATGGAGTATCTTACTAGGGTTCTCTGGATTTTCTAAGAATATTGGCCTGTCTTGCTAGGTCGGAAAAATTCTCCTGGATGATATACTGGAGTATATTTTCCAACTTGGTTCCATTGTCTCCCTTGCTTTCAGGTACCTCAGTCAGTCATAGGTTTCATCTTTTTATGTAATCTCATATTTATCAGATGTTTTATTCTTCCTTTTCATTATTTTTTCTCTATTCTTGTCTGCTTTATTTCAACGAGATAGTCTTCAAGCTCTGGAATTCTTTCTTCCACTTAATCTATTCTGCTATTGATATTTGTGATTGCATTGTGAAGTTCTTGCATTCTATTTTTCAGCTTCATAACGTCAGTCGTGTTCCTCTCTAAACTGGGTATTCTAGCTATCACCTCCTGTATTGTTTTATTATGATTCTTAGCTTCTTTGCATTGGGTGACAAGACACTCCTTTAGCTCAGTGAAATTCCTTATTGCCCACTTTCTGAAGTCTACTTCTGTCATTTCGGCCATCTCAGCCTCAGCCCAGTTCTGTCTTTGTGGGAGAGGTATTGCAATCATTTGGAGGACACAAGGCACTCTGACTTTTTGAGTTTTCAGCATTTTTGCGTTGATTCTTTTTCATCTTTGTGGGCTTATCTACCTTTGATCTTTGAGGTTGCTGACCTTTAAATGGGGTTTTTTGGAGTTTCTTTTTGCTGATGATGTTATTGTTTTCTGTTTGTTTTTCTTTTAACAGTCAGGCTACTCTTTAATAGAACTTCTGTGGTTTGCTGGGAGTCTGCTCCAGATCCTAGTTTCCTTAGTTTTTCCCATACCTGGAGGTATCACCAGTAAAGTGTGCAAAACAGCAAAGATGACAGCCTGCTCCTTCCTCTGGAAGGTTCATCCTAGGTGGGTACTGACCTGTTGCCAGCCTGAACTACACCTGTAGGAGGTGGTTGGAGACCTCCATCAGGAGGTCTTACCCAGTCAGGAGGAATGGGAATAGGGACCCACTTAAAGAAGCAGTCTGGCTGCTTTTTGGTAGTGCAGCTGTGTTGTATTGTGGGTGACCCTTCCTCATCTGCACCATCTGAACTCTTCAGAACTGGCAGGCTGGAACAGCTGAGTCAATGGAAACACAGAGATTGTAGCTTTCCCTCCCTCTTAGAACACAGTCTTTCTCAGGCAGACTCTAGCCTGTTGCTGGTGGTTGGCTGGAATTCCAAGCCAGTGGCTCTTACCTTATGAGGTGCTGTGGAAGGGGTTTAAGACAGAAACCAGTGGCTCTTAACTTGTGGGGATTGAGAAACAATGCCGCTTGGCTCCCTGGATTCAGCCCCTCTCCTGGGGGTATGCATGGATGGATCTCCCACCTTGCTGGAAATCCTGAGGCAGAATATGCAAAACTCCTTGGTCTCTGTGCATGCCTGAGTGGCTACTCTGCTGGGACTCCACACAGCTCTGTGTGTTGGAACCAAGGCCCTGGTGGCATGGGCTTACAAAGGGATATCCTGGTTGCAAAGATTAGTGGGAGAAGCATGGTTTCCAGGGTGGGATCACACAATCACTCACTGCTTCTCTTGGCTGGGATGTGGGTTCCTTTGGCTCTGTGCTGCTGCCGGATGGGCTGTTGCCCCACCCTGCTTTTCTTCATTCTCTGTGGGCAAAGCTGTTTGCCTAGTCAGTCCCAGTGTGAGAATCTTGATATTTCAGTTGAAAATGCTAAATTTACTTGCCACTTTCATTCCCTTCTGTGAGTTCTGCAGACTACTGCTGCTTCTAATCGGCTATCCTGCCTTACTGGTTTTTTTGTTTGTTTCTGTCTTCCTGTCAGGTTTGTACTTGGTGCTTGGCCCCATCTCCATGGTTACAACTTTGCTTCCTTTAAATAATGACTATCTGTCCCAGTCACATTGCCTTCAGATGTGTCAAATACAAACCTCTTCTAGCTCTCGCAGACCCTTATCTTCATGGCTTGTTGCTACTGGATTTTTTGTGGCTTTAGAAGGGACCAGTGACAAGTGTCAAAGAGTTTACTGTAAATTGGATTATTGGCAAGACTTCCTGGTACACAGATCCTAAACCAAGTTTCGTTTTTCCCTTCAACCCAGTCTGTTTCATTTTCCCTAAGGCAAATTCACCAACCTGGCTGTAACGATTTGTCTACCTTTCCATGAAACTAGGATATTTCATGTCTTTATCTGGCCACAAGACCTAGTTTTTTTAATGGAGAGTTCTATCTCCTGGAAAGCTGTCTTATTCTGAATTCTTTTGAAGATATTTTGGCATTTTCTACTTCTAAGATCATCCCATATCAGAACTTCCACTAAGTTTTTGTTATCAAGAACAGGTCTAATATTCATCATATTTGCAACCCTATATGCTAGGGTCTGCTGAAAGCTAGAGACACACAGATGAAAAGAAGGTCAGGAAGGTTCCTAATACTTTTCATCAAAAGAAATATGATATAGGGTATTCTTCAGGAGCTTATGCTGATCCTTATGTTTGTTGTGGCTCCATTCAATACCAAGACATGGCTATAACACCAGCATGACGGTAAATCTAGTATTTAAATTTCCATAAAAATTAAGGGGATGAGAGGATAAGAATAAAGAGTTGTTGAATAATGACTGCTAAAAGACACTATCCAGGGAGAAAACTAATTTCTCTTTGTCCATATCCTTTAGTCCAAATATTTTATGATGGCTTCCTAAAAATAAACACAGTAGTGGCACCTTAGAATGGCCATAGTGTTTATGTAAGGCGTCCTAATAGCAACTGTGTAAAATTCACCATTTACTTAATTTAACAATAATGGAAAATGTTGATGGTAAGCTCTTTGACACTTTGATAAAAATGATGGTCCCAGTGATCTCTTCCTTCCAGTATTCCCACTCTTATGTAGTCCTCTTCCATAATATAATCAACAGAATGGGGCAGAAGTGATGGATGCGACTTTTAAAACTAGGTTATAAAAGGTGCCATGGATTCTGTCTTGTTCCCTCTCTTTCTTGGATCACTTGATCTGGGAAAGCCAGCTGCCATGTTAGGAAGCCATTCAAAACTGCCCTGTGGAGAGGCCCACGTGGTGAGGAACTGAGGTCTACCAACAGCCAACAAGGAACTAAAATTTCTTGCCAGTGTATGAGTGAACCTGGAAGTGGATTCTCCAGCCCCAGTTAAGCCTTCGTATATCTTCAGCCCTGTCCTACATCTTGACTGCAACCTCATGAGAGGTTTCAAACCAGAACCACTAGCTAAGCTACTTCCAAGTTTTTGACTCACAGAAACTATGCGAGATAGTAAAAATTTGTTGTTTTAAGCCACTAAATTGTGGCATAATGTGTTACGCAGCAATAGATTACAAATACAGTGTTTTATGAAAACTTTTGAAGGTACTATCTTCTCTCAAATTCTCTCAAATTAGAGCACTAATAAAATAATTGACTTTGTTTAGTGTCTCTGTGTACAATTTAATTTCCATTTGAAAATGTTTTCAGAATTCTGGAAATTTTATTTCTTTACCTTGATATTTACCAAATTTTAACAATAGCACTAAATGATTCAAAAGTTGGGCCTTGGAATCAGCAAACTGTAGTTTTAATCACAGTCCTGCTATTCGTTACCAGTATGACCTAAAGAAAGATGTGCCTCTGTTTTCTTGTCTGAATCATGATTATAATAAACACCTAACCTAAAAGACTAACATAAGGATTAATTTGATAATTGCAAGATCCCCCAGTTCCTCTTGCTTTCTTCCTGTGTCCTTACTGAAAATCACAGAGTGCCTTGACCATTTTGTGAGCCAACCCGCCGCAGGTTTATCCCAGCAGGCCTGAACCCAAACTGGGGCCTTGAACATTCATAGACACTGATAAAGGTCTCTAGGTTGTTGCCCAAAACTCTGAGAGGAGCTGGCTCCAGCCTTGAGCAAAAAATTTTAAACCTTCATATAAACTCTGTACCCTGACCCTTTCTCTGCAGACATACCTAAGTAAAATGTCATTTCTCTCTCACTGTCTGTCACAAGGATTAGTGCAGCACTCTGTAATTAGGTTCGTCTCATAAATGCTTTGGGCCGATTACCCTGGCATTTATTGCTTCTTTCTTTGGAATCCCAACCAGCTCCATCTCAGCTTGGTGTGGGGGCACTCCTCTGTAGGAATTCCCCTGACACTGCTTTTGGGGTGATTCCAGCCTCAGCGTCAAAGGACCAAAACAATAATATATGTAAAACCGCATATTGCTAGCTTATAACAACTACTGATTAAATTGTACTGAGGATGATGATATGATGATGATGATGATGATAATGTTGACACAATGATGAGGATGATGGGAAAGGAAAAAAAACTCCTTGTTTTTAACCTGTAGGTAAATTCTTTATGAAGTAAAAGATAGAACCTTTGCATTTCTGTATTATGATGTTCTCAGTTTATTGCCCTGTATTTTCTTCTTGAACATGTATAATTACATCTTTAATAATCATTATTTAACTTGGCAACATAACTCCCTAGCTTCTTCACAGTTTTCCATAGCCCATGATAAAGAAGGCATGTTGCAGGTATTCTCATGACAAAAAAAAAAAAAGCACATACTATTGAATCAATTAAAGGACAATTTTAGCAATAAGTTTAATTTTGGTCATTATTTAGATTCCTGTTGATTGCTTTTTCTGCAGTTAGTTTACTTGATAGTAAAGAGATAATGAAATGCATAAATTGTTCAACTATTCAACTCTTTGTAGAGACGTACAACCATATCCTTTGGCCAAGTGTCTGAAAACCTTGTGAGGTTAGTTAAATCTCAATAGTAGGATTAATTTTTAAAGCTACATAGAGTTCACTTTCTTTAACAACGTTTTACTGTGTTTCAATCTCATAGTTAAATGTGAGTTTGGATTTCCTTTCCCCATGGAGTTTAACAAATGAGCAAAGACCTACTTATTATCACTGATATGACAAGAATTTGGTGCTTCTCTTAGTCTCAATTTTATTATCTTTAAAGTAAGTGGATTGAGCTAATTGACTTACAGAGTAATTCTTCTTACAGATTTCTACTCATGCTCCAAGTGGTGAACCACAAATCCACTTCCCAACAAAGGCTACAAAATAAATGCTTTGTTGAATCGTCTTTGTTTCTAAATGAATATCTAGCATTAGAGGAGAACTCTACCCAGCCTTTTATATGTCTTTGGAGTACCTGGGGTCAGTAAGTTATGAAAACTTTGCTAGATGCTCCCCAAAAGATCAAAACTCATTGCTAGGATGTCCTTTGTGATGAGACTGCAATAGAAATGATAGCAACAAACAACAATTATGGGCTCACTGTAAGCTGGGCACTGTTCTAAGCAATTCACATGTATTATCTTGTTCAATCCTAAATCTGACTCTATCAGCTATTGCTATATTTTACAGAGTCACCTGGTGTCTCGCTAAGAATATTCTACATTCTCTACTTCCAGACACAGGAGAGATCATTCTTATTCTCTCTACAGTGTTCTGGCCTAAGCAATTGAGTCATCAGCATTGTCTTCTTCATGCCAGTAGCCATGGAAGGTGAACTTTTAAAAAGTGCAGTTCTGCAAACCTAGAACTAAGTAAGAAAATGTCCATTCACAGCAAAAAGATAAATGTGTTGTTTAGAAGTCCATTTTGAGAGATATAAACACTTTGCTCAGAAGCTGTGAAGCCCAGTACTCCCCTACCCTTTCACTCCATTATAAACACAAATACTGTATACACATACACGAGGTGTTCACTTGTGCCATTTTACATAACCTAAATTTGATTGCATACCAGAAGAAATGGAAAACACATTTAATGGCTTTTTTAAAAAATGCAAGTAAACCAGATGAATGAATCATTTTATACAAGAAAGGCAACAAATAACAGGAATTTGAAAAGATCAGGGCTATGGCTAGGAAATAAAAAATTCTGCCTTTCTAGCTAATAACATGGATCAGTGGTTCCTAGATATGTGTTTCTTGTGTTTATCTGATTTGTCTAATTAAGATCACTGGCATTTATGAAAGCGCTTTCATGGAAACAATGTCTAAGGTGCACAGCTGGTTCCAAATGACCTTGCTTCGGACACAGAACAGGAAGCAAGACTTCAGAATAGAACTCAGAGGCCAAAAGATATATCTAACCTCTGAAATAGAGAACTTTCTTGACTCAAGTGCATTTGATTTATATAAATTCAACCACTCTGTGTGTGGGGGTGGGGAACTCGGAAATAAAATGTTGCAAAGTGTTATTTTGCATATATGTTCTTTATTATATACTGAATAAATATGTGCACTTATATACTGCATACAAGTATGTGCATTCACATATTATGTTATGCAGGTTTTTACTCAAAATCCTGAAATCAGAACTTATGAGTGATTTAAAGGATTTCTGAGGATAATTTTGACCTTTCCTGCTTCTTATCTTAACCTACCTTAGAAGCCCAATCAGATAGCAACCTGAGACTCCACTGTGAATTAAAATGGCCCTGTGAGTGAGTGACAAGGCTGATAGGATGGATGTCTCCTGGTTCCAAGTATTAATTCAGATCTGTTTGCTAATAAAGTAGGGTCTCTCCCTTTCATATACTGCAATTCACCTGGAATAGAGAAGGAGGAGAAGTCAAAGTGGCTCAGGAGTATATTTGGTCAGTCTGTTAGATTTGATCCAGAATTGTGCAGAAGTTGCTTTTGTTACACTAGGACAATTGGGAGAAAACCCAGGTAAGAATTATCTTTCAACTAGGAGAACATATTCCAAAATCACTGAGAGAGAGTTTTGTATGGTATCACATTAGAACTGTGTTGTGTTGAGTTAGAAATGGTTTTCTTGCTCACAATTTTTCTTCCTCAGCTGGTGAAGGCATGCAGAGAGGATGACTTACCAGAGTTAGTCAGAAAAGCCCTCTGCACCTATTTGTATTCTTAGAGGCTGTGTGCATGATAAAGGTACAGAGACCAACTCAAGTCTTGTGGAAGCGGGTATATGTTTCAGGGACTAAAATAATACCACATATAAGTCAGGCAGGTACTTGCCTAGGAATGAAAAACCATCCTCTCAAAAGAGTCTCTGGAGGTTTTTATTTAAATGTTTTCAGCAAAATAAACTGTTACTAGGAAAACATGTTCTCATAAATATAAGAAGGGTCTGCAGGCCTGAAATGTATCTGGCTGATGTATCTTTCTTTGTAATCCCACTAAGCCCAGATACTCAGCCATGAAAGTCAGAACTCCCTGCACCCTTCATCACCCATTGCTGCTGGCAGAAAGCAGCCAGTGTTCTGAGCTTAAAGTAAACAGTCTTTCTTGATTAATGACCCCTGACCTTTTAAAGACTGTGTCTTCAGTGAGCTATTTTGAACACAGAGGCTCTTACATGATATATGGGCTGATCAACAGACTTAGAAGAATTCTGTTGGCCTGGTTTAATGAAGTGCTATAGCATACTCCAAAGAGACCTACTCTTTACTTGCCTCATCAATATTTGAGCTGAATTATAAACTAAAATCATTACTTCAGAATTTGTTAATTCTGAATTTGCATCATTTAATAGTAGCGTGTTAAGTATTTTATCATTGCTTTAATTTAAAAAGCATTTTACTAAGCAAATTAATAATGTAAACAAGAGGAAATTTTTGCTAAGTTTTGAAAATTAAGTGTTTCTAAGGAGTTTGTATAAAACTATTTGTAAACAACTTGTTAATAACACCTATAGATCATAATGCTTTGATGCATTAATTATAAACTTTTTAACCTATTCAATAAAGCAGGATTTTTTCCTAAATATTCTTGCTAGTTTCTCTCCAGTTATACAAAAGTAGTAATTAGACAGTTTAATTATTAATTCAATAATGTAGGTAAAATAGCATTTGCTGAGTTTCTATTGTTCAGTCGTTACAGAGTTAATAAAGATGTATTGCATATTCACTGTGCTAGGCCCTTTTTTCGGCACTGAAGACAATATAATGAACGAAAGAGAAAAAATAAAAAGAACAAAAAGAAAAAAGAAAATCTTTGTCCTTGTGAAGCTTGTATTGTCCTAGATGTTACAATTAAAACAATAAATACGTTAGACATGATTCCTGCCTGTGTACAGTTTTGATTCTGGTATAAAAGATGGGCAACAAACCAGGAAAATAATTTCATAAAGAGAATTCAATAATAAGGTAATGTACAGGGTGATGGGATAGGACATGGCCATTCTAACTCCCACTTTGGATACAGTGGTCAGAGAAGATCCCATGAAGAAATGATTAAGCTAAAGCATGAGGGATAAGAAGGAGCCAGACATTTACAGCCAAGGGAAAGGGGAAGAGTTTTCCAGGCTGGTTGACAGCCCTAGGCAGAGAAGAGTTTGCTGGGGGAGGAACCTATGACTATAGCTTAGTGTGAGCAGCCCTGGAGGTTCAGTTGGGAACCAGATCATATGTGTTCTCGTAGCCTGAAGTAAGGGGATTGGGCTTTACCTAAGTGAAATGAAAAGGGGTTTAAGACAGGGAGTAGCAACCAATTTCTATTTGTAAAAAAATATTTCTACCTGCTGAAGAATGGATTGTGGAGGGGCACGAAAGGAGCAGGAGGGCAGCTTGGAGCCATGTAAGAATGGTGAGGGCTTGGACCACGGTGGTGACTCTGAAGGTGCAGAGTAGGGAATGGGTTTGGGATGGACTTTGAAGGTTTATTTGAGAGCATTATTTAAAAATGGGATGGGGATGAGCACAGCAAAAGGGAAGAACCAGGTCTAAATTGATGAAGTGCCACATATTAAAATGGAAAAGACCAGGGTAGAAATAAGATTTGCTGAGGGGAAAGTTGACATGAACAATTTTTGATGTTCAATTTTTGATGTGTTAACCTCTGTGATGTCAGTCAGGCATCCACATGAAAACATCAAGTAGTCCATGGGATATGTGAGTTAGAATTGAGGGGACTGTTTAGGCAAAGGCATAAAAATTAGCAAGCAATCATCAGTAAACAAAAAATGTTTAAAACAAAGGGCCAGGATGAGATCAACGAAGAAAATAATATAGATGAGTGGGGCCAATTAGTCAGCAATTCTTTATTGTGTGCTCTTATGTGAGAGGCACCCTGCCTCGTCATTGTTGACAAACAAACATAAGATGTATAAGACAATATCTTTATCCTAAAGAGACTTACATTAAAGGTGAAAGGAAAAATACATACAAATGAAAGCAAATGTCAATAAAACAATCAAAATGTATTCATCCAGAGAGTAATTACTTTGGGTATTGAGAAAAAGAGTCATTTTGTGATGGTGATGGTAGTCTGGGGAACCCTAGATGGGGGGCTGGTCTAGGATTCAGGGGGATTGTAAAACTTCCAAAACTAGATGGTTTGTATACATGTGCACTTTTTTTTTTTTTTAAAACAAGAGTGAATTGTAAAATTCTCAAAGGGTTTTCTGAATCAAAAAAAGGATTAGAGGCATTGCTGTGGGAGATAAATTTAGTCTCAATCTTAAAAGGATTGGTTAAATTATAGAAGGTACAGAGAAGAAGGAAGGATATTTTAGGAAATGAGGAGAGTACAAAGAAACTTCCTGAGATAAAAAGACATTCAAGGCATCTGTGGGAATAGTTTTAGACACTGTGTTTGGGACAGGGGATTTATATAAAGCAGTGAATAAACTAAAACTAGAAAAATAGTTGGGAACTGAAATGGGGGACAACCTTAAAGGAGAACTAAGGAGATTGAATTTTCTTCTACAGACCATGGGGAATTATGGCATTCAATTCAGCTAAAAAATATTGAGCATCTGATAAATGTAAAACAATGTGTTGTGCCCTGGTGTGTGTGTGTGGTAGGGGGTAGAGACTCACATGTAGTAGGAGAAGGGTTAAAATTTCCCCATAGCATAACAATAGTTAGCAATTATTAGCATTTATTCAGTGCTTACTATGGGCCGGGTTCTGTACTAAGTGCATTAAATGTATTCTGTAACTTAATCCTCACAACGTTATTGAAGTGGACCCTATTAGGATACAGGGAAGCTAAATGTCATGTCCTTGGTTACATGACTAGGAATGGTGGAGTCACTATTCAAACTCAGTCACTATTCAACATTCAGTGCCCATGCCCTGAATGTTGGCTCTGACTCTCTGCTTCTCACACCAGGGGCGTTGACACCTCTAGAGGCACTCTGCAGTGTACAAACTGGCATGTGAAGGACAAAATAAATATTACATATTTTAATAAACCATAAACTTCACTTGAAGATTTGAAATATATACATATGAAAACAGACATGATTGTAAAAATCACATCAATTCTTAACGACCATATTGTATAACATTTATTCAGAAAAGTGCACAATCATAAGGATACAGCTCAATATACTTTCACAAAGTGAATGCATCCATGCAATCGCCACCCAGATGAAGAAACAGAACATTATCAGCACTCTAGAGCCCCAGCGTGCTCTCTGACACTATAACTAAAATTAACCCCATCCTGATTTCTAACTAATCACTGATTACTTTGTCTTGTTTTAGATTTCTATATAAATAGAATCATATAGTATATTCTATTTGCCACTGATTTCTTTTCCTTAAAATTATGTTTGTGAGATTCATCCTTATTGTTACATGTGACAGTAGTTTGTTGATTAAATTCACATAGTTTTTAAGATAAAATATGATGTCACAATGAAATTTTTTGCCTTTTAAGGGAGTATACAACAATTTTTTGAGAATGCAATTAAGTCTCCTCTTCCTTCTGGTCACTCGGATGACAAAGTTTAAACAACACAAGAGCAAGCCCTGATTTGAGGTCAGGAGAAACGGATTTTAGTCTTCCTCCACTATTCATAGCTCTGTGACTTGGGCAAGTCTCTTCTCTAAACTTCTGTTCCAGTACTGATAAAATAAGGAAGTTAAGCTAAAATGTCTGTCTTTAGTCTACTCTATTGTGAATGTTCCTTGCTCTAACTCCAAACTTCAGCTTAGTTTGGGTTTAACTTAAGGAAAAGTTATAGAGAAAATACATTTTTCCAAAATAAAATTATTTTTTCTATTATAAAAGAAAAGCACATTTGTTTTAACAATTCAAACAACACAGAGCTACCTAAAGGAAAATGTAATAATGCACTCATCCCTTTGTTGAATTCTACCTTCCCAGACATGCAAAAATAATGTTAGTTTTGTATTTATACTCCCATAATATTTTCTATGCTGATAGAACTATATGCTTACTTAAATGGATGTTACTGTTTGTTTGTTTGTTTATTTATTTATTTTGAGACGGAGTCTCACGCTGTTGCCCAGGCTGGCATGCAGTGGTGCGATCTTGACTCACTGCAGGTTATGCCTCCCGGGTTCACGCCATTCTCTTGCCTCAGTTGCCCGAGTAGCTGGGACTACAGGCACCCGCCACTACGCCCAGTCGATTTTTTTTTTCTTATTTTTAGTAGAAATGGGGTTTCACCGTGTTAGCCAGGATGATCCCGATCTCCTGACCTCATGGTCCTCCTGCCTTGGCCTCTCGAAGTGCTGGGATTACAGGCATAAGCCACCACGCCTGGTCTGTTATTTTTGAAATGGAATGGTACTAACACATTTTATTCTTCAATTTTCTCTTCATGGAAATCCTTTCAAAGTTAAAACTGTTCATTTGAATTAATGTCTGCACAATGTTCCATAGCATGCATTCACTGTGATCAGTCAATCATTTCTCTATTGATTGATATTTAAGTGGTTTCCATTTTTTTCTATCATAATGCACTGCAATAAGCATCCTCATGCATATAATATTAAGCCCTCATAGTTTTTCTCATTTTGTATGATAGATAAAAATGGTCAGATTGTTTTCTAAAAAGTTGCTCTAAATTGCATCTCAGTACTTGATGTTTCTGAAGGTTTGAATGTGAGATTTAAAGAAAGGGAAGACATGATGTCTTAAATAATTTTCAAAAATATTCATAGAAATAGAAAACTAAAAAATAAAATATTGGGTGTATCTTTACAGGCTCGTGTTTGAAATTGCTGAAGTCTGAAATCAGATGTATAGGGAGAAGAAACATTTTCCAAACTAAACAGAAACAGAAACATGGTTTTAGCCCCCAAAATGCAATATCAAGAATTAAAAGGCAAAAAACAATTATTTCTTAAAAAGTCACAGAAATAAGTCAGTCATGTGATTCTGTAGACAGGCAGCTGAGCTGGCTGCTTAATTAAACTCTGCTTCAACATCAACCTGAAAAAACTTACAGCAACTTCTGAAAGCCTAATGAGGCAGCTCTTCTGTCCTGCCCTCCACACTGGGGAGGATATTCTTGGCCACTCACTTCTCTGGGCCCTATATCATTCATGCTGGGATAACAGACAGAGGTCTTGGATAAGACGGACCAAGATTTAGGATTAGGCTACTTGAAGTTGCCAGTATCATATAGAGAAAGAAAGATTTGTTTGTCCTGTTGGTGTTTCATCCTGAGGCTGGTCTGGAAGGAATAATTTTCCATTATCCAGCAAAATCTGAAACACCAAAGCTTCCACAACTCCCTTAAGAGAAAGCCAGATGAAAACTATTATCTGGGACAACAAGTCAGGTGCTAAGAGGAAAAAGAGGGGCAATGGGAGTGAGGAAAGGGAGGGCAAATGCCTAAGAGACCATTCAGAGAGGAGAAGGAGAGGGAGGGAGATCAGAGAGGAGTGACTCCTTGATATACAACCTGACTCAAGGGGGAAGGTAGCAAACATTTTTGTATCACCTCTGGCCTCTGTGTGCAGGTTTAAGTGGCTGTTAGTAAGGTTTTATTTCTGGCGGTGAATTGTTTCGTCCTGTCCTTCCAAGTTTTAATGGCATAGCTAAGGGGTTACATCTACAATGTGTATGGCATGATTCTACAATAACGTGCTCTTCTTTGCACAAGAAGATAGTGCTACTTATTTATCCTCATAGTACATGCTGTTTTTCTATTCACAGGGATAGTTTATACTAATCATGCCATTCCATTTCCTTGGACTCCATGGTGACCAGCTGTTCCTGTGTGCAGGCAGCTGGTTGAGGCTGTGAAACAGCTAACGGGCCAGCAGTGGGCATGACCCTGTGACCTCCACCAAATAGACTAAATGCTCAATCATCAACTTAGCATGAGCTCCAGTCACTCAGAGCTGAGTTCTAATGAAGGCTCTAGCACTTACTGATTATGAAAAGTCATTCAGGGCACGTGTCTTCACTCAGCCTCCAATTCGTATCTATAAATGGAAATAATCGTTGTTCTTTCACAATATGTTTGAGAGGACTAATGAGCAAAAATATGTAAAGTATTTACCCCAATAGACAAATAAATGATAGTCTTTGGCACCCTCAGGAAAAAGATAATACAGTACCTTTCCTTCAGATATAATTCTTTTGCATGCCTCCCTTGGCCAGGAAGAGAAACAGCTGGCCACCCTCTGAGTATTAAGCTGTGGCCCACGGAAGAGACTCCTTTCCATCAGTGTGTGTGAATAGCTGCGCAAGAGTCTATGGAAAGCCTGACATAAAATGTAAGGTAGTCAGAGAATATCCCTCAACCATGACAGCCCAGAAAATCCTGAGAATGTCTGTGTTTGGTAAGTCCTTTTTCTGACTCCTTATTTGAGTCTGAGTTTGACTCTGTCTTCATTTCTGGTCTAGTGCTCTACCTTTGATAAACTGTTCTTCCTTTTGAATAACATATTTATTTATCCTATTATGCCACTGTCAGAGACCCTAAATATAACGATGTCCTTTTACCAACTGGTAGATAGTCTGGCCTTCATTCTTTTACATACCATCATCTCCAACACTTTCAGGGAATGCTAAGAAACTTTCTCTGCAGAGATAAAAATAATGATACTGAGTCATTGCCTTTGTTACTCTTTGAATTTCCATATAAAGTTATCAACTAAGTGTACCTAGCCTGGTCTAGCAACTATGCCTGCTTAATATGGTTTAATGCTGGTGACATTAGTCACTGTTAATTGCTCAAGAGTTGAGATCAGGTAGGCAATCGCTGAGTTCATCTGTAAAAAAAATGACTGTAGTCATATTAAGGAATAAAAGGCTCAATGGCTACCTAATGACTGCAAGTTATTTCAACAAAACTGACAGCATCCATTTTCATAGTAACATATACTACAGCAGAACTCTGAAAATGCCAGAGGGCAAGCAGTTTGGGGTTCTTAATTGTTTTACTTTAGCCTTTATTGGTTTTCTATTTATCAGTTGTTTTTGCTTTTAATAGAGTCTGTTTTATTAAAATTTTTCAGCTCATATGGTTTTTAAAGAGAATTTGTGGTTTGAATTAAACCCAACTCGAAATTGACTTCATTTAAAAAGATTTCTCTGCAAATTTTTTCCTACACTGGCATTCATTTAGCTAGAAAGCAGTAAAGGAGCCACACAGATACTTTGGAGGTAAGTACTACTGTCAGAACGATGTTCTCTCTTTGCCTCTTGGGGAGTTTTAACTAGGGCTGTGCTCTGTGGAGGAAGCAAGATGCTGGAGGTAGATTTTCAGAACTTTGGGTGTTAAGCAATTACGTTTTAACCTACACTTAGGGCATATGACCTTCCAATTTTGCAGTGTGCCAACTGCAGGGAGAATCTCTGCTGAAATCTGTTTTCATGACAGACAAGGCCATATGAAAAGTGCTGGAAAAATTCCTCCTTAGACTATAATTGCCTTGATGGGCAGCAACTCTGCCTTCTATTCCACTGTGGAGTATGTATGCGCCACAGTGCTCACGGCTGTGTTCAGGGTTTATCGTCCGAGACACGGTTAGCCTCAAAGCAAAATTAAAATGGGACATTGAAAATACTTGGCTTGCCTGAAGGAGCCAACTATATTTTATTTCATTTTATTTCTAGGATTATGATCCTTAATCCCTGAGTAGATAAAGTGTACACAGTTTTGTTATATGAAAAACCACAAAAAACAGACAAGTTATGTGGTATATTTGTAGTCATGCAGATGAAATGAAATTGCCTAGTGGATAAGTGGCTTCCTTCTAATTGTGAATCTGGGTGCCCTGTAGAGTATTTGAGCATGGAAGTCAGTAACACTGTGTAGCATAATGGTTAAGGTCCAAGCTCTGAAGCCAGACTACCTGGGTTTGAAGTCTGTCACATCATTTCTTAACATCATTCTGCCTCAGTTTTTCCATCTATAAAATTAGAACAATGATTACACCTAACTCATCAAGTTGTTAGGGGGATCAAATAAATTAATACACACATTTAAAAATGTTTCAAGTAGTTCTTGGCACATAGTAAATGCTCTGGAAGTCTTAGCTATGAATATTGTAATTACTATCATTAAGAATCTAAGGGCTGGGCATCGTGGCTCACACCTGTAATCCCAGCACTTTGGGAAGCCGAGGCAGGTGGATCACCTGAGGTCAAAAGTTTGAGACCAGCCTGGCCAACATGGCAAAACTCCATCTCTACTAAAAATACAAAAATTAGCTAGGCATGGTGGGGTGCCCCTGTGGTCTCAGCTACTAAGGACTTGGCTGAGGCATGAGAATTGCTTGAACCTGAGAGGCGGAGGTTGCATTGAGCCAAGATCGTGCCACTGAACACCAGCCTAGGCAACAGAGCAAGGCTCCCTCTCAAAAGAAAAAAAAAAAAAATCTAAGATTTTGTGGTATTAAACATGGTTCTTTATAATCAAAAAGTTGATTGCAAAACATTTAGCAAGTTCTCTCTATTCTTTCATTCTCTTCCTTTCTTTGTTTCTTTCCTTTTCCTTTCCTCTTTTACTCTCTTCACCTAGATCTCTGGCTTTATGTCTGCATTCTGATTCTTGGTATTTTTAGTCTTGCCTTAAGTCATACTTTTAATGGCAGTGGTGTGGGCAGAAAGGAGTTGGGAGGATAATGGCAGGCCTGTGCTGTCCACAGCCCAAGTATGAGAAGGTAGATGCTTCAGTTGTTAGGGGCTCCCACTCCATACCTACCCACATGCCTATTTGGAGGAAAGAACATTTTTCTGTGTGGAGGTGGCATTCATGTTGAAAGGGGATGGTTGATGGTGTTATTTTTGTTCCCCACAAATGTGGATGTTTAAAATAGTGCTTTATTCAATCGGCATAAGTGACACATAGACTATGTATAGTGGTGGAACTGGGCCTGGCAGGTGACAAGGGTCAGATCTCACCAAAATCAAGCATCATGGTTCTCCACTGATAGTACCCAAGGAATCAGCTCTGAGGATGGCCAGCACAGACCCCCATCTTAAGCGGACTGGCAAATTTGCTTGCACAACTACCGAATTGTCTGAAATGGAGGTACCTCAGAGCCAGTGAACTGGGATTTTGGCTTCATTTCCATGGGTCATGCCAGTGGGTCACATTTCCTCTCTGAATCTCCCTCCAAGCTGCACTGTACTCTTAAAGGGTAAGTGTATTTGTTATTCTTTTGCTTTTTGACTCAGTGCCCTGCAGGCCTGGAATTCAGCCAGTGTAACTGAATCATGAGGCTGCAGCTCAGGCTATATTTAATTGGAGGTTTATTGTCTTGCCATGGTTCCACAAGTTTAGGGATCTTTTTTCAGATTGATTAAGGCACTGTAGGGATTTGAAGTAGTGTCAATTTTGGCTCCATGTGCCCTTTTTAGTGACTATAATGAAAAGTTTACTTAAAGTGTTAAGTTTAGTTCTTTGAAAATTGCCCTTTTATAATTTGAGTCACCATAGTAAGGATTCCAGGAGAGATCCTTTTGAATCAAACAGGTCATGTTTCATAAAGTGTAACTTTGGGGGAAAAGGGATGGAATATTCTATTCCTATGAAAAGTTTTACTACCAAAACTCATCTGATTTGGCTCTCCAAAGAAAAAGAAATGCATAGATTTTGAGGCGAATATAAAGCTACCATATGTACCAGGGAGACTTTGAAATATTTCCAGAGTGTCCTTAATTCATTTGAAATGCGTGAAAATTTTGAATTTTATTTAAGAACAAGTGGGGGGAACCATTTAATCAAAAACTTGAGAGTGAAAGATGGCTGTGAGGAAAGAATAATCTCATACTTGCTAGACATCGCTATAATAGATTACATAGAACATTTGGCTGATTTGAATTAGAACCCACATGCCTCCTCCACCCCCAACCTTCTCTTTTCATCTCATTAGAGCCTCTTCTTTTTACCCTCAAGTGTGGTTTCGATATGACTAGGGAATGGACACTAAAAATATTTCTGGAATGACGTGACCCTCTCTCGCCCCATCCAGGAAAGGGACAAGGCTTCACAAGAAACAGCACATGCTTTCCTTTCATTTCTGGGAGTCCCGGGGTCAACCTACAGATGCTGCTTCTTCCGTGGCCGATGGCATTCAGACTCCTCGCTGCTGCCGATGGTGCCAGGCAAACAACTGGACAGGACAGCTCAGCTACAGAACACTGGCCACAGTCTCGGCCAGAGCAGCAGCCCCCCAGCCACAGACCACCTCCACCGCCCCATCCAGGAGCCTTCCCACCTCCCTCAGGCTTGCTGCGGCCCCGCCACAGGGGCTGAAGAACTGGGAGGTGGTGGCAGCAGTGGCAGCTGTACCTACAGCCTTGGGGCCAGTCTGGACACGTGGGACCCTGCTTCGGGCAACTCTGCAGCCCCTCCGGGGCCGGAGACGGACCCAAGACTTCCCCAGTGCTCACCATTGTCTTTTCCTGTCGCTGAAACCTGGGCAAGGGCTCATAATGGAAGCTGCCCCTCCTGAGCTGAATTCGAAAGCAAGACAGGCGGAGGTGGGGGACGGGGTGAGCAGTGCTCAAGACAGCCAGGAGCCCAAGCAGCAGCTGTGGCCACTTCCCAAGCCTTCAGCCTCCTCCCAGCGAGAAGCGAAATACGTGGAGATGTGCGCTTCAGCTGAAGTCCAGAGGGAGAGCCCCCGGACCATGAAACTTACCCTGGGGCACTGCCCTGGGGATCAGAGGGCCTCTAGGAGCCCAAAGGAGAAAGCCCAAGAAGAACCCAGCAGTCAAAAGTGCAAGACTCCAAGCCCCCAGAGCAATCCTGCCTCCTCCGAACTCTCTAGATCCCAGCACTCTGCCTCTGAAGAGGGTGGCAACTTCTCATCTTCCTCATCCTCCTCCCCGATGAACAAAGCAGAAGAGGATGGCGTTTCCAAAATGGAGGACTCCACTACACCCACAGGGGCTCTGGCCACCTCCTCTTCATCCTTAGGCTTTGAGAGTGAGAGTGGTGAGAGTGAAGGTTGCCAGCCCGTGGGAGGAGGAGAGAAAATATCAGGAGGAGGGGGAGGAGGAGGAAAAGGAGGAGGGGGAGGAGGGGCAGGGGATGGAACAGAGTGCAGGGACATTATTGCCAAGTCCCAGGGTAGCAGGGACCCCCCCAAAGTTGAAGAGGCTCACTACATCACCACCCATGAGATCCAGCTGAGTGAGGTGGAACAGGACATGGATTTTGACGTGGGACTGGCCTCCCGCTGGGATTTCGAGGACAACAACGTGATCTACTCATTCGTGGATTATGCTTCCTTTGGTGGCAGCGACGAGACCCCAGGGGACACCACCAGTCTGACCGAAGAGGACGACGACAACAGCTGCTACCTCAGCACCACTCCCAGCACCAACACCACCCGGACGCCCAGCCCTACCAGCAGCGACCTGGCCCGCCCCAATGCAGGCCACAGTGGCCGCGACACCAGCAGCACGGAAGTGGGCAGCGGCCCCTCTGACAGTGGCCCCACTCCCCCACCCACTGGGCCTGGCACTGCCCCCCTGACTGAGGCCTTGCCCGAGACCCCGGAGGCAGCTTCAGGGGCAGTAGCCGCCGCCGCAAGCAGCTGTGGGAGTGCAGCAAGCCAGATCCTCCTATCAATCAAACCGGCTTCCCGGGCTATAAATGAGCCTAGCAACGTGCGTGCAAAGCAAAACATTATTTATGCTGCCAAGCATGAAGGCGACATGAGCCTCCGCGTCTCTACAGCTGCTGAACACAATTCAAGTTCTCTGAAGCAAAACCCGGCTGCAGCAGTGGCTCAGGACCATGCAAAGAAATTCATTGCTGTCCCTGCTCGCCTGCAAACCAGGTGCGGGGCCATCCGGGCGAAGGAGCTGGTGGACTACTCCAGTGGAGCCTCCAGTGCGGTGAGCGAACTGGACGATGCGGACAAAGAGGTGCGTAACCTGACCTCCCGGGCCTTCCGGAGCCTGGCTTACCCCTACTTTGAGGCTCTGAACATCAGCTCCCGGGAGTCCTCCGCCACACTCTCCGAAGTGGGCTTTGGGCGCTGGTCAACTTTCCTGGACTTAAAATGTGGGGGTGTTGGGGCCAGGGTGGAGCAGAGCCTCCTCAGGAGCAGTGCAGCCTCTGTGGCTGCAGGTCTGAGGAAGGGCAGTGGGGCCCGGGCCACTGCCGACCAGCTCTACATCCAGTCCAAGAAGTCTCAGACCAAGGCCTTGGAGTTCGTGGTTAGCAAAGTGGAGGGGGAAATCAAACATGTGGAGACGCCCCTGTGTTTCCAGAAGCAGGTCCAGACGGGCTCCCGCGTCGTTACCCTTTTGGAGCCCCTGAATGTACGCAGTGAGAGCAAAGCCAGCTCGGGCCCTGGGCCTGGCAGGACCACCAAAGGCCCCGGCAAGGGTCCGGGGTCGTCATACACGGACGACGGCTCCGAGACCTCGGAGGGCAGCAAGCCAGCCTCCCGCGCTGATGGCCCCCAGAAGTCCAAGTTCGCCTCCAGTCTGCTAAAAAATGTCATTTCCAAGAAGATGCAGCGGGAACACGAATTCAAAATGGAGAGGGGAGAAGTCACGGATACATCCCACCACCTCGCAGGCACCTCCAAGGAGACAGAGGGCGCCCCCGGGAGCGAGAGGCAGCGAGAGAGGGGCCTGCAGAGGCAGAGCTCTCGTCACTCCGAGGTCGGCTCCGAGTACACCGTGGTCAGCGTGTCCGACGCGGGCGGGGAGGGGTCCGTGGCAGGCTCCAAATCCCCGGTCTTCAAAGCCAGTACTCCTCGCGAGCGGAGCGCAGGCCCTAGCCGGAATTTCACTGATGGACACACAGAAGTGTGTGAAATTAAAAAGAGTGCCTCAGAGACTGTCAAGGGCATCTTCCTCCGCAGTCAGAACAGTGCGTTCCGGTCATGGAAGGAGAAAGAGGCCGAGAAGCGGGAGGAGCAAGCCCCTATCGGGAAGCTGAAGCTGCCCAAAGGAGGCGACTGGCGGGCTGATCTCGGGGAGATTTCTGCCAGCAAGAACACCATCATGTCACGCCTCTTTGTCCCCAACATCCAGCAGACATCCAAAGACAAGCAGCCGGGGAAGCAGGCCACCAAGTATCCTGCTGCTCTGGCCACTTCCACGGCGGTGATCAGACCCAAGGCTCCCGAAATCAAGATCCGGCTGGGGAGTGTGCAGCAGCCGAGCTCAGACTTCAACATTGCCAAGTTGCTCACGCCCAAGCTGGCAGGTGGCAGCGCCTCTAACCTGTTCAAGACCATTGAGGACAATAGCAGGGCACAGCAGAAACTCTTCCGCGGGGACAACCTAGAAAAAGTGCCCCATTTCCAGGTGAGAGACATCAGAGACAAGTCCAAGGCTCAAGGCCCCCTCCACCAGGTGAGAGATGTCAGGAAACTAATTAAAGGGTCAGGGGATAGCAGTGACAAGGGCAGTGTTACCCCAGAGCAGGGGCTGACTGGACCCAAATCCAGGCAGCTGTCTGCAGCAGCTGGCGGATCTGGATCCCTGTCTCCCATGGTGATTACATGCCAGGCTGTAGTGAACCAGAGGGAAGACAGCATGGACCGAGAGCCCAGGGAGAGCATGGGCAAAGGGGGCAGCAGCAGAGTCTTGAATTCCTCCTCCCCAGAAGGGACAGTCCTGGTTCACAGGGCATCTGGCAGGCTGCCTGTGGCTACCATTGCCCCCAATAAGCCCGAGCAGGGCTCATACCTGCCTGTGCTCAAGATTGTCTCCAAGGCTTCCACCCAGAAGACTCCAGAGAAGCTCAAGGAGGAGGAGGTAAAGGAGGAAGGGAAAGCTACAAAGCCAGCCCGGAATGCCCTGGAGAAGCTGACTGCAGCCGTGAGGTCCATGGAAGAGCTGTACAGCTTCAACAGGAATGAGTGGAAGCGCAAAAGCGACCCCTTGCCTATGATGATGGACAGCCACGTGCTGTCACTCATTGCCAGTGAGGAGAGGGAAGGGGTAGTGGGTGCTGAGGGAGACCACGACAAGCTGTCCAAACGGCTTGGTGAGGTGGAAGAACGGGGCACAGGAAACAAAGCTGGTGTGGTCCTGCGAGGGGCCCCCATAGAACGTCTGCAGCGGAGAAACTCCAACCCCAGCACTGAGAGTGTGTCTGCCAGGGCAGCGGCCTTTGAGAACCTGGCCAGGGAAAGACCCCGATCTCTCTATATTCCCCAAGTTCACAAGGATGTGGAGAGAACACAACCCCTGCAGCCCCTCCCACCACTCCCCAGCAACCGGAACGTGTTCACTGTAAGTGCCAGCAGCATCCAGAAAACTGGGGGTGTCGCTGGCAAGTTCCCACAAGGGCCTTCTCCAGAGAGTCCTTCAGCGGCTAAGGGCGTCAAATCGCAGGGACTCCGGTCCCTCAAGATCCCTCCAGCCACCCGGACACCTCCTGATGAGGTGACCAACAGGAAAAGTGGCAGCAATTTGGAGAAGAGCAACAGTGACTGTGAGAATTACCTGACCATCCCTCTTAAAGGAAACTCTGCTGCAGGGGAATTTCTTAGCAGGCCTGGGGTTTCCAGGGAGGGGCCCCCCAACTCCTCAGCTGCCACTCTCTGTAGTTTACCCCCACTGAGTGCCCGCAGTCAGGTCCCCAGTAGCTCCAAAGGCTCTCAAGTTAGTGGAACCAGCCGACCAGCTTGGCGTACCAAACCTGAAAACCCCCGGGAGACAGCTGCCCCCCAAGGGCCCCAGAGCCCTGAGCATCCCCCCACCACCATCTACCACCAGCCTCCACTGCCCTTCACTCTACAGGGGGCCCAGCCCCAGGTCCTCTGCTTCTCCCCACCCAGCATGCCTGCCCCTGCACCTGCAGGCTCAGCTCCAGTTCCCACAGACCCCTTCCAGCAGCCACAGCCTCAACAGACCCAGCGTAAGATGCTCCTGGATGTGACAACTGGCCAGTACTATCTGGTGGACACACCGGTACAGCCCATGACCCGGAGACTGTTTGACCCTGAGACAGGGCAGTATGTGGATGTGCCTATGACCTCCCAGCAGCAGGCTGTGGCTCCCATGTCCATCCCTGTGCCTCCCTTGGCCCTGAGTCCTGGGGCTTACGGACCTACTTACATGATTTACCCTGGGTTTCTGCCCACCGTGCTGCCCACAAATGCCCTGCAGCCCACACCAATTGCTCGTACTCCAGGAGGCGGTGAGCTCTCCCCAATGGCGGCCGAGCCTTCCAGCAAAGAGGCAGCTGCAGCGTTCACTGAGGCCCCATACTTCATGGCTTCTGGTCAGTCTCCAGCCTCCTCATCCTCCTCAGCCCCAGCAGCCACATCTCAACTTGTAGGGGCCAAGGGCTTTGCCCAGCTGCATGGCAAGCCTGTCATCAGCATTACTTCGCAGCCCCTGGGGCCACGAATCATTGCTCCCCCTTCCTTTGATGGCACCACCATGAGCTTTGTGGTAGAACACAGATGATGGGCAGCCACCAGGAAGTGGAATGAAACACTCCTGGTAAGTGAATTTCACTTTGATAATCAGGTTTACGAGAGTAAGAACAATAATTTTTTTGTTTGTGTTTGAAGTAAGAGATTTACAACAAAGGAGGCTGTCTCTAAAAATGGATGTTTTGAGAGAATAGAGTAAAACCACATCCAATTTACAAAGGGGATAATTTTGCCAGGATTCTCCCCTCTCTCCAGGCTTCAGTCCCCAAGGTCAGCCTTTGCCCTTTGACCTCTTCAGATTGCCTGAGTGTTTTTTCCCACCTGAGAGTAGAAGGGAAGTGAACCTTGGGTCTGTCCCTTTGGTCTGTGGTAAATGTTGTCAGGGCAAAGAAATGAAAATCCAGCTTGGATTTTGTGGAGTGAGCCTCACTCTGTTTGTGACAGCCCTAGGGACAGGAGGCACTGAACATCCTAGGAGGTCATTGCAAAACCCTTCAATCTGTTTGCTCCCCAGAAGTATGGAGAAGCAAAGACAGATGTTTCTTGTAGGAACATTTTCTAAAATCTGCAAAAAAGCTTCTTTCTCCTCTTGTATCTTCCTTTTGAAATTGCTTATAAAAGCGGCTGTATGTTTTAAGCTCTTGTTTTTCAGTTTTCAGATAATCAGAACACATTCTTGGGATGAGTTCAAGGTCTTTAATGTGTCTTACACATACACACACACACACACACACTTTGATTTCTATGGAGAATTCTGGAGCTGCAGTTACTCCTTGCTTGAATGGAGTTGCTGTGTTTAATCCAGTCCTGTTCAGACTGAATACATTATGCTTTGCTGCTAATCCCCACAAGACTATTATTTTCATGTCTGCATTCTTTCTTCAGAAAAGAATCAACTTCCACACCTACCCCCAGGTAAAGGAAATCAGAGTAAATAGATTCCTGACACCTAAGTTAATCCAAATGTCCAAACAGGAATTCCTGGAAATACAGTACATGGAACTTGATAGGAAGAGGGAGCTTTACTTGTTCAAACTGGGACACTTCAGGTCAAACACATGACAGGGCAAAGACACCTTCAGATACGAGCGTAAAGGTGTCAGAACTGTGTGGGGACAAACTTGTCCCTTACACTCCTGTTCTCTTCAGATGGGGAAAGGGTGATATTATAAATGCTTCTAGAACTTTCAGTCTTTGGTAAGATCATATTCTGAACTAAAAAAAAAAAGAAGAGAAATCCTATTTATGCTTCCATAATAAAAAATAAGTTATTTCTCTCTTCTCTGTTATAACTGAAAAGGAACAGGAATATTGTTGCTTTGTGCAATGAAAGAGCCTTCATTCTGGAGTTAACGATCATTGGATTTTGGAGTCACACAGCTTCTCACCAGCTGTGTGATGTTGGGCATTACAAGCTTTTTAGCATTCATGTGTCATCTCTAGTGGGGGCAATAATATCTAACCCTAAACACGCATCTAAATATCAGATGATATAACAGTGTACTGCAAGCTAAAAATTTTGTTCAAATTAAGGGATTGTTACTGAATATTATTACACTTATTGGACTGTAAGACAATATTAGGCATTGTTTAAAAAACCCTTAAACCTTTCTGTAAGAATTCAGTTGAAAGCACAAGCCTCATTTTAGCTGCAATCTAGAAATACATTATTTAAATTCTTCCTCTGGGAGAGTCTGCAACAGGCACTGTGTGATGATAACATATAAAGAGGGGAGGGAGAAAAGTAAAGACAAATAAGTCATATTTTGTTTAGTGTAGAAAATTAAAAAAAATATTCAATATGCATGGGTAGGAAACTCAGAATTAGATAATTAGTTTCGCAGAAGGAAAAGAGTAGCCTATAGGCAAAAGTGTTTTAATTACTTAGACAGGTGGTGTGTTTACCTAGGACTGTTTGGGACCAGCTAATGCTACGAGACCTTTGTGCAAGCTGTGGAGGTACAGAAGCAAGGGGAAGGGAGGACAGGGAAGAGAGGGAGGATTGGGCACACACTTGCACAGTATCCTCTTAAGCAGCTGCCTTTGGCCTTTCGCCTGTCTGTTGAGTCTAGAGAGATTAGACTTGGGGTTGTTTCCAATAGACACAGATATGCATTAGAGTTTTTAGCATTTGGGACTTGAATGGTGATATTTGAAAATTTTTCCCTTTTTGAAAGCACGACCTTTATTTTAGTAAATAAAGCCCTAAAGATAGACAGAAAGGCCAAATCTGGTTGGCAACTAAAGATTAGCTTTTTGTATGTAGGCAAAAGTTGACTTAGCCAAATTGAACTAATGAATTAAAAATTTTTCAAAATTCACGTTTTTGAACATTCAATACCACCCTCCAAAGAAAAGCCAGATGGATTTTTTTTTTAAGTGTGTAATTCTTCTCCTTGTGTAAAAAATTATAAGTACTGTTCAGATATTTCAAGATGCTCATATAGATGGTCAGTGTGAGAAATCTTGAAAGGTGATTTCAGGTCAAAATTTCCTTTAAAAACCAGACTTATTGCAGATATTTGTTTTGAGGTAGGGTGGGTTTATGTGCCCTTTTCAAATGAGAATTTATGTAAATGATTTTTATCTGACCACAATATTTCACAGAGAAGAAAACTGGAACTTAGAAAGAAATGGTTTGCTGAGGTCCCCAGAGAATGAGATAACCAGGATGTTTAGAACCAGCTCTTAACTCCTGGGCGACACCATGCTCCCTGCAGACCACTCTATGTTCCTTGGTGTGATGCATGGAGCAAAAAAGAGACAGTAAAGAAGGTATAATGAGCTCTGAACTGGCAGCAAGGACACCCGGGATCTGCTCTGTGGTGGCATTTGGCTATTAACCATCTGTGTTTCCATTTGCCTCTCTGGACATTTGTAAAATGAATGTTTCAACAAAATGCACTAATTCAACAAGCATGAATTACATGCCTACATTCCACCAGCCACTGTGTACTCCCTGTTGGGGCCGTAAACCCACATACGGATAACACAAATTAGGGGCTTACACTCCAGCAGGAGACAAACTTGTACACACAAAACTATAAAACAAGTGTTCAAGAACTGTCATAACCTTTAAGATTCCTTCCAGTTCAAATAATAAGTATTTCATCATCTATTTTTAGCACCACATTGCAACAGGGAGCTTCACTTTTTTTCCTTCCCGTATATATTTGGACATAAACAGCTGCTGTTATCTTTTTCTGATTATTCTCTTATAAATGTTCCCTTATTAAAAAAATTTTTATAGGTGAGTTTTTCTCACTTCTCTTCCATCCTGTGGTCAATATTCTAGTATTTCTCAGATTTTGCCATGCCACACCACATCTAAAAAGATAATAATATTATTCATTTTATTATTATTTAGGACTCCGATCTCACATTGTGATTAATGGACAAGGCTGTGTACCACCTGGGACCCAACTGCTCAGATGGCTACAGCAGTAACCCAATTGCAACACACCAGTGTACTAGGCACACCAGCTGCAAAACTTCACCACTTTCTTTTTCGTTGTTGTTAGGCCTTTTTGTCTGTCTATTTTGGTTTTTAATGTTCCCTCTCCACATGATCTTTGAAAACTTTTTAATGAGTTTTTTTTTTTTTTTAGATTTCTGTTATTCGAGGCACATGGCTATATTTTTCTCTTCCTGACATACTCTCCTGCCCATCCACTTAGATGCTATATTTTTGTTTTAAGATTTTAATTGAGACTTGATACTAAATACCATTTACAAGGGCATAAAGATAAAATAAATATGTAATATTAATAAAAGAAAACTTTCATTGGCACAAGTAGTGGATATCAGCCTAAGGGAACAGCAATTATTTTGTTTCATTTTTATGTCCTTTTTCTCTTTTTACTGTAAGCCTTTGTTTCTTCATTTCTCCCTGTGTTTCATGTTGCTCCTGCATTGTTGGTCTTTCTTTTCTATTTACTTCCTCAGAGTTATTTCTACCCCCTGTATAGGGCCCCATGCATCAGCAACTGAAGTAGGAAGAGCAAGGGCTGGATTCAGGGAGAGCTGTTTTATTATTCTAAGGGGTCCCTAGACTGGTCCTTAGATTGTCAAACCCAGTCTCTTTGTACTAAAATTCCAAGAGGAAATTGGCACATAGAGAGGTTAAGTGACCCTTCCTTAGTCACAGAACTGGGACTCAAAACCTAAATATTCCATGCCAGATATTCCATGCCAAATATTCTTTTCCTTTTTTAGAGGTGGAGTCACTACATTGCCCAGGCTGGAGTGCAGTGGTGCACAGGCACTTTCTTCTTGCTGTCCATTTCTCCTTTTCCTTTTCTCCCTAAGGCCACTTTTCTTTGATGGAGTTACTTCCAGGTGTCTGTCCCACTAGTCTCTCTTTTTCCCGTTGCCATTTACTTGAGAGTTTATTTTCTGTCCTTTGCTTTTTTATTTTTGCAACTTGTTCCTTATTGTGGTTTCTCATTTTCCATTCACTTCAACTTGATTTAGTTCAACGTGCCACCACCTTGCTTCTTCCCTTTTCCTCACTTTTTTCGTAGTTTGTTTTTTATCACAGATTAGACCGCTTAAAGGGTAGGACTGGGTGGGTTCTCCAGCTCACCTGAATGTTCTTAAAGCACTGTACTTGCAGCCCAGGCAAGTCATCTGAGGGACAGGAACTTTGCTGCCCCAGCGCATGCAGGCCAGGTAGCTAATCTGCAGGCTATAACCTAGACATTTTATTTTCACTTCATTCCATAATTACCTTCATGAATTGATTCGTTTATTTCTATTTTCCCCACTAACTTGGTAGTGACTTCCTCTCCCAATTATTGTATATAGCTGCTGTTTTGTTTTATCTTCTTAATGTATTTTTTTGTTTTTGCCTTTTCTTTTCTCCCTTTCCCTTTAATTGCAATGTGGCTTTCCTCTAGCTTACTATTTCATACCTTTCTTCACAATTCCACTGCCTTTATATTTTCTTTTTTAACTTACCTAAAAATTAATAAAAAATGAAAAGTAATAGCTAGTGTGTATTAATCATTTAGTATATACCAAGACTTAACATCATTGAATTTCTAACACAGGTAGGTACTATTTTTGATCTCTGTTTGACAAATTAAACAGTAACTTGTCCCACATCAACAGCTATTGAAATCCAGGCACTTGGAGCTCCATGCCCGTTCTCTTTTAGATCACCCCCTTGTTCATCTATTTGTCTTATTCTCTGCTTTCTGGTCTCAGTTCTTTGTTGTAAATTGTCCCTCTTCCCTTATCTGTTCTTTGTGTCAGGACTTTCCCACTACCTAACTTCTCCAAAATTTTTCAGCCCTTGCATTTTTCCTCTCGGCCACATCAGTCCGCTAAAGGGTTAATTATATGAAACATTAAAGTTGTTGTGGATGGATGAAGAGAACACAGTTGGCATTTGACTGGCTGCCCTGCTGCTGATTTTCCAAACTTCTGTTTCATTCAGAGGAAATAGAATCTTCTGGCCATTTTACTGCCGTGGAGTGTGTGTGTGTGTGTGTGTGTGTGTGTGTGTGTGTGTGTGTTGTGGTTTGGGGGAAAGGGCAAGGAAAGGGAATAAAGTAAGAAACTGACCCTGAATCTGTCAGTGTTCAGCATATACTAAAACTCTATGTGTGCTTTTCATTTTATTAAAAAACTAGCTGTCCTTAGAACACTGTATGCCCCAAAAAGAAACCTGAGCCAGCTTAAGGACTCCTAGGAGCTGTGGCTCCCAGCGGTGGGAGAATTTTTGTTTATGTAAAGCAGAAGAATGTGGGCTATAAAGGTAAGGGTGAAGTCTTCTTGGATACCAGTGAATTAAAGCATTTTAGTTAAAGGGGAGCTGTGTGACTTTTACTAAAGCACAAGTATGTGTGCCTTGAAGTCAGGCAACCCCAACTCAGATTCTAATACTGTTACTTACTAGTCTAAGTAACTAGTCTTACTTACTAGTCACAGTGTAGTCCAGGCAAGTGACTTGCTGTCACTGAGCCTCATTTTCCTCATCTATTAAATGGGGTACATTTCGGGAGAGTAGTGAGGACTGAATTACAAAACCATGACAGAAGACAGCACATATATATGGCATGTAGTAAGTGTTCAAGCTCCCTCATAAATGCCTCAGAATCCCCTTATCTTCTCAGGGCCCCTCACCAGAGCAGAAAATCAGCTCTTATCAATGCAGACTCCCAGGGTAAGCATCATGGACCTGTGCCCAGGATTGCTCTGTATTTCCCCCAACCGGAGGCAGTGCCCACAGCTCTGCAGTCCTCTCTGAGCTAGCTGGCTGATCTCTCAGAGCAGGCCAGTTGGCTGTGTGTCAGGGTACTCTAGTATCCCCCAAGGCCTTCCAGAATGTTATACAACTCTGAGCATAGCTTGCCAGCTGTGTCTGGTGATTTTCCCCTCTGTCTGGGCACAGGCCGGCATGGAGAAAGGGAAAATCTGACCCAGGATCCCTGTTGAACTCTGTCATGTGTTCTGGTCCTAAAACCGTGGGAAGTCATCCAGTTAAACTCCCTGGTGACACAGTGTAGTCATCCTGCATCTTTACTGACTTCTTCATGATCCATTCTACTGCAGTAAATGTTTGTGTGGCCTCTGACAGGTTAGCTATATTGGCGATTTTTATTACTTTTTCTTTAACAGGAATTGGGAGCAACTTTACTAATTCTCAATTTCAGACCAAATTCCTCTGAAATTAGTGTAAGCAGAAGCGATATTCTGTGAATATCCAAAAAGGCAGTATCTATACTATCAATCCCTAAATATGATCCTGGTAGATTGATTAACCAGATTTCTCCTTCATTTCTCAGACTATTACCATCCTATAGTGCAATCTCTCTCTTGACTGTTTCTTTCTTTTCTGTCTCTCTGTCTCCCCTCAATGTCTTCTCACTGCTTAAGGAGTCTTTGCAAACCTTGCCTTGTGATAGGACTCAGCCAGAGTTGTTGTCAAATCCTTGGATCCACTTGAAATGATTCTTCTGAGTCTCATATTTTCTTTTCTCCCTCTTGTAATTAAATTTTATTTTCCTATTGCTGCTTTTGATCTCCTAAGGTAGAAAAACTTACATTCAGCAAATGAGGGGTCTCCAAATTCACAACAGTCCCTTTCATCTTGCAGGTCATTCCTCAATATAAAATACAACACAATAAAATAAACATGGAGTATATACATATGAGCTTACAAAATTATTCTTATGGACTTCTTTTTTAAAACACATATTTAAACAGGTTTGTTTCTAGATAACAGAATTAAAATGTCCCTTGCCTTGCTACTCCGAGTGCATGTAATTGGCTAGATAGCTGTTATTTGATACTTTTTGGAGGTTATTTTTCGCATGAGTCTTCTTAATCCCTAACAAATATTACCTGTAGGCCACTCTATTTCTGTTTTCATAATATTGTGTTCAAATATTAACTCCCAAATGTTAAAAAAAAAAAAGCTTATTTAGGCAAAGTTCTGGTAGATATGCTAGAACTTATGTGGAGATAGAGAGAAAAGGCTAACTTTCAGTAAGCTTTTGAACATGTCAATGCCGTTCTAGATTGATAGTTAGGTTCTAATCAGTACATCTTATTTTAAACAAAATGTACTATGTGAATTTTGACATAATTTAAGTACTAGTCATTTGCTTTATAAGAATTCTCAGTATAGAGTTTACTCATTTAATAAGATTAATAACTAAATTTCAAATATTTCCATTTAGCTTAAATATTTCTGAATGCTAATATTAGAAATATATCTATTATATTATTTTATCTTTGCTATGAATGATTTCAGTGAAAATGAACATTTAACTTTAAAGTCATTTTTGAAGAGTTGATTAGATTTGATTCAAGTTCCAGTTGGAGCAATTTCTCGAAGTTGGCATAATGTTCAATAAGTTCATAAACATATTTGCCAAGCACGTTTTAAAATGTTAACTTCATTATTAACATTGAAATTAGCCAAACAGTTAAATAAAATGTATTTTAATATTTTTCTTGTTTCGTAAAAGTGAAATTTGCTTTTAGAACTAAAAATGTTTTCCTTGACTATGTTTTTTTTTAATTTTTTTATTTTATAGGAGCAAGACAAAAAGATGGACTATTCTTCTTTAATCTGGAATTTGCATTGTAATAGCACTAAGAATTAATTCATCTGAAAAACTTCTTCCACATGTGTTATTCTTAATTTTTGCTTCTTATAAGCCAAGTGTGTAAGTTTCTACATTTTTCTGAACAACCCTCTTAAGGCAGTTTTTATTTTAATTTTATTAAGTTGATTGAATGGTTGCATTGCTTCCCTTTATGACTATTTCTTTTTATACTTCAACACAGGATATAAACTTTCTATTCACCTCCTTTCCCCCTATACTTGTGACTAGACAAACAATTCCTTTGTTCCCATTGTTCAGTCAAAACATGCAACAGAATGGGATTGATTCTGTTGTGAACCAAGCTAGCAAATCAGTAATTTGGATCACGAATCTCCTTATAGGTTCTTGGAATATATCAAGACTAGCTGGCTGAGTTGTAGTACATATTTAAGTTTTCAATATGGTGGTCTGCTCTTTGAATAATATATCAGCCAAACCTACCCATTCTCTTGGTTATGCTCTATGTGTTATTTTATTAGGTTTGGCATGATTTCAAATGTGATTGTGAAAAATGGTGATTTTAATGTTTGTGCTTTATTTTATTTTTCCCATTTGTACAATGCCACGACACTATTTGTTGCCTTAAAATAGAATAGCTTGAAATACTGGAAAGCCAATGATTGCATCTAAAGTACTTAGTCTCAGAAAGGTATAAAATATCTATTTTCCTTTAAGAATCCAACTATTTTTGTGGGTGTATAGCATTTTTCTTTTCTTCAATAATTCCCTCCATAGTTGCATACTCATGTCTCTCATAGATTTTTTTGGAGTTTAAAGAGTGACCCTTTGGGGCAGTAAAGTAGAATACGGCACTAATTCAGTGGCTCTGATTCACTCCAGCCGTAGCCTTGCTGTCCCAATAACAGTAACCTAGAGTTACAGCACTTGCTCCTTATGAGGCAGGTTTGAAGAGATGTCAAGAATCCAAATCATGGAATCTTTTATCGACATTCAGTACTGTCTCAGTTGTAACCCAATTCTGAAGGCTATTTGAGTGAGTGTTTGCAGTGAGTCTTGAAGACTGGAAGATTTGATTGAACAGATAAATATTTAGCTTGCCATAATAAGTGTATCGATATATACTTGGCAAATGTTACATTGAAATATTACTTAATTACTTTTTAAAGGAATAATTTGAAGTGTTTCCCAGGCTTCTTTTTTTTTTTTTTTTGAGAATCTCCCTTTATTTACCAATTTGTTTAAAGATAAAGCATTCTGGTAATGTTTTTAATGCCCTATTATTATTTTAATCATCAGCAATATTTTATTTCTGCTTAAAATTCCTTCATAAGCCACAGAGTTTTATGCTACTCATGACAAAAAGTGTGAGTAAAAAACTATGAGACTGAGTTTTGTATGATTTATATAATCTTGTTACTTTGTAGTTATGCTTCCCATCTCAGACTCTTAAAAAAAACTTAATTTAACTTTCAGGGTCTTCCTTTAAGGGATCTTACTCTGAAAAAAACTTCTCTTGGGTATAGGGAAAGGTTTGAGGCAGGAATAGTCAACTCTGATCATGATTCAATTGCTTGTTGTGCTGATGAGCTATGAAATGAAGCTATAGACTTTATGAGACATGAAATACGAAACATAGTCTCTATGTATAAAAAAGATGCCCTTGTGCCAAATTCAAGAAAAAGATATTTCTTTATCATAGAGGTCTTCTTACCCAGGCATATCAATCAATTCCCCCCAGAACGTACTGAAGTTTTCTCCACTGGGGAACAAATCTTACAGCATCAGAGCTTCCTCGTTTTCAGAAGAGATTGGTTGGGTATAAGGTAACTTAGTATTGACCCAAGAAAGTAGAATCCCTTTCAGAAATCTTTACACTTATTTTACTGAAAGCAGCACCAAGAAACCTCCAGTATTTGAATACACCTGGTGAAACGTACATAGAATTTGGGTGGATAGTACCAAACTTGTTAAGACTGGTTTAAAGCCAAATGTGACTTTCAGGAAAAACCAGTGGCCGTGTTGAGTAGTGACCGCTTGCTCACCAACTCTTCAAAAAGAGAAACAACTCCTTCCCTAGAAAATGTGGTAGAGTTGAGGGTTTGGGGCCCATAATCTATGTATCAGTGTTTCTCGCCAGCAGATTTGAGTTTTAAATTCTCACATTGAGGTAAATTAGGACACAAACTAAGGAAAGAAAGAAAAAGCTTTTCATGTGTTTGTGCTATACAAGACACTTCACCTTTTAGGAAGCTGCCAAGGACACAGTGATGTCGAAGTGGTTAAAAACGCAACTTTTACATCATGTTCTATTAATATCACGTCATCTATTGATAATTTTATGGTTCTCTATTTCACCAAATCATACAAAGCTGCTAGGCCATTCACTACCTCCAGTGATAGGAAAAAATATTTTCACAGGCATGAGGTAAATCTCAATCTTTATTTTTATTGTTTTGTCATTTCTTGAGGTTGCATGAATATTTGAATGAAGTAATATACCCTTCCTTTTATAATTCAAGTGGAATCAAACAAGAGTCTATGAAGCCTTCTGACCCATAAAACTATTACTCTAATGATGTCCCTTTAGCTACTGAACTTCCTTTTTATTTTTTATTACTATAATACCATTAGTAAAACATTTCCTAAATAGTGCCTTGAACTTGAATCTAATCAGATTTGCAGAGTCTGGCTTTTATAATATCCTCTTAGGGTTGTATGTGTGGCTCAGTTTTCCAGAAGGGCCTCTTTTTATTCTTGATAAAATGGTCATATTTGAAATATGTCCCATTTCAATCGTTTCTGGAAAACTGAACACATTTGTAACCATATAAAAATTGAATTCACCAGAATGTATTTTTTTTAAAAGTACTCACTGAAATTGCCCTCAGGATTAAGTGAAGGCCCAGATATGTAGGTAATGCCATAGCAGATAGGCTCTCTATATGTCCATTTATCATGGAATAAATAAGCTAAAGCAAATTACACTTTATATCTTTATAACAAATCTCAACTATTGACACGCATTTCTAATACATCCTTATGTCACTGGAAATATCTGATGATATAAATTCCTTTTTCTTATTTTCAAATTTGACATGATCATCTTTACCTCTTAAAAAGATACATCTTAATTGTTTTCATACTTCATAGAAATCAAAGTCTGTGTTTGCTACAAATTGAATGCTCACATTACCTGAAATAATATTTTGGACTGCAGGACAGGACAGTATTGATTCCTAAGTAGATTGACTATAATCTCATGATAAGTATGTATATGTGCATGGGAAAACAACATTCAACAATAGTCTTTGTGTTTAAAAACTATCATGGTATACATTTACTTATGTGGTGCTTGAGGAGTTTCATTCTACAGTTTACAAGGTGTAGGTTTGCACCCCAAATTCTCAGGGTATGCTATTTCACCCAAATACTTGAAAGAAAAAGGTGCCCTGTATTTTATCAGTACTGTTGAGGTGGACATTTTTTGTGTAAGTTTGTTTGAGAAAACTGCTTATAAAAATCAAATTCACAAAATATGTTAGGCTTTCACATAATTTCTAAGGAGATATATGTAGAAATAAGATATATATTATCAAGAGACTGCTTATATATTCTTAACTAACTTCTGGGTCCTAAGTAGACCTCACAGGTGCATAAAATCGTTAATAAAGCATGTAGCACTTGCTAATTGGTGCCTTAAGCTTGAATCTAATCAGAATTGCAGACTCTGGTCCTCTGGGGTAAAAAACATGTCCATCTGTGGCACGTGTGAGTACTAGGCCCAGAGGAGGAGTCTGAAAATTGAACTCCTTAGTATGTCCTGTGTCTCAGAAGAGAACTGAATGTACAGAGCAGCGTTTGTAAGCTGTTAACATTCAGTATTTCATGTTGCAACTAGAACACATTAGATTTATTCCTGTTTAATTCATCATGGTGCAGAATAAAACACACACACATCTGATTTGATTTCTTTTTCGTTTTTTAAGTTTCATAATTGCTTTTTATGGCTAGTGTTAATGGCAAGAAGTCCTTCCCAGGGCTCCCTGAATAACCTACTATACCTGTATCCACAGCAGGTGATGCTTTCTTTTTAATCCCCACTTTGAAGACATGTGTTTCTGTATTTACACATAAATTATACTATTGTATAGTAAAGACAGCAGTGGTTGAAAAGAATGTGAACACTGTAGACGTTATGTTGGAAAAGAGGAGAGTAAATTGTGTGATTAATGGGGAAGGATATTGGATAATGTTGTACCCCGGACTATGAAAAAAGCTGGTGGTAAATGGGAAGAATGTGAAATTTTAAACTGCTCTCAACATAGGAATCTTGGTGGAAAAGGTTCCTACCAGAGGTCTGATATGATTCAATTGTAGAATGCAATGAACTTGGCCAAGGGAACTTTGAATCCAGCCAAAGGGACTTTGAATCTCAGCAGCTCTGAGAATCACATTTTCAGTGCATTGAATATGGAGTAAACTATTTAGACAAGGATTCTGTGAGACTAGCCTACTTACCTTTAATTGCCAGCATTTGTAAATGATTGTGCAATCTTGTGTAAAGGTCTTTTAACTGTTTTGGAAAAAAAAAGTTTTATTGTTTTTTTTTCCCAGTAAAAATTACTTCAAAGAAAAAACGCATTGTCTGTCTTTATTTTAACTCAAAAAACAAGCTGTGGATAGTTTTATTTTCTTCTACTTTAAATCCTTCATTTAATTAAAATACTCTATTAGTATTTCACATCCAGGTACTATTCATTTTCTATTGCTGTGGTAACAAATGACCACAACTTTAGTGGCTTAAGACAACATAAATTTATGATCTTACAGCTCTGGCTGTCTGAAGTCTGGTACTGATTTTTGCCTATACCCAGAGTATTTTACTTCCTGTACCCAAAGTATTTTGGCCAACCTAAGGAGTCTGATCTCAGCTCATTAAGTAGCATTGTGAGGAACACCTCCCAAGGTGCTGACACTCCACTGACACCAGAGAGCAACACAGACAACCTATGTGCCTGAGAGTCCACACTGGGACCCCAGAAAGTAATGTGGCCATCCCTCTCAGAAACTACACATCAGAGACATACATTTTGGAAATCTACTGCACAGTGAAGATTAATGCTGTAATATGTCCCTTAAATAATCCACTAGTCAGGTGAGATCACTATAAACCTTAAGATTAAGGACCCAAAACACTTGAACATATATTCCACAAAGACAAACATCCAGGATTCCTCACATCTGTCTAGTGGTTGGGGAATATAAAGCAAGAAAGGAAATTAAGGGCAGTTTCAGATCTTATATGTCACCTCTGAGTCACCTCTGGCTTCCGGGTCTTGTTTCTAATGAATTCTCAAACTACAGTCTCCACTTTGCATCAAGTGTGCGCCATTTTTCTCTGCATTGCATTGCCCTGCCAGCCTTCATTGCAGCATGCTCACCCAATCCTGAGTATTTCAGAAACAGGGACTGTATGTGTGGCAGGATTTGGCTGAAGGTTTACCGTAACTCGATGGAGATTAGCAGGTAGTTCATAATATGGCAGGCAACTGCATTAGCATACACCTTAAATCTGAACCACTGGCATTCCTATTCTTAAATAGCCCCATGCCATCTCTGGCACAATGTCATTTTCACTGGTAGCTGAGTTTATTTGTGCTCCAGATACTCTCCTAATTGCTAGAGCCCTCTCTTTCTTCCATCCTCCACTTCCTCTGCTCCCTAGATTTCTGACTCCCAATCCTCCATGTTTCTGTAATTTCTTGTATAAAGCAATTTACCTATCTAATGAATCCCTACTGATGCAGACCCACTACACTATATCCAGAAGATCTTACTTTCATAAACAAGCATGCCCATTGTTCTAGCAATGTATTGCTGAGAAACAATCTACCTCAAAACTTAGTGGCTAAAAACAACAAAAATTCTTCATTTAGCTCATGAATCTGCAATTCAGGCAGGGCTCAGCATGGCAGGTTTGGCTGTGATTCACATAGTATCAGTCTAGGAATGGGAGAATCCACTTCCAAGACGGCATACTCACATGACTGGCAAGTTGATGCTAGTTGTCAGCTGGAAGCTTAGCTAGGCCCAAAAGAAAAGGGTCTTGATTCCTTTTCATTTGGGCATCTTTCTGCTTGGGCTTCCTCAAAATATGGTGACTGGGTTTCAACAGTAAGTATCCCAGAGACAGGGGGCAGACAGTGCCAGTTTCTTAAGACCTATTTCAGAAACTGACAGCAGCACTTTCATCATCTATTTGACAAGAAATCACAGAACCCAGATTCAATGTACAGGAACATAAATTCTACTTCTCAATGGATAGAGTGCTGAAGAACTGGGGGACATGCTTTAAAAGCACCATACTCATTAAGGGGTGTTTTTAAACAGCTATTTTTTTAAAAGGAATTCTAAAGTCAGTTCTTAGATCAGTATCATCTCTGTGAAATAAGTTTAGTAATAGCACTACTATTAACAGTATATAAAATACTATCATTTGTGTGTGTATGTATATAATATACACAAACACAATATATTTAACAGTATTGCAATATAACATATTATATTTATGATATATGTATTATTATAATGAGAAAATTATGAAATAATATGTATCACTCGCAGCTTATAGTTAGCATTCAAGAAACATTAACTGCTATAATACACCTCTCCATTATAGCACTTCTTCTGAAAACTTCAAATTCACTGTTATACAGTGTACTTAAAAATACTCAATCATTTATTGGGATTCCTTGTATGCATTATATTTATAAATATAAAGAAATGGACAAATGGTCTTATGTGGTCTTATGATTGTCATTGTCTTTCTTCATTCCTAGCTCAAGTTTCTCTAGAACAGGGCTCTCGAAGTGTGGTCTCCATATCAACAGCGTGGGAAACTTCACCTGTTTTCAATGCAAATCCTTAGGCCACCTTACACCCGTTAAATCAGAAATGGACAGGGAGTGGTGAGAAGCTGCAATCTATATTTTAACAAGCCCTCCAGGTGGTTCTCATGCAAATTTGGGAACCGCTTCTCTGGAACATCATGGCCTGGCAACACAGTTTGGTCACCTTCCTGGACGGCAGCAAGACTGATATTCCTGAGTAGAAAACTCTTCTCTTGACCCATTATATTAGTGTACTAGTCCCCAGTGAGATATTTTCTCTCCAATGCTCATTTTCTTTGATGACTTTTAACAATGGGGACAATAAATGCCTGTCTCGGGGTTTTTGTGAATATTTTATAAAGAAATCTTAAAAAATACTGTTTTCCTTCCATATTGGTACAATTAATCTAGCCTTTATTTTTTGACCCTTTATCTTTTTTTTTTTTCTTTTGAGGGAAGTGTCAGAGTACCAGGGCATGAGGGGAGAGTAAATTGATTTGCTATGGAGGCTCTAACAGAAATCTACCCACTTCAAATGGCACCTTGGCCATCCTGAAGAACAGTTTAAGTTATGGATGCTCTTAGCATCCATAGGGAATAGCTCAGTGGTAATTGAACACAGACTATACACTGCACGGAGGATACTGAGGATATACACATAGCGCTGAGTTTGAGAAGCTCACACTTTATTTAGAAAGATATTTACATAAGTAATCTTAAAGTAAAACTTCTAAAAAATAATGGCATAAGGCAACAGAGAAAGGCAGTCACCCACGTTGGTTTGGTTAATTTCCAGTTGGGTTGTATATTTAATAAGCGTACATGGGAAGCAGGTGTCTCCATAGCTGGCAGATTCTATGTGCAGGAAATGTAATAGGAGCTAGGCTTGGTAAGATTATTTGGGCAGAAGGGAAGGGAGAAGGCAAGAACAGAGAAACAAACAGCTAAGGGTAAGGTCTGTTTGGGACAGTGCATATTTCAGGGGCAGGAAAGGTGACATTCATGAAGAGTCATGCATAGGAGACGGGAATGAAGTGTGGAATGTGAGTGTGAGGAGAGAATCGAATTCTAGTCTTAGGAGCTCAGACTGGATCTTGCCATAGGTAGCAGACTCCTCTAGAGTTAAATCTTTCAGAGTTAAATCCAGACTCTGCCTTTCACCAGCCGTGAGACGTTGACAAGTCACTGAATCTCTCTGTGTTTTGATTCTTCCTAAACAAATCAAGTGTATAATAATAGTTCCTACTTGGTAGGGTTGTTATGAGAAGGAATTGATTTAATGCCTGTAAAGGGCCTAGAGCAGTACATGACACTTAACAAATGTAATATAGGCCGGGCGCGGTGGCTCAAGCCTGTAATCCCAGCACTTTGGGAGGCCGAGACGGGCGGATCACGAGGTCAGGAGATCGAGACCATCCTGGCTAACACGGTGAAACCCCGTCTCTACTAAAAATACAAAAACTAGCCGGGCGAGGTGGCGGGCGCCTGTAGTCCCAGCTACTCGGGAGGCTGAGGCAGGAGAATGGAGGGAACCCGGGAGGCGGAGCTTGCAGTGAGCTGAGATCTGGCCACTGCACTCCAGTCCGGGCGACAGAGCGAGACTCCGCCTCAAAAAAAAAACAAAACAAAACAAAAAAACAAATGTAATATAAAATGTTTGCTAAATAATAAAGGTGGAGAAAACTTTGTTTAGGCATGTTAAGTAATGTTAATTATTGGAATTGTCTGCTCATCTAACAAGTGCTTTGTATTTACCGTAACTCTTTCAGATCTCATTAAAGATCGAACGTCTGCTTCCTTTTTTTTTTTTTTTTTTTTTGACAGAGTCTCACTCAGGCTGGAGTGTAGAGTTCAGTGGCATGATCTTGGCTCACGGCAACCTCCACCTTCTGGGTTCAAGCGATTCTCTTGTCTCAGCCTCCCAAGTAGCTGGGATTACAGGCGCCCACCACCCTGCAAGTTTTTGTATTTTGAGAAGAGACGAGGTTTCACCATTTGAGAAATATATGAGAGCGTCTCTACCTTTAAGCATCTCTGTGTATCTTGGCAATTTGAAAGATTCATTGCACCCTGAAATTTTACTCCATAACTGTTTACATGGTTAATCTTCAGGCAAACTGAGTGGGAGAAGTGTTTTAAAAAGATAGGTACCCCCAAACCAAATAGCATTGACTGATTTTCACTAACAAAAGAAATCAGTTAGTTTATAACTAAAGCCTATTCTGGAAAGAGAATGTCCACACTTTTACATGTAATCCTAGATGATTATGGCAGGAATCTTTCTATTAAAAATAGAAGGGTGAAAATAGTTTACAGATTTACATCATGTTCCAGTTAACTATGAATAAATTAAGCTTTTATGAATAGGAAGGTAGCAAAGGATTACTAACATCATTCTAGACTAACTATAATCCCAAGATAGGAGGCAAATGATTAGCTAATATAACTCCATCAGTGGAATTTTTATCAATCTAAATATTCATCTTCTTTTCTACTCTCATCAAATATAATTGCAATTTTTACAGCAGGCTCTGTGAGACTGCAGATTATTTCTCTGTACACTCAAGCTGAAGACCAACAGACCTGACCCTATGCTGGGGTCTTAGATGTCGTGGACAGTAATGGAAGCTGATAAACAGTTAAAGTAAAATAGCAGTTGGTTAAGTAGCAGCTGGGGTTGAAGTAAAGGAACCATGTAGCCTAATTCAAATATCACCTCCTCAATGATGTTTTCTTTATCTTTTTTCTCTTTATGCTCCATTAGGATTTTGAATATGTTTCTTCTACACTTGTTTTATTGAACTAAATTATTTTTAGTTGTATTGCTTCCCTCACTTCACTGAGTTTCTTGAGATAAAAGCAGCATATCTTGCCTTTAAAAAAAAAAACAAAAAACTAACACGTTTCTTGATTCTAACAGATGTTCCATATTGCATAAGACAAATGATTAAATAAATTAACAAGTTGTAGAGAAGGACTCATCATATAAGCTTGGCTGGATTTATTTCATTTTCCCCTCCACCCTGCTCTTGACTATTTCTACCTGCTTTGTATATAGTTTGGATTAATAGGGCACTATTGCCCTCTGGCTCCTGGCTGGTTCAGCTAAGGGGTACCATCAACAGAAGACAGAGAGATGAAAGAAAGTGAAAACAGAGTTTCCCTAGTTTCCACCCAGTGGAGATGGTGAGGGTGGATGCATTCCTCTACCCAAGGCCACAGCTCCACACAGTTTATATCCCATGGGTGCCAATAACCACTCCCTCCATTGACTTTTTGGGATCCCTGTTGTTAGAAGCCTCAAGGAGCTACATCATCCCTTGTGGCTTTTTTATATCCTACCCACATCTTTATGGAGTTTATTGAGCTCTCCTCAAATTACCCAGTTTCAGTTTCATGCAAAAACCCTATTTCTTACAGGGGCCTTGACATGGAAGGAGAAACTGATGTTAAGGAAGATGAAGACTGAGAATAGGTAGAAGTTTAAACATAGATATGACATTCAGCTCAAGTCCTAAAGAAGAATGACTGAGCTGGAGTGATGTCTTCTGGTATTTTCTTTCCTCTCAAAAATCCTATCCATTTTACTTATGATGTAGAGTTCTTTTAAGATTTTCTCCAGAAACTTTCTACTAGAACTTTCTTATTTTGTGGATGAATTTTAGATTCATTCCATGCCCCCTGGTGAAAAGACTTATTCTTTCCTCTTGGTAATTATCATATTTACAGAGGACAAAAGCAAAAAAAAAAAAAAAAAACTGCAAAGAAAGGATCAGTGAAATCTGAGGTCAATTTAGGTATGCAGAGAAATGGATGAAAGTCATGTTTTTAGAAAATGGAAGAATAATTTTTTATAATGTGAAAGTAGTGTTTTCATGATGAGTAAACAAACAAAACTGGTTGCCATTCCAAAACTTATGATGTTCATGGATGAAAGTCCAGCAAATAGATTCACTCCATTGAGTCAGAACACAAAATGTTGCTTTACTCAGAAATTGTATAAGACTGCACATGAAAAGTTAATATTAATGAGTACTTATTAAATGCTTGTTATGTACCAGGAACTTGCTTATTACCTTACTTCATCCTCGCAACAACCTATGAGGTGCTGCTCATATTCCCAATGTGGAAGCTGAGAGGTTTGAAGGTTTATCTAGCAGCAGTAAGAACAAGAGGTGAGATTTCACGTATGCAGGAGTGTCTTACTCCAAATCTCCTCACTGCTGCAACCCCCTGCCTCCCACCTTCCTGGAATCTGCATGGGAAAGATTTTCATGCCATTCTGCACCAATTCTGGAGAGTTAGAGAGAAAATGACTACTATGCTCTCCAACTACCTGTAAGGAGGAGGTAGAAATAAAGTGCAAACAAACTCCTTTTTATTAAAACTAATCAGTTATAAGATATTGCTCACTACATCTCCAAAATTAAAAATATTAACCAAATGCTACCAAGTATGTGCTGGGCAGTATGCTTCACATGCATAATCTCCACGAATCCTTAAAACAACACAGTGAAATAGAGATTATAATACCCATTTTGGAAATGGCAGATAGGTTGAGTCCCATGCCCAAGATCCAGCAGGTAGTGGAACTGGATTTCTAAGCCAGGCCTCCCTGTCCTATTCCCTTTGTCTCCACACTTCCTTCTGGGGGAGGACTAAGTTGACAAGGAACACTGAAGCTTCGACCAGTCTGAATCTCAAACATATTCTTAGTGCTGAGAAAGGCACCTCAAGTTGTGTATCTCTTCTCTGTGCAGTCGGGCATCTAGACTATCTTGAAAGTGTTTTAAACGTTCAAATAAGCTTGTATTAATTTTCAAGCACAGCAGAACTTACAGTACTTCATATTCATAAGTTCTCCATCTATGGATAGATTCAACTAACTGAGAATCAAACATATACAGAAAAAAAATTTATGAAGTTTCAAAAAGCGAAATTTGAATTTGCCCCACATTGACTACTGAGTTGAAGCCACGTGAATGAAGTGATGTTTAGACATTTTATTAGGTATTATAAGTAATCTAGAGATGCTTTAAAGCATATGCAAGCACGTGTAGGTTATATGCAAATACTATGCCATTTTATGTAAGGGATTGAGCATCTACAGATTTTAGTATCCACAGGGGTCCTGGAACCAATCCTCCACAGACACCAAGGAACAACTGTATATTACTGAGTGAAAATAGAACCAGAGCTACCGCCAAATGATTTGGGCCTTCCTTTCATGTCCCGTGGTTATTAGTGTCTGTCACTGTTATCAACACCACCACCTTTTTTACCAGCATTATCATCTTTAGTATGTCTACTCTCACCACTTCTATTCAAGATTGTGCTGAAGGTTCTTGCCAGGGCAATTAGTCAAGAAAAAAAAAAAGTCAGATGGGAAAGAAAGAAGTAAAACTATGTCTATTCAAAAATGACATTATTCTTTATGTAGAAAATTCTAAAGAATCTATTACCAAAAGATATAGAATGAATAAATGAGGTCAGCAGTGTTGCAACATAATTTAATTTTTACGTGAGCAGTATATTATACAAAAATAAACTATATTTTTATATTCTTGCAATGAGCAATCAAAAAATGAAACAAAACAAATATATTCAGAATAGCATCAAAAAGAATAAAACATTAGAAATAAATTTAACTAAAATAGTGTAAAGCTTATACTCTGAAAATTACAAAACACTGTTGAAAGAAATTCAAGATGTGTGTAAATGAAAAGATGTTTCATGTTCATGGACCTGGAGACAATATAATTAATTTTTGATGCACAGGTTCAACACAATCTCCATTTGAATCCAAACTGGCTTTGTGGAAATTGACAGGCTAATCCTAAAATTCATATGAAAACTTAAGGGACTCAGAATTGCCAAAACAATCTTTAAAAAGAACAAAATATGCAATTCACACTTCACAAGTACAAAATTTACTACAAAGCACCAGTAATCAAGGCAGTGTGGTACTGGCATAAAGATCAACATAGAGATTAATGGAATAAAACTAACAATCCAGAAATGAACCTTCATGTTTGTGGACGCCAAAATAATTCAATGAGGACAGAGTTGTTTTTCAGCAGTCAATGATGGGATGACTGGAAATCCATACACAAAGGAATAAATTTTAACCCTCTACTTCATATTATATAAAAAATTAACCATAATGGACTAATTTAAGAGCTAAAATATGAAGTCCTTACAAGAAAACATAGGATTAAATCTTTGTGACTTTGGATTTGGCAATGGTTTCTTAGATATTACACCAAAAGAACAAACAAACAAGAAAGAAAAAGTATAGATAAATTGTATCTCACCAAAATTACAAACTCTTGCACTTCTAAGGCCATCATCAAGGAAGTGAAGACACCAACAGAACAAGAGAAGGTTTTTGCAAATTATGTATGTGATAAGGGACTTATACTGAAAATATACAAATAATTCTTACAATTCAATAATAAAAGGAAAAATATTCAATTTTAAAAAGGGCAAGGACTTGAATCTTTTTTTTTTTTTTTTTTTTGAGACAGGGTCTTGCTCTGTCATTCAGGCTAGAGTGCATTGGCACCATCATGACTCACTGCAGCCTCAACATCCTGGGCTCACATAATCCTCCCACCTCAGCCTTCAAGTAGCTGGGACTACAGGCATGTGCCACCAAGCCCTGCTAACTTTTTTATTTTTTTGTAGAGATGAGGTTCTTCCTATGTTGCTCAGGCTGGTCTCAAACTCCCGGCCTCAAGCCATCATCCCACCTTGGCCTCCCAAAGTGCTGGGATTACAGGTGTGGGCTGCCAAATAATTTTTTTTATTTATTCAAGCCAAATACTTTTTTTATTTATTCAAAATATAGTGATAACTTCACACCCACTAAGATGACTATAATAAAAAAGAAGGATATTAATAACTGTTGGTGAGAATGGAAATATCAGAACCCTTATACATTGCTGGTGGGAATGTAAAATGGTTCAGTCACATTGGAGAAAATTCTGGCAGTTCTCAAAAAGTTAAATATAGTGTTATCATTTGACTCACCAATTCTACTGCTAAGTTCACAGAAATGTAAATATATGCCCACCAAAAAGTTTGTACACAAATGTTCACAGCAGAATTATTCGTAATATCCAGAAGGTGGAAACAAACTGAATGTCCATTAACTAATGAGTGGATAAACACATGGCATGACTGTATAGTGAAACATTTGACCATGAAAAAGAATAAAGTGCTAATACATGCTACAATGTGTAAGAAACTTGAAACACAATGCTAAGTGAAAGAAGTCAGTCACAAAAGACTACATAGTATATATGATTGCATTTATACGAATTGTCCAGAATGAATCTACAGACACAGAAAGTAGGCTAGTGATTTCCTAGGGCTGAAAGATGGGTACATTGGAGGTGGTAGCTAAAGGGTACAAGTTTCTTTTTGGAATGATGGAAACATTCTACAGTTGATTATGGTGGGCTTCTGATTCCATCAGAGGAGGAGACTGAACAACCACAGAGAAAGGGCAACAACTCTGTCAGGCGCGGTGGCTCACACCTATAATCCCAGCACTTTGGGAGGCTGAGGCGGGTGGATCACAAAGTCAGGAGATCGAGACCATCCTGGCTAACGCGATGAGACCCCGTCTCTACTAAAAAATTAGCCGGGCGTGGTGGTGGGTACCTGTAGTCCCAGCTACTCGGGAGGCTGAGGCAGGAGAATGGCATGAACCTGGGAGGAAGAGATTGCAGTGAGCCAAGATCGCGCCACTGCACTCCAGCCTGGGTGACAGAGCGTGACTCCGTCTCAAAAAAAAAAAGGAGGGGGGGCAACAACTCTTAGCTTTATAGCTGCTATCACATGTTTGTCATTTTCATAAACTACTGTCTGTATTCGTTTAGCAGCAAATCTTTAAAACCAAAAGCATGTGGGAAACATCCTATAGTGGGTTCAGAGAGCAGGTTCTGAGGTGAAACTACTTATATTTGAGTCCTGTTCTTTCACTTTCTAAGTCAGAAAGTGTCTTCTGTGGGGCAAATTAAATGTCTTGTGTGCCCAATATTGTACTATTCAATATAGCAGCTTCTAGCCACATGCATCTACTGAACACTTGAAATGTGTCTCATCCAAATTGAGATGTGCTTTATATACAAGATATATACTACATTTTGAAGATCTAATCTTCCCCCAAAAGTAAAGCTTCCCATTAATAATTTTTTATATTAATTACCTATTGATATGATAATACTTTGGATATTGTGGGTTAAATAAAATATATTATTACAGTTTATTTCACCTATTTTGGTTTACATTTTTAAAGTGGCTACTATAAATTCCAAATTACTTATGTGACTCATATTTCTCTTAGTGCTGATCTATAATACGGAGATAATGCTACCTGTTAAATATAGTTTTTGTGAAGATTAAATTAATATGTGGAAAATGCTTTAAAATATCTTGTATATAATACGCCCTCAGGAAGTGTTAGCTTTAACATTTACTTGAAGGTGGTCAGTTCAGAGAAGCAGGGAGCAACTTGTCACAGGCAGGACTGCAACATGAGCCAGGGAATGACAGCAACACTTCACAGAAGAAAAGAAGCCAGGCTAACCTTAAGGCTTGCAGGAAAGCCTGACTGGACAGAAGCCTGGAGATTCGCATTAGGGGGCTATACAATTCCCAAATAGACGTCTTTTCAGAAGACAAATGTGTCTGTATGCTGACATTTGTAATGGAGAAGTAGTCAGAACTAGAGGACTGCAAATGAGGTTTAAAGTTATTTTTCTGGCTCCGATACTATCTTATTTTCAAATGTGGACTGTCACTCTACCCCTCTTCATTTTCTATCTTGTTTATCTACAAAGGAGTTACTGTTTGTCCTATGCTGCTGCTTTCTTGTTTCTTTGGAGCATGTTAGAGTTGCTCAGGATCGTCCATTCTCCACTGGGTGGGCAGATACTTGGCTCAGCAGCCCAGTAAACAGTTGGGAAATGGCCAAACACTAACATTCAGGGCACCACAGTCGTCACTGTTAGGTAAATGATTACATTTCGCAGAGCTGGCTGTGTTTTGTTAAACCTCACAGGGCTGAAGCGCCTGAGTCCACAGCATACTCAGCTTAGAACCCTAGACCAACTCACTTTCCCTGCGATGTCAGCATCTTTACAGAGTGGTTTCCCCAAGGCTGATGCTACCACCTACCATGTTCCACCCACCACCTTAGTTTCTGATTCCTTTCTTCCTTTATAGTAACATGAGAGTAAAGGGGCCAATCCAGAGCTTTATGAAAATTGGGGTTATGGTATGTTTTCAAGCTCACAGGTCCTTAAGAGGTTTCGGCTGCTGCTATTTTCAGTAGCCCATTTTTCAAATGGGTCTGGTCTCCCATCTAGAGAACCTGGCCTGACCTATATTGCTGCAGAGGCTTAGCTGTGTATGTGTCTAGACTCAGAAAGTGGCAGGAATGAGAAATATGGTGTTGGAAGTAATGAAAGACAAAAGGGATTCAATATTATTTCTATATATTTATTTTATCACACTTCGTTTTCAATTTACAACAAATAGTGGGCTAGCTAAACTTTTATTTCATGTGTGTGTGTTTAGTGGAAAATAAGCACCTGTCATTTGTTTTGGGTTTATCACCACATTTGTTTATTAATAAATATTTGCGAATGTTCAACATGGCTCTTTTAATTCATGCAAATAAAGACATTGTTTTCTTGATTTCATATTTTGGAAATCCGTTTCTTGAAGCAATGTTCTCTTAGTCATCCTAGCTATTGTGCAGATTACAGTTAAGTGAACTAGAGCTCTCACCCCCAAAAAGTTGAGATAAAATGATTAATATATGAGGCTGTCCCTTAGAGGACAGTGTATCACAATACAGTCTCAAAAAGCCACAGCAAAAGAAAAATCAAAGGGAGTTTCTGAAATTAATTTTTCTGATTCCTCTGTGCTAAGTCCAATATTTTTGCAGGGCTGGAGGTAGAGATCTGAATGTCTTTGGAGCAACCTCACTACATGGTCAGCAGAAAGATGAGATATTATTTCTATGTTCCTTCTTCCTTAAGGCTTAATAAAACTAACAATAACAGAGACATAAATATTAATTCTTGAAGTTGGCGAATAAGTCTTTTAAAAGTCTTGTCCCTTCTCCCCGAGCCGCCAACTCCAAAAAAGAGAGAAAAAAAAATGATTTGTTTCTTACTTTTTTTTTTTTTTTCTGATTAGGGAACATGTTTGGATTTCCTGTCATGCTTAAGGAAGTCTTATCAAGGGCTTCATATACATTGATCAAAAATTGTTGAAACAAAATTAGGTTCTCCTTGTGTGGTTTTGTTTTTGTTTTTGTTTTTAACAAACACTAGTTTCCTCTTACCAAATGGGATTTGAGAGACGTACAAGAAAACTAAGAATGTTGTTGAAAGTGTCACATGACGATTCAAAATGACACTGTGGGTAGCATACTGCATATACACAAATTTGATCAAACTGCAGTTTTTTGTAGCTTTTTACAAAAATCTTAAATACAGGTAAATATGTAAACGCTGTGCTCTCAGAGAGCAAGTACTTAGTCATGTCACATCGTGTCCCTTTCGGGGAGACAAATTCAAGTAAAATATCACAGGTCAGTTTCAAAACCATCCGCTGGAAGTACTATCTGGCTGAGGGGCAAACACCACTTTGCACATCTCCGAGTTCTCTTGATGGAGCGGGAATTCACATCCTGCTAACACGCTTTCTTTTCTTTTCTGAGAGACATAACCTCTGCCTGTGGACAGCCTTTCGTACTTTTTCTCGAATTGCCTATACAACAACAGCAAGAGTAACAGAATTACACACACAGTTAAGTCACCCTACACCTCTCCAGCCAAGTTACTGAATGTATACTTGAAGTTTCTGTTCCAAAGCAATTTGAGAAAGGATATGAGTGTCAAAGGCTACTCCATGAATGGGTGATTTTCTTCTCCTTCCTTTCTTTCCTTTCTTTCCTTCCTTTCTTTCTTTCTTTCTTTCTTTCTTTCTTTCTTTCTTTCTTTCTTTCTTTCTTTCTTTCTTTCTTTCTTCTTTCTTTCTTTCTTTCTTTCTTTCTTTCTTTTTTTGACAGAGTCTCGCTGTGTCGCCCAGGCTGGAGTGCAGTGGGGCGATCTCGGCTCACTGCAAGCTCCGCCTCCCGGGTTCACGCCATTCTCCTGCCTCAGCCTCCCGAGTAGCTGGGACTACAGGCGCCTGCCACCATGCCCGGGTAATTTTTTTTTTTTTTTTTTTGTATTTTTAGTAGAGACGGGGTTTCACCGTGTTAGCCAGGATGGTCTGGATCTCCTGACCTCGTGATTCACCTGTCTCGGCCTCCCAAAGTGGTGGGATTACAGGCGTGAGCCACCGCTCCCAGCCTCATTTCTATTTATATCAACAGAAACACTTCAAATGCCTGGGATATGGGAGTCCTGCCATACAGTTTTCTAGAATGAAAGACTAAATTCCTTTCAGCTTTTTGGTGATGCTGTTAACGCTTTGCATGCTGTGCTGTGTCTCACCCTTCATTCCAGAAGTCCCACCTTGGGAGCACTCTCCTTTTGAGTAACAGGCAAGCCCCGCTGGATTTAAGCAGAGAATGTGGACAGAGAAACATTCCAAGAGCTCTGGCCCAAGGGAAATGTGGAACCAAACCAATTAATCATGTGGGTGGGTTGGTGGTCACTGCATTTCAACCATTAGAAGGTTGGCTTTTTTTAATGCATTTGTGGAGGTTTATTCTAGATGTAAGTTAATGTAAGTTAGTGACAGCTTAATAGGTTTACTATAATGCGCAATATTTTATTCTGTGAAAATACAGCCCATTCATGTTTACATTTATATAATCGATGCATTTTTTAATATGAATCATGAAATGTCAGTAAAACAATGAAGATGCTCGATTTGGCCTACTTGTCAAAGGAGATGATGTAAGATGTGGCTTGCTGTTTTAAGTCTACAAATGATCCTTATAGTTAGTGTAGGTCAACTACTATGAAAGGGTCAGTGCTACCTAGACCCAAAGCATTCTAGCTCTGTGTGATAGTACTGGTACAAATAATGGTTACAAAATTCAAATGACATAGCATAAAGTTACATGGAAATTATATCTTTATATTTTAAAACACTAACAATTCTACCAAAAGCATTATTTAAAAAAATTCAGAATCTCAAACTCTGAAACTTGAGCCAAAACTTAAACAGGGTCAAGTTGCTGTTATATGGAATACTTAATAACTGCAAATTCATTTTTGCCCTTAAAGATGGTAAACGGATTGCCAGGTGTTTTATTTGAAATCTTCTGTCCAGCAGTTTATTGTGAAGATATCAGAAAGTAAATGTGTATCTGATTTTTTTTTTATGAAACTATGTGGCAACTCCTATGGTAAATCATAGGCCTTTCTTTCCTTGATAAATTGTTTCTGGATTAGAATATGATACTATCTCCAGAAACAAATGAACTAGTCATTAGATTTTTTTGGTACCCCAGAAACTGACTTTTTTTTGGCCTTATCAATTATTCTTCTACTCATTTAAAGAAAATTCATCTTTCACTGAGTTTCTACTGTTTCCTTTTAATTCTGAAACTGAATGTTCTAGATTGAATGCAAGTTCCTGGTGCACTGGTGATGGTCCTGGAACATTACCTGAATGCTGTATCTTACCTGAATGGAGCTTCATCCTTGTCCATCTGCATGCAAACTAAGAATGGGTACTGAGAAAACTGTACTGTGGAGATAAACTCCAGGCTTGCTTCTGTTTCTGTACTGGTTTCCAAGCCAGCTTTCACAAAAGAGGAGTCTACTGTGATGTCAGTAGTTATTACCACAGTCACCCTAAATATTTGAGAAAAAAAGAAAAAACTGTTCATATTATATTTAATGGAATTGGACTAACAGCTATAATTTTACAGGATCTGAACTTATGATGCCAGTGACTGGAAGAAGACACTTAAGGGATTCAGAAGTGACCTGGATGTGCTCAGAGTTCTGCTGGTAACCAGGGCCTGGTGAGTCTCAGATATTGGGCAGGGAAGATTTGCCCTTCCCCTGAGCTCTCCCCCGCCTTCAGTTGCAAATGTGGGAAGTGCCTATAAGATACTACATTGTTTTGTATTGGCATAACAAAGACCAAAATGAAAACATTCTTGGAACCCAGTCCTCTTAGGAGGTCAGAAATACTCAAGTTATATTAAAAGGGAGTCTAAACTCACCAAGAAGACAATTGATGTTTATAGTTTTTGTTAACTATCTCTCTGTTGGCTTCTAGGCAGCTTTTTAATTCCATTTCATTACCTTCCCCAAAGAATCTCTAGAGGTGTAAGCCCTTGGTTGCCAAGATATTTGAAAAAAAATATTGTGTTACAAAAAATCATTCTTACAGTGGGGCATGTACAGTAAGTAGGTCCCAGGAGGAACGAATATGGTGGGTCCTTTAAGAACTGGATAAACAGATTGCACTGGCTGGGAGTGTGCCTTGGATAACAATGAAAAGGATAAATAATTTCAACAGATGGTTTACCTCTACTTTAATTTAATTGTGGACTTTAAATCAAACTGTGATAAATTATTTTCACAATTATTTCACAACTCTGATTTTCACAAAATCAGAGTTCTATGCCCATATTTTTTGACAGGCGTATTAATTTTTGCTGTGCAAATTAAAACCCCTGCTGCTGTTATGATCAGTGTAAAAGTAGGTCACAGGTTGTTTTAATCCCTGAATCACTTAGAGTACTTTCTGATGTCCTATATTCAGCAAAGGCTTAAAAGATATTTTTTAAAATGAACAAGTGGAAATGGAAGACAGATTGGTTACACTATGGCTAATAAGAGATTCTTAAGGATACTGTGTTCTTTAGAAAAAAATCCAAATTACTTTTTGTTGTTGTTGCTGTTGTTGATTTCTCTTTACAAAGAATTCAATTCCATTTCATTTGGAAAAACTTCTGTCTAGAAAGTACTTTGGAAAGAGGTGAAAGATGACTGATTATGTGGGAAGCCCTAAATTATATTGCTGAACCCTTTGATGACCAGTGTCATTTTTCATTCTGTGGTTCCTTTTAGTAACATTGTGGGTCACAGTTCACATTAAATGTACTACTGTTTGCTCTCAGTTCCTTCATCCGTAGTTCAAAATGAATCAAAAATTTGATTTTATCACATATCTCACTTTTGCCCAAGTGTGTTTTTAAATATTAAAAAAGTAAAAATAGGTTGCATTTCTATTTCCTTTTTAAAAATTCTGTAACAAAAGAAGACTAATAATTTTCATCTTCACACTAGTTCAAAGACATTGTTTCATGCTCAAAGTAAAACACTTTCATTAAATCTCACAGGTAGATTCGAAAAATTAAAGGAGCTTAGACTATTTTATTTAGAAAAAGAAATGCTGATGAAAAGACTTAAGGACTCCTAACGTTTAATACTTAGTTTCTGCATAGATGAAATTATCTTCTTTATTTTTCTCCATTGAAGACAACAAAAGAGGAAAGTTTGCCTTAAAGTAAAATTTCTTCTTTTGGTGAAACACCAAAAGAAGATGAACCATCTGATTCACAGGGCATTCTGTCAATGTATGTCTTTAAAAACAGGAAAATTGTTGGCTGAGTCGTGTTAGGTACTGACCTGCTCATAAGAAGCTATGGACAGAATAACTTCCTGTGATCAGTTCCAACTCTATCATTTTATGATTACAGATAGAAAGCATAGATTTTGAAAAGTCAGAAGGTTAATTCCCAAAACATATTTCTGAAGTTCTCTGCATACAGTATTATATGTAATTCATAAATGTATAATGCATAAATACTTACCTATTTTTCACTCGGGTTTTAGACTCACGATACCACAAGCTAAACTCCATTGCACCTGAAATATCAATAGCTAGGCCACCCTGGACCTCTATATTGGCTTTTAGTCCAGATTGTAACTGAAGTTCCTAGAAGAAAAAAAAACATAATAGTTATAAAAATAAGAATTACAATTTAGTTAACCCCCTTTCCAATGGCACATTTGACCTCCTGCTGTAGATAATTCCATTTGAATTGTGTTGATGTTGGAGTCTTTCTCTAGGCTTGGAAACATGCTGTCCTAATCTTGATCACCAGAAGTAGACTCTGTTGATTTGCTAAATTAATTAGTAAATTAAAACACCAGAGTAATGAAGTGCCAATTAAGAAGGATGTTTTCCTTCAATCATTGCCACACTTTGAAAGGAACAATGATTCTCAAAGTGTGTTTCTGTGAGGAACAGCATTAGCATTGCCTGGGAACTGGTTTGAAGTACAGATTATCAGCTCCCCTCCATACTTATTAAATTAGAAAATCTGAGGATGGGGTTTAGCAGTCTATGTTTTAACAAGCCCTTGTATGATTCTGATCCACCTAAATTTGGAAACTTTTGAGCTAAGGAAAATGACGTCATCTCTATCAGAAATCTAGCTGTGGCTTTTTGTCCAGGGAAGTAAGGGGAGGAGGTTTGGATCAGGTGATCTCTCGAGGTCCCTCAGCACTTCTCTAGTTATGTGCTGTGTCAAATACAGTCAACTGCATCCTGCTAGAAAATAACAGACAAGTTTTAAAACTCCCGGTGGAGTGTGTTTGTCCGTTAGTTTCCAAGGGGAACTTGTTACAGGACTACCTTTGCCCAGCCCTGAGTATAATAAAATCCAAGGGTGCTCAAGTCCCTTATATAAAAAGGCATAGTATTTGCATGTAACCTACACCCACTCTCCCAAACACTTTAAATCTTCTCTAGATTACTTATAATATCTAATACAATGTAAATGCTATGTTGCTGTTATGCTGTATTTTAAAAATTGTATTAATATTTACTGTCGTTTTGCTATATTTTATTGTTCGGGTTTTTTTTTTTCAAATATTTTTGATCTGGGGTTGGTTGAATTTGATGAAGAACCAGCGGTTATAGAGAGGCCAACTGTATACAAGTTCCAGGAATTGCTTACATCCAACTAGAAAAAGAAGGCAAAGCAATTTAACTAAGCCTTAATATGCTGCTGTTTGACATTTGAAATGACATTGAGTTAATGGTCAAGTTCAACATGAACTCAGTAGCATTTTTCAGAGGGACAGTAATTATTTACAAACATGGTCCATCCTGAGCAATTTTGTCGTTGTCTGAAACCCATTGTTTTGTGAAGTTTGCCTGCATTTAGCCTTTAAGTCTTGCTTTTTTTTTTTTCATGTACATTAGTTGAGGTGATGTTGGCACAAAACTTTTTAGCTGGATTGGAATCAGATTGCCTGGGGACAGTGTTGAAAGTGATAATGATTTTGAGAAAAAGACTCATTCTTAATTTTGATATTCCTCTAAAGATCTTAAATTCCTGGCAACTGGCAGGATGACTAACTTCTTTATGTAACTGCCCTACTCAGACCAAACAAGTCATGCATTTGCCAACTATAACTGCCATGATTTCACTTTCTAGAAAGGATTGTGTTGATTTCCTTGAGTTCTCTCCACTTTCCAAAAAAAGGTGACAGGAAATCCCAGGCAAAGGACTTGGTTTACAACCAGGAGTACTAAAAAAGTATGGTTGTGGCATGAAGCTATTTTCAGTATGAAGGACACTCTTTGATGGAAGCATGAGATTCTCAGTGCCATGCTCAGGACACATTAGGAGATAGCCCTAAGGATACTTAAAGAGACATTTGGTATAGAACAAAATATGGCTGCATGGTGTGAAGGGGTTGCCTCAGGCATTATAACTAATGTGATGGATGCAAACTATCCCGAGGAAATGACAATAGTCATGCCCACATTTTCACCTATGCCTGTGAACTACGGGACCAAAATATGAGAGTTCTGTATGTGTATGCAAACGTGATTGTTCCCAAATGAAAGCTATGGTGTGCCTCGCCTCAGAAGTATTCCTTTCTTTGCATCTTTTTCTCTCTTCCTAATTTGAAAATTATAATCTTGGTCATCTACCCAGTCCAGCAGAGCCCTGTGATGTGGACCTTGACCTTCCCACCAACCATATATTAAATGGAAGGCGGGAACGGGAGCAAGATGGCCGAATAGGAAGAGCTCCAGTCGCCAACTCCCAGCGTGAGCGACACAGAAGACCGGTGATTTCTGCATTTTCAACTGCGGTACTGGGGTCATCTCACTAGGGAGTGCCGGACAGTCGGTGCTGGTCAGCTGCTGCAGCCCGACTAGTGAGAGCTGAAGCAGGGCGAGGCATCACCTCACCTGGGAAGCGCAAGGGGGAAGGGAATCCCTTTTCCTAGCCAGGGGAACAGAGACACACAACACCTGGAAAATCGGGTAACTCCCACCCCAATACTGCGCTTTAAGCAAATGGGCACATCAGGAGAATATATCCCACACCTGGCCGGGAGGGTCCCATGCCCATGGAGCCTCCCTCATTGCTAACACAGCAGTCTGGGATCTAACTGAAACAGCAGCAGCGAGGCTGGGGGAGGGGCGCCCGCCATTGCTGAGGCTTAAGTAGGTAAACAAAGCCGCTGGGAAGCTCGAACTGGGTGGAGCTCACAGCAGCTCAAGGAAACCTGCCTGTCTCTGTAGACTCCACCTCTGGGGACAGGGCACAGATAAAAAACAACAACAAAAGAGCAGCAGAACCTCTGCAGACGCAAACGACTCTGTCTGATAGCTTTGAAGAGAGCAGTGGATCTCCCAACACCGAGGTTGAGATCTGAGAAGGGACAGACGGCCTGCTCAAGCAGGTCCCTGAACCCTGAGTAGCCTAACTGGGAGACATCCCCCACCAGGGGCAGTCTGACACCCCACACCTCACAGGGTGGAGTACACCCCTGACAGGAAGCTTCCAAAGTAAGAATCAGACAGGTACACTCGCTGTTCAGCAATGTTCTGTCTTCCGCAACCTCTACTGCTGATACCCAGGCAAACAGGGTCTGGAGTAGACCTCAAGCAATCTCCAACAGACCTACAGATGAGGGTCATGACTGTCAGAAGGAAAACTATCAAACAGGAAGGACACCTATACCAAAACCCTATCAGTACGACACCATCATCAAAGATCAGAGACAGATAAAACCACAAAGATGGGTAAAAAGCAGGGCAGAAAAGCTGGAAATTCAAAAAATAAGAGCGCATCTCCCCCTGCAAAGGAGAGCAGCCAATCGCCAGCAACGGATCAAAGCTGGTCAGAGAATGACTTTGACGAGATGAGAGAAGAAGGCTTCAGTCCATCAAACTTCTCAGAGCTAAAGGAGGAATTACGTACCCAGCGCAAAGAAACTAAAAATCTTGAAAAAAGAGTGGAAGAATTGACAGCTAGACTAATTAATGCAGAGAAGGTCATAAACGAAATGACAGAGATGAAAACCATGACACGAGAAATACGTGACAAATGCACAAGCTTCAGTAACCGACTCGATCAACTGGAAGAAAGAGTATCAGCGATTGACGATCAAATGAATGAAATGAAGCGAGAAGAGAAACCAAAAGAAAAAAGAAGAAAAAGAAATGAACAAAGCCTGCAAGAAGTATGGGATTATGTAAAAAGACCAAATCTACGTCTGATTGGGGTGCCTGAAAGTGAGGGGGAAAATGGAACCAAGTTGGAAAACACTCTTCAGGATATCATCCAGGAGAACTTCCCCAACCTAGTAGGGCAGGCCAACATTCAAATTCAGGAAATACAGAGAACGCCACAAAGATACTCCTCCAGAAGAGCAACTCCAAGACACATAATTGTCAGATTCACCAAAGTTGAAATGAAGGAAAAATCTTAAGGGCAGCCAGAGAGAAAGGTCAGGTTACCCACAAAGGGAACCCCATCAGACTAACAGCAGATCTCTCGGCAGAAACTCTACAAGCCAGAAGAGAGTGGGGGCCAATATTCAACGTTCTTAAAGAAAAGAATTTTAAACCCAGAATTTCATATCCAGCCAAACTAAGTTTCATCAGTGAAGGAGAAATAAAATCCTTTACAGATAAGCAAATGCTTAGAGATTTTGTCACCACCAGGCCTGCCTTACAAGAGACCCTGAAGGAAGCACTAAACATGGAAAGGAACAACCGGTACCAGCCATTGCAAAAACATGCCAAAATGTAAAGACCATCGAGGCTAGGAAGAAACTGCATCAACTAACGAGCAAAATAACCAGTTAATATTATAATGGCAGGATCAAGTTGACACATAACAATATTAACCTTAAATGTTAATGGACTAAATGCTCCAATTAAAAGACACAGACTGGCAAACTGGATAAAGAGTCAAGACCCATCAGTCTGCTGTATTCAGGAGACCCATCTCACATGCAGAGACATACATAGGCTCAAAATAAAGGGGTGGAGGAAGATCTACCAAGCAAATGGAGAACAAAAAAACGCAGGGGTTGCAATCCTAGTCTCTGATAAAATAGACTTTAAACCATCAAAGATCAAAAGAGACAAAGAAGGCCATTACATAATGGTAAAGGGATCAATTCAACAGGAAGAGCTAACTATCCTAAATATATATGCACCCAATACAGGAGCACCCAGATTCATAAAGCAAGTCCTTAGAGACTTACAAAGAGACTTAGACTCCCATACAATAATAATGGGAGACTTCAACACTCCACTGTCAACATTAGACAGATCAACCAGACAGAAAGTTAACAAGGATATCCAGGAATTGAACTCATCTCTGCACTAAGCAGACCTAATAGACATCTATAGAACTCTCCACCCCAAATCAACAGAATATACATTCTTCTCAGCACCACATCACACTTATTCCAAAATTGACCACATAATTTGAAGTAAAGCACTCCTCAGCAAATGTAAAAGAACAGAAATGATAACAAACTGTCTCTCAGACCACAGTGCAATCAAACTAGAACTCAGGACTAAGAAACTCAATCAAAATCATTCAACTACATGGAAACTGAACAACCTGCTCCTGAATGACTACTGGGTACATAACGAAATGAAGGCAGAAATAAAGATGTTCTTTGAAACCAATGAGAACAAAGATACAACATACCAGAATCTCTGGGACACATTTAAAGCAGTGTGTAGAGGGAAATTTATAGCACTAAATGCCCACAAGAGAAAGCTGGAAAGATTTAAAATTGACAGTCTAACATCACAATTAAAAGAACTAGAGAGGCAAGAGCAAACACATTCAAAAGCTAGCAGAATGCAAGAAATAACTAAGATCAGAGCAGAACTGAAGGAGATAGAGACACAAAAAACCCTCCAAAAAATCAATGAATCCAGGAGTTGGTTTTTTGAAAAGATCAACAAAATTGACAGACCGCTAGCAAGACTAATAAAGAAGAAAAGAGAGAGGAATCAAATAGACGCAATAAAAAATGATAAAGGGGATATCACCACCGACCCCACAGAAATACAAACTACCATCAGAGAATACTATAAACACCTCTATGCAAAACAACTAGAAAATCTAGAAGAAATGGATAATTTCCTGGTCACTTACACTCTCCCAAGACTAAACCAGGAAGAAGTTGAATCCCTGAATAGACCAATAGCAGGCTCTGAAATTGAGGCAATAATGAATAGCCTACCCACCAAAAAAAGTCCAGGACCAGATGGATTCACAGCTGAATTCTACCAGAGGTACAAGGAGGAGCTGGTACCATTCCTTCTGAAACTATTCCAATCAATAGAAAAAGAGGGAATCCTCCCTAACTCTTTTATGAGGCCAACATCATCCTGATACCAAAGCCTGGCAGAGACACAACAAAAAAGAGAATTTTAGACCAATATCCCTGATGAACATCAATGCAAAAATCCTCAATAAAATACTGGCAAACTGGATTCAGCAGCACATCAAAAAGCTTATCCACCATGATCAAGTGGGCTTCATCCCTGGGATGCAAGGCTGGTTCAACATTCGCAAATAATAAATGTAATCCAGCATATAAACAGAACCAAAGACAAGAACCACATGATTATCTCAATAGATGCAGAAAAGGCTTTTGACAAAATTCAACAGCCCTTCATGCTAAAAACGCTCAATAAATTCGGTATTGATGGAACGTACCTCAAAATAATAAGAGCTATTATGACAAACCCACAGCTAATATCATACTGAATGGGCAAAAACTGGAAAAATTCCCTTTGAAAACTGGCACAAGACAGGGATGCCCTCTCTCACCACTCCTATTCAACATAGTGTTGGAAGTCTGGCTAGGGCAATCAGGCAAGAGAAAGAAATCAAGGGTATTCTGTTAGGAAAAGAAGAAATCAAATTGTCCCTGTTTGCAGATGACATGATTGTATATTTAGAAAACCCCATTGTCTCAGCCCAAAATCTCCTTAAGCTGATAAGCAACTTCAGCAAAGTCTCAGGATACACAATTAATGTGCAAAAATCACAAGCATTCTTATACACCAGTAACAGACAAACAGAGAGCCAAATCATGAATGAACTTCCATTCACAATTGCTTCAAAGAGAATAAAATACCTAGAAATCCAACTTACAAGGGATGTAAAAAACCTCTTCAAGGAGAACTACAAACCACTGCTCAGTGAAATCAAAGAGGACACAAACAAATGGAAGAACATACCATGCTCATGGATAGGAAGAATCAATATCGTGAAAATGGCCATACTGCCCAAGGTTATTTATAGATTCAATGCCATCCCCATCAAGCTACCAATGAGTTTCTTCACAGAATTGGAAAAAACTGCTTTAAAGTTCATATGGAACCAAAAAAGAGCCCACATTGCCAAGACAATCCTAAGTCAAAAGGACAAAGCTGGAGGCGTCACGCTACCTGACTTCAAACTATACTACAATGCTACAGTAACCAAAACAGCATGGTACTGGTACCAAAACAGAGATATAGACCAATGGAACAGAACAGAGTCCTCAGAAATAATACCACACATCTACAGCCATCTGATCTTTGACAAACCTGAGAGAAACAAGAAATGGGGAAAGGATTCCCTATTTAATAAATGGTGCTGGGAAAATTGGCTAGACATAAGTAGAAAGCTGAAACTGGATCCTTTCCTTACTCCTTATACGAAGATTAATTCAAGATGGATTAGAGACTTAAATGTTAGACCTAATACCATAAAAACCCTAGAAGAAAATCTAGGTAGTACCATTCAGGACATAGGCATGGGCAAGGACTTCATGTCTAAAACACCAAAAGCAACGGCAGCAAAAGCCAAAATTGACACATGGGATTTAATTAAACAAAAGAGCTTCTGCACAGCAAAAGAAACTACCATCGGAGTGAACAGGCAACCTACAGAATGGGAGAAAATTTTTGCAATCTACTCATCTGACAAAGGGCTAATATCCAGAATCTACAAAGAACTCAAACAAATATACAAGAAAAACACAAACAACCCCATCAAAAAGTGGGCAAAGGATATGAACAGACATTTCTCAAAAGAAGACATTCATACAGCCAACAGACACATGAAAAAATGTTCATCATCACTCGCCATCAGAGAAATGCAAATCAAAACCACAATGAGATACCATCTCACACCAGTTAGAATGGCAATCATTAAAAAGTCAGGAAACAAGAGGTGTTGGAGAGGATGTGGAGAAATAGGAACACTTTTACACTGTTGGTGGGATTGTAAACTAGTTCAACCATTATGGAAAACAGTATGGCAATTCCTCAAGGATCTAGAACTAGATGTACCATATGACCCAGCCATCCCACTACTGGGTATATACCCAAAGGATTATAAATCATGCTGCTATAAAGACACATGCACATGTATGTTTATTGCAGCACTATTCACAATAGCAAAGACTTGGAATCAACCCAAATGTCCATCAGTGACAGACTGGATTAAGAAAATGTGGCACATATACACCATGGAATACTATGCAGCCATAAAAAAGGATGAGTTTGCGTCCTTCGTAGGGACATGGATGCAGCTGGAAACCATCATTCTTAGCAAACTTTCACAAGAACTGAAAACCAAACACCGCATGTTCTCACTCATAGGTGGGAATTGAACAATGAGATCACTTGGACTCGGGAAGGGGAACATCACACACTGGGGCCTATCATGGGGAGGGGGAAGGGGGGAGGGATTGCATTGGGAGTTATACATGATATAAATAATGAATTGATGGGTGCTGACGAGTTGATGAGTGCAGCACACCAACATGGCACAAGTATACATATGTAACAAACCTGCACGTTATGCACACGTACCCTAGAACTTAAAGTATAATAAAAAAAAAAAAGAAAATTTATGTATCCTCTCTCAAATGTATTTATCTTGTAAAATGAGGACAATGATGCCAAATTCACAGGGTTATTATGAGGATTAAATGTGAAACTACAAAAAAAAAAAAAAAAAGGAAGGCAAAATACACCAAGTGCCATCGAAAAGGCCATTTCATGGCTGTTAGACAATCCACCTTTTGTGGGGTGAGAGCATTTCCATTGCAAGGTGGGTTATGAGGAGTGCCTTGGATTTCTGGGAAAAGTCCACTTCTTTACAGAAAGGGACAATAGAAGAGTGTGTATGTACAAAGAGGAATTTTCTTGGACCCTCTTATAAAGATAAACCACTGACCCCTGTAGAAAAACAAAGCACTCTTTCCTTTTTGAAAGGGACTAAGCCACATGGTGCTAATTTTTAAGCAGTATAAAGTAAGTGGAACTAACAGGTTTTGAGTACATACTGTGTGCCCAAAGTTCTATAAAGCTTTGATGTCTCATTTAATCCTCATACCAATCTTCCATGGTAGGCATTATATCTTAAGATTGAAAGGAAAAATTAGTCTCAGCGGCTACACATCAAGCCAGAATAAACGATCCAGCTGTCTGTAGGGTGAAGACATTTCTTTCTTTCTTTGAGATGGGGTCTTGTCCTATCAACCAGGCTGGAGTGCAGTGGTGTGATCATGGGCCACACCAGCCTCAACTCACCCCCAATTCAGCCTCCTGAGTAGCTGGGACCACAGGCATACCCCACTATGCCCAGCTAATTTTTTTTTATTTTATTTTTTTGTAGATCTGGGGTTTCACCATGTTGCCCAGCCTGTTCTCAAACTTCTGAGCTCAAGGAATCCACCTGCCTTGGCCACCCAAAGTGCTGGGATTACAGGTGTGAGCCACTGCACCTGGCCTGTGTGAAGACTTTTCTACTAATATTCATAGCTATCACAAGCTCATAACTCTGTTTTGTCTTCTGGTGTACAAGAAAGCCTGTTCTAAGAAACAGAGAGAGAGAGAGAGAGAGAAAGAGAGAGAGAGAGAGCATAGGTTTATATCCTTGTTTGGCCCAGAGTGCATATCTATTTAGATTCTTTCCTATGAACTAGAGGAAAAAGATATTAGAACTTTGTATTTGTAGCTACTGTGACTGCTTTGATTCTCTTAGTCCCGTAAGTGTTTCTTATAGCTCAGATGCCGACATTTTGACAACTCATCCCATTGCTTCCATTTAGGGAAATACGTTCTTTACTGGCTAAAGAGGATCCCCCTTATTAAACTGACTTTATCAGACATCTTTCTCTGAAGAGTAATCCAATTAGCTGAAGAGAGAAAGTGTGAGCAAGCACACAGTAATTCCATCTGCCCTAGTGGCTGTGATGGGCTACCCACTGCCAACATTTCCTTTAGTGTCAGCACTTGACCTAGAGTGGTATGTGCCTCTGAAGCTAGGATGGCATTACTGGAGTGCTCTGCAGAGCCAGGGGGCCTCAGACAGCTTAATTTGTATAATAACCTCAGATCTGCCAAATACTCCAACCTGACACACAGACACTGGGCTATGTTTAATAGCTAGGGGACAATCTTTCTCATAGAATATGCCTTGCCTTAGCTGCCCTAGCTTAGTGAATAGAAAAACTGTACAATATAATCCAGATCAGGGACTGGCAAACTATGACCAGCAGGCAAGTCTGGTCCACTGGCTATTTTTGTACATAAAATTTTATTGGAACACAGCCATACTTATTTGTTAATGTATTGCTGATGGCTGTCTTCACTCCACAGTAACAGAACTGAGTGACTGCAACAGAGACCATGTGGCCTGCAAAGCCTAAAATATTGACCTTCTACCCTTTACAGAACAAGTTTGCTGACCCAGGTCTAGATTACTCCTCATGGTTTTACACCGCAATTCAAATTCTCAAGCATTGTTTATGGACGGCTAAGCACATACAGGAGGTGTTGAGCTGTCCTCTGTGTCTTAAAACGTAGACTACTTTTTCAGTACTTGTGCTGCCTTTAGACAATTCTTTCATTAAAACTGGAATTGTGCAATGTAAAATTCTGATATAATTTGAGAACTTTTTTTTTTTATGTGTGACTTGAGGATTAAGGGATACAAGAGGCACTGCTGTTTGTCCTTTCTACATTTGTATTGACAGAAACAATTTTGTTCAGACACCCATTGAAAAACTATGTTCACAAGCTTCCCTCTCAGCTAGAGGTAGCCACGTAACACCGTTTTGGTCCAAAACCTAGACAGGGATTCCAAACAATTCTTGAAAAAGAGTCAGACTCTGTGACCTCTTATCCTTCCCTTCTTCCATCTTGGCATGAGGAAGTGGTTCTGGAAGTGGAACAGTCATCTGATAATCACAAGGTGACAAGCATGAGGTCAAAAGTCACAAGTAAGAATGGCTGAACTGAAGGAAGGCAGCTTGAATTCGGATGATACCTTAAGTTTTCCATATTAACCCTGGACCACCTACTTCCAAATGTTTGTTACACTATAAAAGTCAAACTATTTAGTTAAGCCACTCTAAATTGCTTTTTGTTTTTGTTCTATACAGCTATCCTGAGCTGATAGGAGGAACAAGAAAGATAGAAAATTAACACTGTTTAATTCCAAATAATGAGGTTTTGGAGGAGTTTTAATACAATCTAATATCTAAGATGTCTCCCAACCATTAAAATCTATGATTTCTTAACCAGAATCTAACAAATCAGAATCCTCAAATTATCTGGCAAACAACAAAGCTGATAAAATCTTCAGACCACCTGCTCCAGGTGCCTCACTTTACTAGTATGAAACTGTGGCTTAAGGCTATTAAGTAACTGCAGAAGAGCACATAGCAAGAAGGTAACGGAGGCAAAATTCAAATGTAGGCTATTATCCATTAATGTATTAAAACAATAAAGCAAACTTTACAAGTCAATCCAATCATCTGTAAATTATTATTTCAATCTCCTTATATATTCTCAATATAATAAGTATGAATCAAAGTACACAGTGATCACTTTGATTCCCTATAAGATCTTATTTAGCAAATATTTCATTGTTTATGTTGTTATGCTTAATGAAGCAGGAAATAAATCAAACTATTAAAGAAAAATTTTAAGCACCAAACATTCAAACTCAAAGGTTATTCAGATTAACCCTCTTCTGTTTTTCAGAAAATCTAATTAGGCAGACCATCTCCATCCCACAGTAACTTGGCCACTTAAATCTTACTGCACCAAAGATCATATTGTCATTTTTTGGTACAATATCATAAGAGTTTGGGCCACAAAAAATTGAAAACCAGTTTGAAGAATGTGACTCAAGAGAATGAAAGTACTCCTATACTCTTAAGAATGAACACATTTTTCTAAGATTTTATATACATGAGACTTTTGGGCAAAGAGTCTTCATGATTTCTTGCATGTGGCTCATGGCCGTGGTTGCTTGTGCCTCTACTAATTTGGCAGGGTCAAAATGATGCACTGTATGCATCTTCATCATCGCTGTCATTACAAATGTCATCAGTGACTTATAAGGCCACATAGTTCAGCCTCTGCCTTCAGGATAAATATCACCTAAGCCCTCACGCCGGAGAAAGCCAAGTGAGAAGACAATGGTAGCTCTATTCTGTTGTGTCCTAACCTTTCTCGTTTCTGTTAGCATCAACATTTTCTCTTTGCCTCAAATTAAAGGCACTTATTAATCATCTAATAAATGAAATTATAACATATCTATAGTAAAGGAGAAAGGGCAACAATACCAAGGGCCAAGTGCTTGGAATATGAGCTCCAAGATGGGCACAATTTTGTCTTGTATCCTCCAAGAACCAAGCATATTTAAAACGTGCCAGGTATATTTTAGGGACTCAATAAATACTCACAGACTGAATGAATTACCTGAGAATGATCTATTAGCAGAATAAGTCCTTTCACCACACTGATAGGGTCGCTAGATGCTGACAGCATTTTGGACATCAAATCACTGTATCCATTGAAAAAGGTGACAGGTCTGAGCTGAACATCAAAGAGGATGGCTGACAGGCCAGCATAGGAGTCAAGGTTCTCCTCCCCCTCGTCAGGGGTGGCTGCGATTAACGCTTCCAGTCCTTGGGCTTCAATAACCACCTGGAGAAAATCAATATAATGTTCATGATGCAAGCTCCCTCCCTGCTCTATAAATAATGGTGAAGCTTCTGAGCTGCAGCTAGAACTTCTCAAGGGGCCAAAAACTTAAATATTTGCAACAGCTAAAAACAGAAAATAAAACAGACAAAAACCTCTATGCCCGAATACAAGGTGGGTTAGTTTTTTATTTAATCCTCACAACCACTCTTTGAGGTACATATGATATTACCCATTTTGTAGATGAGGCAAAAAAAAAAAAAAAATCTCAAGTTTACTCAGCTAATATATGTCAGAGACAGGACCCATACCCCTTCTGTCTGACTATGAAGACCATGAGCTTTCTATTTTATGATGTCATCCTAGAAACCCTTAGTCTTTCCAGGACTGTCATATACAATGCATCAGCTATCTTGCAGAGCATCTACAATGAGATGGAAAGGTGTTGGCAGAGTCATTCTAAGGCTGCTGCTATGTGAGGACATGGTATTCTCCAAACCATGACTCACCCCATTCCATGTCAAACTTTTCTCCCTAGCCAAAAAAAAAAAAAAAAGTTGATAAACACCATGAGGGGACTAACACCCTTATTTCCACCAAAAATAGGAATCCTACACATTTTCTGTCCTCCATATCCAGCCCTTTAACTCCTGGGTGTTTTGCATTTCAAAGTACATATCAGAAAACAGATGGTGATTCGTCAGGACAGAAGGGCATAGTATTCTGACTATAGTACTACCAAAAGGTATAGTAATATAAGATTGATAAAAACTCAAGTTTTTATAGCATTGGATCATTTAGAAAACTTAAATGGCTGTATTTATGAGGTTATAATTTGATGTACATAAAAACTAAAAAGAAAGTACATGTCATTATTAGGAAGTCTTTACAGACCATCACCTCAATTTGGTTAACACTAAAGGGATGGAAGTCAGCCAACTGTTGAATGCCTACATTTTATTCTTTTCTCTCCTAGCAGTGTTGGAGAAATACAGATTGACCCTTTAGAGCGTCATATTCTATTATGAAAGGTTTTATTATGGGGAATCAATCTCTTCACAGAAACACCCAGAAAAGGAAAATATATTCTAGAATTAAATACTTGGGGGTGAGAGTGGGCTAAGAAATATATCTGTGAATAAAAATAAAATATTATATTTAAATGTTTGTGTGAGAAATATTGGTACAATTTCAGTTTTGTGAATATGTGCACCTTTGAAAAGACAAATAGACATTTGGCAAGTTCAATTGATCAAATTACTTAGGTTTCAAGTTCATATTTGAAACTTTCTCTGAGTGACCATAAACCATACAGCCTCTTACAGATAAGGGAACCTTGGGCAAAATATGACAGAAGCCAACATTAACTTATACATTCTATGGCATTAACCACAGTATATATGTTTTATTTTACCGTAGCCTGATTTCTTGCGTACTTTATTAAGCAAAATCCATGAGAAGTGAGTTACCTGGCTACCATGAAGACCAGCCTTCCCAATGTACTGAAAGACGTTCAGGTTACTTCTCCTTAGAATGCCAGAACCCGAGTAAAGAATGTCTAGGCTGTAAGTAGACGCCGAATGGGGACTACCTGATGACATACAATAACTGTAATTTAATAGCAGTTCCAGCAACGCTAAGTTGTGGGGTACAGAGGGAGAACTTCTTTTTGGTGTACATACGTTCTATGTAGCCAGTGTAGGCAGAAGAAGATCCACTCCTGGAGAAACGGTCATAATTATGAGCAACCATTTCCTTCAGAACTCGACGGACAATTTTGCTGCAACACATGAGGGGTAAAAAAAGCTGCACATTCATTGTAATGACTGTTTCCCAAGTCAAATTTGGAAAAAAGAAATCCTCAGTGGAAAAAGGAGGAAGCCAAATTTTCCTCATGCCTTTCCAAGAGCCAGGGCGATGCCAGCTGGCGTGGTAGCATCAGGATTAGGGCTAGCCCCTTCATTACTCAGATATTTGAAATTTAGTTTGGTATCAAAATGACAGCAAGGCAAGGGTGTCCAGCTTTGAGGTGGCTTAAGTTGACTAGTAGACACATTTCAGGCATGGCAAAATTCGTCATGGCTTTATTGTTAAATAGTGCATACACTTAAAGGAAAATTGTGCCAAACTGGAGAGGTTGCACAATATTTCTTTAAATGTTTTTCTTCATTCTCTAATAGTCTCTCTTACTAATGACATATAACAGTACATTTCCAGTATTTCTTCTATATCTGTGAAGTTTCCAATTACAGAAACAGCTCAGTAAAACCCATATAGAAACCATTGTCTCCTCTGAAGCAAGTCTTAATCCTTACCCCATGCTTCCATCTTGTCTAAGTAATTAGTGTTAAGATGTTCATTTCTGATTACATAACACTAATCATATCAGTAATAGCAACATTATGACAATACAGCAAAACATCAAAATAATCAACTATAGAAATCTGGTCCTAGGTCTGAGGTAGAAAATAATTGAGGGGAAGCAATGGCATCCTGAGAGGTTTCCCCTCCAATATCACTAGGTTATAAGATTTTAGCTTAGAGAAGCAAAGATGAGGAGGGTCATGACAGCTGTTCTCAGATATTCAAAGAGTCTTCTTGTGGATGAATGACTAGATGTATTTTGCTTTGCTCCTGGGATAAAACCAGAGCCAATAGGAAGATTTCACATTATACAAAGACATAACGTTGAGAGTCTCTGAACAACACTGGCACAAGTTCCCTCAAAGATGGTGAGCCTCCTGTCACCGGGAGAAGGAAGCAAAGTCTGAATACCACCTGCTGGGAGACTACAGCCCTAGAGTGGAGAGATGCCAAGCAAGGGAGCCTTTAGTGTTCCTCCCCACTCTAATGTTTTTGGTTCGGAGACTCTGACCCATATTGTTGGTGATACTTTCCTCACAATTTCTAGTCTGTTCTCTATCCCACTGTCTCCTCTTTCCAGGTCCCTGAAATGCTAGGGCCACAAGACAAAGGCAGCAAGTACACCCAGGATCTCCTCCACAGGGTCGCATAAAAGCAAACAAAGAAATAGAGGGAGAAGCTAAATGCATTCAACTAGAAATACATGGCTGCAGAGAGGCTTGGCTTCTTTTCTCACTCGCTCACCTGCTCCCTTCCTCTTTCCTGAATGTCCTGCTTTTATCTCTGCTCTACTCGCATCCGTTTCTTAGGTCTTCCTTCAGTCTTAGTCCTTGTTTCTCTTTCTTTCAACCTCTTAATGCCGTCTTTTTTCATTTTCTTTCTCTTTATTTTTCACCCTTCCAATCTCTGTGGTGAATGCTTAAATCTGATCTTTCCTGGGGGTAGTGTTCTGCATGTAACTCAGAAAAAATGAAACTTCCTTCTCTGACCCTCTAATTCCAGGGAGGAGGCACCTTGGCGGAGCCACCTTGCATTTGGGAGGAGAGACTTGGGAACTGGAAGGAAATTAATTCAGCAAGAGTTATAGAGTGATGAACTCTACTGAATGCACTCTTTAAATTTTGTATCATCTTAAAATGTAGGCAGTGCCTAAGATTTTAAACTTAAATGGGAAATTTATTTGATCTGTGATAAATGAGGTTTCAAAAATTCCTAACACTCAAAATGTTACAACAAAAAACCATTTGGTAAGAATTTACGTTGTTTTGTTGTATGTATTTTAACAATCCTGCTGAAAATGCAGTTAGCTTTTAAAATATTTGGCAATATACACTTGCCAGACTGAACAAGACATCCCTAGTAAAAATTATACCGAGTTCCCACTCATGGACTCATAGTGCCAAACTGAAGTTGTTTCACCTGGTCCCCTAAATAGCCCTATTATGGGAAATCTGGCACTCTTTGGTTTTATGCAATGCAACCCTGCATAATGGCCACATCATTATTACTAGCTGCATGGGTACCACATGAACACACAAATAAGCTTGACTACACAGAGAGACGTGCAATATATTATACCTTGCAGGCATTTCAAAATGTAGGATGTCTTGAACAATGGCGAGCATGTATTTATTCATTTCTTGGGGAAGCTCCCCAATAGACAGCAGGATGTTCTTGACTTCCATGTAGGATGGATTGTTATTTAAAATGATAGCAGCTGCAGTAGTGCGCACAGTCTTTTCATGAACTTTACGGTTTTGGTGGTATATTCTGTTCAAGGTCTTCTTCACCTGTTCATGAGATGTTCAAACTTAGTGCACATCTAGATATTTTTTAAATGGACATTTCAGCAGGAATAGTGAGTGTTCATAAAAATATATATGTGTTACTACATTTCTCAGATTCCTTTGTGATTTGGTGGGGGCCACGTGACTAGTTCTGGCTAATGGGCCATTGACAGAATCTATGAGGATCACTTCTAGGCTGAAGCCATTAAGAATGCCAAAATAATTGCATTCCATTGCAACAAGTAACTTCATAGATTATTAGAACTGCCTAATGATATGCAATATGTAAGGATCTATACTAAGCATCTATATTTAATTCCATTTCCCCTTACCTTTTACTAACTCCCTCAAATCCTGGCTTTGCCCTCAGATATACAGACGTTAAGTAAGTCACCCAAGAACAAACAACCAGGGAAGGACAGAGCCAGAGTTTATGTGTAGGTCTGTCTTTCTCAAAAGCGTGTGCCCCTAACCGTCATGATTTGCAGCCACCAACTTCAACACAAAACTGGTGGGCAGGTGCTTAGCTACAAACTGGAAACACCATCCTTGGCAGATGGTTTATCTTGAGATTTGTAGACATTCTTTGCCCTAACAAAGGTTTAATTTAGTTGGCTTCCTGAAACATGTAGTTGTAGTAACAAACAAAGTTATATTTAAACCAGGATATTTCAGTATTGAAAAATGTAACAGCATCTTAAAACTTATAAAAGTAAATATATTTCAAAAAGGAATTTGTTTCTTAAAATAAGAGAATATGCTTCAATATTTACGCTTCAGGATATAGGATGTTACCCTGTGAGGATATTTAGAGTAGCCTCAAATGCAATTTTAGAGTTATTTTTAAGCAGGAGAGAAGACTATTTGGAGAAAATACAGAGTGACTTGAGAGGAATTTGCATTTGACTCATGTTCAGACATGCTTTTTTTTTTCTTCTGTTAATGTCACAAATATTCTCAGAGATTTTACCTCATCAGTTATGAAAGGGAGATCATATCTCTGGAGAGTAGTGGTAGCCAGGTGGCTGATGGGCCCTTCTCCTGCTTCTGCGTACTTCAGAAGACTTGGGATGCCTTCTGGAAGCAGGGCATTCTTCAAAGCCAGCAGATACATCCTGGTGTCCTCTTTTTTCTCTGCTTTTTCAAGTCCTCCTAGGATTAACTTCTTAGCTTCCACTACTGCCTGAAAAATCATATACCTTAGATATATGCATGACCATACATTGAAGAAGACTTGGTAAGACTGGCTTTATTCTTGGGTCGAAGAAAGCAACCTACAGTTTTACAAAGTTTTCCATTGGTTGCTTGACTGAGGCACACAGTGGAATAAAAGCAAACAAGTAAAGCCTGATAAAGGTGTTGTGCTTTTTTTTTTTTTTTTAATACATATACATTCTCAAGAAGCGGAGAGTATTATCAATTGCTAAAGCAGCAATTAGATGGAGCCTTAGTGTCACCATGCACCTTTCCTTAAGTAAAAACTCGGGTGAGACCTCTTAGAGCTCAACCATAAGGTCTGGCTCTAAATGTTTTAAAAGTGCTTGTTTTAACTTAATTCCAAATTTAATTAGTGCTGCAATATAGCTTAAAAAATATTTCTTAAGTACCTCCTATGTGGTAGGTACTTTACTAGGTACTTTTCAAATACATTCTATAATGAGACAAGTCCTTTCGTCCTAGTCTGAGAAAAGGGAGGATTGAGTATAAGTTAATAGTTTAATGGGAAAGCAAATTAGAAACAGGGACATCTGGGTTCTGGTCTTATATTTGCCACTACATATGTTTTAGAGATTTCAGTTTCATGTTTAAAATAAAGATTCTTTGGATGACAGAGCCTAGGCTGAAAAAATTTTTTTAAAAATAGAGGGTTTTAAGATCTAATTCATCCACAGGATTCATAACCTCTGAAATTAGGCTACAAGCACACACACACACACACACACATACACACACACACACACACACACGGGGTTGGGGAGAATGAATGATATGGGGAAGAGTGGAGAAGTATTAACAAAAGGCTCCCAATAGAAGGGAAGATGCTAAACATCACAATCAGAGAAGTGACATTTCTCAACTACCAAACTGGTGAAAAATTCAAAAGTTTGCTACCATATTTTGTAGGTGAGACTATGGTGAAGTAGGCCTTTTCATAAATTGCTGATGAAAGCCTAAAACGGTACAATTCCTATGAAAGATAATGTGACAAAAACAAACAGAATTGGTTTTTGGCAAGCAACTCTATCCCTGAAGCTACATCTCAAAAATAGCAAAAATCTGTGCCTGAGATTAGTCACTTCAGTATTATTTGTAATAGCAAAATAGTGGAAGCCACTTACATGACCATTCATAGGAGATGTTAAATAAAACATAGTCCATAGACACAATGGAGTACTAGGCAGTTGTCAAAAGGAATGAAAAAGATCTCTACGTAGGGAATATTTTCATGATATATTGTTAAGTGAAAAATGTAAGATACAAAAAGAGTATATATAGAATGACATATTTTGTGCAAAAACGTATGTAAATGTGTGAACATCTGTTTACTGTTGCAAAAGGAAACATAGAAAGAAATTTTTTTTTTTAATCAGTGATTTTGTTTACCTAGAGGAAGTAGGTGAGATTGGGGAAAAGCATCAAGAAGTGAATGAGACCTCTTTGATAATACTTTTAAAACACAGTTTTGCCTTTTGAACCACATTGCTATTTCACATGTTCAAGAAATAAAATTAAATCAACAGGATGAACAATTATCAAAATTCAATTTAACCAGAAACAAATGAAACTAAATGTCTGTCAACTTGTTAATATGACTAAACAGAAGAGAATAAAAAAGAATTAATCCAAGTAACTTTGGAGTATAAAACTTTGTGTACATGCAATGGAATATAGTCTAAGGACAAAAATAACTATAATAAAGTTTTGAACTTTACTTAGTTTATTTCTGTAGCAATACTGGTGTGGCAATTCCAAAAAAATATTGTGTAAGTTTTAGAATTGAGCAGATGAATCAATATATTGATGTTCTCGAAAACCACATTTGTCACAGTGAGAGAAGGAAAATATAATGATGAAATGAGGGAAAAAGAACCCTATAATGTTGAATTAGAATTAGAATTAGAGATAGCAGTGGGAATTCACGATTTGGTAAATACATGTATTTTTTTTTTCATTGTAAGATACTAGTTGCAATGGCACTCAAGTAATAAGAAGTAAAAGTATTTAGAGGTAAATGTCAGATGTCTGCAAATAACTGTCAAATTATACAACTAAAATAAAACAGAAAGAGATAAAGCAAAGATGAGAATATCTTAACAACTGATGAATCTAGATGAAAGATACCCAGGTGTTTGTGGAATTGTACTATTCTTACAACTTTTCTGTAGGTTTAAATTTTTTCAAGTACAAATTCAGTGAAAATAAGCAATTAGGATGCAGGGAGGTCAAAACATAAGCAAAAGACAAACATAAAAAAGAAACATGTGGCATAGTACTGGTTGTGCACTTGTCTAGCCACCATTCAGACTGTCATAGGACAGTAGCTTTTATGCTAGTAAGTTCTGAAAGGCTATAGAACTACATAGGATGGCAGATACCTTTTATACAGTATGCATATAGTGTGCCCAGTAGCTACATTAAATTTGTGCTTATTTAATACAAGACATCATTTTCTTTCCTTCCTTTCATATATCTTTGATTTGGGCAAAAGATAAATGAGTGTTCCACAGCAGAAAATTCAAAAGAAAAATTGCACCTTTATTACAGTTGTTCGGTACTAAATTCACTACGGCCAAATCTCATCATCCTCAAAGATGAAAAAAAAACGTTTGCTCAGAAACATGAACAAAACTGAATGCCAATGATAGTAGATGGTCTGCAGCTACCTTCAAGGTAATTTTAAAGATGTGATGAGAACCAAGCTGTCCATTATCAGAAGAACTTTAAATTTGATCGTTTGCTCTGTTTCCTTATGCTACATGACTTTCCTAGGTAACCCCAGTCTCTTTCAAGGTTTCAGCCTCTCTCTATTTCTGACCCTAACTTCTCTCCTGAGCCGCAGGTGAATATGGACACCTGTCTGTTGGACAACTGAACCTGGTGACCCAAAGGATTTCGAACTTAACATGGCCAAAACAAACTAATAGCTCTACTCTCCTCCCACCCCCAAACTAGGCTGTATAAACCTTACTTAAGTGGTTGGCATCACCATACACCTGGTATCCTCAACTGAAAGCTTTAGAGTCACCTGGATTCTTACATCTTTCTCATTCCCCACATCTTATCAGTCACTAAATAAAATGGTCCTTGAATCTATCTCCTCTCAGCCCCCTGCCCCTACATTAATTCAGACCTTTACTAATTCTTGCCTAGGTTATTGCAAATGCTTCCAGTCAGATCTCAGTAACTCTAATCCAGTAAACAATCAGTCCACACAACATCTTGCTTCTTTCTTAATAAAAAATCTGAGTATGTCATTCATCTGCCTAAAGACTTCACTGGTCTCTTCTTTCTGTAGAATGAAGGCCAGACTCCTTAGTTTGTTATTAATGAAGATCCAGCTCACCTTCCATCTCTATTCTCATCTTTCCTATGTCTCCACTCTCACTTATCTGCTCCCAGAAACATACATATTTTATGTTCCAACCCCACAGAATTTCTCACTGTTCCCAAGCATACCAGGCCCATTTTGACTTTGAGCCTTTTCATACATTGTTGTATGTCTCCTAGAACATCTTTCATTCCATACTTTGACCTCTTCACTTAAAAACCTCTTCTAGACTAAGTTTAAAAATTGTTATTTTGGTGGAAACTTCTCTAACACACTCAAACAGAAAACACTGCTGCATCTTCTGTATTGTCTGAGTACTTTATTTCAATATTATTTATTTGTTTATATTTGATAAACAGACTAGGAGTTCTTTGAGGATGGTAGAATATTTTACGTATGTTTATATTTGAGGATTAGCATCATGCCTAGCACAGAGTAGATGCTCATTAAATACTGCTGAATAGATCTTTCGATATGTAGGTTTTATCTTTAGCCAAGATATTTAATATACAAATAGCTGAAGTAAATCGGCTACTCAAATAATTACAGAAATTGAAAAATATAAGAAGTCATGCTTCCCTAATATAAAAATAATAAAATTAATTTCTGCCAGAACTTAATAAGTTAATACTCAAACCTTTTCAGTACTACTGGTTTTCAGTGATCTTTTTCATACTTAATGTATATTCTAGTTTTAGCTTGCCTCTTTTGGGACTATTTGGTTTCAAGAACATTTTCCCTACTATTTTTAATAGCAAGCACTTAGTAAGCAAAATGATACATAGTGCTGTCTGAGGTAGAAAAAATGCGGATGGAACACTGTCTGTATAATGTGGACAGAAAAGAGACTTATTTTTTATATATTTAGCATCTTTATTTGCATTATAGAAAGACGGGGTGTGTTAGACATTAATCTATTTTGGTTTTCCATATTTAGTTATACTTAAAAAGTGTTTTTGCTTTTTGCTTTTTAGTAAGAAAGATGTGAAAATTGATAGTCCACTCAGGCAAGTAGAAAAGTTTTAGGCAAATGAAATTGAAAATAAAATATAAAGTTCTCTGTGATTAGAAGTAACTAAATTCCTACTATCAAAACTTAAAACTGAAAATCACACTTACTATAGACAAAGTTCTGCTCTAGGAGATAGCCTTAGAGTCTAATATTTCTCTGAAAACAAGAAGTATATCATACACACCATTTAAAACTGAATACGTAGTGGGTACTCAATAAAGTATATGGGTAGGGAGGTTATCATACTTTCACTTTTGACCAAGTCTTTATTAAATATTATCCATGTACCAGGAACTGGTGAGCAATTGGTGTTGAAAAAAACCGAGTTCCATTTCTTCATGGAACTTACATTCTAATGAAATGGAAATATACAATAAACATAGTAAGTGAATGAATTGTAATGTATGTTAGATGGCAAAAATTGCTATGCAAATAAGGTAAGTAGAATAGAGTAAAGAGAATTAGTAGTGCCAATAGTAGGCAGCATGGTGAGTATCAAATAGGATGATGGTGTAGAATGATGTAATACATGAGATTGGATTTGCACTTACTTTGAGTTTGCAGCCTTCATTCTGACACAACTTTCTGACAAGTGTCCCAATGATGATCATAACAGTTTCTCTGATGTCACTGCTCCCAATAGAACCTTTGAACTTACTCTATTAACCAAACAGGGATAAAATAGGTTACCAAGACATTTAAATATTTCCAAGGAACACTTTTAGTTAAAAAATCGGTAACCAATACATCCCTGGGAAAGTATTTTTACGTTTCTAGATTGCAAACTCAGAATTTTGCTTTTGAGACACTTACACATTTGCTATGTAGCTTTGAATTGAAGAGTTAATCCCCTTTTCAGGGATTTTTAACCTGCGGTATAGGGAATTCTTAACCCTGGAGGTTTATGGATTGGATTCATTGGGTCAATGAACAAAAAATAAAAGTGGGGGAGGGGTTATAAAATTTTATGTATGAGTAAAAAGGGGCTTCATCACTTTTATCAGATTCTCAATGGGTACATTTTCCATAAAGATTATGAACTATTCCACTAGATCATAGGTAAACAAGTGCAATTAAAAAGAAAACATTCTTGGACACAAGAGAAGTCTAGCTTTCGTTTTCAATATAAATCTTTAACAGCAGAAGAATTGTATCTCTTCAATGTAGGTATATTAAGTATCACGAGAATTTTTGAAGTCGAAACAAATCTTGTAAAATTGATTACTGAAGCATAACCCAGACTTCCCCCCTCTGAAATTGTGTCCTGTGCTATTTAACATGATAGGTGAACACAATCTTTAAATTTCCATATAGTTTATACTATTTAGTGAAATTGCGAATAAGGCACTAAGTGAAATAATTTATTATACAGTTAATAATTAGTGGATAGAAAATACCCCAATTTGAATATGAATACTCAGAAGTCTCTAGTTGATAGCCTTCATTCTGATCTAAGGAACTTTTAATTACTGTTAATATTCTTAAGAAGTTTTACAGGAGCTGAGGGTCTTTATTTTCTATTTGACTTACAATGAGGGCTCTCAGGAGTTCTTCATCGGGATGAGAAGCAAATCCACAGGCATAGAGAAACCTCTCCTGGAGGATAATGCTACTGTCACTTTTGAAATCCAAAAAGTCCAAAATGGCTTCTAATGAGTCTGAGGTCTGAGCAGAGGTGACAGCATCCACCAGCTGAGGTCTATAAAAAAAGGCATAATCATGGATATCAACGTTTAGGGGAAGGAATGCTTAAAAATCTCTACCATTCACAGAGTCTCTATTGGCTTGAGTTTTCTCAAGAAGTGATTTTTTAAAATTTGAACCAATGAAGAAATGATTAGGACTTTCTCAAAAAGACCCCTCCCCATTTAATTTTAATTTTCTCCTTTAACGCCCCCTCTCTCACTCAAACAGTGTATACTCAGAATATACAAACTAATTTTACTATATTAACCTAAGCTAAGTATAATTTGGAGATTTGTAAATAAAATTATATAAATACAATTAGAAATTAAGTTCAAATTCTTTCCTATATAGTAATACATAAAAGCTATGGGTCCCCAAATTTATTCTCTTTCTTTAATTAGCTTTACAAATACACACATTTCAGAAGTGCCTACTTGAACTAAAGCAGTATTATTTGATGGAAAATCCTTTAACCTTATATCCAAGGAAGAAGGTTTTGCTCTTTTTAAAAATTAAAAAAAAAAACATGGTATAGCTCTATGTTTAATCACAATGAATATGTGTGAGCAGAATAGAACTCCTACAGAAAAACTCTAGTTACATATTCTAGTCATCAAAAATCTTTGTTTTTTTGAGCCTGGGACGGTAAAACTTCTAAAAGTAGTTGTCATATTAATGAACACATGTATGTAAATATTACATACTACATCTATTTAAACACACCAGACAATGTGACACGTGCTTAGTAGTTTATACTTTTAAAAAATGATATACTTGTACTATTTTGATCCTAACAAAAACCTAGTGAATTAAGGTTAGATAACTAGAAGACATAATACTTATTGAGTTTATATTGCGCAAGCTCTGTGCTAAAAATTTTATGTGTCCAACCTCTCTTTAAGTTCTTCATCTGTAAAATGAAGTTAAAGTAGTATTTACCACAGGATTGTTGGGAGGATTAAATTATGTTATCTCTGTAAAACATTCAGAAGAGTGCTTGACATATAGTAAGTGATTGATAAATATTAGCTGTTATTAATACTACCACCTCATTTAATCCACTGAACATTCCTGTCAGTATAATATTAATATTCTCCTGTACATGCTAGGAAACAGACGCAGATATACCTAGTCATTTGTTCAAGGTCACAAAGCTGGTAAATGGGATTGCTGGAATTGAAACCTAAGTTTTTCTGACTCTGGAGTCCATGGTTTCTTAATTACATTGATGTTTCTCAAAGTGTTTTTCATGTTAACACTAGTCCTACAAAATGCTTTAAGAAAAGGGATTTTCAAGGTCATGTATTTTAGAAAATATTGAAAACTTACCAGAATATTATCTGATTAAAGATACTATAAAATTCTGCAACAGAGAGAAATTGACATGGTTTCATCCAGTTTTACAAACTCAGTTGCTCACAGAATCTTTTCCTTTTTGCATACCTGTTAACTTTCTGCAAATTACAGGATACAACATATAGGCTCTTTGGGAAATGTTACATTCCACCACCCTGCCTCTCGCTATCCTATAATAAATAGAAAGAATTATTATCCTTATTTTACAGATGTTGAAAGTGAGGCTCCGAGAAGCTAAATATAAAAGACTTCCTTGGCCAGGTGCGGTGGCTCACATATGTAATCCCAGCACTTTGGAAGGCCGAGGCGGGTGGATCAGCTGAGGTCGGGAGTTTGAGACCAGCTTGACCAACATGGAAAAACCCCATCTCCACTAAAAATACAAAATTAGCTGGTGGTGGCACATGCCTGTAATCCCAGCTACTCCGGAGGCTGAGGCAGGAGAATTGCTTAAACCCTGAAGGTGAAGGTTGTGGTGAGCTGAGATTGCACCATTGCACTCTAGCGTGGGCAACAAGAGCAAAACAGGGTCTCAAAAAAACAAAAAACAAACAAACAAAAAAAGACTTCCTTAAAGGATATACCGTTACTGGAGGTTAGAATTTAAACTAGATTTTCTGATTTTAGTTCATCTTAGTGTCCTTTCTATTACACTACACTACATGTGTGTTGCATGTTATATGGTTCAATATTGTATAAATAATCTGATTTAGAAAATACGTCATGCAGTCCTCCAAATTATTGCTGCCTTAAGATTTTTAGGATACAGATAATGCTAAGGTAGTGTAATCTCTATTCTCAATTAATACCTAATGATTCCACTTTTATTCTCAGTAATTTCTGTCTTTAATGTTAAGACAATGTACTTTGAGAGTGGTAAAATTTTTAAAGAATCTTAAAAATACAAAAAGTAATGTTAAGACAAGTCCTTCTACCAATATATTTTAACATGCTGTAATTGAAACAGAGCCTAAGAATTTATGATTTTGATTATTTTTCAATTTCTGATTTAAATATTTCTTTTTGAAGAGAATAACCAACTTTGATTAGTCATTTGGAATTCTTATCAATTTTTTAATATCCTTAAGGCAAGTAAATAAATGCAAGTGAACATAAACAGACTATTCAGAAAAAAGCTACAATTGTCCTCCTGTTGGGGAATTCAGTCCTTTGAACTCAGTGACTGCTACTGCTGTGTGTGTGTGTGTAACTTGGCTAATTTCCACTTTTGATTATGTTAATGACTGTTTTTCACTGTCAAATTAATTGAGACTTGTTCTATATCATCAATTAAGATAATTGGTATCATAAGCTCAATTTGTATATATAAACAAATTCTGTATTATAGACTAAAAATACATTGTATTTAGAAATAGATGCAATGTTTTGGGGAAAGAATTAAGTCAACTCTGTTTATTACACATGTAAAATGAATCATATTTTCACCAAATATTAAATAATGTATGGATTTATTCTCTCCAGATTCTTTTCACCATTTGCCTCAGTTCTCAGTTTTCTACATAAAACATAGTTTCAACTGGTTCTTTAGTGAAATCACATTTTCAACTGAACAAGTCAAACCTTTCTTGTTGTTTTTTTTTAAATCAACTCAAATTTGTTCAGGTGTCAACAGCACGAGGAACACAATTTCAAAAACAGCGAGGAAGCACATGCCCCACGGTGTCACGACGAATCCCTGCCTTCACTTATCTATGTACCAATCTAGTCCCAATTTAAACTCATAAACACAACAACATATTTATTCCAAGTCCCTGCTAAAAATCTGCTATTGTATTTCTGGTCAAGTGACCATTAAATTACAGAACTGTGGAATTACTGTCCAATGAAAATGTAGTACAACAAAATAATTGTTTTGGAGGTGGGGCAGTTGGTTTAAAAGGGGTCTTTCTTGCTTCAAAAAAACCAACAATCCAGAAATGTTTCTGACAGACAACCCCACACAAAGGTTGGGGAACTTACAATACTTCCTTGCTTTCCATCTTTAGGATTTGAAGGATCTCTTCTTTCTTTGCATTCCTGAGGTGCTGAACAAAAGCCAGGAAGTTTCTGACAGCCTCGGCCTTGGAGAGGCTGTCAGGCTGCAGGTATTTCCTGATGGATTGCCAGTGCTCCAAGATCTGCAAAACATAGCTGTAGGCTCATACCCCACTCACAACTGTGAACATCCACATTTACAAAGGGTGTTCTCCCAGGAATAAAATGCCCCTTGTGTCTGAAGCAAAAGCAGCTTTTTGTACCTTACCTCAATATACCTGATAGTTATCTGCCCCTATCACACCCCTGGGACTTCCATTCATTCTGTGTACCATTCCTCTGTAGGAGGACTGTTTTTGTCTATTCCTATTTAGCTTGAAGAGCCTAGGACAATAATTAACTGGTTTCTGGGTATACAGGTCATTTCATGGCTACACCAAGGGAATTGTATCTGAGACCAGGCTTTGACTACCATAGTGTAATTTAAATTGTGCAGAATTTTAATTAACAGCAAAATATTTCAGTGATAAAATAATAGAACTGCTGAAGAATTGTATCAGGTTTCTAATTTACCTGCACTTCACCGAAAATCAGTTTTTTGGTGAGCTCCCCATTCTGTCTCTTTATTGTATTATTTGTATGAAATTCAATGTTTTGCTATTGCTAAGGTCTGAATTATTCATTTCTTATGTCTATGTTTTTTAGAGTAGAATTTAGACAAAGGTAATTCTCACACACACTAAGTTACTCTGTTGCGGTTTTGAAACTAGTATTAGGTTGTTGCAAAAGTAAACGCAAAGATCACAATTACTTTTGCAACAACCTAATAAATAGTTCTAATTAATGGCATCTCTTGGCTTTGAAACTAACTAAATAACTTATTTTTCATACTTTACTACTTTCCCCCCAGTTTTATGAAATCCTATCAGTGACTTCTGACTCTCTAACTCTATAGTAATAACTTGCTGTCAGTTTTTAAATTATTCATTACTTCTAATAAGCCATGGATCCTTTTTTTTTCTCTTTTTCAAGTCCCTTTTAGCTATCTAATCTTAAGAAGATATTCCAAGTGAAATTCCAGCTGCACTTAGCTAAAGATTTACTGGGTCATTTCTGAAGGCAGAGAACATCAATATGAATTCAGGTGTTTTTGTTTTTCTTTAAAGAGCTGCAACAGAATTTACAAAAGCAAATTTAGAATTTGAAATTCCAAATTTGGAAAAGCAAATTCCTCAATGACATAAATAAATCATTTTCTCTAATAATTAGGAAATAATTATCAAAAATCTTAGATGGCTCATAATGTTTAATATCTATGGGACAAAAATTAATAGTGCAGAGCATAAGAAAAGATTAGTTTTATTAGCCACCTTCCTAATTTCCATCTCATACATTAGAAAATTACATTAGAACATTAAATGACATATGAAAAAAAAAAACAAGTAAAAGAAGAAACGACATTTGAAGATGATGATTTTGTGTCTTAAAATGTTTTGTTTTTCCTCTAACTCAATTTCAGAAACTAATAAGCAATTACTGTTTTGTACTTTAAGCAAATTATGGTATTACATCTTGATGATTTCACTTTTCTGAACAAACACCAGTAGTATTGAAGGAAAGAGCATCTCCCTGTAGTTACACACAGAGCATGAAGCCAATGGTTTGTTCTTCTGATAAAAGATTACAGATAAGGAAATGCTGGATGGTAAGTCATTTCTCTGACTGTATATCATAATTGATTCATGCAATAAAAAGAAAATTTTCTTTGTTGTATTAAAAATGTTACAAGATAATCTACACTTTGCCCTGGGGATGAGATATCCCATTTCTGAGAGTAATTTTAGGGGAAACTGGGGTAAATAAATGTTTCCTAATTTAGGCAAAGATCCTGGTATCCTTTTTCAGTCCTTGCAGCAATACTCAGAACACTGAGGCCAGTAAAGTATGTCACCTGTGGACAAATCACTATTATGTGACAGAAATTTCAGGGTTCAGCCCATGTCCACATTCTTGATACCATATGCTTCCCCCTGACTTCATTAAGCCCTCTATCCTCCCTGAATTCTAGATGACTTATTAAAAGCTGCCCTTGAGTTATAACACTTTTTGAGAGGAATGAATGGTAACTAGTTGTTAATTATTGGTGTGTCATGCACCATGTCAGGTGCATATTGTGACTGCTGTCATCACAACTCTGTGGTAGCTGGTAGTTCTTCAGAAACTTTCTTCATTAAATGAGCTGATGTTTTCACTGGAGACAAAAGGAAAACAGAGTCTGATGTCATGATTATTCCCACATTTGTCTGCACTTACAGAAGGACATCCTTTACACTGGCTCTGGAAGACCTGCCCCACAATGGGAATGGCCGTGTACTTTGAATCAACTGCTTTGATTATGGTTGCAGCCTGCTTTCCAGACATCAGTCTTGGGCCTGCCTCGGTTGTCTTCAGCTCTAATTTCTGCCTGCATAATACCAAAGGGAAATGCTATATTATAATCATTCTTTTGAGTGAACAAGATATTAATTGCCACTCTTTTGGCAAACAAGATAGTAATTTATTCAAGTTGTATATAGCCATGTCTTTCAAACTGTGATATCTCCAGAGGTAACTGAAAGCTCATTATGAAGTCTTTCTGGAGCAACAATTGTATGAAAAGATTTGAAAATTTAAGTTTGGATTTTCAAAATATTATGTCAACAGTATACAGGGAAGAAAAATTGCCTGGATGATGTATAAGATATGCGATGTCAGCTCTTTTGAATTTAGCCCAGCTTTCTGAAAATGATACTGTCAATAAAACCATGTGCTACTTATTAACCAAGACAGCTAGAAAAGCTTATTTTCCAAAAATAGTCTCAACTATATTTTTGTCTGACACGTTCTTCCAGAACCTGTCTGTCTCAAAAAGTAGGGTCTACATCCCTCTCCTTGAACCCGGGTAGGACTCTGCGACTGCCTCAACTAATAGAGGGGAGTGAAAGTAACGCTATGTGATCTCTACAGCTATGTCTTAAAAGAGGATTCAGCTTTTCTCTGGCACACTATCAGTACATGTGCTTCGGAGCCTCGAGCTACTACATAAGAAGTCTGACATGAAGCTGCCATGCTGAGAGGCCCCAGGGAAATAAAAGATAGTTGCACGAGGAGCCTCAGTTGTTTGAGTCTTTCCAGCCCATGCACCAGATACATGGGGGAACAACTTTTAGTTGCAGACTGTCTGCAACTACATAGATGCCGACCAAGTCTAAGGCAAGCCTATAAATTATGACAGAGAACAGTACAGTGATTGTTGCATTTTATACCACTAAATCTGGAGTTGTTTGTTACATAGCAATGGAAATCTCATAGGCCTGATAAGTAACTTAAAATAATGATTTTATATGAAAATATAAGAAAACATTATAGATATACTGGTAGTATATGAAGTAGAAAGCAAAATTCTACTCCAGATGAGGCTTCCATAAAATTTCAAGCATTGTAATGAGGCATTATTACTAATATTTTGTATCTATTTGGTACTAACATTAGAGCTACTCCAGAGAAATTTTTTGAGAAGCAATGGCATAAGGTATAATACATTCACTGCTAGAAAACATTGTTTTCTGAATTAAAATCTGAAAATAACAGAAACTCTAAGATTTAAAATTCTAATTCTTAATCCTGGTAGAACAATTCTGTCCAGAGAAATGGTCTTCAGTTGAAAAACTGGCCTAAATATTTAAGTTGCATAAGTCATATCAAAAATTTTGTCACATCCCTTTACTATGGAACTTTTTATGATTTAACAACAATATTTATTTTAAAACTCTTAAAGAGAAAAATTACAAATGCTACCATTTTTTAACCTTAACATATAAAACATTTGACAGAGAAATTAGAAAATGAACTAGAATGAATCAAGTAGTTTGTCTTTTTAAAACTTAAAATCTGTTCAATAAATAATTGATTTTTAATACAATTTTATTTAAAACATGGTTATTTACCATGTACCATGAATTGTTGTAGACGATGTAAAAAATAAAGATGAACAAGATATAATTACTACTTTCAAGGAGCTCACAGTTGAAATGAGGAAGCACAATAAATACAGTCATGTGCTGTGTAAGGACATTTTGGTCAATGATGGACCCATGTACGAAGGTGGTCCCACAAGATTATGAAGCTGAAACATTCCTCTTGCCTAGTGACATCATAGCTGTCCTATCATCATAGTGCAAAGCATTACTCATATATTTCTGCCAGTGCTGGTGGAAACACACTACTGTGCTACTGTTATATAAAAGTATAGCACATGCAGTTATATACAATACATATTTGATAATGATGACAAATGACTATTAGTGATTTCTGTATTTATTATACCATACCTTTTATTATTATTTTAGAGTGTACTCATTCTACTTATTTAAAAAATTAACTATAAGACAGCCTCAGGCAGATTCTTCAGGAGGTATTCCAGAAGAAGGCATTGTTATCAGAAGAGGTGACAGCTCCACGTATGTTATTGCACCTGAAGACCTTTCAGTGACACAAGATTTGGAGGTTGTAGGTGACTTCCACTGGAGGAAGACAGTGATATTGATGATCCTGACCTTGTGTAGACCTAGGCTAATATATATGTTTATGTCTTCAGTTTTTAACCAGAAATTTTTTAAAGTAAAAAATAAAAATAAAAAATTTAAAAATAGAAAAAAGCGGCCGGGTGCGGTGGCTCAAGCCTGTAATCCCAGCACTTTGGGAGGCCGAGACGGGCGGATCACGAGGTCAGGAGATCGAGACCATCCTGGCTAACATGGTGAAACCCCGTCTCTACTAAAAATACAAAAACTAGCCGGGCGAAGTGGCGGGCGCCTGTAGTCCCAGCTACTCGGGAGGCTGAGGCAGGAGAATGGCGTAAACCCGGGAGGCGGAGCTTGCAGTGAGCTGAGATCCAGCCACTGCACTCCAGCCCCGGTGACAGAGTGAGACTCTGCCTCAAAAAAAAAAAAAAAGAAAAAAGCTTATAGAATAAAGATTTAAAGAAAAAATATTTTTGTACATCTGTACAAAGTGTTTTAAACTGTGTTATTACAGAGCAGCTCAAAAGTTAACAAAAATTAAAAAATTTTTAAAGTAAAAATGTTACAGTAAGCTAAGGTTAATTTATGATAGAGGGAAAAGGTTTTTTAGAAATTCAGTGTAGCATAAGTGTACAGTGTTTATAAAGTCTACAGTAGTGTACAGTGATGTCCTAGTCTATGATATTCACTCAGTGCTCATTTGGTGATTTATCCAGAGCAACTTTCAGCCCTGCAAATTTCATTTATGTACCTTTTATGAATAAAGGTACACCTGCATACTATCTTTTATACTGCATTTTTTTACTGACTTTTTCTATGTTTAGAAACGTAAAAACTTACCATTGTGTTTAATTGTCTACAGTATGCAGTACAGCAATATGCTATACAGGTTTGTAGCCTAGGAACAATAGGCTATACCATATAATGTGGTGTAGGCTATGCCATCTAGGTTTGTGTATGTATACTCTATGATGTTTGCACAATGATGAAATGGCCTAACAATGCATTTCTCAGAACTTATTCCCATTGTTAAGCAACGCATGACTACACACACACACACACACACACACACACAGATCTATTTACAAATCAAGTATAATAATATAACAAAGAATAGCAAAGAAAATAAAAATTTTAGCATTATCTTACTTTGATACTATTTTCCCTGTAATGGTTTGTAGGAAATTCAGTCCGAAAGCATGTGTTTCTTCAGCAAGCACAGCTATAACAAAGCTGTCTTCTATCTCATAGGTGGTGACAGATGTAGCTTTTGAACTGACACCCAAGACCTAAATAAATAAATAGCCATCTTTATAACAAGTAATCATCTTTTAAATTATCGAATCAAGTCAAATAGCAAAGTGTCTTTCGGTCTACAAAACAACTTCCTCATTACACCCATCCCTCATTATTAACACCTACAACTTATTGAAATGGGCCTATTCATTTCATATATATGAATTTACAGCCTAAAGTAAAAATTATAAATGTTTCAAAATTCTACTTTATTTTTCTATTACATTAAATTAATCTCTACAAAATGTAATTATTTGAATGCCTCAAAGAAAGTGATATCTATCATACCTGATTTGGGGTTGTAAATCCAGACCTCGCTATTTTGCATGAATCCAAGGCCTTAATTTTGATCACTTTGCCTTGATGAGCCTGGTAGGTCACTTTACAATTTCCAGAGATATCTACCTAAAAAGAAAGGCAAGGGCATAATGTTTGAGATTCCTTGTGGGCCAATTGAGTTCTAATGAGAAGTGGCTTGAAAACTGAGGTCTCTAATATGCCACAGGGGACTTTTTTTTCTCCCCCAGGATGATAAGATACAAAGACAGGAACAAGGTTTCTGGTAGCTTGCTGATTCCTTCCCATTCTCTTTGGTTGAGTCTTACTAGCGCCTTCTCATTTTTTTCAGGAATAATGTTGGATTTCCTACTTCTCTCTAAATCCAATCAGAATTAGACAAATGGCCTGGTAACAATTGAAACTTCTGATAAATGGGTAATTCTGTGGCAAGGGAGTTGATTGTTAATGCTGTATCTAGATTCTCTGTGCATGTGGGGGGGGGGGTGTGTGTGTGTGTGGTGTGTGTGTGTGTGGTGTGTGTGTGTGTGATGTGTGTGTGTGTGTAACTTCAACTAGCTGAATATGATGAGAAATTCTTAAAATCCTGTGGGACTAACTCAAATCATCATTAGTTACACATCATTAGTTTGAATTTAGGCAAATGTATCCCAGTACAGATTCTGTCTAGCTTCTCTGAGCTTTCTCCTGGGGCCTCTGCCAGCATCACAGAAGCAGAGGTCTCTTTTCTAGCAAGCTAACCAACATTTTTTTGGTCCAATCCTACCATCAGATTTTTCACTCACTCATGGGCTGGTTGAATTCAGTCTAAGAAACTTGGACTCCAGTCTTGACTCCAGGTATGATACTGGAAGCTCCACCTAACTTCTCTAGTTTCTTCTTTTGCAAAATGAACAGTATTGGTACAGATGAGTGGTTCCCCACCTTGACAATGCATCCAAATAATCCACAAAGACTGTTAAAATACAGATATTTGGCCAAGCGTGGTGGCTCATGCCTGTAATCCCAGCACTTTGGGAGGCCAAGGCGGGCAGATCATCTGAGGTCAGGAGTTCAAGATCAGCCTGGCCAACATGGTGAAACCCCGTCTCTACTAAAAATACAAGCTGGGCATGGTGGTGCATGCCTGTAATCCCAGCTGCTTGGGAAGTTGAGGCAGGAGAATCACTTGAACCTGGGAGGCAGAGGTTGCAGTGAGCCAAGATTGCACCATTGCACTCCAGCCTGGGCCACAGAGTGAGACTCCATCTCAAAAAACAAACAAACAAAAAACAGATATTTAGGTCCTCCCTGATCTACTGAATCAGAATCTCTGGGATGAATATAGGGAATCTATATTTGTAACAAGCCCCTCCATGGTACAGTGGTGCACAGTGACGTCTGGGAACCACTGGAATGATCCCCACTACGTTCCTTTAGTATAAATAATTCTAATTCTCTAGGTAAACAAGACTTCACTATACAACTCGCCTTTTCTGAGCATTACCTTAGTAGTAACTCTTCTACTGAAATTGTATAAGTAGAAATCCTTACAAACTTATTGAGATGCTGAATCCTTAATAATATTTGTTAGTACCTCATTGGTGGTTCCAGAGCTTAACTGTGTCTGAAATAGGCTAGCCAGGCCTCTTTTGATATTTTCGATGGCCACTGGCTCATTTTGATATGAGTAGAACTCTTTGACCTGGTGGGGAGAGGGGAACAGAACACAAATGAAGCAAAAATGCATCATTTATCAGATTTAGTTAAATAAGTGTCAGGCAAGGTCAGACACTTACCTGTATTAATCCTGGGAGAAAGAGATCTGACACTCCAAATCTGGAATTTCCTTTTTGTGAAAAGAAGCTATTTAAAATCTCTGAGACCATCAAAATATGAAGTTTAGGGAGAGATTGATAATGAAGGCTCTTGCATGATGGGCACAGCATTGGGCAAGAGCACTGATATAAGCTGGGAGCCTCATGAAAACAAGGGTGGCCCAAGGGAAGAGAAATGAACATTCTGTTTGAACATGTCAGCATGTTCTCTACCTGTAACGGTACTTGAAACAAAAAATAACTAAAGTTTAAAATAACAGCAAATAAAAAAGTTCTTGGCCGAAAATGGCAATCACTACCTTTGAGATTCCTGAGATGGCACAGCCTCTATGGGCTATCTCAAGGCCCCAGGCGTGGCCATAATACCCATGGTCAACATTTCACAGGGGCAATGTTCTTCACCCTCCAGAGCATTTATGTTGGTGTTGGGTAAATGTATACCTATTTATACACACATATATATACACACATACAGAAGGCTGGGAAATTTGAGGTTGAGATTGCTACTGCTGCATAGGTTCCCATCAGAAGGGCACTGCTTTGAGGTTCCCATCAGAAGGCAGAGAAAGGAGGTTGAAATGAGGAGGGTGACTATGATTTGGCAGGAATAGTAAGCCACTTAGCTTTGTTTTATCATCTTTGATATCTATAGGCACAGAGATGATAACTGTCTTTTGCCATTTTGATAATTTAATGTTTAAGAAACAAGGATAAAAGTACAAAGCGAATTTAATGGAAAGCAGCTTGTTGGTTTTCATCCTGTAGACTTGATACACATCACACAATTTAGAAAAGGAGGATAGATATGTGTTCCCTGTAAAAATTCCCAAGGTCTATGATAATTACAGCTGAGTATTTCTACCAGAAATATCCTGAATGCCTTCCTAGTACTCTTTAAAACCAACCATAGCTTCTAAAGTAAAACATAAAGCTCAATAACTATGCAATGAATCCAAATAATACCAAGCTCAGTAATTTAGCCTACATAAAGACTCTCTTGTGCCTTAGAAGAAGAGAATATTTTTCTTGAATTATCCAAACAAGTGTCTCAAATCTCTATTTTTACTTCCTACATATACTCTGCCTAGTGATGGATTTACTAGGTACTTTATCTGGCAATCAGTTTTAGTCATTAGACTGGACTAACCTATAAGTGTTGGAATAGTGTTTGTCCAACTTAGAAAGAAACTGGAATAATGACCTCAGTGTCTGAAAATTCACAGTATCATATTCTCAAACAAATCACTGGCAATATCTCAGACCCAAGCCTGAGTTTCTGAAGTTCTATTTTGTAAACTGTATCTCCTTCCTTTAATAATCACAATGTAATTTCCTTTTCAAATATTTGGAAGTGTATCTCCAGATATCATGACTATTAGAAGTTCATAACTAGATTACCCCAAAATAGTCAGAAAGTGTTCACTCAGTGGCAATACACACATGTCTATATGGCCCATGTCTTTTTGGTATGAACCATAAACACTTTAGAAAGCAAGATCTCCTAAGTGGGAAAAATACCAGCATTGTCACTACTGTGTCACTTTCCTTCCAGGCTACAAAATGTACCCGAACTATTTTTAAAGTTTTACCTAGAAGGTAAGGAAACCAAGTTCTTGGATTTAATCTTTGGACTATGCATAAGATTAAGTGCTTGTCTGTTACTGACCTACTGCTATGGACCAAGTTTTGATCTTGACCTCTGGATCCCTTAGAAAATGGTGTTAGAGCCTTTTTTTCCCTTCTGGCAGGCTGAATGATAGATATAAACTGTGAGACACAAAGAAAAAAGTTTTTTTCATCCTTTCTATTAGTTTTTATTGCTTCCCCAGAACTAGAAAAATGAACACATCTCTTTTTATTTTATATGACTGCTACTTCTAGGGCCTAAATTCTTTTTCTTTAGTGCAGACTGATGAGATCCAAAGTGAAGATAGTACTGATATCCATACCAGCTAAATGTCAAAACTGTTAGAATTGAGCTGCCTTGTAATCATTTAAAAAATAATAGTATGAAGTCAGAATTTTGCAGTTCAAGCCACATGGCCATCACAGCAATAATTGTAAATTTATTATTTCACAACAGGAACTGAGTAAGTTTTATTATACTCAGGCCATAAAGTTGATTACTTCATTCAGCATTGAAATTAGTTCTGAACATCCAACAGCACAGGGCTCTTATCTAAATTCACAGTACTCAGAGCTTCCAAAGAGCAGCAGCAGGTACGACCTGGTTACAAACGAAGTCTTTAATCCAAGGAAACCACACCTAGAGGGAGACTGGGTAAAATGGCTGGGAAGGCGGTGCAGTGCCTCTTCCAGCCAAATATGAGGGGCCAATTTCCTCTTGAAATAGGTAGTCATCATTCATATTGTTTTATTCTTAGGAAGACGATGCCTTTCTCCACACCTTCCTTTACATATCTTTTAAAAATAAGAGGAGACTAAATTCCATTAAGTGGCCAAACAATCAAAATAATAAAAAGAATCCCAGCAAATAAAGATTAGTAATTTTATATTTGATATCTATCTAAGACAGAGCACAGCTAGGAAATGACACATTGGAGAGCAAACAAGTAAAGGAATATATAACAAATTTCAGAAGGACTTTCAAGGTGTCACATTTCTTGTGGCAGTTCAGTGTGTGTACAAGAGCCATGCTGATTTAGAGAGCAAATCAATGCCTGGAAACAATACAAAATAAAGGTCCAACTCAGCAGCCACGTGGTTAGTTTAATCAACACAAAGCCAAAACCAGAAATGGAAATCTGGTAATTATCCAGTTAATTGGATTAGCCTTTCAGGCCAAAAAAAGAATCCATAGTATAACTTGAGGCATCTTTCACTCATCAGCGTTAATCAACTTAATCAGATTACTGTCACGTTTTCAACTTGATGGTTTGTAGACAAAACTAGAGTCATGCCCACTTATGTAGGGAAGATGAGTGGGCATAGAAAAAAGATGTGCAATGAATATGTATCTAAGTATTTTAATGGACTCTCTTTTAAAATGTAAACATGAGACCCTCATATGGGAAAGGGAGAGAGGGGGAGGTCTGGAAGGACAAAAGTTACATGCTGATAAGCATCCTTGAAACCACAGAAACTTCAGGGAGCACAACTTAATTTGAGCCTATGGTAGAAAATGCTCTCTAAGAAAGTAGCCCATCTGCAGTTTACTCTGCCTGTCCATAATTTCTCTCATAGTACACTGAAATGATAATTTAAGTAATGATCTTTCTGATAGTGATATGGCCAAAACTTCCTGTTGGCTTCTTAGTCTTCATTGTTAAGTTTTTTCCAATACTTTATTATATATTTGAAAGATACGATGATGTACTTTAACCTGTGGTTACAGTAAATCATCGCAAATCATAGCTCCTCTAGAATTGGCCCATTGCGTTACTAAAATAATGATGTGGCAGTTCCATCCTAGCCTTTGAACGGTGAGGGTACTGAGTCCTTTCATGTGTGTAGCAGAAGACTTTGTACTCAGCTGCTACCAAAGGAGCTATAAAATGATTGGTTGTCATTAAGATTATAAATGCAAATAATATCTATGAACTCAAGTGTCTTGCCACACTGGAAGCTCAGAAAAGAAAATAACAATATTTCATGTTGTTAACAAAGTTGAGCCATAAGAAAATCAAATAGGTCAACTGATCTCATGATGTAAATAAGGAATACTACAAGTCAACCAAAGAAGCAGGCATTTCTCCAAATACTTTCCAGCTGGAAGACAGTAGACATAGAAGTTTGAGCATAGACCCTATTTCAAATCCCAACTCCACTGCCTGCCAGTTGTATGACCATAGGCAAATTTCTTAACTTTTCTTTTTTTTTTTTTTTTTTTTGAGGCGGAGTCTCGCTCTGTCGCCCGGACTGGAGTGTAGTGGCCGGATCTCAGCTCACTGCAAGCTCCGCCTCCCGGGTTTACGCCATTCTCCTGCCTCAGCCTCCCGAGTAGCTGGGACTACAGGCGCCCGCCACCTCACCCGGCTAGTTTTTTTGTATTTTTAGTAGAGACGGAGTTTCACCGTGTTAGCCAGGATGGTCTCGATCATTTCTTAACTTTTCTTAACTTTGGTTCCTCAACTATCACAAGAGGTTGATAAGGCAGCCCTTACTGCTCAGGGCCATTAGAAGAATAAAAGAGACAATTCGTGTAATGCCTTTAGTCAGCACCTAGTACACAGTAAGTGCTTAGTTCGTCTTAGCTATTATTAAGTAAACAATAAGTAAAACCTTTATCAAAGTTCAATTCAGTTGAGCCCCATATAATCTTATTTGTTTATCCTTTATTTTAGAAGCATCTATATTCAGTCCTCCCTATGAGCAAGGTGCTGAATAGACAAAGATACAACTCTGCCCATGAGAAACTTACTCTGAATGTGGAGAGCCAAGACATAAAAAGAGAATGACAATACACTGTGACAAATGCTTTGATAGAAATAGGCCCAGGGGTTTGGAAAGATGTTGGAGAAAGCTTCATAAAAATATGCAGTGCAAGGCATGATTCTGGGTGCTTTGGGGAAGGAGGGAGTAGAAGGGCATGGATGTGAGGGGAGAGGCTGAAATACAAAGAGGAATTGGATTTTTTTCTATCCAAGATCCATAATCTAGCAATGAACACGAATGACCAAAAGAAAGTCATAAGGGTCATGAGTGAGCTGCAAAGTGCTAAGAGTATTCTAAAGAGTGATGGTTATTTCCAGCTGACTGGAAGGGTGTGAACTTTATGACAGAAATGGCATGTGAGCAGTCACAAACATGGGAAGTATTTTGACAAGTGGAGAAGGAAGAGAAAGCATTCTTAAAGATAGTGATTCATATTTGGTTGTAGGAGAGGTGAAAATATAAGATTTCTTCTTGTGAGCTCCTTTTTAGAACTTCATACAAAAATGTGCATCATGATTAGCAATATACATATATGAAATGTCCAAAGTATTTGTTTTCAAATACTTTAGTTGAAAATAAATAAAGTATTACTTTATCAGTATATAAAGATCAGTTTATCTTTATTTTGAATTTAGAAAGTGAAATTTTAGAGATGTATGGAGTTATAACTCTAATGTTCCCTTTCTGTTTTCCTGCTTTTGTTCCTAAAACTGAGCTCTCATCTTTAGACACATTTTTATGTATGTCAGCACACTATCTGTAATTTTCATAAACACACATATGTAATGCCTAATAATTAACTGATCACAATTGTTTCTCAATTCCAAATTTATTAAGACCATTTTAAGTGACTAGACTCAAGCCATAAGTAATGCACACTTACAGAATTTTTAAAATAGAATTTCAAATAGATATTATAAAGCATTCAATCATTATTTTAATATACAAAATGCTTTTCTATGTCATAGTTTTAAAATAATTTCTAAAGGCTTTAAAAAACTCTACTTTAGACTTCTCACACCCTTTTAAAAGCTTTAACCTTGTACTTTAGCCAAATATTGATAATCTCATAACAAATCAATATTACTAATCTAAGTTGGATCATTTCAGTCTCATAATTTGTCTCCTTTCCTGAATTTATCCAATCATGCTTTGATGACTTCCTTTGTTACATTATGTTTGTAATCCTTTATAATTGATAAGAAAATTACCTTTTAATAACGCCTTTCATCAATAAATAAATACTTGATTCTACTATAAAGATTTTCAGAAAAATAGGAAACAAACTGGCTAGTAAATGTAAGGGAACTCGGGGCATTGATTTAGTTTGGAAACATTTAATTTACAACCTCTGTTCTTTAGTTCTTGAAGAAATTCCATTTACCATAAAAGTAGTTATAATGTGATTACCTCAAAATAATATCTGCTGAAGGGAAGAAAAATATGAAGTTGGAGAAGATGTGGAACCTAAATGCCCCTTTACCTTTCCATGGATTAGATGAAGGAGCATAGGTCTTTGCAGAGCTTCCAAGTTTTCCTTTCCCATGATTTTAGGTGGACTTTTTCCTTTGAAGATGCTCTTCTCTCCTCTCTGCTGATTCACATTTTCAACATTTACATCCTTCATCTGGAGTAACAGAAAGAAACCTGTTTAAAAAAAACTTTCTATGTCTGTCTTCATCAGAGTCTCTCTGCAAATAAAATAGTAAAGAAACAGACAGAGTTGGCCACAATTTCTTCTGTCATTTTTCAGTTCATGATTTACAGGACCTTGCCACTCACTTTAAAAGAATGGAGAAGGTATTTAAAAACTAGGTTTTTTAATAAGGCAAAAATAGCAATACTTAAAGAACTCTGTGACTTTAGGCTTAAAATAACTGTGACTTGAATGTGATTCTTTCCTATCATTGCCACTCTTCATTTGTTTTGTGTGGTTTCTGTCTGCCTGATCACTTCACTTTCTTTACCACTTGTTGAAAAGGACCCCCGTCCCCTTCTACCTCATCTGTATAAATAAAAATAAAGCCGAATTACTGAATAAGGAGGAATATAATGTTTTCTGGAGAATAGTTTACTGTTATATTGAGAAATGGCTCGGAGAGATGGATGATGATGCTTTGATCCAACTTGGAAAACACAACAGCAATTAGAGACATCCAAAGAAGCAAATATCACTTGTAAATGTATTGCTATGCCACCTCATTATAAAGGACACCAGCAACTACTTGTTCCAAATACTTTGTTCCAAATACTACTTGTTCCAAATACTTTGTCCTGTGTGCCTGTTTCACACCAGATGCAGAATAATAACTGACTTTACTCAAGGAATCTATTATCTTTAGGTTCTTGAGAAGGAAATAAGGGAATCACCACATATTACCATTGGAAAAGTCCCCAGAGACCATCTAATTTGGCCTCCCTCTTCAACACATACATCTAAACCATTTTAACCGACCAAACACTGTTATTTGGGGGAGTACTTGGTTCCTTCCTCAGGAAGAACACAGACTAGGTTTACTCTTTCTTCAGTAATTCTACCTGTTGTATCAAGGAATGCAGGAACCTCCTAACTGATCTCCTCTTGAGTTAGAGTGGTCTAAATCGTTTTCCATACAAAATGGATTATTGACCCTTCTCTCCGAGAACATTTTGAAAAGACTCTAGCATAATGTCCCTGTTAACGTGATCTATAGAATTGAACACCATACTCTGGTTGTTTACCAGTATATACCTTCTGTTGTCTGTTTCAACAATTTGGAAAGATCAGTTCACTTTTCATCAGCAAAACCTTTAAATACGTAGAATTGCTTATGTTGGAGATAGATAACAAACTAAATGGATGTATAATCAAGAACCCAAAACAAGTGCTGTCAAATGGTAGACTTCTCAAAAACTTCTGACATCTAATCTTTGCATTTATCTGGTAGAAAATGCCCACCGTGATTTGGATCAGTTGGTCATCATCACCATCAGGATTCCTCCACAATAAGGCCACATCCACGTTGGAGGAAATGCGGTAGCCCACGCTGTCTTGCAGTTTTCCTTTGCCCCGATCAAGAAGAACTTCAGTAGAGTACGTGAGCTTGTACAGCCGGTCATTATTTAATGAGAGACCAGTTGTGTGACCTGTATAAAGATAATGACACAAATCAAGTTTTCATTGTAAGGGATCATGCTGTCTCACCATCAGTGCATCTCTCTACCACAGTGGGGCTCAGGAAGCTCGGTAAATATTCACTGATTGAAACATGGTTCTACTTCGTCTGCTGAAATCTTTGACTTGTAAAATATACATAAACAAACAAAAACAAACAAAGAAGCTCCCATTTCAGAGAACTTTAGTTTGTATTCCTAATCAATTATCAGATAGTGCCATGGTTGAACTATAGATATTTTGTTTTTTTGTTTAAATGCCATTGTATTTCTCTTAATTATATGAATATGATTTCAAGTAGATGACTCACCAAGAATTGGTTTATAAATGTAATATGAGCCATTTGTAATTAACATATTATTTAAATGCAAGCAGATCAATTCCAAAGTAATTTTAGCGGTTAGAAGGAAGTTCTTTAATTTGGATATTTTTGATATTTAAGAAACATCTCTTCAGTACAAATTTACTCTATTAATGTAATTAGCAAACTTTTAGTACAAAGGTACATTTCAGGGTTGCACATATGTAACTTTAAATTAGCTGTGCCCTAATAAAATAATGTCTTACTATATGAAATCTTAGTATAGGCTTAAATTTGGCATGGCTTAATTTAAAAAGATCAAATAGTATACAAATCTGTACTGTGATCCAAGAAAACTGATATATCAATGAGTTCACACAGTATCCAATTCAGTTTATCTAGCCAAAAGAAATGTCAAGGAGCAAGTCTTTTCCCAGAGATGATTTAAAATGTATAGTCACATAAAGTTTTTTTCTTTTGTATATTTTCTATCTATGGCTCTCAGGAGATAGTTAAAAAAGACTTCAGTTTACCTTATTCCTCAATGCTAATGGGGTTTCATTGCCCGGTTTACTATAATAGGCAACCATAATCATTTTTTCTCTCAGGAAATATACATATGGGGAGAGGTACAGGAAAGGGGTTTGGGGTGTCTAGACCAAAGCAAAGCAGTCGAGAAAGGTGATAACAAAAACTACTTTGCAATGCCAAAAAATTAAGAAAATTTCTGAAAAGGCCCTATCCATGTACACAGTAACAATCTGTTCACTGTCTCCTCTATCTATTACAGCACATACTTGCCCAGAGGAAATAGTGGTCAAAAATCCATCATCTGCATGTTATGTGTATTAACTTATTTAATCCTCACAAAAATCTAATGAGGTAGGCACTATTATTAGTCTCATTTTATAGATGAAGAGACTGAGGGGACACAGAAACAATATAATTTACCTAAGGTCATTCATCATAGAGATATGATTTTTTTTTCTTTTTTCTTTTTTTTTTTTTTGAGACAGAGTCTTGCTCTGTCAGCCAGATTGGAGTCCAGTGGCACGATTTCGGTTCACTGCAACCTCCACCTACTGGGCTCAAGCAATTCTCCTGCCTCAGCCTAGCCTCCTGGGTAGCTGGGATTACAAGTTACAAGGCATGTGCCACCATACCCAGCTAATTTTTGTATTTTTAGTAGAGATGGGGTTTCACAATGTTAGCCAGGCTGGTCTCAAACTCCTGACCTCAGGTAATCCACCCATCTGGGCCTCCCAAAGTGCTGGGATTATAGATGCACATCTGGCTGGAGACATGATTTTAATCCAGGCTGTCTGTCTGTAAAGATTATGCTCTTACCTATACTATATATCTCTAAAACTTTAGGTTGCATTCTTTTCCATTCCTAGGTAGTGAGCTAGAAATTTATTCATTCATTCAACTAGAATATAGTGAGTACCTGTTGAACAGTAAGTACTTTTTAAGGCTCTGGGACTATACCAGTTAACAAGCAGAGAAAGGCAGAGAAAGTTTCTTCTTGTTTTCTTTACTTTTTTTTTTTTTTTTTCGAGACAGGGTCTCACTCTGTCACCCAGGCTGGAGTGCAGTTGTGTGATCTCGGCTCACTGCAACCTTTATCTCCAGGCTCAAGTGATTCTCCCATCTCAGTCTTCTGAGTAGTTGGGACCACAGACTCATGCCACTAAGTCCAGTTAATTTTTATATTTTGTAGAGATAGGGTTTTGCCTTGTTGACCAGGCTGGTCTTGAACTCCTGAGCTCAAGCAATCTGCCCACTTCACCCTCCCAAAGTGCTGGGATTACAGGTGTGAGCCACCGCACCCGGTCAGGAGACAAAGTTTCTACCCTCGTGGAGTTTACATTTAAATGCGATGGAGAAGGGCAATTAAAAAGAATGAGTACATAAGCAAGTTATATAGTATGTTAGAAGTGCTCATGAAGAAAACTGAAGCAGGAAAGGGAATGGAGGTGCTGAGAGAAAAACCTCTGTGGAAAGGTGACATTTTGGACAAAGGTTTTCGGTGAGCCACATGGATATCTGTGGGAAGGGCACCCCCCTCCCCCAACTCCTATCCTTTCTACTCCTTCCCCTCACAGAGGAAATAGCAAGTGCAAAGGCCCCAAGGAGGGCTCCTGCAGGTGTAATGAAGGAAGAGCAAACAGCAGGGAGACCAAAGAGCTGGAAAATCAGTAAGTAAAAGACACAGTGAAGGAGATGAGGCCAAGGAGGTACCTATGGATGGCAGGAAGATTTGGGGAGTTTGAGTGAGGTGGGACGCTGTCATAGAGTTTTGGGTAGTGAAGTCACATAATCTGTCAAACCTTCAAAGAAAAGGGACAAGGATTTTCATAGGAATCAAGAAGAGGCAGAAGAAGGAAGTATGAAAGGATCTAAATGTGTATACACAAAACCAAACTGTGTCCAAGCACCAAGTCAGGCAGAAACTGAGGTGTGAGATACAGAAGGCAAAGAGAGTCAGGAAAAACCTTGAAGGGGATGAAGGCTGGGATTCCCTCTTATCTCTATCTCTTCTGCATTTTAATTGGGGACTCTATAGCAGGTTCAAATACTGGCTTTCTGGTTAGGAAAAATATTTTGGTCAGGAGGCCTTCTTTTTATGACACCTATCAAATTCCATATACGGCATAAAGGAAATACATGTTGTCTTATCTAATCCTCAGAGCAATTCTTAAAAGTAAGCATTGTGTGACACCAGATAGAAGCTGACTGCAAGTTCAACCCAACATAGCAAATATAATGCAGATTTGAAGTCTAAATTTACCAAAATCCAAGTTTTGTGGACTTTATTAAGATGTCTTCTGGTTAAAATAACTATGAAATATTTGTAGGAAGATAACCTTTCTTAAATTCCAAAGTTTTCCAAACTATTATGTTATTCACCTTTTTTCTTACCTCACTTTACCGGCCATATAATAAATCAATTTTTGACTATGACTTGGAAATGATAAAGCACAGGAAAGAATGGGCCTTTTATTCCTCCAAACTATTTCTTACCTCTTTCAACAGGAGAAAAAGCCTAAAATGGTTCAACTCTCCTAAAATGGAGAGTGTTATCCCTCTTATACTTTCCTTTTTGGTAAGTATTTCTCTGTTTATGTTTTGCAGAGTTCTGGCAACACTGGGCATTGGGGCATGTCCAATTTATATTGTTGACTTAATTCCTTTTGTAGGATATTGCTCTTCAGAGTATGTATAATAATATTTTTGATAACTGTTGTTAGATAAAACCAAAAAAGAAATTAGTATTAGCCAAAAAAAGTCAGAACCTCTTTAATTTGCCCTTCAAGTGCATTTAGAATTTTTAAGTGACTTAAAAGCAACAAAACTGTTAGTTTTGAATCTTCAAGAAATATTTTTTACATACTCCTCTGTCAGATTTATATGAGTACAATAACTGATAATTGGCTTAGTCAAGAAGATAAAGCAAACATAAGTTAATGGTGAGGTTTGAAGAGATGTACAATGATGATAAGGGTGATAGGTAATGGCATTTATGAACCCAACAGAAAACTAAAGGGTCAGAAGTTAAAAAGGAGGATGAAAGGTAAGAACAAAAAAGAACTGGAAGATGATTAATAAAAATTGACTAAAAAGTAAGGGTGGGGTGAGGGATTGAGAGAAAGACTGGAAATGAAGGAAGTGTACAGGTTTAAAGATGACAAAATTAAATAGGTAAAAATACTTTATAAGGAAAACCCAGAGAATGCACTGAAAATAGTCCAATCATTACAAAGTATAACTAAGAAAAAGTAGGGAAAACTTAAGTCTTTAGAAAGTTCACACAGCAAATCATATAGATGTGCTCTTGTATCCTAATCCTAACAGCCTCTTCAGATTCCAATCTGCCATTCAATTTTCCTTCCTTCCTTCTTTCTTTCTTTCTTTCTCTCTCTCTCTTTCTTTCTTTCTTTCCCTCCCTCCCTCCCTCCCTCTCCCTCTTTCTTTCTTTCTTTCTTTCTTTCTTTCTTTCTTTTCTTTTCCCTTTCCTTTCCTTTCCTTTCCTTTCCTTTCCTTTCCTTTCCTTTCTCTCTTTCTTTCTCTCTTTCTTTCTTTCTTTTTTGTTGAAACAGAGTTTTGCTCTTGTTGCCCAGGCTGGAGTGCAATGGCGTGATCTCGACTCACTGCAACCTCCACCTCCCAGGTTCAAGTGATCCTTCTGCCTCAGCCTCCTGAGTAGTTGGGATTACAGGCATGCACTCCTATGCCTGGCTAATTTTGTATGTTTAGTAGAGACAGGGTTTCTCTATGTTGGTCAGGCTGGTCTCAAACTCCCAACCTCAGGTGATCCACCCACCTTTGCCTCCCAAAGTGCTGGGATTATAGGCATGAGCCACCACACCCAGCCTCAATTTTCTTTAGATTCTAATCTTCCCTCAACATCCCCCCAGATCTGAGGATTTACCAAAGTTGCATTGGTAATTTAGAGATGAGTTTTGAGGCAATGAGGCATGGGATCCCCAAATTTTAAATGGACTGATTTTAAGGTAAACTCTTCACGAGTTGTTTGCTAACTAATGTCAGTCGTTAAAAGGGAAAGAATCTATAATTAAATCATGGTACCATAATGCAAAAAGTTATTCCATCTAGGTAAAGAAGCTCTCAAGTCAAGCACTTTAAATTTATGAAATCAGCATAAGCAACGTACCATGATGCTAATGAAGCTTAAGCTCTCTTGCCCAGGATCCTTCCAAAGACTGCAGAAGAGGACCCTAGCAATGTATCCACATGCCAATTCTTTTTGAGCAACCTTTGCAATAGTAAGATATTTTTGTAATCTTTTCTCAAAAGTGGCCCCTAAATTATATGTTTCAAGCTTTAAAAATCTAGATTTACTACTAAGCTTGTACACAATAAACTGTAGCTACAGCTACCTATGATATTCTAAACCACATTTTCTCATTTATGCTGTTTCCCAATAGTCATTGTCTAGTGTATGTGTATATTTAAATCTTTTATAAGTACATTTGAAAACATGAGGTCACCCAATTTCCTAGTTTATAAAATGGGAAAAGAGGAGAAGCTCATAATAAGTACCACGTCTCAATTATTTTTCTCAAAATACTTATGGTATTAGGTTTGATACTATGGTATTTAAATCACACATATTTTGACTGCTCAACAGTTTATCTGGCAGACAAAATAGTAAGTTCTCTATATAACAACTCTCAGTCAGATATAATTTATAAATCTTTTTCTCATTAAAAATTTTCTTTTGTCCAAGTAAGAACTGTATGTTTAAATAGTAAACATTTAGAGATTGGTGAAAATATTTTCTTTAGTTCAAGAACCTACAGTGTGATTTGCTTAGGTGAATTGGTTTAAATTTAGCCCTCTATTGCTCCAATAATGAAGATTAGGTTTTTTTCCTCATGTAGAAATTTTCTAAACAAAAGTCCTGAGGCAAACTTTACTTTAATATCAAAAGCTACATTTATCCCTAACAGGTTTTAGAAGTTTATAAGTGAATTGTTTTCTATCATTTACTTAGAGTACATGGTTTTAAAATTGGTCCCTATAATGCTAAGCTGTTTGACCAATTGGTTTTAACAATGTATCTTCTTAAGAAATGAAAAAGTATTCATTGTATATAATGCAGCATTTGGAAATCTGGTATTTATAATCTAGCTGATTTGAAACAAGATTCTATATTAATACATTTCACAACAGTTTTATGAAACCATTGCTCATAAAATGTTTGTTTTATCTCTTACCTTTTCAATGGCATTAATGCATACGTATTTTTAAAATTAATTTCCTCTTAAAATAGAAACTGTAAGCAGCAACATTATTTTTCCAAAGATAATCTTTTATTTCTTAAATCTGTATCAGGAAATTTAATTTTCTTTAATTCACTATGAATTCTATCTTTTTTGAATTGTAACAGAATTAAATACATGTTGTGCCATTTCATTCATAATTCTTTGGCAAATCAAATGCCTTTTTCATTGGGTCTAATTCTTCTTGAGGTCACATTGCTAAGCAACTAGAAGAAAATTTAAGAACTGGGTTTAAAAAAAAAATCCTCATTTACAATTCAAGTGAAGGAGCTGCATTCAGTGTGACCAACAGCAGCAGATAACAATAGCGGGTATCTTTTTATCTTCTTTTAAAAACAGACCATGAATGAGAAATTAAAGCAAGAACACACTGGTCTGAGGAACTGAACCTAAAAGAAATCTCTGTTTTCTTAATGTTTATAGGGATTTGAATTTGGTTTTCATTTCAATTCAACCATGCTTTCACAAACATTCCAAAGTTACATGGTTTTGAAGATACTTTAGTTAGAAACTCTTTCACTGTTCACTCATACAAACACACACACACGCACGTATCCGCCTCCCACCCCAAAGATTGAAATTAAAGTTTAGCAAAAGGCAACATAAACTTACCTTTAACAGAAGCTGAATATGACGAAATGAAGCAGAGAAAAAGCACAGCAAGGAGAATCATATTGACCAGCGACCCTCAACTGCATCCAGTGCCCAGCTAGGAGTCACTGAGAAGTGGACTTTTTCAATGGCAGCCAGTGAGGGAGTGACCCTCTTCAGAACCTGCAACAATCATGTTTATCTTTGGGGAAAGGTCAGACTCCAAACTCCAAAACCAGGACCTAAGTTCACTGAAGGGCTCACTATTAATGATTAAACGTAGGTGGGCTGCAGTTTTCAGTCTCTCACTCTTTTTAATTTTTTTTACCCAAGGAGGAAAGTTTAAATGTTTTCAGTTTTGAGAGCTAAACCAAACCAGTATACCATCCTATAAATGCAGAGACACTGAGGGACATTCCAAGAAAAAAACTGGTGGTGATACTTTCTGCTTAATCTATAACCATCACTATGCCTGTTACAGTAACTGCCTATATTCACATTACAATACTATGTGGGAGGGTAGTAAGGATTCTCAAACTCAGCTAAACCTAACCAAATTTTAATATTTCTTGTATGGATATCTTTGAATTTTTATACTATTTGTATGCTATTATAAAAAATTCACACTGAATTTTAGGATTTATATTTAAACTGTTAAGTCATACCACCACCAATCACTTCAAAATAATGTTAAAGTAGATAGAACTTTCATGAAACACAGATGATCATCCTTATGTGTGAAACTGTATGAGGTCTGAGCAAATCAGCATTGTTTGTCATTAGCACACTAGCAAGCCGATTGAGTATTTCATAGTAGACCTCTATTTGTGTCTGTGACAAGACACATTTGTCTGAGTCCCCCAACTGGTTGGATGCAGTCCTGTCCTTTCTGAATCCCATTTCTAGGAAGAGATTAAGAGGGGGAATTCCAGCTCTTAGTTCTTTTGCTACAGAATATTAATTAGAAAACTTCTGTAGAATTAAAGTAAATACCCTAGTATGGCTGAGGCCATACTAACTGAACCAATCCTTGTCCCTGGAAACTCCTATGAGAGAGACCTGCTATGAACAAAATCTACTAAAATGAGGTGGCTTAGGCAGTATGTGGGAATGTTTTGGCAAAGTAGGGAAAAATGTGCTAGTGAAGGGCTATCTGAATGTATTTTAAAATATTTATGGCCATATTTTCATATAAAATGAATTCTTAAGTCTATCCTGGTCACTCTCAAAACCCTTTTCTCAAACCCTAACCTTGAGATTAAATCTTCCAGACAATCTAGGTAAAAGATAGTAGACATGATAGGGGCACGATGAAATTTAAAATTTTAAAATCTACGAAGTTAAGCATATTTCCTCTTGAATAATATCTTTATATAAAGATCAAAATATGAAAATTGTTCTTCTATTGATAATAGAATTTCACCTGCTATCACAATTTTGTATAAAAAATATAGCTATAGTAGCAAGCAAAAATAGTTTGATTGGAAATATCACCTTCAAGTTATAAATACGAAGTTTTCCTGGAGTTAAACAGAAAAGTAGCTTTGTGAAAGAAATGTAAGTTTTTATGAATAATAGGGATTATGAATATAAGGCAATGTGAAAGTGCTTTACTTTCTATTTGAATAGATTTCTACAGTTTGCCAAAATTTCTGTAATACATACATAGGGATATAAAGCCATTATAATCACTTGAACTTTATTTACATATTTATTTAAATTAAAAGCTAGTTTGTATCATATTTGATTGTATGAGAACTGTCCTTACATATTTTCATTTGAGGCTCACAGTTGCAAGACCTTTAATGTTTGTGGTTAGACTATGTGGTGCGTGATACTTGTCCTTCGGGTAAAGTACTATTCGTTGTCAAGTGTTTTCCAGAGTCCAACCAATAAAAGATATATCACTATTGCCTAACAAAGTAAATTCTGTTTCATTTGAGCATTTGATTTCCACTAGAAAACTCCAATGAGTCACTGTTTTAAGTAGTCATTTCAACATAAGATGTTCAAATAAGGCTGCTTCTGCTGGTTATAAATAACATCATCCTTTTATAAAATATAAACTTACAACATTTTCTTTTTATAAGGACAATTTAGAAAAGACTTCTTGAGATCGTTTCATTACAGATGAAATAAGAATGCCAAAGCCTCTCCAAATTCAGTGAACTCTGTGTATCGAAGAAGTATTCTCTTCTGTTACTCTGTTGATTAAGCACAGCAAACACTGTGCAAGTATGTGAGCACTATCTCCTAAAACTCACCAGCTATTTTACATAACATGTGAAGCAAAGCACAGTAAAAAAAACAAGAGCTGCCATCTATGGAACAATTACATACTGTTAATCACCTTACATTTTTATAGTAATCCTTACAACAGTCATTTGACATATTAGATAAATGAATCTCAGATTAATTTACTGAAGTGATTTTAGGACTATAGAAAAATAAACCTTGAAACCTAGACCCAAGTATTCCTGTTTGCTTAGAAAACATTAGGGGTGGGAAGTGAGAAAAAAATTGATTTCTTACAGATGACATGCAATTATTAATTGGGACTGTTTTTATAATAAGTCATCACAATTTTGTATGAAAACTAACAGAGCCCTTGATTTTTGTGAATTTGTGGTTAGACATTCAGGCTGAACATACAGGGGTAAAAGTTGATCTATGATAGTTAAATTAAAATCAAATGATACATTTTAAAACAATGCTATTGCAATGAAATTCCTTTGGTAGTACATGACACTGTGAAATATTTGCTATACTTCCATTTACATTGATAAATAAGGAGACTATGAAATAAAGATGGATGATTAATTCCAAAGTACAGTTGTGTTTCTGTTGAGTGTCAGAGGTTGTCAGGAGTTAACGTATTTTCTTAGATTAGAAGACAAATGAACTTCACCACACTAAAGGTTGGAAGGAAATGTATTACCCTACTGGATATAGAAAGTCAGGATGCATGAAAGGTATGTGAAAAAAAAAAAATCTGTTTACAACATTGAAACACTTTGTTCTTAGAAAGAAGCATGACATTAATGAAAAAAAAATTTAGAAGGACACTTTAAGTTATCCCTACATGGTCATAACAGTTTAAATCTAAAAGTATTTTCAAATCAATGAGAGAGTTAGCATTTTGAAAGAATCTTGAAAAAATTTCTTAAGTTAAAAATATTCTTAATGTGGTGACTTTTTTTTATTCCAAGGCAAAATTATATAGGAATACATACATTATTTTGAAAGGTATTGTTTAAAGAATTCTCTATAAGAAAATAAAGATTCATTGAATTCCTTATCAAAAGCAAAGCTGGTTTGAAACACTGGGAATCTAAGAATCTAAAAAGAACATTCATTTTTCCAAAATAGAGTCATTAACCAAATTTTATGCCCCCATACATATATACACGCATATAAATTTGACAACCAAAAAAAGCCTTTGTATCATATCAGTTACCATAAAAGGATTCTAAATTATCTTTGACCACACAAAACTGAATTGCTAGCATTTAAAGGAGAGAATTGATGGAAACTCTTTTAGTAGACTACTGTAAATACAATAAGATTTTAATTTTGATCAGAATAAATGTATTGAACATTCAAAAAAAAGAAATTTAAAAACTTAAATTATATCCTAGCATAAATGCAATTTTCCTTTTAAAGTATATGCAATGCAACAATTACATTTATGAAATGATTCTTAATATATAGGTATAAAAATACGAATTTATTTGAAGTGGAACCAGAAGTCAATTGTTTTAAATAATTATCCAAATAAGAAAATAAAAAAATGTTAAAGAGAGATCAAGAGATATAGAGGATAGAGTGAGTGGGGCAAAGGCAATATTTGGGGAATATATTGAAGAATTTCCAAGAACTATTGAAAGGCACTGTATCAGTTCTCCATAGCTACCATAACAAATTACCACAAAATTTAGTGGTTTAAAATGCAAATTTATTGTCTTATACTCTTGGAAGTCAGAAGTCTAACACTGGGGTCACTGGGATAAAATGAAAGCATTGGCAGGTGTATCCCTTTCTGGAGGCTTTAGGGGAGTATTTGTTTCCTTACCTTTTCTAGCTTCTAGAAGCTACCTGCATTCCTTGACTCATGGTCTCTTCTTCCATTTACAAAACCAGCAAGAGTAAGCTGAATCCTTTTTAGTTCACGTCACTCTGACCATCTCTTCTGTCTCCCTCTTCCATTTTATGAATCCTTGTGATTATACTGGGCCTGCCTAAATAATCCAGGATAATCTTTTTACCCTGAGGTCTGCGGATTGGGAACTTTGATTTCATCTACAACCTTAACTTAGAATATCACAGGTTCTGGAGATTAAGACATTTAACATCTTTGGGGTGCCACTGTCTGCCTATCACAGACACCAATCCACAGATTCATGAGGCTCAATAAATCTTAAGCAGGATAATTTTTAATACACACATACACACAAGTAGACACATCATAATTAAACTGCAGAATATCAAAGAGAGAGAGAAGATATTTAAAGGAACCAGATAGAGAGGATAGATTATTTTCAAGGAGAAAAAGCAGCAGACAACTACTAAATTATTAACAGTATCAATGAAAACAAGGAGACATTAGAATGTTGTCTTCAATGTGCTGAGAGAAAATAATTGTGAATTTAGTATTCTATATATATTCTGTAAATATGTCTTTTGAGTATAAACTTGAAATAGAGATTTTCCAGAGAAATTAAAACTGAAAATTTACAACTAAAGGACCCCTCCAAATGATATCTTTAAAAATCTGCTTCAATTAGAAAAAAAATTGACCCCAGATAAAATCTGAGATGCAAGAAGGGATGAAGAGCAAAGAAAGTACGGTGGAGAAACACACTAGCTCTTAATAAGTGTCTTGTGGGGTTGAGCATAAAGTGCACAAAAATCACATTAAAAATGTTACCACAAAGACCTTTGTGGTATAGTGAAAATTTGGATACCAAAATGTTTAAGTACAAAAATTAGTTCAATAAATTATGTGTATCAATTCAGCAGAATTCCACTAAGCCATTTTAAAATAATACTATATAAGCATATATTTTGTATAATATGGTATATGTAAATATGCAAACATGTAAATATGGTATATTTACCATATCTTAGTAAGTAAACAGTCTGTTAAACAGCAGATGTAGATATGGTTTGAGATTTCTTGTTTAAACAATATACCTACATGTTAGCACAGAAAAGGATTAGAACAATATTCACTGAGCACCTTAATAATTATTATCTCTGAGAGATGGAATATAGTTTGTGTTTGCATTTTTTTTTTGCCGTTATATTTTCTCACATTCTATAATGTATATGTTACTTTAAAATACATTTTATTGTTTATAACAGTTTAGATTTACAGAAAAATTGCTAAAATAATACAAAGATTTCCCATACAGCCTGCACAGTTATTTCTACTGTTAATATCTTACATTAGTGTAGTTGATTTATTATTAATAAACCAATATTAATATATTATTAACTAAAATTCATACTTTATTAGATTACCTTTGTTTTTACCTAATTCTTTTTTTCTGTTCCATCCAGGGTACATCACATTTAGTTCTCATGTATCTTTAGGCTCCTCTTGGCTGTAATAGCTCTGAGGAGAACTGGGCAGATATTTTGTAAGATACTCCTCTAGTGAATTTTTGTGATATTTTTCTCATGATTTGACTAAAGTTGTAAGTTTGGAGGAGGAAGACCACAGAGGTAAAGTGTCATTTTCTTGATACCACATTACATCAGAGGTACATAATATCAACATGATTTATCTCTATTTACATTGACTTTGATCATCTGGCTGAGCAGTGTTGTCAGATTTCTCCATTGTAAAGTTAATTTTTTTTCTCCCTTTTTTTCATACTGAGCTCTTTGTAAGGAAGTGCTATGTACATCCCACACTTACGGGGTTGGGAGTTATGTTCCTCCTCCTTGAGGGTGGAGTAGCTACATAAATTATTTGAATTCCTCTGCATGGGAAATTTGTCTTTAATTTCCCATTGATTTATTTAATCACTATATCAATAAGGACTTGTGGATATTTAATTTATACTTTAGGTTGTAGTCAAACTGTTCTTTGTTGCTACAATTGTTCTATCTTTAGCCACTGGGGAGTTTCTTCAGTTGGCCCCGTGTTCCTTTGACATACCCATAAATGTGTTTTGCTTGGGTTCTGATTCTGGTTTTGGTTTTTAGCATCTCCTTATTATCTGGCACTGCAAGATGCTCCCAGCTCATCTTGTACATTTTTACTCCAATCTTAGAATCAGTCACTTCTCCAAGAATCCCTGGTTTCCTTTATTGAAGAACTGTACTAGAAACCAAGATCTGGACACCAAGAGTGGCTCCTTTTTACAGCATCAAGTCTTTCAATCTATGAATACATCTCTCTCCATTTATTCAGATCTTCTTTGACTTTTTTCATCAGTTTCGCAACTTCTTCATGTAGATTCTGTTCAAATTTTGTTAGATTTATACCTATTTCATTTTGGAGGGGTTGTTGCTTTTTAATTTCAAGTTCCATTTCTGCCCTGCTGCTGTATAGGAAGGCAATTGACTTCTGCATGTTAACCTTATATCACAAGGCCTTACTATAATTGCTTATTAGTTTAGTGAAGGTCTTTTTTAGTACATTTTTGGATTTTCTAGATAGATATTAATGTCATCTATAAATGGTTTTATTTCTTCCTTTTATTTTATTTTTAAATCTTATTTCACTGGTTAGAACTTCCAATATAATGGTGAATATATGGGTGTGCTTTCTATATTTCTTATTTTCTGAGTTCTGTTATTCATCTTCAAATATTCATTTTTGAATCATTTTCATTTTTATGTTGTTCTTCAATATTTTCTATTATTTAAAATTTGCTGTTTTGAAATATTGTATTATAGTTTTCATCTACCTTTTTTTTTTTTTTTGCTTCATATTCTCTTTTCTATTATAGCAACTTTAAATGAAATTTGACCACGATCCTTTTCTGTGGTGCATTTTTAGGCTAATTAAGTTATGCTGTATTTTTAAGAGGGAGGATTGGGTAGAAGAGCTTTTCCAGTTTCATGGCTCTAGAGGTACCTTTTCTAGCATTTCATAAAATGATACACGTGTCTTTATATTTTCTGAGATCTGTCTCCTCTCTATTCTCCCACTTTTATCTGCATCTGCTTTTTTCTTGGCCGCTATTGTCTCTGTTCTGTTCAATTTGGATTCAACTTTCAGCAGTTTCTCCTTAGTGTTGGGCTATGTTCAAGAATGGAGATCCAGTTTGTTGGTTTCGAGACTTCACAGGCCTCACGTCCCTCCAGCAGCTTCAGACCCTCTGCTCATGCCTTCACACTTAGCTGAGCTTAGAGTCAGATGAACAACCTGCCAGTTTTGCCGCCGACCTCACATTGGTTTCCTTTGTTTTTTAGTGATTATTTGTTTGGCAGTTTCCGGGCCTTCCCATTCTGAGGGTCTTCAGACGATCTGTTGTTTTCCCACCACTCCCTCCTACACAGTTGCCGATATTAAGTTGGGTTTGCTCCTTCCTGTTCACATTTTGAGGTTTGTAGGGATTCCTTTTCACCTAGTTATGTTATAGCTATCTTCTGGGATTGTTATTGTCTATCCTAGATGCTTTACCTGTTTTTATGAGGAGATTCAGGAGGTTCACAGACTACACTGCCTCTCTAATCATCTTCCCAGAGTCTTCAGTATTCATGTATTACTTGGGAGGATACGAGTAATATGTATGTATATGTAAATGTACAAATACATTTTAAACTTTTTTTCTGTATTTTTGGAGTCAGTCGAAATGCAAGTTGAAATGATTATAGATGACTGGTCGATTCTTCCTTTTAGCTACCTTTCAAGTCATGTTTAAAAATGGGTTTCTTCAAATGTCCATCTGTGACAGACTGGATTAAGAAAATGTGGCACATATACACCATGGAATACTATGCAGCCATAAAAAAGGATGAGTTTGCATCCTTTGTAGGGACATGGATGCAGCTGGAAACCATCATTCTTAGCAAACTATCACAAGAAGAGAAAACCAAACACCGCATGTTCTCACTCATAGGTGGGAACTGAACAATGAGATCACTTGGACTCCGGAAGGGGAACATCACACACTGGGGCCTATCATGGGGAGGGGGGAGGAGGGAGGGATTGCATTGGGGAGTTATACATGATATAAACGTCATGCACATGTACCCTAGAACTTAAAGTATAATAAAAAAAAAAAAAAAAAAAAAAAAAAAGAAAAATGGGTTTCTTTTTGGCTTTCCTAGACTGAAATTAAAGTACTCACAAGTGTTATTCTATTTCCACATCTCCTCACTCCCAACTTGCTGAAGAGTATCCTAAGACTTAAAATCAGAATTAAGCTTAAAATAATGAAATTTGTAATGATTGCCCAATATTTTGAAATCAAAGTTATGGAGGGGTTCATAATCATAGTTATTACTGTATTTTTATGTTCTAAAGTTCCAGTTCTATCTGTGGCCTCCTTCTTATTCTGCAGACTAGGGTCCAATTTAACAAAGTGGTTGTCAATTGTCTGAATATGGCCCACAGACATATTTTATTTAGTCTGCTCAGTATTTTAAAACAAACTACATAACTGCCAACACTTTAAAACCAGATTTCATATTTACGGCTGTTCTTTAAAAAATGATGCCATTAGGCTCATATTCTGGTGCATTAGGCTCATATTCTCTCTTGGAACTTGTACCCTGATTAAAGAGGAAATGCACTCTCAGTTTTGTAATACTTTGCTTCCAGATGCTTCTCTCATTTGCTACCTTCCAGTCCCCGTAGATAGTATGCATTTGTTTTTTTTTTTTTTTTTTTTTTTGAGGCGGAGTCTCGCTCTGTTGCCCGGACTGGAGTGCAGTGGCCGGATCTCAGCTCACTGCACGCTCCGCCTCCCGGGTTTACGCCATTCTCCTGCCTCAGCCTCCCGAGTAGCTGGGACTACAGGCGCCCGCCACCTCGCCCGGCTAGTTTTTTTGTATTTTTAGTAGAGACGGGGTTTCACTGTGTTAGCCAGGATGGTCTCGATCTCCTGACCTCATGATCCGCCCGTCTCGGCCTCCCAAAGTGCTGGGATTACAGGCTTGAGCCACCGCGCCCGGCCGATAGTATGCATTTGTAACCCACGGAGTATTATCTCTTTGAGTTCAACCTCTTATATTGGCTTAAACTACAAGTATGTGCTCATTCTTTTAAAAATCTGTTGCTACTCAGATGTCCTGCAGACTCCCCAGAATCTACTATTTTAAAACAAAACTATTTTTTCAAAACCTATTTTTCTTCCAGTATTCCCTAAATGACCCTGGTAATGTTACTGCAATGCTACAGTTGTCCAAGTTAGAGAAGCCCTTAGGGTTTTTATCTCCTCCTTCTTCCTCATTCTATCCACAGCTTTTCAGTCATGTGCAAAACTATGACACGCTTTTTTGCTTTTACTGTTCCCAAATCTTAAACTTCTTTACTTTTCTGACACCTGTACAATTCCTACTTACTTTCCAAGATGAAACAAAATTATTTAATCTCCAAAATTATGTCCTCTGCCTCAAGGAGCATTTAGTTGCTTCTTTCAAAGTACAAACATCTCAAGTAAATGTTGTATTTATTTACTGCTGGCTCCCCTATTAGATTAAGGATTCCTTAAGGACAGAGAGAATGACTTAGTCATTTCTGTATCACCAGTACTAACACAAAAAGTATAGAACTCGATACATGTGTCAAATAAACACATAAATTTTACAAATCAATGAAAATATTGTTTCATATTATTTCACCTTCTTAAACTTTCTACGTTTCAATTTTTTGTTAAATTGACTTTTTTGCTGGTGCTTTTTTGGTGCTTACTTTGGATTAATACTAGAATCATTTTAAATTTTGCACCAAGTGACTACAAAGTTAAATGTCTATGTCAAAAGGAAAATTTATTGACTTAATTATTAGAATATGGCTTTTTTGTTGTTCTTTTTTGTTTGTTTTTGCTTTAAAACTTTGCTTAAAATATCTAAGGATGCCAGGTAATAACTCTGAAAAAAATGTATAATTATTTATAAAACAGATCCCATAGGAGCAACTGAACAGCTGTGGAAAGATTTGGCACATTACTTTGCCAGCCTGAATTTAATGACCTACATGTGAAGGGCTACATATCCAATTACTAATCCTCCCTCAGCTACTCTTTGCCCTGATATGGAGGCAGCTGAAAAAAGATGCCCTACTAACAGATCAGAAGTGGATCCAGATTTTTTTGCTAGTGCTTAGTTAACAAAGATCTTTCAGGTTTGAGATGAGGAAGAAACAGAAGAGGGACTCATAACAGTGTTATAGCTGACATAGTGTTTCAAGTAAAATTTAAGCGCTTATGGCAAGACTGACTTTAGTTTTGTAACTAGAAGTCAAAGAAATTTCGGCTCTTTTAGAGAACCTCAAATTCTGGATTTAATTTTCTATTCATTGAAGCCTTTAAACATGTTCAAATACCTTCAAGCATCAAGGATAATTTACTTCAAAATTATTTCTATATGAGAAGCCAGTCTTCTATTCAAAGATGCAAACCTCATTCTTATCTTCAAATTCTGCAATAATCACCTATTAGAAGTAGAGGGGAAAAAACTAAATAGAAAACGACAATCTATGGGATTGTGTTTCATTTCTCTCTCAGTTGACATGGTCTATATATAGCAAAAAGATTATATAAGGTCAAGTATTATAAACAATGAAATGTCATCTGATGTTCTGCAAAACAGCATAGGAAAAATAGCTCAAGGAATGAATAAAGAGTAAAGCTATGGCTGTTTTATTTCAGCCATAAAAAAGCCTTACAGATTCTAAATTTAAATGCATTCTACTGTGAATCTGACTCACTTTTCGAATTTTCCACTTGAGCTATGTAAAATCATGTGATATGGTAATTTTCTGTATAAATTAAAAATAATATAGGCATGAGATGCGTTTCATTTTGAACACAAATTACGAGCCTTTCTTCGTTGTTTTGCATTTTTAACAGTGATACTATCCTAATTCCTCCATCCAATACTCACAAGAATATATGAATGAATAAATACACGTCTGCAGGTACACACTTACTTCTTGAACGTGAAAAAACAGACATCACTGTAACTACCTCCCACTCCCAAAACCCTAACTCCACAACCCGCCCCGCATAAACCCCTCCCCTTTCTCCCATTGCGGGTTCGAAATTGGCGCAGTTCGATGACGTAAGACGCAACCGCCGTAGCCTCCACTGTGTAACTACCGCCCCTGCCTCTGGGAATTGAAGTTTCTGCGGAAGGAAGCGTGAGCGGTAACCAGGCCAACCTAGAAAGGCTTTCTTTCTGAGATTTCACTTCCTATCAACTCCTCAGCTCGGTAAGTGTCCTGCACTGGCTGGCGCTCCCCCGCACTATGATATTCTTGGGGCGCAAAGGGGCGCGTGCTATGCAGCCCCCGACTAGCAACAAGGGCTTCCGGGGTAGAGGGGAGCGGTGGTGTGGAAGTGGTTGCCTGCGGCGCTGTTGCTGAAGGAAATGACGTCGTTGATAGGCGCCTCCCGCGGCCTACCCAGCTGCTCCTTGGTTCGCCAGCGGCAGCTTAATCCCGCCTCTGAAATGCGTACGCTGGCTGGAAGCGTAGAAGGGAGAGTGGGCGAGGCTCCGCCCCTGTGGTGGTGCGCTTTTCGTTGGCGTGTGTTTTGGGGTTGCCATCGGCCAGTAGTATGTTAAAAGTGAGTTTGCAAAGAATGAGAGGGAAATCTGTACTCTAAAGGGCCGGAAAGCGTGTTATGACCCTGCCACTTCGTGGCTAGAGACCGTGGGCTTTACCTCTTTAAAGCTACCTTACCTCATTTTTCCTGCGAAGGGCTGACGTGACTGAACTCTCTGAAATGTAGAGAGCCCGAGGGGAAATTGCTGCAGGCGCTGTGAGCTGAGGACAGTTTTAAAAAGATCGAAGTGTTACTTGATTTCACTGAACAACTTTAAATTTTGGGAGTTTTTCTGGAGATATAAAGAGGATGGCAACACATTACTTGTCACTTTCTGAAAGAATCTCCTCTGCCCCTTGCATTCCCAACCCTCTGCTCAAAAGGCTTGACAACTGAAGTGAACAAAGGGCTTTTCGCTGCTCCACGTTTAGCCAGCATGTCTTTAAAAAGGGCATTCCTGACCAGGCGCCGTGACTCACGCCTGTAATCCCCGCACTTTGGGAGGGTAAGGTGTGTGGATCACCTGAGGTCAGAGTTCGGGACCAGCCTGACCAACATGGTGAAACCCCGTCTCTACTAAAAATACAAAATTAGCCGGGCGTGGTGGCGCATGCCAGTAATCCCAGCCAAGGAATCTGAGGCAGGAGAACTGCTTGAACCTGGAAGGCGGAGGTTGCAATGAGCCGAGATTTCGCCGCTGCACTCCAGCCTGGGCGACCTAGTGAGACACCGTCTCAAAAAAAAAAAAAAAAAAAAAATTCCTTCGCTGTCGCTGTCATTAATTCTAATCTGCATTATTCCCACATTCGTTGAGATTTTTCTGAAAGGGAGACTGTCATAAATTACGACGAATATTTATTTTATCCCAATCCATAAATTAATGCAGTTTTTAAAAACTTTTTATTTCTTTTGGTGCTCATTGATTTAGGATGTATCCTCCTTGCCTTAAGCTGTGCTAAGATGTGTAAATACAATGTGAGATAGTTTGTAAGTCCACCTGATAACCTATATCTGCAAATGAACCCTACAGATTTTTAAAGTTTTATGCCAAAGTAAAATTTCACACACACACACACACATAGGAGGCAGAGTCTTGCTCTGTCGCCCTAGCTGGAGTGCAGTGATGTCATCTTGGCTCACTGAAACCTCTGCCTCCCAGGTTCAAGGGATTCTTCTGCCTCAGCCTCCCGAGTAGCTGGGATTACAGGCGTCCACCACCACGCCTGGCTAATTTTTGTATTTTTAGTAGAGACGAGATTTCGCCATGTTGGTCTCGAACTCCTGACCTCAGGTGATCCGCCCACCTCGGCCTCCCAAAGTGTTGGGATTACACGCATGAGCCACCGCGCCCGACCTCACACAAATATTTTTATAGTTACTGTAAAATACGTTCTTGAACATTTGTTGAACTTGGTTGAATGAATGAAAATGTACTGTGAGCATCACTGCATGTGAAAAAGGAATGAAAAACTGCCACAGAATTTTATAAATTATTGCCCAAACTAAAACGATTAGAAAGCAAGTATACCTAATAAAATGCTATGTTTTGCTTAACATGTAATCTGAACACGCTAGTACATAGTGCAGTGTAGATATACATTATACTTACTGTATAATGTAGACAGTGCGAGTTGGTAGGTATCTTTGTAAAGTATACTATAAGGAGTAATTTATAAGATATCAAGCTGGCATCATTTTTGTTGCATTTGCCTCAGTGCACCTGGCTTGTTTAAAGCCTAAAAACTTCACTTAGTACAGTGTGTTTTCTTAATTAGGAATAGTTTTTAAAAAGATGATGGTGATGATGATGGTGATGATGAAGATGAAGATGTTGACCAGCTCATGACCTTTCCTTGTATTTGAGAGACTGAAACATTATTATACTATGACAGGTCAAATTAAATTTAACTGAAGACTTCTTGGATAGGAAAAGCAAATGCTCCCCCTGGTGTACAGAAGCTGTAAAACATTAATTGCTTTTTAAAAAGTCTTCATTTAGGCGGGCCTGGTGGTTTATGTCTGTAATCCCAGCACTTCAGGAGGCCAAGGTGGGTGGATCACGAGGTCAGGAGTTCGAGACCAGCCTGACCAACGTGGTGAAACCCCTTCTGTACTAAAAATACAAAAATTAGCCAAGCATGGTGGCGCGCGCCTGGAATGCCAGCTACTCAGAAGGCTGAGGCAGTGGAATCGCCTGAACCTGGGAGGCAGAAGTTGCAGTGAGCCGAGATAGGGCCACTGCACTCCAGCCTGGATGACAGAGCGAGACTCTGTCTCAAAAAAAAAAAAAAAAAAAAAAAACTTCACATAGAGCTAATCAACATGTGTAGTTTTTGAATAAAATAGAGAACTAACTGAAAATAATGCCACAGATAAACAGATAAAATAATGCTCTCTTGGAATATTATTATTTCATGAAGAGAGCAGTTTGTTTTCTGTGAATTTTAATTGTGCTTTTCAGTTTCTTCCACCCGGTATTATTTTGGGTACCTGCATTGCTGAATTTTATTTAATGTATTGTGTATTGAAAGAAAGGAAAATAAAAGTGATCCAGGGAATCGTATATATATTTTAATTTTTTTTTCCATGCAGTCTTTTTAGACTTATTCAGTTTCCCCACCTCCAGTTTCTTAAAGTGAGTGCTTACCTTACTTTCTAGCTTTAAAAAAAAAAAAAAAAAAAAGGTGCATTCAAGGCTATATGTTTATCTCTAATTACCTTTTTTTCCTTTATCTCTCTCATTCTGTTATCCAAGTCCTTACTGCTCCTCCATATTGTTTTTCTGTTCTATTTTTATCTGCATCCTGAGTCAGATTGTCAGGATGTCTTCTAAGTCGTCAGTTACTTCTTGGGACTCCAGGTAATCTGGAGTTTGTCTCTTCTGTTGAACTTTTTATGTCTTCATTTCCTAGTTTTCAAATTGTTCTTTTTCTCAGATTCTTGTTTTGCTTTTTAGTAAAGCCTGCTTTTATATCACAATTTTCTGTTTTGTTCTTATAGTTATTATTCCCTTATGACCTCTCTGAAATGTTTCAGCCAAATTTATTTTAAAGTCATTTTCAGATTGCCCTATTTTTAATTTGTATCAAGTGAATTTATTTCCTGATTATTGATTTCAGTTTTAAAAATCAGTTCTGTCTTTTCATAGTTTCCCTCATTCTACAGCATTAAAGAAGACTATAGAAAAGATGCTTTTCGTCTCTTTTTAAAATGTTTTGTTTTATTAAAAACATTTTCATTACATAACTTTAGAAAATGTAGAAAACCGTGGGTAAGAATTAAACTTGTGTGTGTGTATACCTTTTTTAAAAAGTTGGTCGTAACGTATATATTGTTTCATTTGGTTTTATTTGACGTATAACCGTTTCCCCTTACTAAATAATTATTACTAAATAATTTTGGATATATACGTTTTACTGGCTGCTTAGTATTCCTTGCCCATGTTATAGATTAACCATAATTGTTTAGTTTCCTTTCACTGACATTCAGAAGGTTTCTAACTTTTCACTGTTTTTTAACACTGCATTCATTGCATGTACTCTTGTGCACATTTTTGTGTGCATTTCTGATTTATTTACAGAAATTTAAGGAAATAAATTACTGGGTCAAAGGGTGTCTAAATAGAGATTTTAAAGCTCTTAAAACATATGTATGTCTTGCCTTCTGGAAAAATTTTACCATGACCACCAATAGTATATGAAACACCCCATTTCTTTAGACCTTTGCTAGCATTGCTGATGAATGATATTTAATTTATATTAAATGGTATTTAAATGATAGTTACCAATAAATGACATTTATTTGTCTAAAGTTTTATTTCTATTTATTGTATGGTTTAACTTTAATCATATTGATTGAGTTTTTTAACTTTTTGTGCTTGTAAATTATCTGTTCATGTCAAAAGTTGTTTTTCAGAGGCACCAAATAATGTCATCTGAAATGTTGCCAGCATTTATTGAAACTTCTAATGTTGACAAAAAGCAAGGCATAAATGAACATCAAGAGGAAAGCCAGAAGCCAAGATTAGGTGAAGGGTGTGAACCAATATCTAAACGACAAATGAAAAAACTAATAAAACAGAAACAATGGGAAGAGCAACGGGAACTCCGCAAGTATGTGTTTCAAATGTATATGCTCTCTTCCTATTTAGAAATATGGAATGTTAGACCTTGCATAGCCCTTTGGCATATTAAATGTAATTTTGTTACTTAAAATTCATTTACTAGTTTTAGACAAAAGCGAAAAGAAAAACGCAAGGGAAAAAAATTGAAGCTAAAAGTGTATATTGTTAGCTAACACTGTCAACTGGCTGTTAAGACTATTTTTTAACATTATTATTGGGGTATCTTTTAGCACTGTTGATGATCTTGCACTCAACAGTTTTTCTCATGCAGAACCTTATTATGAGTAGCAGCACAATTTTTGAAACAACTGACTTAGATAAGGGATGTAATTAGTGTCCATGTGCTAGTTATGGAATAAAAACAGCCAACTCAGAAAGATCAAGTTTTGGCCTAATATTGATTTTGCCACAAGAACCATTGCAGGTTTTGGTGAAAACAGTCAGTCTAAATTTGTTACTATGATAAATGCCAAAGTTTGTGGAGAGAAAATAAACTCTAGTTGGTATAAATTAGAGCAAAAGTATGTAATTTTTTTAATGAACAATTTTATTTTGCTTTTTTCTATACCTTATAAATGTGGCTTAAAAATCATCTAGGTGAATTATGAAAGTGAAATTCAGTGCAACTCAAACTCAGTATTTAGAGGGTTTTCTTAGGGATAATATGATACCAATAACAAATGAAGCTATTCAGGTGGTATAGTTAGGATTTAGACAGAAAGCTTTAGATCATTTTTGGAAGCTCATTTCCTTCCTATCTGAAGCTTTTAGATGTACTGTATAAAACTGCTAATACTTGACCATTTTTGAATAGTCACAGAAGTGACAATTTCATATGGCTTAACCTGATGATTTTTAGAAGTTATTGTTTATATAGAAGAGTTGTGAATAACTGAATACACAATAACAAAATGTTATTTCAATTACTAATTTTAGACAAAAGCGGAAAGAAAAACGCAAGAGGAAAAAATTGGAGCGACAATGTCAAATGGAATCAAACTCAGATGGAAATGACAGAAAACGTGTTCGAAGAGATGTTGTTCATAGCACCCTTCGCCTTATTATTGACTGTAGTTTTGATGACTTGATGGTATTAAAGGTATCATGAATCATTGTCAGAAAAATCTGGTGTATGAATTAGATTGAATCATTTTTGTTTTAATATGTAATATCCCTTTTATACAAATTTGTGTATTGAAATGAATCGTAAGTTTTTCAAAATTTCTTTCCCCTAAGTTAAATTAGCTAGCAAATTGCATTGATATAATAAATATGTATATTTATATGTGTGTGTGTCAGTATATGTGCAGACAGGAAAGAGAGACAAACACACACTTCACAGTCTAGATGACAGAACTGAATTAACCACTTATTAATCATAAAGATCTGCGGGGTTTTACCAGTGTTGTTGGTAAAACATGAAAATAGTAATATGGCTCTGAAAGTCTTTTGTTGTTGTTGTTGTCTTTTAAGACAGTAACTGTTTTCATGAACTAACATTTTAAATAAATACAAAATACGTAATAATGGGTCACTTACAGAGCATTAACTTATAGTAATTTTGTTCATGTAAGGAAATCAAATAACATTTATCAGAATGCATTTGTATTTAAGAGGAAAAATTGTATGTATATAGTCATCCCTTCTGCCTATTCCATTCCTTTAAGATCATGGAATGGCCATAGACAATTTTAATAACTTTGCTTTAAAAATTGAACTCTGTAATAGGACATTAAGAAACTTCATAAGCAGATTCAACGATGTTACGCAGAAAATCGACGGGCACTGCATCCTGTGCAGGTATGTCTGAAGATTAATTTAAAGCAGACTCTAGTTTTCTTTTATATCTTTTGTGGCAAAAGACATAGATGATTCCTATAGTCTTTGCAGGAGTCTTACAGATAATCTTTTTTAATGCCTATTTGAAAAATGTTTTCTGTTTTGACAAAAATAAAGCAAAATATTTTAAACGTCTTTTAATATGTTATCTTAGACACACTCTTTCCAGTAATCATCAGTCTTATACAAATTGGCCTTTTCATTGCCTGTAGTTGAATATCTTCTTTATGGGACATACATATATTTTTATACCAGTTTCTCAGTTTACAATTACTTCCAGTGTGGGAGAGAGATTGGACAGAGAGGCAGAAGCTGTGGCTGCCACCGCTTGATATATGCTGTGGTATCTATTGTATAGGTTTTGTCTACTTAAAGGTTTTTAGTTTTCTTTTGAGTCACTGAGAGTTTTGTCAAGTCTTTTTTAAGCTGAGATGAGGGAGTGATTTGGGAGACTGTTTGGCTACTGTTAAGAATAACATCTTTCTGTTGGAATTCTAAGTGAGCTAAAAATTAATACTGGCTCACTGATGTTAAGAACCAGGAACTGTTAATATATTTTGGTTAGATATTTTGTTTTTACCAAGTAATAGTAATTTTAAATTTTTGTATTTTGTACTTTTTGTTTTATAGTTTCATGATAGTCCTTTTATCCCCATTTTTATCTGTAGTAGACCCCTTCTTACCCATGATTCAAACTTAAATAAGTATCAGGGTTTAGAATCAAAGAAAAATTATCAAGACTTTGTATTGTTTAAAAAAAAAAGAGGAGTGGGAACTTGACATGGAAGCAGGGAATTTGCAGACAAGTGATGATTAAGGTACAGGCATGTTATAACTACTTGGGATGAAAATGTAAATGGGATACTGCAGCTACTGGGTTATGAAACATGCACACGAAACATACTATTTCTGCCACAGTTTATTGTATGTTCAAAGCATGTCACAAATTTTTTTTCTAGATAAGTTAGAATATATTTTGTGTTTCATTGATCATCAGATGAGTAGATGAGAGAAATAAAACATTAGACTTAAATGGTCATTTGTTCTCTCTTTCTATACCTACAAATCTTTTATCAGTTTTACTTGACAAGCCATGGAGGCCAGCTGAAAAAGAACATGGATGAAAATGACAAAGGATGGGTCAACTGGAAGGTAATTAAAACAGATAAACTCTCACATAATTCCAAGTATTTTTATGTTTCTGAAGGTCTACATTTTGTACCTAAATTCTATATAATGCTACTTAATACAACAATCTCCAGATGTAATCTCTGAACCTAAGTCTAAGATTACATATCAGAGATGCTGAAGAAGGGAGTGAGATATCTGGTAGCTTGTATTTGTTCTCATTAAATCTTACCTATTTTATGGTCAACTTTTAAAACGTATTTTTAAAAAGAAATAATTTTAAGGGCCTTTATATCATTTCTCCCTGGCATATTAGCTATACATTATATGTTACCTATAAAAATGAAGTCGCTCTAAATTTTGGAAGTGTGCCTGCATTCTGTTTCTTCTTACGCTGTGCTGGCCACTAACTGCATGTGGCTATTGAACTTGAAATGTGACAGTCTGAATTGTGAATTGAGATGTGCTATGAATGTGAAATACATATTATATGTTAAAATGATAAAATTTTGGGTATACTGTGTTAATAAAATAAATTGTTAAAATTAATTTCACCTATTTTCATTTTTAAAAATGCGGATGCTAGAATATTTAAAATTGCGTATGTGGCCTCACAATTTTTTCTATTGGACCAAATTGTTCTCAGTCATTGGTAAAGGTGACTAAATAGATTGGAATTGGTACCAGTCCCTGAGGAACTTGATCCTTTTTAGAGAAGTACTGAATTGTCCCTATACCTTTTTTCTTTCTCAAAGTCAGTTCTCTCAGTGACACATTTTCCCTTTCACACTCACTAATTCCATAACGAGGGCATTTATTTTATTAATAGCCTATGATATGAAACATTTTCAAAGGCTTTTAAGTTTTTAAGTACAATATATTTATCAAATCCTACATTTGTACCTGTTTTTCCAAGAAGTAGTGTAATAAATTAAAAGAGGCATGTTTTTAGTTATTTTGCAACTTGTTAAATTTATCATTTATACCATCAGCTTTCCAGAGAGATTTGAGATTCATTGGTCTGTAATTAATCAGGTTCTTCTTGGGGCCTTTATTAAATTTATAATATAACATTTTCCAGAAAAGTGGCTATTTATTAATTATACATTTTAGTAGAGAGTTCTTTTGCTTCATTCTTGGTTTCATTAAAAATTATGGATAAATGTCATCTGAGCCTGGTGATACGTCTTTTATGCAATCAGTGTGGCTTACAAAATCATGACTGCCAGCTGTTGTTCAATTTTGTACCTGTGACCTGACAATTTTGGTGAAGAAGTTTTCAAACGTGTATCTCTTTGTAGAAACAGATACATGGAATTAATTAAATCTATAAGCTGTTTCCTTTTTTTTTTTTTTTTTTTTTTTGAGACGGAGTCTCACTCTGTCGCCAGGGCTGGAGTGCAGTGGCCGGATATGAGCTCACTGCAAGCTCCGCCTCCCAGGTTCACGCCATTCTCCTGCCTCAGCCTCCCGAGTAGCTGGGACTACAGGCGCCTGCCACCTCGCCCGGCTAGTTTTTTGTATTTTTTAGTAGAGACGGGGTTTCACAGTGTTAGCCAGGATGGTCTCGATCTCCTGACCTCGTGATCCGCCCGTCTCAGCCTCCCAAAGTCTCTTGCACTGTCACCCAGGCTGGAGTGCAATGGCAGGATCTTGGCTCACTGCAACCTCTGCCTCCTGGATTCAAACAATTCCCCAGCCTCAGCCTCCTGAGTAGCTGGGATTACAGGCACCCACCACCATGCCCAGCTAATTTTTATATTTTTAGTAGAGACGGAGTTTCACCATGTTGACCAGGCTGGTCTCGAACTCCTGACCTTGTGATCCACCTACCTCAGCCTTCCAAAGTGCTGGGATTACAGGCATGAGCCACCGCTCCTGGCCAGCTATTTCCCTTTCATGATTCATGTAGATGGAGAGGAAGTAATTGGAGAAGGCATTCTTTCGTCGTAGAACAATGTAAGCAAATATGTGGCAGTAAAAACGCATTTGTTTTGTTGGAACCAGAAACAAAGTCGGCAAAGTAGATTAGTGCTATATTCAGGAAAGAGTTTTTAAATTAAGGAGTTTAGATTTTATCCCACAGAAAAAGATAAAACATTAAAAGTAGGGTTTTTAGAGCCTGCTATCAGTGTGTCGAAGTAGGTTGGAGGGGTCTGAGGCCAACAACGAGGAAATAAAATTAAGAGGCTATTTAAATGATCAAAATGTGAGATTATAAGAAATTGATGTTGTAAATTCAAAATAATGCATTGTAATTATATTCTTTCAAACTTTGTTTCATATGTTTTTGAATGGATTTGTTTTGGGAAAATAGAATAATCATTTTTAGCCAACTTTCATAAGGTCCTATTAATTAGTAATCTCCCCATTGTCTTAAAGGATATCCATATCAAACCAGAGCACTATAGTGAACTCATAAAAAAAGAAGACCTGATTTATCTTACATCAGATTCACCTAATATACTGAAGGAATTAGATGAATCAAAGGCCTATGTGATTGGAGGATTAGTAGATCACAACCATCACAAGGTACTATTAAATTTTTATTTTTGCTTTTGCTTGTACTTAAAATTGATATATCACCATTTCCTGAAAGTAACAATAATACTAACAATAGCTGATGTTTATTGAGTGCCTACTATACGCCAGTCACCTTTTGAGCTAAGCAGAGTATTTCACATACATTAGCTTGCTTAATCTTTACTACAACCCAGTGTGATTAGTGCTATTGTTATCTACATTCCACACGTAAGGAATTCACAGCACAGAGAAATTAAGTCTAAAATCAACAGTAGTAGATGACAGAGCAGCTATTTGAAACCAGGCCGATTGTTCTGGAGTCCATCCACATGCTTAAATGCTATGCTTTATTGATAGAAGAATCTGCTGCTAATCAGTTGCTAAGCCCTTAAAACTTAACTAGTTTTTAAATATGTTATTTTCATGGGATGTTTTTTCTATTCTCTTTCATTTATACTTTTCTCTCTTCCCATCCATACCTTAATTTGGATGAAAAATTACAGAAAAGCACTTTCTAAAAGAAAATGTCATTTTGTACTTTGCCAGTTACATTGCAGCATGCAAAATTCTTCATATCTTGTAATCCCAGCACTTTGGGAGGCCGAGACGGGCGGATCACGTGGTCAGGAGATCGAGACCATCCTCGCTAACACGGTGAAACCCGGTCTCTACTAAAAATACAAAAAATTAGCCGGGCGAGGTGGCGGGCGCCTGTAGTCCCAGCTACTCGGGAGGCTGAGGCAGGAGAATGGCCTAAACCCGGGAGGCGGAGCTTGCAGTGAGCTGAGATCCGGCCACAACACTCCAGCCTGGGCGACAGAGCGAGACTCCGTCTCAAAAAAAAAAAAAAAAAATTCTTCATATCTGCTCGTCCAGTATGTTAGCTCTGTGGCTGTTGAGCACTTGAAATGTGTGCAGTATGACTGAAGAACTGAATTTTTTAAATTGTAATTAATTTAAATTTAAGTAGTCACACATGGCTACCAATTGGACAGTTGCAGCTCTATTGCATCATAGGGAATTTTATCAGAATGATCTTTAGCCTTTTTATTTTTTTCTTTGTGGAAAAATTCTATTCTGTTATTTATATAGAACCACATTCTTTCTCATGTTTATGTTTCTCTGAACTAAAACAATTTTGTTTTCAAAAGCACCTGCTTCAATCTATTATTCCCCCCCGCCCCACCCAAGTATACAAACCATCAGTTGAGAAATTGAGCTTTTCTTTCTCCTGTACTCTGTTTTTTGACCATTTCAGTTCTGGTTAGACATAGGCTTCAAAGATTTTAATTTTGAGAAGAGTTGAAATTCATATTCTGTATTTTTTTAATTGACAGGGAAAAATAAAACTTATAGTCAGTTATTTAAAATTTCTCAATTCAAGTTTTCATTTAACTTGTCTTTGCCATTTGTGCAAAGTAGTGTTATTGGAAATTTAATTTTTTTTTTTTACATTTATGGGAAGAATGATGGTGATTCTATAGGAATTCAGTTTAAGTACAGTCATATGTTGCTTAACAATGGGAATAGGTCCTGAGAATTACATCATTAAGCGATACCAATATTATAGAGTGTACTTACGGACGGTACTTACTAGATGGTATAGCCTACTACACATAGGCTGTATGGCATAGCCTGTTGCTCCTAGACTACAAATCTATACAGAATGTTACTCTCCTGAGTAGTGTAGACAACTGTAACATAATGGTCTTTGTGTTTCTAAACATATTTAAACATAGATGATATAAAAGATTTTAAAAATACAGATTATACGTGGTATACATGTATAGAGCACTTACCATGAGCGCTGCTTGCACAACTACACGTTGCTCTAGGTGAGTCAGTGAGTGGCAAATAAATGTGAAGACCTGGATATTACTGTACACTACTGTAGACTTTATAAATACTGTACACTTACTCTACACTAAATTTATTTAAAAATTTTTCTTCAATAATGAATTAACCTTAGCTTACTGTAACATTTTTACTTTATAAACTTTATTTTTTAAACTTTTGGACTCTTTTGTAATAACATTTAGCTTAAAGCATAAACACATTATACAGCTGTACAAAAATATTTTCTTCATATATCCTTATTCCATAGGCCTCTTTCTATTCTTAATTTTTTAACTTTTTAAAATTAAAAAAAAAAATTTCCTCTTTATTTTTTAACTTTTTAAATTTTTTTGTTAAAAACTAAGACACAAACACACACATTAGCCTAGGCCTACATAGAGTCAGGATCATCAAAATCACTGTCTTCTACTTTTATATCTTGGTCCACTGAAAGGTCTTTAGGGGTAATGACATGCATGGAGCTGTGATAACAGTGCCTTCTTCTGGAATGCCTCCTGAAGGACCTGCCTGAGGCTGTTTTATATGTAATTATTATTTTTTTTTAGGAGTAGGAGGAGTACACTCTAACGATAAAAAGTATAGTAAACACGTAACAGGTAACATAATTATTCATTATCATTGTCATGTATTATGTACTGTACATAATTGTATGTGCTGTACTTTTATGTGACTAGCAGAAGGTTTGTTTCTGCCAGCATGACCACAAACACATGAGTCATGCGTTACAGTATGATGTTCCAACAGCTCCAAAGTCACTAGGTGACAGGAATGTTTTAGCTCCATTATAATCTCATGGGACTACCACTGTAAATGAAATCTGTCGTTGCCTAAGACTTCGTTATGCAGTACAGGACTGACTGTATTTTAAACTGAGATAAAGGCAGGGTAGAATGGGGAAAGGTTATTTGAATCAGGAGACATGTGAGCCAGATTTTTTTTGTGGTTCTGCTGCTGAGGAGCTTTGTAACTGGGCAGGAAGCATGTCTTTGGTTTCCTCATTTGTAACTTGAGGAGCTTAAAACAAATGCTCTGCACATTGACTATACTTATTTTCAAGAGAATGTTCCCAAATGAGCAGTAAAACACGCACATACCCCCCATTCAGGTAATAGTCTCTGAACTATAAATCTTATCTAAAAATTATTTATACTATTACAGAAGCTTTAAATAATTTAATGTTCTTGTCGAAGTCACAGTGTCTTTGTTTTAGGGACTCACATATAAACAAGCATCAGATTATGGAATCAATCATGCACAGCTCCCGCTTGGAAATTTTGTGAAGATGAATAGTCGAAAAGTTTTGGCAGTTAATCATGGTAAGCTATAAGGGATAAGCTGAAAATAGACCTGAGCGAACATTGTGAGAAAGAATATTGCATTTAATATTTGAACAGGTAGAAAGTATTACACCTTCCTGGAGACAAAATTGTAAAATGTAATCATTTATAATTTGTTTAAGTAACAGAATGCGTATTAGAAAATTTTGAAAATGTACAAAAGTGTTAAAAAATTAGCTATGTCTTACTACACAGAAATACTTGGTATTAACTTTTTGGTGTTGACTTCTAGTTCTTTTCCTATGTATATATATTATTATTTATTACATAATTGGATTTTTAGTATATTACGTACAGTGTTATAAATCTGGGATATTTTCTCTCCTTTATGACTTTATTTTTTCATGTCATTGAATGATTGTTAATGGTAGCCAGGCACGGTAGCTCACGCCTGTAATCCTAGTCTTAGCACTTTGGGAGACCGAGACAGGCAGATTGCTTAAGCCCAGGAGTTCGAAAACAGCCTGGGCAACGTGAGGAAACTTCATCTCTACAAAAAATACAAAAATTAGCTGGGCATGATGGTGGGTACTTGTAGTCCTAGCTATTCAGCAGCACAAGATGGGAGGATCACCTGAGCTGAGGAGGTGGAGGCTGCAGTGAGCCATGGTTGTGCCACTGCACTCCAATTTGGGTGACAGAGTGAGACCTTGTCTCAAATAAATTAATTAATTTAAAAACTTGTTGTTAATAGCTATGTAATAGTCCATCATTTGAATATACAATAATTTAACCATTCTGCTATGGTTGAATTGTGTTTTTTTCTTTTTGCTGTTGCAAATAACATATCCATTCTTGTACATGTCTTTGCCTTGACTTTGCTTCAAAAAAAATTTTAAGCCGAGTTCTTAGTCAATACACAACTACTTATTAAACTTCTTATACACTAAATACTTTCTATATAGCAGGTTCTAGAGAGTTATAAAAATGAAATTATTGATTCAACAAATGAATTGCCTCTAAAACCTTTGATATATAGTGGAAATTACTTTTTCCACAAAGTAATTCAGGTTTGCCCTTCAGCAGTATGCTGATGTGAGTACCCTGGAGACAATATTGATACTGTCTACTACAACCAATGGGAAAAGAAAAACAAAATAAAAAAAGCAGGCAAGGAGCTCCTAGCATGAGTGGCTCTTTACAGGAAACATGAAGAAAGTTAAATGAATGCTAACTAGGTTGTTAGCATGTAAAGGATAAAGACGTGAAGGGGCTAAAAAAGAGTAGGAGAGAAACTGAAAAGGTCTTTATTGATTATAATTGACATGGGATACTGGTAAATTTCTGAGTGCTTAAGAACTGAACTGAGAAAAAGCTAGATAAGAGGTAACAGGCTTGAGTACTTGGGGCAAATTGGGCTTGACAGACAATAGAAAGAAGAGATAAGAACAAAGTAGTTATTAGGACAAACTAGCACTCTTAACACAAAGATAATGTATTTTAAAAGACATTGTGCAGCATTGTGATTAACTTGGCTAAGAAATGTATGGAGTTTGTCTTTATTGCAGTGTTTGAGATTATTCTGGAATACCTGGAAACAAGAGACTGGCAAGAAGCATTTTTTACTATCTTGCCCCAACGGAAAGGAGCTGTTCCCACAGACAAAACCTGTGAAAGTGCTTCTCATGACAGTCAGTCTGTCAGGATGGAGGAATGTGAATCGGACAGTGATTCCAGTGAGGAGGAATATAGCAGAAATGAACTAGATTCACCACGTGAAGAAAAGCAGGATAAGGAAAATCACACTGAATCTACAGTGAACTCTCTGCCACACTAATGTTACCTGGTTTCCTTTTAGTTTAAGGAAAAATTAGGAGAAAGCGAGGTGCTGTATAGAATATTGAAATTGGAAGAACATTTTATTTTCTGTTATTTCTGTTGTGAATTTTAAAAACTTTTTTTTGGACCTAAATAATAATAAAAAAGCCCTTTAAACTTTGTAGGAAAATATTTTTGATTTAGAATAAGAAGATTTAAATGTGTATTTTTTGTTTGTTTTTAAAGCCTCAAATAGTAGTATCTAGATAATTTTACTTTATTAATATATTTTCATATTCTTTAGAATGTGCCTTCTGACCTTTCAGTTTTTGAATTTTATAGTCACATCAACATCTTTATGATCTATTGCCTATGTATCTGTGAGGGCACATATTCATAAATATACTGTCAATCTATCAGAATGTTGTGTATGGTAGGTTACCCTCTATTTGTAGCTTTTATGTTTAACTTAGTTACTTGAAAGAAATGTAGTAATTTTAGGAAGAAGTATCAGTTTGACAGACTTAGTTCATTTCTTTTGGACTATGGAGCACATATCTGTTCCTTCTTTGTGATGCCTTTTTATGGTTCTGAAGTAATTACTGAAGAGTTGAGAATCTCTTTAATGCATTTTCTTAATTCTTACAATGGTGATAAGTTACTTCAATTATAAAATTGAATTTTGCAGACTAAATTATTTTGTAAGGCTGTTGCTATTGAAAGATCAATTTTGTCTTTACCTGCATTTAAAATGGAACAGCTTTTAGCAGCTGTGATTTTTTTTCCATATATATTTTTAATTTGTTGGCTCTTAAGATGAATAAAGTTTATATGTGCATCTGCCTCCTCTCCTATAAGAATATGCATACTAATGTATATTTTTATAAATCAAATACACATGTGAAAATATGCATGTAAATATATTTAATCTGTCCTCATCGTGTATGGTTCTCAGTATTAGTTGTTGATAACATGATTGATTTGCCATATATCTGTATTACTTGAATAATACTGAAATACTTTATTATTCTGTAATACTGAATACTTATTGTATTACTTGAATGGTTGTGTTGAACACCCTAAGAACAATTTGAATTTTATTAAGTACAAAAATCCTTAACTAAACATTTGTATGGGAATGTTGGCAAAAAATAATAGTGTAAAAGGGAGCTGTTTTAGTTTCCTATCAGTAATTGTTATGCAGTTAAATGTTTAAGGTAAAATGGTCTCTGTCACAGCTAAAAGATTTCAGTAGCCTTCATTGAGTTTGGGTAAAATGAGTTGCTGTTCTTTTGTCTTCTTTTTAATATATAAAAGTTGTATTTTAAAAATGTGTAATATACTATATATGTTACATAGTAACATATATACACACACAGAAAGTTTATTGGATTTAGTACTGATATTTACTGTCTATTTTTGTTACTTTGTTCTTAGTAATCTATTATAGTTACCTATTTTAGGGTGAGGTCTATAGGCAAGATATGTAAGTAAAGACAAGCCCTACAATTTTAAAATAACAAAGCTTATGTCTTAAGTTGTATTTTTTCAAAGGTTCATGTTTTTCTGAGTAAATGTGGTTTATTAGCATGAAATATTATGCCTTTTACTTAAATTATGTAATGTAAAATAGGGCACTGTTTAATTATGAAAGGTGGGGGAAAATCATTCCAAATAAAAGTTTAATTTTTATTAATTATAAAAAAAACCCTGTATCAGTTTCCTAGATGTGCTATAACAAATTACCACAAATTAGGTGGCTTTAAACAACAGAAATTTATTGTGTTAACAGTTCCAGAAACTAAATGTCTAGACTCACAATGTCCCAGTGCCATGCTTCCTCCGTAGGCCCTAGGAAAGAATACTTCCTAACCTCTTCCTGGCTTTTGGTGGTTGCCAGCAATCCTGCTGTTCCTTACCCTATAGTGGCTTGACTCCAATCTCAGTTTTTGTTGTCAAGTGGTCTTCTACCCTGTCTTCTATGTTTGTATCCGTGTCCAAACTCTTTTTCTAGGGAGACCAGCATTGGATTAGACTTCACCATGATCCAATATGACCTCATCTTGACTACATCCGCAAAGTTACTGTCTCCAAATTAAGGTCACATTGACAGGGTGCCATGTGTTAGGATTTGACATATCTTTTGGGGGACACAATTCTACCCACTACAGGCCTATATCTTATCTAGGATGTTGGTGGCAAGAAGGCGAAAAGAAGGCAAAGATTACTACCTCTTTTGATTAACTAGTTTCTGAGGTATTTAAAATTTTGGTTTGAAGAATATTAAGCTTGTTGCTCATTTTAATGTATCCTTTTCTCTCAACATTGTTTTGGTTTATTTAGGTTATCTGTTAAAACTTAAGTAAATATTAAAGTTACTTGTGTTAGAACATAATAAAGGTAGAGAATTAAACTACCTAAATAAATGCATCAAAAAATATGTCTGTGGAAATATAGAATTTCCTCACATTTAATTTCTTTAATAACCTACAGTCATCATAAAGCAAGCTCATTCTTAAGAGAAGAACCATGCTTCATTCTGATTCTCCAGAGGTTGGTGCTGTTGACATTATAGCATTTGAAAATGCTCAGAATGGAAAAACCAAAAACGAGAAAAGAAAGTAATTCTACTGAATAAACATCTTTTGGGAGGTGAATGAACAATGATGAAATCCACCAGTGACTGGCAATTATAAAGCAAAAGGACATACTATTTCACTTTATAGACAGAAACGATCACAGAAATGATGTAGATAAAAGGCAAGAATTGTCTATAGAGCCCTGAGAAAGTATACAGACAACAGGTGTAAAATGAGATAAAGAAAAAAAGAAAAGAGAATGGCAGGGATTCAGATTAAGGGCAGTAAAGGCATACAGTAGTCATTAAACTTTGATTTCAGTTAGCATGCAGGTATTTATCTCTGTTTCCCTGTCTCATTACCAGACAAACACAGTAGTCATCTAATGTGAAGAAGAGAAGCAGTGACAGAATCAAAAGGTGGTATATTGACAGAATCAGTGGAAACAGTAGGGAATTGGACTAAGCATAAATCTTGCCACTGCCACTGTTGTGAGACTTTGGATGAGTTATTCAACCTTTGTTAGGTCTCAGTGTTTTTATATGTAAAATGGAAATGTTACTCCATTTACTCTCTCTCAGGGCTTGAGCAAACAATTGTCAAGCAGTAGCTAACAATTCTATTGGCTTTCTCATTTCTTGCCTCATTTCCCTTGTTTGTCAGTCTTTTTGACATTGCCTGCCCTAAAATGGTAATAACATATAGGCTTTTGTTTCAGGCTATACTTTCTGAGGAACCCAGGCTTAGGTAAGATTTTTAAAATGTAAACTTTCTAAGTTACCAAATGAACACTCACTAAACAAAACAAGGAAATTACAGATCATTTAGTGAAACATTTATAAAAGCAACAAAAACAATGCTAACATAAAATACAATCACACAACAAAATCTATATGTCCTATCAGCAAATTTAAATGATCCAAAAATCTCCCAGATTGGATTTAAAAAAAATACATGCTGTATTTAAAGCTACTCAGCAATATTGAAAATAAAAAATAGAAAAAGACATACCAGGCTATAAAATGAAGTCACAAGTCACAATCTTAACATTGGATAAGGTCCAACACATTACAAATAAAGAAAAGGAGAAGGGCATGTTATAACTGTCAAGAATGCAGTCCTTATCTGTGTATCAGGTAACACAGTATTTGAAGTCATTGAGAGCCTTTGGGAATTAAATGAGACAATACATCAGTATAAGGAATCTTTAACTTGTATTTCTCAACCTATGACAATGTAAGTAGACAAAAGATGAATATGTGGAAAATGTACATGCTATAATTAATACAGATAGTGATATCAAATTTTGTAGGCTGAAAAAACAATAATGCAACTCATATTCATAAAAGTAACTAATTAGACCACAAAGAAAATTTTCCAAAAGTAACAATATAGGCAACTTCTCTGATAAGAATACGTTAAACTGAAAAATAAACTTGGTGAGATGGGATGAAAGCCTCACTTTTAAAATTTTTTTCTCAAGAACTTATTATATAAAAGAGGAAACCAAATCTGAAATTATGTAATATTTTGAAAATAGAGATAATTAAAACACTACATATCAGATCTACAGATCTAGCTAAAGCTGTGATTAGAGGAAAATTCATCGCTTTAAAATTTTATGCTAATAAATGAGAATGACTGAATATAAACATATTAAGAAGATTTGACTCAAGGCATTAGAACAATAATGAACCTAAAGAAATAAAAAGAAAAAATGGAACTTAAAAACTGGAAAGAGATACAACATAGAAATAGGAAAATTGTTGGACATAAGAATAAATCCAAGATCTGATGTTTTTTGAAAACGGTAGCAAAATGTGAAAGTAATTAGCTAACTAGATCAAGAAAAAAATTACAAATACATAAAAATGAGATTGCAGAATAAACAAATTTAGATGAATTATGAGGTAAATCTCAATTCTATGAAAATAAACTTGGAAACCTGGATGAAATTGATAATTTTCTGGGAAAACATGAAGTTCCCAAATTGATCCTCCTCTCCAAAAATACAGAAAATATAAATAGACCAGTTACCACAGAAGAAATAAAATTGTCAAAAAGCTACGACCCCCCAAAACACAAAACCTATGCGGTCTGATAGATGAATGTTAGCAAATTTTTAAGGAAAAAGAATTCGCAATGCCATTGTAACATCTTCATAACAGAAAAGTGAGAAAGAGTGCACTTCATTAATTTTATGAGTTGAGCGTAATCTTGTTATGTGTCAGTAGCACCTAGTGCTTAAGCACATAGATTCTAGCCATACCTTGAGCTAGCCATGAAATTTTTGTGTCGGAGAAAGTTGACTGTCCACCAAAAGCTAATTTTTGTTAACATAGAACATAGCTGTAATTGGAATACGATTCCCACTCAAGAGTTTTTAATCAGTTTCCCTTTCAGTTATACTAATTCTCAACCATGTAATGTAACTATAAGTGATATTTACCATTTCAAGGCCAAGACTTTAAGCAGATATATCCTCCTTGTGGAAGGCATAATAATGTCCCTTTCAAAGACCCTAATTCCCAGAACCTTTGAATATGTTAAGTTACATGGTAAGGGGGAATTTAAGGTTGAAGATAGAATTAAATTGCTAATCAGCTGACCTTAAATGAAGGAGATTATCTTGGATAAGCTGGATAATAGACCCGATGCAATCACAAAGGTCCAAAAGTGGAAGATGGAGACAGAATCAGCATCAGAGTGATTTGTTATGAGAACAACTTGACTGACCATTGCTGACTTTGAAGATGAAAGAGAACCATGAAGCAAGGAGTGTAGATAGCCTCCAGAAAATGGAACAGGTAAGGAAACAAATAGTTCCTTAGAGCCTAGGAAAGGCATGCAGTCCTGCCACACCTTGGTTTTAGCCCAGTAAGACCCGTTTCAGACCTCTGCCTACAGAATTGTGACAGAATACATTTGTGTTTCATTAAGTCACAAAGCTTGTGGTAATTTGTTACATCAGCAATAGGAAACTAATACTTTACTCTGATTTTTTCTTTTGCCAGCATGGTACAGTTGACAATGGAGCTTTAGGTGATGGTTGAGCCACAAGGTGGAAGGATTCTGGGCCTCTAAATCACCAGGTAAAGCAATATCATCTTTGAAACATACACTTTAGACTCTCATGTGGGAAATAATTGTATTTGAATGATAGCATTTGTTACAACTTATCCCATCACAATGAGTTCAAATCTGTGCCTCAGCTTTCTTATTTTAAATAATGAGAAAAATAAGAGTAGTTACCTCAAATGGTTTTTGTGAAAATTAAGTTATTATATCTAAAGTGTTTAGAATGATTCCTGACACATAGTATGTTATCATTAAAATTTAACATATACATAGACATGCATGCACATACACACACCACACACTGAATTTATAGTATCTCTGATGAACATCAGTGTGAACATTCTAAATAAAGGATTGACTTATTAGGTAGACTGCAGCAACATGCTCCAAGAATCATATCTGTGGCCCAAGAGTGGTTTCTTTTAAAAATACAAAAAATTCAATATGAAATTTTAATATCCACCATTAGTACTGACTGAAAACTAGTTTCTTTCTAGCTCATGAGTTAGAAACAATTTGTATATGTGTTCTTTTTGGAAGGGAGGGGAGCATTTTTTCATAATAGTTCAACAACAGTGAGACACCAGATGATAAAAATCATCTCACATGTTAAAATTCTGTTGTTGGGTTTTTGTTTGTTTGTTTGTTTGTTTTTGTGGTGATGGTGGTGTTTTGTTTTTTGTTCTTTGTGTTTTGTTCCCCCCAACAGAGTTTGGGGTAGATGTCAAAGTGTAACTGCCTAATTCTGATTATGGATGATTTTTCTAGTATCAAGGCTGTATGCTCATGTACTAATAGTGCAAGACTGGAAACATAGTATATAAATAAACATATTTCTTTTACACATAGTATTAACTACAAATGGAAATATCATTTCCAGTAATATTTATTTGTAGCATTACATACAGGTATTTTTAGATTTACATGTGCTACCATAAAGAGGACCACTTGATTCCTCAATACCAAAAATATACATTTGAAAAATAATTCGATGATGTAAATGGTAAGCTCGTATTCATGAAAGAATTCACCCAGTCTAGAACTTCTACCTTCGGTATGTTGAGGGATAACCTGCTCTTTGGGGACAGAAGTTGTATTCTTGTATACTCCTTGCTGACACTGGTTTTGCTGATCCACTTTCCTGAGTGTTAGGCCTGGGAGGAGACTTTGGTTTGCTGAAATATTCTGCAACAGGTATTTTCATATTATTTCTTCTTATAAATGATGGAGGCTTGTGCTCAGCCTCTGAAATAGAGAAAAAATCTAAATAAGACCATAATCAAGACACTGAATACAGCTTCTCCATGTTTTAGTAGTAAATTATCTACAAAAAACTATGTGAAGTTTAGGTACATCAAATATACCCAAAACTCATAAAATAATATATTCCTTTTTTTTTTTAACCACTTACTCATCTTTAATGAGTTATTTGTTCTGTAACATGCAGGATATGTTCCTTCACTCTCAAAAGTAAACATGATTTCAATTGCAATGATATAGAGTTGGTTATGGGTAAGAGTGATGGGTGAGAATGGGACAGTGAGAGAAAGAAGGAAGATCTATGGTCCTGATGGATGCAACAAAAGAAGAGACAAGCAGGCTAAAACAAGTTAATTGTGCTCATAAGGCCTACATAGTTGCACCCAAGCAGGAATAGGGATGTAAGGAGATGCTGAATATCAACAGTGGAGAGAAAGGGGCATGATTGGGGAATTCTTATACAAAAAAGTTCCAAATATCTAAATGATAAAATATGTGTGGGCCTTACAGGTAAGACATCAAGTTGAATAATAGAAACCATCACTGTCATGATGTTATAGTCCCAGGATGAGGAGTTTGGTAGGAGAGGCCAGAAACAATAGGCTGTTCTTGGGGTCTAAGTAGGGGAGTACTTTGTAATTTTTAAACTATACTTACTATTGGCTGTTAGCAGATAGTGCCTCTTTTGGGTTTGGTTAATCACAGTGGAACTTGCTGGTGTCTAGGGTGACCCCAGTGAGCTCTAATTGACTATATATCATTCCTGGTGTAAAGGGAACTTGTAGAAATGACAAGACAGATTTTTGTATAAAGCTTGTAGATACGCTTCATAGTTGTTGCTCTGTAGTCATGAGTGCTCTGCTTGTTTTAAACCTAGAAACTGCCAAACCTACAAGGATACTTTGTTTGGGCTATTTTGGACCAAGGTAGGACTTTCCACAATTCTTGATTCTCCCTGGTGCCCCTATAGACTGGAGCTGGGCTTCTGGTGGGACACAAAACTGCTCTTTTCTATTGTATTTTTGCTGTCTCGTAGGTCACCTGCTTGTGGCTGATTGCCATTTTGCCCTTCTCTCTGGTTAACTTTGTTTCCAGTGAAATTATTTAGCTCCATTAAGCTCTGAAGAACCAAAACTCTGAGATCATTATCCTTTCGTTAGGTCAATGTAGGGTTTCCCTTTTCACTGACTTGCTATAACCAAACCTATAGTTCCTGTTGTCCTGCTGACTTGCTTCTCAAAGAATGTCTGTCCCTGATCAGGCACTTTGCCTTTCAAAACAAAGGTAAATTTATCTTTATGAGAAAGTCAGCAGATACTCTCACAAGAGTTGATCTGGAAATTACTATTGTATTTTTCTGTTTTTTTAAAAGCACTGATCCTTAAAATCTGTTCCCTAGGTCATTAGTACTTACTGGTTTCTTTATACCAACTCAGTAGCTACCAAAAACTGTACTTAACCTTTTGGTACTTCCTTGCTTTCTGCAGATCCTTGACTTGACACTCTAGATCAGTTGGAGAAAGAAAAAAGTGAGTTTCACAGATACAAAAAAGTATTTTCTATAGACTACACTGTCATCAATAAGTTCAGTGTGTATGTATCTTAAATATGCTACCCCAATTCTTTGTTTTTTTTTTAATGCATACAGTGCTAAATTTACTTCCCAATGAAAACTTCTTCTTACTTTGAGTAAATATCTAACTATTGTATCATATATTAAGGTAGAGATTACCTTACTATCTTCCAGTTTCAGATTTTATGGAAACTTTAAGATAGCGACAATTAGTAATATAATTTTTTTATCTTAATGCTTTTTAAATTGACATATTTATATTTTCAAAAATGTGTTTTTCCTCTAACTTTAAGCTTTACTCAACTTTTAATTTTAAAGCAACAAGATTTTCTCTCAAAGCTTAAATAATATCCTACCATACATTCTTTCACCATGATTCTACATAAATATGTATTTTTCTTCTGTTATTGAAATTACAGCATTTAAGAAAAATTTCTCCTTCAGTAATTTCAATTATTTTAGTAGTTATTTTTCTCTCTAGGGGGCCCCAGTAGTAAATCAGAGAAAATTAAGTGAAGCAATTTATTTTAACCTTGCATTGTTCTACACAAAAAAAGTGAAACCTGTGTGATACACATTTAACAAAATATACACTAACTGTAACAATACAATTTTGATTTCCTTAATTGCATCTATTTTTAGTTAAACTATAAAAACCTTTATTATCTTAGATTTCTAGGTAGCCGTTCTTGCTTTTCCCTTAGTGGAAAAATAATTTTTCTTAAAAAGAAAGGTTACCAGATAAGAAACCAAATGCCAAAATGTTCTAAACAATAGAATTGAGAACAATTCTTATATTACATATATGAAAATGAAAGCAAATATATATTGCAGTCATTTACTGAATAAAGTGGAGCTTTAGAACCTCCTGTTTAACATTTTGAAAGGTAAATAACAAGATAATTCAAAATCTTCATATACCATAGGCCCTCCCTCTAGGAGGCCATTATATCTAATTACCTGGTTGGTTGATGCCCTTCTGTATCTCTGGTCAGCACTTTTGATTTTGCAAGTACATTTTGGGGCAATTTAACTGTGGGTGGTGATTTAACTGTGGTTGGTTTCCCAGTCTCTGGTGCTGGTTCCATTGAGGTGTTTCTTCTGTGATGAGTCAACAGGTTTATCTCAGCAAGCTCAGAATGAATCAAAGCTGAGACCCACTCTTTTTCTGTTTTAAAAGATAAAAAAGGGTGGGAGAAGTAAAGGTTGCAATTGTCATTTTGGCTAGAAACACAAGATTATCCAGCTCCTGAGTATGAAAGACTGGTCATCTATTTTCTGGATAGTTACCTATGTGGGAGTAAAGACTTCTGCAGAAAAGTTGGTTCATTTTAACATGGTTTCTGTTGACCTGTGACACTGTAGAGTGCCCAGAGTAGTTAACTCACTGAGGCACTTGTCCCTGAATAGCAGTGGAATAGTTTTAAAATATTGAGTACAATAGCCAGTCTTACAGGCTGCCACCAAAGATATAAGGATACCTATACAAAAATAAGTACAATATGATTCTGTTAAAATACAGACTAATAGGTAATAAATAGTTACAAGCATATCTAGGAAGATATACACCAAAGTATTCACTTAAATGATGTCTGTGGTGATTTTATTGATTATTTCTATTCTGTCTCGTCTCTTTTTTTCTTTCTTGTTCATCTGTTCTTTCTCCCAACAATAAGGATTTATTACTTGTATAGTTTATTAAATGTTACATTCTTAAAAAGGAAAAATAATGGAAGATAACTAAAGACCCATTGCCTCTAAGCACTTTTCAATTGCCTAAAAAGTAGTATTGAATTCCTAGAGCAAGGTAATATTTCCAAAATGCTTCCTACTTTAAAACATTAGACTGTTCCTCACACATTGGTACTTCCTAGCATTGATCAGTGCAGTGATTCTCAAAGAGTGGTCCTGAGACCAGCATTATCAGCAACACCTGGGAACTTGTCAGACCTGCAAATTCTCAAGTCCACTGCAGAGATTTTGCCTCAGTCAGTAGGATGACCAGCTACATTTGAAGATAGCTGCTCTCTGCCACTTATCAGTGTCTCGATTGGGAATGGCATGTGTTTTCATGAAACAGGACAGGAAGGGCCCAAAAGAGGTTAGGAGATGACTGAGTTGATGGTTTTGCTGGGCAACTGGAAGAGCTGTTGCAGGTTGGGTAGCTGTTCTACTGTTCTCCTTACCAAAGGAAAGAAAGAAGCTTTGTGTTCAGAGTTAACAACAGGTCAGAGGATGTGCTCAGGGAGGCCCCTGGGTGTGTGGACTCTAGAGGAGCACAAACCAACTCCAGCTGAGAATAATACCGCCCTTGGACACAAGTGTTTCATGTCACCCAAATGAGTTCAATTTAAGGCATACTGAATTTTGGGTTCATTGAATGACCCACATGCATGCAGCTGGATATGCAGAACAGCAATTACCTTATACTGAAACATTGCGGAAATAGTACTGCAACATTATCTTTGCAAACCCAACGTACAAAACTTCAGATATTGGCATATTTCCAGTTTCTGACAATAAATTGAGCTCAGTGTTTTAAAATGTGTATTTTAGTCGCACCTTTTGAACTTGCATGAAGCAGCCACTGTAAAACTTCTGCCAGAGAATCAGTATGCAAAATGTCACAGAGCTTTGCCAGGATCTGACAGAGAACATTAGAGTTACATATGAGCAAATAAATAGTACAAGGTTTATCAGTTTTCCTTTACCTTCTCCAAATCCCATCTTCCCAAATATCACTCTGTATATGATGTGCAATTAAGTCAATTGAGATTTTTAACTCAGGAGCTAAATTTCAAATAGCCCACAGTAGAATCCTAGTGAAAACAACATTTCCAGCACAATTAACAGTTTAGGGTAGGCTATGGAGTGTGTTTGTCTGAGGTTTTGCTCCTCATAAGAGGGCATTAGCTGTGGGAGTCTGCCCGCAGACCCTGACCTAAACGACGGATGAATAAAACCTACATTGACACACAGATATTCTGTCTTGCCAGTAAAGCCAAGCATCCGACTGCCTGCACACCAAGAGAGGTTTGTCACTGCGGCTGGCCCTGAGCAGCTCGCACTCCAGGCATTTATTTGATAAACAATTCACAACAGAAGCTTTGAGTAAACACACTTGCGGATAATTAACATGGTTATGAGAGTTCTAGGAATGATTAAAGCTCAGGTACCGAGGTCTAAGGTAAATATCATTAGGGGGCAATATCCCTAGTCGACCTCCCCCAAGAAGGCCATCTGGGTCAAAGGTTAGTTAATGGAGGTAGGGTAAACAGACAACTGGGGAAGCCTCTATTGTCCCTAGTATTTACCCGATGACCTAATGGTCCAAGGTAAGAACCAGCTGCCTTCAGTCTGTTCAATTATTACAAGCTATGTAACCTTCTGACCTTCCAAAAGGTTTGTGACTATTCCCTATAACTTTCCCTAATATTTCCCTTTAATATTTCCACCACCATCCTGAGTGAATCCCAGCATTTGTCTTGCTTTGTCTATTCAATACCAATGTCTTCTAGTAGGAATATACTTGTGGTGAATTTATCCTTCCCACTGTACCATAGGGTTCTAATGATAATCCATCAGTCACAGAACTGGCCCCATCTGCCCTGCTCCTCTCCATAGTCTGAGAGAGAGGGATGTGATCTGGGCTCAAGTCATCGTTGTACCTCAGTTTCTTGAACACAGTGATTGGCCCAATGGGATAGGAATGTAATTCCCTTTATTCAGAATGCTTCCTTGAGATTTTTTTAAAAACTCTGGAGCTACAGGCTTAAATGTAGGTGACAGTAGAGATAGAAATATGGAATAATTAATTCTCATAAAAATGGACTATCATAAGTATTAAAATAAAAGTACAATGTGTTAAGTAAGCACAGGTAATGAAGTTTCCTAACTGAGTCTTAATTGTGTCTGCTGTTAGAATTTAGACATATCTGATATTCATATCTATCTCCTGAACTTCAGTCCTGTATATCCATCTGCCTACTAGATGTATTCACTTAGCTATACTATAGATATTTTGGACACAAAATATATAAAACAAAATCCACATTTATTTTCCTAAAACCTGCTCCAAACTTACTTTTCCTCCTGGTTCCCCTGTCTCAATGAACAGCACCAATACATTTAACTGTCCAAACCAGATGCTGAGATTCATCCTGGACAACTCCCTTGCCCTTTTCTAAAACATAATGTCAGACAAATTCAGTAAAATCTACCTTCTAAATACTACTTTTTTTTTAAATGTTTTAAATTTTTAAATTATTATTATACTTTAAGTTCTAGGGTACATGTACATAACGTGCAGGTTTGTTACATATGTATACTTGTGCCATGTTGGTGTGCTGCACCCATCAACTCGTCAGCACCCATCAACTCGTCATTTACATCAGGTATAACTCCCAATGCAATCCCCTCCCCCCTCCTCCCTCCCCATGATAAGCCCCGGTGTGTGATGTTCCCCTTCCCCAAATCACTCCTTTTGTCTTCATCCTCATTGTCTTGAGGCAACCTAAAGCAACATCAAATCTGGTTTGAGCTACTGCAACATTCATTCTCTTAGTATTTCTGCCTGAAGTCTTAAATTATTATTAATTTAACAAATATTTGTATTAGTAATTGATCTAGATGCTGAAGATAGAGAAGCAAAATTAAATGGCTGAAAAATCAACTGCCCTGTATTGAACTTTGTTATTATATTAAGATTTCTGTCTTTGATAATGACATATTCTAAAGAGAGAAAGTTAGATTTGCTCCTAATTTCACAACAAATCAACAACTGTGGCAAAAATAGAAAAAAAGCCTCATGGTATTTTCTAAGCCACTCTGCCTCTGTGCATTTTTCATCAATATAGTGATTGCACATCACTCTTAGCTGCTTCTGTCATAGATCACTAGTTGATCAACAACATCCTAGATAATATAATTATCCTTTCAGTGAGAGGATGTAGAATATGTCTTCCTGGGAAACCTCCTGCATTCTCTGTTACAGAAACCTATGCAGATGCACAATGAACACAGTAGCTTCCAATCTCTTCAGAAAAACATTTGTTTCTGCAGCTTGGGGCAGGGATGATGACTACACCTGTAAACCAGGCTTCTTGAGCGTCAGAGATATTATAGCTTTTCCAATGGGTCACAAATCGAATCTTGATCAGATCTCTGGAGAAACGGAAAAGCATCCAATGAGTAGATTCTCTCTGTTATTCCACCTGTGGAAGTTTATTGAACTCACTCTTTGGAATCCCTCAAAAAACTTTTCATCAATGATCTCATGATTTCTAGAGGCAGAGAAACCTTAATTCCTCAAGGCAACCCCATGTTTCTTTTGCTATAGTGGTAACTGAAAACGTATATGTAGGGTTCTCTGTATCATCTTGATAGGCAAAAACTCAGAGCGGACTACCTGAAAGGTTTCTGGAATTGAAAACTTCTCTTCCAACTCCAGAGGATAGGTGCTCAGCATCAGAGATATCCACCATTATCCAGCAAAGATTCTGGGGATTCCAGCCTTGGTACCTACCATAAAAGTTGTCCTGATATCCTGTCTTTGTAGGACTTTCCAATTCTCATTCTAGCAATCATATTTTCCAAAATGGTTCTTGACCTTGAGTTCTGAGTGCCTGTCCTGAACATATTTCATGAAGTGGCATAATGTATATGATTCATATCTTCCCATCTTTATTGGCATTATTCTGTACTCACAAGTCTATGTGCTGTAAGGATGAGTGCAAATTTTAACACATGTGGAAATTCCTTAAACTTGAAATGGAACTTTTTCAATTACTCCCAATAGAGGGAAGCTCCCTGGTCATTGAACCTATTCAATTAGAAATCAAAGTCAAGGATCCATCCTCAGTTTTTGTGTGTTGTGGCTTGAAAGGGAGTGTACAAAAAACATGGTTCAGCACTTCTTTAACAATATATTTGCCCTCCCAAGTCATAAAAGGTCAGGTCTGGCAGGATTTAGTGACTTCGAATCTCTGTAAAGAGTGATCACAGGGAAAAAAAAATGATGGTATTAATGCACATTACCAGAAGAAACTACCCAAACCAGACCTGGGATTAGAGATTTGAGTGGCAATGAACTGGATTTCTAAGAAACTGTCTTCTCTGGTCAAAGAAAATTGGTTTTGCCAGGTTCTGGAATAGGAGACTTCTATCCTTATGTTTGTCCAAATTTTTTTATTTTTTTATTTGAAAACCTAGGCATGAACTATCTGACATTGTTTATTCATATTTATCCCTTAAAAGACATGTTAAATTATTTGTTTGCTGATTACTTAACTTTTGAAATGAAGGAGTTACCATTTACTCTGCACATCAGTATTAAAATAAATAAATCTAAATATATTCATTATCAACTCCAAACATTTAAAGAAGCTGAAACAATGGCCCTTGTTAAAAATTATTATCAAACTTATCAATCCTTGTCTTTTTCTTGGAATTTTTATTCTACTTGTCCTTTTGCATAGTTTTTGAGTGTACCATCTTGCTACTTGTTTTTTATTTTTTCCTTCTGTTACTGTTCCCCTTATTCTTTCCTCTGTCTCCTTTTGGATTAATCAAGCATATTTTAATATTCCACTTTATCCTCTCCATTGGCTTTTTAGCTATACTTTTTTTGTTGTTCAAGGGATTAAAATATGCATCCTTAATCTAATATAGTGTTCCTTGAATTAATATTATACCACTTAATGTATAGTGTTAGAATCTTATGAGTTATACTTCCATTTATCCCTCATCTGAACGTTGTGTTATTGTTGTTTTACATTTTACCACTCTGTTTTCTTTATAACCACACTTACCTCCCTCTCACCTATTCCTTTACTTCCGAATGACAGAACTATAAAATGTCAGCTTATCTTTAAATTTTAAGAGCTTTAAAATGTCATTTCATTGTCTTATGGCTTGCATATTTCTAGTGAGAAGTCAGCTGTCATTTTTATCATTACAGTCATGCACCATATAACAATGTTTTAGTCAACAGTGGACCACATATACAATGGTGGTCCAATAAGATTATCATACTGTATTTTTACTGTATCTTTTCCTGTTTAGATATACAAATACTTACCATTGTGCTACAATTTCTATAGTATTCAGTATAGTAAAATGTTGTATAGGTTTATAGCTCAGGAGCAATAGGCTATAGCATATGGCCTAGGTGTGTAGTAGCTGTAACATCTAGGTTCATGTAAGTACACTCTGTGTTGTTTATACAACAATGAAACTGTCTGACACATTTCTCAGAATGTATTCCTGTCATTAAGTGATGCATGACTGTATATGTAATATGTCTTTTTTCTCTTGCTGATTTCAAGATATTCTCTTTGGTTTTCTGCAACTTTATTATGATGTACCCAGATGTAACTTCTGTGTTTATCTTTCTTGGGTTTTGTAAGGTTTCATTAAATTTAGAAAAATATTAGCTATTAGCCCTTCAAATAATTTTTATGCTCTAATCTCTCTTTCCTCTTCCTCTGAGACTCCCATTGCACATGTGTTAGATCACCCAATATATTCTCACAGGTCAGTAAGCTTTTGTTTACATATTTTGAAGTCTTTTTACTTTAATTTGGATTTTTTTTAATTGCCCTCTCTTTAACTCCACTTACATATTTTTTTCTGCAGTGCCACGTGTGCTGCTAATCACATCCAGTGAAATTTTGGTTTCAAATATTGTACGGTCATGCATTACTTAATGACAAGAACACGTTTTGAGAAATGCATCATTAATGATCCAATCATTGTGTGGACATCATACAGTGTGCTTACATAAACCTAGATGATACAACCTACTATACACTTAGGCTATATGGTATAGCCTCTTGTTCCTGGGCTACAAACCTGTACAGCACGTTACTGTACTAAATACTGTAGGCAATTGTAACACATTGGTAAGTATTTGTGTATATAACTATATCTAAACATAGAAAAGGTACAGTAAAGATACCATATTATATACCTATGGTACCACTGTCATATTTATGATCTGTTATTGATGGAAACATTGTTATGCAGTGCATAGCTGTATTTCTCAATTCTAGGGTTTCCTTTTGGTCTCTTTTTAATTTCCATTTCTCTTGAGAGATGCCTCATCTATTCACTCATTATGTCTTTTTTTCCTAGAAATCTTTGAAAATCTTTAAAAACAATCTCTTTTACAGCCTTTTCTACTAATTTCCACATCTGTGCCATTTCTGTGTCTGTTATTATGAATTCTTTTTTTCCTTCTGCTTATGGGTTGTAGTTGCTGCTCTTTGCATGTCTAATAACTATTATTTGAGGGACTTTGTATATGCTACATTGTGGAGAGTCTACATTTTGCAACCTGTGGATCAGGAGGTGCCCTCATGAGCCCATGCCACAGGGCCCTGGGCATGAAACACAGAGCTATGTGGAGTCTCAGCAGAATAGCCACTCAGGTACACACAGAAACATACTCCAGCTCAGGAATCCTGGCAAGACAGGAAATCTATCTGTACATATCCCTAGGAAGGGGACTGAATCCAGGGAGCTAAGCAGCATCATTCTGTTTGCCCCACTTACGGGGGCTCTCACAAGTTAAGACCCACTGGCTTGGAATTCCAGCCAGCCAGTGGCAACAGGCTGGAGACTGCCTGTGATGGGACCGAGTTCCCAGGGGAAGGGGCAGCCAGCATCTCTGTGTTTTGGTCAACTCAGCTGTTCTAGCCTGCTGGCTCCAGGAAGTGCAGGCCATCCGGACAGAGAGGAGTCCCCACCAACAAGGCACAGCTGCTGTGCCAGATCATGCCCAGACTGCTTCTTTAAGTGGGATCCCAATCCATTCCTTCTCACTCGGTGGGGCCTCCCTGTGTTCAGCAACTCCAGCCAGGGTCATATGCACAGAGCTCTGATCTCCCCCTGGGACAGAGCCCTCCGGGGGGAGGGGCAGCTGTTGTCTTAGCATTTCAGTTGACTCAGCCATTCCAGCCTGCCAGTTCTGGAAAGTCCAAGTGGTCTGGACGAGGAAGAGATCCCCCCAATCCAGCATACCTGCTCTCCCCAAAAGCAGCCAGACTGCTTCTTTAAGTGGGTCCCTGATCCCATTCCTCCTGACCCGGTAATGCCTTCCAATAGAAGCCTCCACACACCTCATCTAGGAGCATTTGAGCCAGCAACAGGTCAGTAGCCCCCTAGGATGGAGATCCCAGAGGAAGGAGCAGGCAGACATCTTTGCTGTCTTGCAGGCTTCACTGGTGATACCTCCAGGTATGGGAAAACTCAAGGCAACCAGGGTCTGGAGCAGACCCCCGGCAAACTGCAGCAGCCCTACAGAAGAGTGCCCTGACTGTTAGAAGAAAAACAAACAAACAGAAAACAACAGCAACAAAAAAATAGATGCCACAAAAATCCCATTTAAAGGTCAGTAACCTTAAAGATTGAAGGTAGATAAGCCCACAAAGATGAAAACGAATCAATGCAAAAACGCTGAAAACTCAAAAAGCCAGGGTGCTTTTTCTCCTCCAAATGACTGCAACACATCTCAAGCAAGGACACAGAACTGGGCTGAGGCTGAGATGGCTGAATGAGAGAGGTAGGCTTCAGAAGGTGGGTAATAACAAACTTTGCTAAGCTAAAGGAGCATGTTGTAACTTAATGTAAAGAAGCTAAGAATCATGATAAAACAATACATAAGCCAATAACAAGAATAGCCAGTTTAGAGAGGAACATAACTGACCTGATGTAGCTGAAAAACACAACACAAGAACTTCACAATGTAATGTAATTGTAAGTATTAATAGCAGAAAAGACCAAGTAGAGGAAAGAATCTCAGAGCTTGAAGAGTATCTTTCTGAAATAAGACAGGCAGACAAAAATAGAGAAAAAAGAATGAACAAAACCTCCAATAAATGTGGGATTATGTAAGAAGACTGAACTTAAGACTGATTGGAATACCTAAAAGAGATGAGGAGAATGGAACCAAGTTGGAAAGCATACTTCAGGATGTCATCTAGGAGAACTTCCCCAAACTAGCAAGACAGGCCAACATTCAAATTCAGGGAATCTGGAGAACCCTAGTAAGATACTCCATGAGAAGATCCATCCTCAGGCACATCATCTTCAGATTCTCCAAGGTCAAAATGAAAGAAAAAACATTAAGGGCAGCCAGAGAGAAGGGTCAGGTCACCTACAAAGGGAAGTCCATCAGACTAATACCACATCTCTCAGTGGAAACCCTACAAGCCAGAAGAAATTGGGAGCCAATATTCAACATTCTTAAAGAGTTTCCAACCCAGAATTTCACATCTGGCCAAACTGAGCTCCATAAGCGAAGGAGAAATAAGATGCTTTTTAGACAAGCAAATGCTGAGGGAATTTGTCACCACCAGGCCTGCCTTGCTCCTGAAGGAAGCACTAAATATGGAAAGGAAAACTTTTACCAGCCACTACAAAAACACAGTTAAGTACACAGACCAGTGACACTATGAACCAACCACATAAACAAGTCTGCAAAATAACCAGCTAGCATCATGGTGACAAGATCAAATTCACACATAGCGATACTAACCTTAAATGTAAATGGGCTAAATGCATTAGAGAAATGCAAATCGAAACCACAATAAGATACCATCTCACACCAGTCAGAATGACGATTATTAAAAAGTCAAAAAACAGCAGATGCTGGCAAGGTTGTGGAGAAAAAGGAACAATTTTACACTGTTGGTGGGAGTATAAATTACTCCCACCATTGTGGAAGGCAGTGTGGTGATTCCTCAATGATCTTGAGGCAGAAATACCGTCTAATCCAGCAATCCCATTACTGGGTATATACCCAAAGGAATATAAATTATTTTGTTATATATGCATGCATATGTTCACTGCAGCACTATTCACCATAGCAAAGACATGGAATCAACCTAAATGCCCATCAATGATAGACTGGATAAAGAAAATGTGATACATGTACATCATGGAATACTATGCAGCCATATAAAGGAATAAGGTCGTGTCCTTTGCAAGGACATAGATGGAGGTGGAAGCTGTTATCCTCAGCAACTAATGAAGGAACAGAAAACCAAACACCACATGTTCTTACTTGTAAGTGGGAGCTGAACAATGAGAACACATGGACATATGGTGGGGAACAACACACACTGGGACCTGTCAGGGAATGTTAGGGGAGAAGGAGAGCATCAGGAAGAATAGCCAATGGATCCTGGGCATAATACCTAGGTGATGGGATGATCTGTGCAGCAAACCACCAGGGCATAGGTTTACCGATGTAACAAACCTGCACATCCTGCACATGTACCCCAGAACTTAAAATGAAAGTTGAGGGAAAAAATAGTGTTTTGTTCTTGAACATTATTAATATATTGGCAGGTGAACTTGATGTCCTGAAATTTTATTTTAGGATTTGAGAATCTAGCCTAGAGTAGCCTGTATTGCAGGGCTATTTTTAAGGTGTAACTTTTCTGGGGTCTGAATTGAAGTCCTGGTATGTTCCGCAAAGTATCTTCACTCCGGCGAGGTCTTTTCAGGGTTTCTTAGAACTCCAGCAACTCTAAGCTCTGTAATACCTCCCATTAGCTCTCCTTACCAGGTCTCAGAGTCATCCTGTACATGTGAGGCTTCATATTGGACTGAACACTTAATGGTACCCCTAAATTTCTGGAGCTCATTCTCTGCACAGATTTATCTTCTTCAGATCTTACTTTGCAAATTCCACCCACCTCAGCATCCCCAAATACTAAACTCTGTTTTCTGCACCTAGAGAAGTTGCTGCTGTCTGTTCAGGCTCCACTTCTCTATGCCATGATTAGGCATGTGCCCCAGGCAGAAGTCTGGGTTGAATATGGAAATAACCCCAATTGTTTCTCTTCTCTCAATGGTCCAATCTGTAGTGCCTGTTGCCCAGTACCTGAAAATCGTTTCCATATATATTTTGCTGAATTATATAGTTTTTTAAAGCAGGAGGTTAAGCGTTGAACCTAATCTATCATTTTCGAATCAGAGTCCCTTGCTTGCAACTTTGTCACCCCTTATCTCCCCAAATTAATCTGCATATTGTATCCAGAGTGGTTTTTCTAAAGTACAGTTCTAACTATGTAATTCTTATACTTACAAAGTAATACAATATCACTTAGTGCTTAAAATTCTTTATTGGCTTCCCACACCCCTTGGGACGAAATCTGGACACCTTGATAGGGCTTATAAAGTACTACACTATCCAGTCTCTTCTTAAGTCTCCAGCCCCATCTCTTGCCACTTTCTCCATGCACTGTCTGCATCAACCATATTAATTGTTGTTCGTTGTTTTAATTAAGCAATGCTCTCACACCTTAGTCTTAAGATACGAAGGTCACTTGACTGGGAAAGATCTCTTCCATACTTCTCTTTATCTTCTGATTACATCCTAAACATTCTTTACGTCCCTTTCTCCTTGAAGGCTCTCTGAGCTACAAAGTCTCCTGGTACATGTTCTTATAACAGTTGCGCTATTACTTCATAAGCTCTGTGAATGAAGAAATTGATTGTATCCTCACACTCTAGTATTTTGTAGTTTGACATTAAATATTTAAAGAATAAATAGATGTGTTTGGTCAACTTTTCTTTTTAAATTTGAGACTCAGTGGGTACATGTGCATGTTTGTTACATGGATATATTGAATAATGCTGAGCTTTGGGGTTCAGTTAATCTACCACGCAAATAGTGAACAGAGTTCCTGACAGTTTTTCCTTCTTTGCTTTCCTTCCTTCCTCCTACCTTTTGGAGTTTCCAGTGTCTATTGTTCCCATCTTTACGTCTACATGTACCCAGTGATTGGCTCCCATTTACTGGTGAGACTATGCAGTATTTGGTTTTCTGTTTCTGTATTCATTGACTTAGAATAATGACCTGTAGCTGCATCCAGGTTGCTGCAAAATGTATTATTCTATATTTTATGGCTGTGTAGTATTCTATGGTGTATATATACCACCTTTTCTTTATCCAGTTCATCACTGATGGGCACTGAGATTGATTCCATGTCTTTGCTATTGTGAATATTGCTGTGATTAACATGCCAGTGCAGGTGTCTTTTTATCTTTTAGAACTATTTCTTTTCCTTTGGGTATATACCCAGTAATGGGATTGCTGGTTTGCATGGCAATTCTGTTTATAGTTCCTTGAGAACTCTCCAAACTGCTTTCCACAGAGGCTGAACTAATTTATAGTCCCACCAACCATTTATAAGAGTTTGGAAGACATTTTGGTGTTATGTCTATAAATTCCAGATCTTTGGAAGGAAGGCTTAAAACAAAGTGCTAATAGACACGGAATTATGTTTCTCTTTCCTTTTAAAGTAATAATCATGAAACTGCATACCCTTTCACACATACCCCTGCAAAAACATTTCCTGATTTCACAGCCCATTTAGAGTTACTCAATGGATAGTAGGAAATTAGAAAATATTCCAGATTTTTTTTTGTAGGAAACATGGAAGAATAGAATACCTCCGAGATGAGCAATATTTCTGGGGCTCTTTTATATAAGCCAAAAAATCTTGATAAAACCTATTTTATTATTTTACTCCCTCTCTGTTCATTTATTTAGCAAATAGTCAACAACTATTTGGCAAAATGCCATTGTCTGTGTGCCAGTTAATATTTTTCAAGTGACGTGATGAGCACTAAGAAATCAGTTGTGAACAAGGCAGACAAGATCCCTGCCTTCAAAGAGTTTATACTTTAGTGAGTTTTATATCAACTGATGTCCAGCTAAGTTGATTTTTGTAAAATAAAAGATGCGTTTGAGAGGAGGACTCTTTCATAGATGCCCAGAAACCCAGTTCTATAGGATCATGCTGGTCTATTGATACGCCCAAGGAACAATGACAGTCTTACTAAAACTGCATTCAGATTATGGGTTATTTGAGTTGAGAACTATGTATTTAGCTGATTTTCTACAGTTATCTTTTGATCTTGAGTTGACTTTTCCTTTTAATTTATTTATTCAATATCCAACAAATACTCATCTAACAATTACTAGGTATCTAACACTCACCTAGGCACTGAAGATTAAGCAGTAGCAAAGGCAGACAAGTGTGAGATCTTATATGATTTAAATTTTAGTGGGAGTGGGGTGAGGAGAGAGAGAAAATATTGAACCAAATAAGTCTGAACATACATATATAGCATATTTATGCAAAAAATAACAAAGGGTAATGGGATATAGAGTGACTGGTTAGCTACTGTAGACTGGATTATTAGAGAAAGTATTTCTGAGTAAGCGATACTTAATCTTAATGAGAAGGTGATCACTGAGCCAATAAAGAGAAAGATAATTCTTAGAGCAAAGCTCTTAAGGTGAGAATGAGAAAATTACAGAAAGATCAAAGTGCCAGGGTGTAGCAGGTGAAACAGTGATTCTGAAGACTGTGTATAATATAAAGTCTTTAGCCAGAATCATCAGGAAATAATGTATAAACATAAGTCAAATATGTAGATACTGTCCCTTCTATACATTTCCTTCTATTCTCCTTCTCAAGTTTAATCATCAGCATGAATTATCACATCAATGTCACTATCATACTCTCGGCTCTACTTTTAAAATACTTCCTTGTTAGGCTTATTCAATAACCATCTCAACAATGTGCTCTGTTATTTGTAATTACAACTACAGATACTGATTACTTAAACTTCCAATTAGAGTCATCATCACAATCTTTTAACCCTTAGTTCATGGTAGTGGGACTTACGGTGATTCAAAATAGAGGTTATCAAAGAGATTAAAAGAAGGAAAAAATGGCAGATGACAAATATCAGCTGACTGATGTATTCTTGATTTTATATCATTCTCAGAAATAACTGTGGCTGGGGAGGGACTTTCAGGAAGCTGATATGACATATTACTATTAATATAACTAAGTTTATAACCCCAGACAGAGAAAGTTTGAAGACATAATTTTGCAAAGAAAAGAGGAAGAGATGAATGTTGATTAGAGGAATCTATGCTTTAAAATACGAGAAGTAAATGTATAGATTGCAGCAAGACATTAAGAATAGTGCCTCTCAAGTATTAAGATGATAATGAAAGATGGAAAGAATAGGACTGGGTTTGTTTGATAAACACCAGGCTTTTCATTATGTCTGAACGAAAGGTTGTGTTAATCTAAGAGTGTCAAGATTCCAAGGAAAAGTAAGACTGGAAATGAAAATAGGAATATTCCTTGGATTTCAGGCTAAGCAGTCTTAAATCAATTCAGTTATCAGTAAGGAATCATTTAAGAGTTTTAAGGACGCTAGTGGTATAAATTTTTTGTATATTCATGCTGTTTCCAAGTTATGGATTTGATAAACCTGATGCTTACTTTTATTTCCTGATCCAGATAGTTTGGTATGCAAATGGTGTTTGCTTTCACATCATTCTTGGTACTCGTCATCCCTGAAGAACAGGAGCCAGGAGTAGAGCATGCCTTTGGAGGTGATGGTGGACTTTTGGCCTTAATTTCTTCCTAAATCAAAGGTATAATATAACCAATATACATGTGCACCCATCTATATTTTCTATGAAAACTCAATGAAAAATGAGTAAGAAATATTGTGGTTAATGAGAAACACATGAAAGTAAAAAAGGTTAGTGTTATCTTAAACTATCAAATATTTATATTGGGAGACAAAACAAATAGTGATATCTTATTAACTTTTGATGAAATCACTTTAAACTCTTGGTCAAATAACAAGATAACAAATTTGTAGTATGCAATGTATAACCTTTTACATCGCAATTCCAGATAACAGCCAACTCATGACATATGAGATTTGCTGTTACGTTGGGAAGATTTCTCTTTTGTGGCCAGGAAAAGACAGCTGAGAGGTTTTATGCTTTGTCTGTGAAGCAACTACATGACGCAAGTTGCTACCTCCTTGCTCTAAGTAAGAGCTAACAGCTGGAGAGTTAGAAAGGCAAACTAAATTTCTTCCCTTGATCAGTTGGAAGGGAAATACAAAGGTTATTTTCTTGTTCTGGGAGGTAAATATACTGTTTGCAATTTTTAAAAATTAAAAGGTTGTGGAAGCTTTAAGTCCATGAAGAGTTATAGAAGCCTTAGATCCATGTGCCTGTTCCAGGAAAGGCTTTCTACCCTTCGAAGTGACTGATTTGTAACAACACATAGAACCTAGTACATAAATGAGTCAACAACCTGGGATTTTGATGATTGGAATTGATAGAACAATATTTAACTTTATGTTTAGTAAAAATAAAGCTATATTGTATTTGAGGTTTTTTAAAATTATACTTTAAGTTATAGGGTATGTGTGCACAACGTGCAGGTTTGTTACATATGTATACATGTGCCATGTTGGTGTGCTGCACCCACTAACTCGTCATTTACATTAGGTATATCTCCTAATGCTATCTCTCCCCACTCCACCAACCCCATGACAGGCCCCGGTGTGTGATGTTCCCCTTCCTGTGTCCAAGTGTTCTCATTGTTCAATTCCCACCTATGAGTGAGAAAATGTGGTGTTTGGTTTTTTGTCCCTGCGATAGTTTGCTGAGAATGATGGTTTCCAGCTTCATCCATGTCCCTACAAAGGACATTAACCCATCCTTTTTTATGGCTGTGTAGTATTCCATGGTGTGTATGTGCCACATTTTCTTAATCCAGTCTGTCACTGATGGACATTTGGATTGGTTCCAAGTCTTTGCTATTGTGAATAGTGCCACAATAAACATACGTATGCGTGTGTCTTTATAGCAGCATGATTTATAATCCTTTGGGTATATACCCAGTAATGGGATGGCTGGGTCAAATGGTATTTCTAGTTCTAGATCCTGGAGGAATCGCCACACTGTCTTCCACAATGGTTAAACTAGTTTACAGTCCCACCAACAGTGTAAAAGTGTTCCTATTTCTCCACATCCTCTCCAGGACCTGTTGTTGCCTGACTTTTTAATGATAGCCATTCTAACTGGTATGAGATGGTATCTCATTGTGGTTTTGATTTGCATTTCTCTAATGGCCAGTGATGATGAGGATTTTTTCCTGTGTCTGTTGACTGCATAAATGTCTTCTTTTGAGAAGTGTCTGTTCAGATCCTTTGCCCACTTTTTGATGGGGTTTTTGTTTGTTTGTTTGTTTGTTTGTTTTGTTTTTGTAAATTTGTTTGAGTTCTTTGTAGGTTTTCGATATTAGCCCTTTGTCAGATGAGTAGATTGCAAAAATGTTCTCCCATTCTGTAGGTTGCCTGTTCACTCTGATGGTAGTTTCTTTTGCTGTGCAGAAGCTCTTTAGTTTAATTAGATCCCATTTGTCAATTTTGGCTTTTTTGCTATTGCTTTTGGTGTTTTAGACATGAAGTCCTTGCCCATGCCTATGTGCTGAATGGTATTGCCTAAGTTTTCTTCTAGGGCTTTTATGGTTTTACATCTAACATTTAAGTCTTTAATCCATCTTGAATTAATTTTTGTATAAGGTGTAAGAAAGGGATCCAGTTTCAGCTTTCTATATATGGCTAGCCAGTTTTTCCAGCACCATTTATTAAATAGGAAGTCCTTTCCCCATTTCTTGTTTTTGTCATTTTGTCAAAGATCAGATGGCTGTAGATGTGTGGTATTATTTCTGAGGCCTCTGTTCTGTACTATTGGTCTGTATCTCTGTTTTGGTACCAGTACCATGCTGTTTTGGTTACTGTAGCCTTGTAGTATAGTTTGAAACCAGGTAGCATGATGCCTCCAGCTTTGTTCTTTTGACTTAGGATTGTCTTGGCAATGTGGGCTCTTTTTTGGTTCCATATGAAATTTAAAGTAGTTTTTTCCAATTCTGTGAAGAAAGTCATTGGTAGCTTAATGGGGATGGCATTGAATCTATAAATTACCTTGGGCAGTATGGCCATTTTCATGATATCAATTCTTCCTATCCATGAGCATGGAATATTCTTCCATTTGTTTGTGTCCTCTTTTATTCCGTTGAACAGTGGTTTGTAGTTCTCCTTGAAGAGGTCCTTCACATCCCTTGTAAGTTGGATTCCTAGGTATTTTATTCTCTGTGAAGCGATTGTAAATGGGAGTTCACTCATGCTTTGGGTCTCTGTTTGTCTGTTGTTGGTGTATACAAATGCTTGTGATTTTTGCACGTTGATTTTGTGTCCTAAGACTTTGCTGAAGTTACTTTTCAGGTTAAGGAGATTTTGGGCTGAGACAATGGGGTTTTCTAAATACACAGTCATGTCATCTGCAAACAGGGACAATTTAACTTCTTCTTTTCCTAATTGAATACCCTTGATTTCTTTCTCCTGCCTGATTGCCCTGGCCAGAACTTCCAACACTATGTTGAATAGGAGTGGTGAGAGAGGGCATCCCTGTCTTGTGCCAGTTTTCAAAGGGAATGCCTCCAGTTTTTGCCCATTCAGTATGATATTGGCTGTGTATTTGTCATAAATAGCTCTTATTATTTTGAGATACTTTCCATCGACACCTAATTTATTGAGAGTTTTTAGCATGAAGGACTGTTGAATTTTGTCAAAGGTCTTTTCTGCATCTATTGACATAATCATGTGGTTTTTGTCTTTAGTTCTGTTTATATGCTGGATTACATTTATTGATTTTCATATGTGGAACCAGCCTTGCATCCCAGGGATGAAGCCCACTTGATCATGGTGGATAAGCTTTTTGATGTGCTGCTGAATCCGGTTTGCGAGTATTTTATTGAGGATTTTTGCATCGATGTTCATCAGGGATATTGGTCTAAAATTCTCTTTTTTGTTGTTGTGTCTCTGCCAGGCTTTGGTATCAGGATGATGTTGGCCTCATAAAATGAGTTAGAGAGGATTCCCTCTTTTTCTATTGTTTGGAATAGTTTCAGAAGGAATGGTACCAGCTCCTCCTTGTACCTCTGGTAGAATTCAGCTGTGAATCTGGTCCTGGACTATTTTTGCTTGGTAGGCTATTAATTATTGCCTCAATTTCAGAGCCTGTTATTGGTCTATTCAGGGATTCAACTTCTTCCTGGTTTAGTCTTGGGAGGGTGTATGTGTCCAGGAATACATCCGTTTCTTCTAGATTTTCTAGTTTATTTGTGTAGAGGTGTTTACAGTATTCTCTGGTGGTAGTTTGTATTTCTGTGGAATCGGTGGTGATATCCCCCTTTATCATTTTTTTTTGAGTCTATTTGATTCTTCTCTCTTTTCTTCTTTCTTAGTCTTGCCAGCGGTCTACCAATTTTGTTGATCTTTTCAAAAACCAGCTCCCAGATTATTTGATTTTTTGGAGAGTTTTTGTGTCTCTATCTCCTTCAGTTCTGCTCTGTTCTTAGTTATTTCTTGCCTTCTGCTAGCTTTTGAATGTGTTTGCTCTTGCTTCTCTAGCTCTTTTAATTGTGATGTTAGGGTGTTAATTTTAGATCTTTCCTGCTTTCTCTTGTGGGCATTTAGTGCTATAAATTTCCCTCTACACACTGCTTTAAATGTGTCCCAGAGATTCTGGTATGTTGTGTCTTTATTCTCATTGGTTTCAAAGAATATCTTTATTTCTGCCTTCATTTCATTATGTACCCAGTAGTTATTCAGGAGCAAGTTGTTCAGTTTTCATGTAGTTGAGTGGTTTTGAATGAGTTTCTTAATCTTGAGTTCTAGTTTGATTGCACTGTGGTCTGAGAGACAGTTTGTTATAATTTCTGTTAAGTTTATTATACAGTCTTATTTTTGGAAAAATAGTAACACATTAAGTCCTTAATGTTGTTAGTAGCTCTTAGAAACTGACTTTACATGAGATGATATATAACAAATCCATTTTTTTTTCTCATCAACTGATATGGTTGGCTCCGTGTTCCCTCCCAAATCTCACCTTGAATTGTGATAATCCCCACATGCCAATGATGGGACCTGGTGGAATTAATTGAATCATGGGGTCAGGTTCCCCCATACTGTTTTCATGAAAGTGAGTTCTCATGAAATCTGATGGTTTTTATAAGTGGCCTCCCCCTTTCCTTGGCTCTCACTTCTCTTGCCTGCTGCCATGTAAGACATGCCAGTTTTGCTTTCTGCTATGATTGTAAGTTTCCTGATGCCTCCCTAGCCATGCAGAACTGTTAGTCAATTAAACCTCTTTTCCTTATAAATTACCTAGTCTTGGATATGTCACACAAATAAAGTCCAGCAATTGAGTCATGAGTCAAAGAAGTTTGAACTCAGTGAAAATGGTATGTACAAAAATTGTGAGAGTGGCTAAAGCAATTTTAAGAGGGGAATTTATAGCTTTAAAATACATGTATTAGAAAGATAAAATGAGTTGGAAAAAGAGCAATAAAGTAAAGTATATAATAGAAAGAGAAAACTAATAACAGCAGATATTAATAAAATAGAAAATATACAACATAGATAATCAAAAATCATGAAAATCAACTCTTCGATATACTAATAAAATCAATAAACTTATTGAATAAACTTTTGTTGAAAATTATAAACTTCTTTTAATTGAGAAAAACAAAGACACAAATCAACACAACTAATATGTAAGAGGGTACTTCTTACAGAACCAGCAGATATTTTTAAAAGAATATAAGGATATTATGCATAACGTAGTCAATAAATCTGAATATTTAGATTGAATAAACAGTTTTTAGAAAAGAATATATTACCAAAAATTGAATCAAGGAGAAATAGAAAATCTGAACAGTTTTATAACAAAATAGATTTTAAAGCAAAGAATAGTGTTGGGGCGAAGACAGTAACTTTATAATGATAAAAAGATCATTTTATCAAGAAGATGTAGCGAACCTAAACAGTTTTATGCCTAATAAGAGAGTTTCAAAATACGTGATTAAAAACTGGTAGAAATGGAAAGAGAAATTTAGAAATCCACAATTATAATCAGAGATTTCAGTACCTCTCCCTCAATAATTGGCAGAAAAAGCAGCAAATCAGTAAGGCTACAGAACGAGAGTCCCCAAATCCCTGGACCACAACCTGCTGCACAGCAGAACGTGAGCGGTGGGAGAGCAAGTCAGCATTACCGCCTGAGTTCTGCCTCCTGTCAGATCAGCAGCGGCATTAGATTCTCATGGGAGTGCAAACCCTATTGTGAACTGCGCATGCAAGGAATGTAGGTTGTGTACTCCTTATGAGAATGGAATGCCTGATGATCTGAGGTGGAACATTTTCATCCTGAAACCATTCCCCCCATCCCACCATAGGTCTGTAGAAAAATAGTCTTCCAAAAAAGGTTGGGAGTTGCTGCTACAGAAGACTTGAACAACAGTATCATCTAACTTGACCTAATTGATGTTTATATTGCGTTCTACCAAACAACAGCAGAGTGAACATTTGTTTCATGGGTACATGAAAAATTTATTAAGGTCAACAATACTCTAGGCCATATAACAAGTCTCAATAAATTTAAAACATTACAAAGTATACAAAGTGTGTTCTCTGACTACAGTGGGATTAAATTGGAATTAATAACATAAAGATATCTGGAAAATCCCCCAAATATTTAGAAAGTAAATAACATGATTTTAAGTAACCCATAGGTGAAAGAAGAAATCAAAAAGGATATCAGGAAGTATTTTGAACATAATGAAAATGAAAATTCAACATAGTAAATTTTGGGGGATGCAGGCAAACTAATGCTTATAGGAAAAATGTAATAATAAATGCTTATATTGGAAAAAAAAGTCTCAAATCAATGACCTAAGATTTTACTTTCTATAAAGATAGGAGCCAAAGTCAGTGAAATGGAAACAGAAGCAAAACGATAGAAATACTCAATGAAATGAAATATTGATTCTTTAAAATGATCAATAAAACTCACAAACCTCTAGCTAGACACATCAGGAAAAAAAGAAGACACAAATTGCCAAAATCAGGGATGAGGAAACAAACATTAAACATTATAAAATAATAAAAGGAATATTTTATGAAAAACTTTATATCAATAAGTCAACAACTTAGATGAAATGGACATATTCTTTGCAAAATACAAACTACCAATGCTGGCTAAAGAAGAAATAGACAACCCAAATAGCCTATATCTATATATATAAAAAAAAAGAAATTGAATTTGTAGTTAAAAACCTTGACTCAAAGGAAATATCAAGCCTAATATCTTACTGAAGATTTCTACTAAACTTTTAAGGAAGAAATAATATCCGTTCTACATAAAATCTTCCAGAATATTAAAGAGGAATTCCCAGTTTATTCTATAAAGCCAGCATTATGCTGATATTAAAACCAGAAAAAGACTTTATAAGAAAACTATAAACAAATATTCCTCATAAACATAGACACAAGAATGCTAACAATATGTTATGAAATTTTAGTATATAACAAGGATAATACATCACGACCAAGTGAGGTTTTTACCAGATGTCCGAGGTTGGTTCAAATTTGAAACATAGCCGGGCGCGGTGGCTCAAGCCTGTAATCCCAGCACTTTGGGAGGCCGAGACGGGCGGATCACAAGGTCAGGAGATCGAGACCATCCTGGCTAACACGGTGAAACCCCGTCTCTACTAAAAATATAAAAAACTAGCCGGGCGAGGTGGCGGGCGCCTGTAGTCCCAGCTACTCGGGAGGCTGAGGCAGGAGAATGGCGTGAACCCGGGAGGCGGAGCTTGCAGTGAGCTGAGATCTGGCCACTGCACTCCAGCCTGGGTGACAGAGCGAGACTCCGTCTCAAAAAAAAAAAAAAAAAAAAAAAAAAACAAATTTGAAACATAGCCAGTGCAATTCACTATATTAACAGGCTAAAAAAGAAAAATCATTTGATCATCTCAGCTAGATACTAAAACAGCATTTGGCAAAATAACATCTCTCCCCATTTCTGTTAAAACTCTCAGCACACTAGGAATGGAAGGGAACTTTCTCAGTCATATAAAGGGCATCCATAAATAAAGTAAATTAACATAATACTTAATGGTGAAAGTCTGACTGCTTTCCTCCTACAGTCAGGTACAAGGCAAGGATGTCTGCTCTCGTCACTTCTATTCAACATTGTACTAGAGATTCTAGCCATTGCAATAAAGCACAATACAGAGATAAACAGCAAGCAGATGTGAAGTTATAGTGGAAAAAATTATAAATTTTTGAAAGACACCTATCAAAAAAAGAGCAATCCTCAGACTGTAAGAAAATATTTGCAAAAACATGCATGTACAAAAGATTTAATCTAGAATATATGAAGAACTTTTAAAATGTCATAATAAAAAAGTCAACAACCCATTTTTTTTTTTTTTTTTTTTTAAACGGAGTCTTGCTCTGTCACCAGGCTGCAGTGCAGTGGCACTATCTCGGCTCACTGCAATCTCCACCTCCTGGATTCAAGCAATTCCCCTTTTCAGCCTCCCAATAGCTGGAAATACAGGTATGCACCACCATGCCTGGCTAATTTTGTTTTTTGTATTTTAGTACAGACGGGGTTTCACTATGTTGGCCAGGATGGTCTCGATCTCCTGACCTCATGATCCGCCCACCTCAGCCTCCCAAAGTGCTGGGATTACAGGCGTGAGCCACTGCACCCAGCCAACAACCCAGTTTAAGAAGTGGGCAAAATATCTAACAATATATTTCCCATGAAAAAATATATACATGACAAGTAAGAATTGGAAAAGATGTCAACCTCATGAGGAAAATGCAAATTAAAACCACAATAATATACTACTGCATACCCACTAGGTTGGCTAAAAATAAAAAGACTGACCATTCTAAGTTTGGGGAAGACATGGAGAAAAGAAAAGTCATATGCTGCTGGTGGAAATGTTAAATGGGACAATCATTTTGGAAAACAATTTGGCTATTTCTTAGAAACTTAAACATACAACTACTATAAGACACAGTTATTTCACTCATAGGAATTATCCAAGAGAAAAGAAAGCATATATCCAAACAAAGACTTGTAGACAAATGTTTATATTAGCTTTGCTAGAAATTGGGAGTGACCTAAATGTCCCTCAACAGGTAAATAGATCAACACATTGTAGGATAACCATACAATTGAATACTACTCAGCAATAAAAAGGAATGAACTACTGATGCACTTAAAAACATGGATGAATCTTAAAATAATCATGCTGAGTTAAAGAAACCAGATTTTAGAAAGAGAATTCACCATATGACTTTATTTTTATAAAATCCAAAAAAGTCCATGCTAATCTTTAGCGACAGAAAGCAGGCAAACATTTGCCTGTGGGACAGCCAGAATCGTGAGAAAACTTTTGGGAGTGATGAGGATGTGCATTCTCTTGACAGAAGTGGTAGTTTCCCAGGTTTGTATTTGTCAAAGCTCATTAAATTGTGCACTTTGAATAGTGTATCTTATATCATGTTAATTAGACTTTACTAAAGCTGTAAAAATATTGTGAAACATGGTGACTTTTCAGAAAGGTATGTAAAAAAAAGGAGAGGAACTGACAGAAGTCAAACTAACTAGATAGAGGTACATAGCTGTTCCTTACCTTTTTAATTACTAAGGGATTCTCACTGGAAGTTTTGAAGCACTCTTTAATTTTTCTGCTGGGCTCTGAAATAAAATTGAGGAAAAATATATTTAAACTGAAAAAGAATCTATATCACATGATATATGTGTCAATTGCTGAAATCAATGAGAGTATTTCTGACTTTAAGGTCAATTCAGGAATCTGTTTATAAATATTAGGAAATTTGCGGGTAAATGGCATTATAATAACATAAAATATTTGCATTTAAAAACTAGTTCTATGCCCAAGATGATGATATAAGAACACACAGAAAATGCTTTCTTGATCTGGTTAAACTGGTTTAAAAAGTATATATTTTAGTATAAGACATATTTTTCTCTGTTTCCTGTCTATATAAATGTCACTTTATCTAATTAAAGAGAATTTTTTTTTTGTTATTTGACCTTTAGACAGAAAGATGGTTTGTGCTGAGTTACAATTACATTCTTTATTTTCTTTCTTCTTTTATCAGCCTCTCAACCCTACCCATTTCATACTCAGTCATATAACTAAATCCCCCTAAGTTATGCTAAAACCACTTAAAGTTTTACTTAATTTCCCTTTACATTAATATATAGATAAAAGAAAAAGATGACCTTTTCCCACATCTGCTATAGAAATCTTATTAGGTGGTGACACCTGATTCCCATCAAAGGCCTCTTCCTTGCAAATGTAGTTTTTAAGTTTCTAGGTTCTATGGTATAAAAAGAGACATGAGAAATAAGGGAAAATAAGTGAGTTTTGACTCTTCATTGCTAGCGGAAGGGAGGGAAGAGAAATTCTTGAAAGGATGAAATAAGTGTGAAGACTTTAGAATGGTATATGTCCACATAGTGAGTACTCTATAATTGACCAGTCTTATTGCTATCTTTAGAAATATATTTTACTACATTATGCCGTAATAATTTTCTTGTATCCTGACAGTTTTAGTAACAGCATGTAAATTGTATAGGGCAAGAAAAAGAGAAGAACTGGATATAATTTCTACCATGCAGAATTCCTTCCTTCTATTTTATCTTGCTCTTTGGGTTTTTCCACACTTTACTTTGATCAATGCCTTTTTCCTTCAATTCAGTACAAATTAATTCAATTGTTTACTAAGGACCAGGCACTGAGCCGGGACCTGGGGAGAAAGGAAGGATGGCAAAAACACAGAAAGCAATAACACAGGGCCTGACCTTAAGGAGAGGACAGTCTCATGAGGACAGTATAAACATGCAATTTCATTCTTACTGTGTTTCCTGGACTCGATTTTCATCTGACATAGTTTCCCTATTAGTGTTGGATCAACATTCATTTCTGTCATCTTTTAGCTAGTTTTGTAGGGATTAGAGAATAGGGCCACACCAAATATGTCTTAGGTACTATTAATAATAATGGTAATAACATTTTTGACATCATCGTGCTACTGAGAAGAGATTAGAAGAGTGAAAAAAATTATAATATACAACAAAATTTATGCTCCTCACAGTGAGGAAACTTTATGTAAAAACCACTGCAGCTATTTTAGCATCATATAGACTCCCCACACCCTTGTTTGCAGGAAGCATAAGGAAACATTTCATCAATTCTAACTCAACTCACCAGAATGAGGCCGTGGAGGCACTTTGGCACTATTTGGGGCTGGTGACACTCCTCTTACAGGGCTCTCCGGGACTGCAGTGCTGGGTGGGTAACTGCACTTGGCAAATGGTATTCTGTTCTTCTCTAAGTGGTTAGACTGACCAGCTCCCCACAATGTTCCAAATGCATTCTCATCATCATTCACAGTACAGATTGGAATGTTATTCAAGCCTAGTTGAGTAAAGATTATAAAAAGAGAAAGATCAAACAACCAGATTAGATGTTTGGAAGGTTTTCTTTGAATGATCAACAACTCCTCAACCAAATATCGTTAAATGTATGTAAAACGTTGGACTTCAAATTGTATGAACCAAAAAAAAAAAAAAAAATGTATTATGAACCAGTGCAAGGCAGACATTCTTTGAAAGTCAGTGTAGCCGATTACATGCTTCCTTAAAATCTCTTGCCATTTTGTCAGTACTGAGAGCCAGACCACATCTTGGATCTTGGTCTGGGATTCAAGTGGAGTAGACCTTCTTTTATCCCAGACAAATCTCTCATTTCCTAAAGCTTGATAATGACTAGGAGGGTTTGTGCTGGCTCTTTTCAAGAATGTCAGATTTAAATTTTTTAAAGCATCCAGAATGCCTCAATGTAAATAGGTCTTCTAGAAGAGATACCCTGGCTCCCCCTTTGTCCTGGCAGAAGGTAAAAAGCTGTAGGAGCTGGAAATAGGAGCCAGGATAAGGTAGATTGTGACAGAAGGAGGAAGGAGAAGTTGGTATAAAAGGAACTCCTTCCTCATACGAGAGATTTCTGGGTTCAGTCACTTTCCTAAAAATAACTCTTCACTTTTGGCTCAAATATAGGATTTGGTTCAAATATTAACTTATAGAAAGGTTCTCTTTGCAATATCAATGCTATGTCATGTGAAACTGGACAGCTTAGGAAATGAGGGTGTGCTGGGTATTGCTTTCTGTTAATCAGCGAGTTATGAGACGTAGTAAAAGATGACTGCTTTGTCTTCCCAGAAATTGCCAGGCAAGCTTCTGGGTAGTGTTTTCTACAATTGCTTATTTTTCCATATCTCCCTCCAGTACCACTGTTTCACCTCATTCTGAATTGTCTTCTCCAATAACATCAAAATCATCTTTGCTGGCAACTCTGTCTGAAATGTGCCCGATCACTCTCTGTCCCTTTATGTGCTTTTATTTTTTCCACAGCATTTGTCACATATCATAATACATCTGTTTGCACATTGCTTATCTGAGCTGCATTAGAATGTAAGATTAAATTATTTATCGATCTTAAATACATGATATACAATGATCACAAATTTAAGATCTGCATCTTTTTTTTTTTTTAAGATGGAGTCTCGCCCTGTCCCCCAGGCTGGAGTGTAATGGCATAATATCAGCTCACTGCCACCTCCGCCTCCTGGGTTCAAGCGATTCTCCTGCCTTAGCCTCCTGAGTAGCTGGGATTACAGATGTGCACCACCAAGCCCATCTAATTTTTTGTATCTTTAGTAGAGACGGGTTTTCACCATGTTGGACAGGCTGGTCTCAAACTCCTGACCTTGTGATCCACCCACCAAAGTGCTGGGATTACAGGTGTGAGCCACTGTGCCTGGCCTGATTTACATCTTAAATACACATTTAAGCTAATGCTTATTAGCTAATTTGGAATATTAGAATATCTAACAAATTAGCTTTGGAATTACAGTTTAAAATGTTAAAATGATTTTACATTTCTGATTTTAAGTAGAACACTATGAAAATATTATTAAGTTGGTAAACAGTAAAGAAATGGCTTAAATTATCTATATTTATAAGTATAATTTATTTAACTTACAGGAGTTATTTACAGCTTAGTGAGAATTTGATAAGTATGTAAAACATTTTTAAAAATCAAGTATATTTAATGAATAAGTGTTATTTAAAGCTTTTAAAGGTATTTAATTAACAAAGTTTGTAAATGGGACCAAGTGTTAATCAAAGATTTCCCCCCACCCCAGAAGTGAGTGTTAAAATCTGCTAGATTTCTAAGGCAGACAAATAATGTTGGAATTGAAAATTTTCTTTCAATTGAACATATATTACTATGAGCATGGCTTTGTGGCAGGCATTAGAGGAAAGTTGAAGACATAAAAATTAGTCCCTTGCCTGCCAATAGTTTTATAGTCTATGATAAGAAAATTTGAAGCAGAATGTGAAAGAAAATATAGAAGAGGTATATATCAAGTGCTTTGAAGTATATAAAACCAGAAAAAAAATATTCAATTTAATACTATTTGTTCTTCATAGAGAAAAAAAAAACAGTTTCAAATAAAAATTAAATGTGGGTTTTGGGGTTTTTTCCCACGTGTAGGTTGTGAAAAACCGCGCCCTCAGGTTTGGTCAAGACAATGTATTCCAAGGCCATCTATGACTTCTTTATAGTGACATCTGTTTGCTTCCCCTTGGCCTTCATTTTCCTAATCTCCTTTAGGAATATGACTTTGCTAGTCACCTAGCCATTTTCCTTGAATTTGTTTCCCTCTGCTGGTTCTCTCTGTGCTGCTTAGCTGAACTTTCCTCACTCTACCCCAAGTTCAACCTTCTCTGCTCCTCTCTCTGCCCTGGCCTGTCACTCATTCCTTCCCACTTTGATGACTGAGTCAGTCTTCTAACCGATCTCCCAATGTCTAGTAAGGTCCTGCTCATCTTCCACTTTCTACAATACAGCTAGAATGATTTTTTGAATGAAATCAATTCCTCAGGGACACAGAACTATGAGACTGCTGGTGGGCCATCAAATCAAACCTAAAGCCCACCTCCCTTATTCCAGTTACTTGAGCCAGCAGATCCTCTTTGCATTGGATTTGTCAAACTGAAGGATAGTGGTAAAGTTAGCAAGCCCAGCCTGTGCAGAATGGTGGGTGAAAAGGCCAGGCTTCAGTGGGCTGAAGAGTGGCTCCAAGGAGAGGAAGTAAAAACATGAATGTAGACATTTCTTTTGGTTGTGAAGAAATATAAATTCCCTAGCATGATATCCAGAGCCTGCCTAAATCTGGCCTCTTATCCACTTCTCCACCCCGACTTTCCATTATCCCTTCCCTCCTCCCCACATGCTCCATAACAGGCATATGGAGCTTCTTCTACAAAGTTTCCTAATATTCCTTTGCTGTTCCCTTTGCCTTTCTTGTTTGTATACTTAACCCTGATGTAGGTATTATTGTTACTAATGTCATTTCACGGAATAACTTGACCAGCCAGATAGTCCAGCTCCTGAGGGCAGGTTCTTGCCTATATTTTCATTCCAAATAAATGTTTGTTGAACGAATGAATAAACGTATAGATGGCTGAATGAATAAAGAGATGATCAGTAGTCGTGCCTTTAAATATCACTTCTATGCTGATGACTCCCAATGTGCATCTTTACTCCTAAGTTCCCATTTGAGACTCAGACGTAGATTTCTATTCTCAGTTTGGGATGTAGGCAGCCCATTTCCATTTGGATGCCTGATGTTACTACACGTGCAGTATGTATACCGCTGAATTGATTTTATTGTCTGATGAGAATGTGAGCTTCATGAGGGTAGGGACGTTTTTTTCCTCCCTCAGAAACTTTGCTCTCTCTCCTACATCTAGAACAAAGTTTCTTATATATTAGAAATTGAATAAATATCTGCTGAATGAAATGACTTCACTTTCTCCCTTTCAGCTTTCCTGTTTCATCATTTTTTAGTTATAATAACTAAGGGTGGGGAAAGGTGCAAAGGGTGTGTGATTTATTCTTCTTCACCTTCTATACTAATCAGTAACCAGCACCTTTTCATTTCTTCCCTACAAACTCTGTCTAGCCTCATATTCTGCCATTGCTTGGTCCTGCTGTCAAGAGCATAGCGGGATGCTTGTCCTCGTGTATCTGCACAGGTGCAGCAGCCTCCTAATTCTCTTCTCTATCTCCAGGCTCTGCCCTTTTTTCAACAAAGCTTGGTTTATTTCTATCATGGCATTGTTTTTTTAATATTTAATGTTTTTAATAATTTATTTTTATTTCAATGTTTTTGGGGGGCACAGGTGATTTTTGGTTACACGGATAAGTTCTTTTTTTAACTTTTATTTTAAGTTCAGGAGTGCAACTGCAGGTTTGTTACATAGATAGGTACACTTGTGTCATTGGGGCTTGTTGTACAGATTATTTCATCATCCTGGTGGTAAGCCTAGTACCCATTAGTTATTTTTCCTGACACTCCCCTCCTCCCAGTCTCCACCCTCTGAATGGCTCCAGTGTGTGTTGTTCCCCTCTATGTGTCCCTGTGTTCTCATCATTTAGCTCCCACTTACAAGTGAGAACATGTGATATTTGGTTTCCTGTTCCTGCATTAGTTTGCTGAGAATAATGGCTTCCAGCTCCATCCGTATCCCTACAAAGGACATGATCTCATTCTTTTTATGGCTGCAGAGTATTCCATGGTGTATATATACACGTTTTCTTTATCCAGCCTATCATTGATGGGCATTTAGTTTGATTCCACGTCTTTGCTGCCATGAATAGTGCTGCAGTGAACATACAGGTGCAGGTGTCTTTATAACAGAATGATTTGTTACTGAATAAGTTCTTTGGTGGTGATTTCTGAAATTTTGGTGCACCCATCACCCAAGCAGTGTACACTGAACCCAGTATGTAGTCTTTTATCCCTCACCCCCTTTTCAACCTTCCCACTGAGTCCCTAAGTTCATTATATCATTCTTGTGCCTTTGCATCCTCTAGCTTGTGTTTAAAAACTGTATACTTTACAAGCTCCCACTTGTGAGAATATATGATCTTTGGTTTTCCATTCCTGAGTTACTTCACTTAGAATAATGGCCTCCAGTTCCATCTGTTTGCTGTAAAAGACATTATTTCATTCCTTTTTATGGCTGAGTAGTGTTCCATGGTGTATGTATACCACATTTTTTTAATCCACTTGGTTAATGAGCACTTAGGTTGGTTCCATATCTTTGTAATTGTGAAATGTTCTGGTATAAACATGCATGCACATGTGCCTTTTTCATATAACGACTTATTTTCCTTTTAGTAGATACCCAGTAGGGGGATTGCTGGATTGAATGGCAGTTCTGCCTTTAGTTCTTTAAGGAATCTACATACTGTTTTTCCATAGTGGTTGTATACTAGTTTACATTTCCACCATAAGTGTAAAAGTGTTCCCTTTTCACCATATCCATGCCAACATCTATTGTTTTATGACTTAATTATGGCCATTCTTATAGGAGTAAGGTGATATCTCATTGTTGTTTTAATTTGCATCTCTCTGATAATTAGTGATGTTGAGCATGTTTTCATATGTTTGTTGGCTGTTTGTATATCTTCTTTTGAGAATTTTGTGTTCTTGTTACTTGTCCACTTTTTGATCGGATTATTTATTTTTTCTTGCTGATTTCTTTGAGTTCCTTATAGATTCTGGATATTAGTCCCTTGTCAGATGCATAGTTTGCAAATATTTTCTCCCACTCTGCGTGTTGTCTGTTTGCTGATTATTTCTTTTGCTGTGGATAAGCTTTTTAGTTTAATTAGGTCCAATTTATTTATTTATTTTTGTTTTTGTTGCATTTGCTTTTGTGGTGTTAGTCATGAATTATTTGCCTGAGTTAAATGACATTGGTTTTTAATATCACTTTTTCTGTCACCTCAGGAATATGACACATTTCCATCTGCTGGGGTTCACTATGGCAGCATTTTTCTTGGGGATAAGAATCTCAGGGATAGGCATAAGGGTCTATTTAGATTATACCCAATAGCCAATGTTGATATGCTACTTTGTCAGGAGTGGTATCACACAGTCACCCCATCCTAGGTGAATTGGCTGGTTCACCCTGTGAAGTCCAAACAATTCTGCTTATTTTCCATATATTTAATAACCTTGAGAAATGTACCCCTCAAAACATCAGAACCCTTTTCTCTTTGTACCTCTCAAAACATCTCAGAATGCAAGATGTATTTAAAAACTATATACTTTTAAAATTCTTCAATCCAAGCTCAATTTAACTGCCTCCCTCAAAAAGGAAATGCTGTTATTAATGTCTAATTTTGAGTAAATCTATTGTATAAAGTTAACGTAAAAGGTAGGAAAGGAAAGAGAAGAAAGGGAGGAAGGGAGAGGGGGAATGAGGGCAGGAGGCAAGGAGGGAGGGAAAAAAGACAAGACAGAAGGGAAGGAAGCAGGAGTAAAACATACGCTTCCTTAGGAATGATATTTAGCATGTAGATGTTAGCATGGATGTGTGGATTGTTAAAATATTGAAATATTTTTATATCAATGGGTCAAGGCTGCCCTGAGCTCCCTGAGTGGTCCTCCACTTTGGCCCCTCTCCAGGTCCCTATCCTAACAATCAAGCAATTTAAGTGTTACTGTATGACACAGAGAGGGACTGCAGGCCTCTGCTGTCACTCCACTGCTGGCACCTAGTCCCAATAGTCGATGCCCATACCTCTCCAGTGGTTAAATATTTTGAATAGCAGCCTTGTGTTTACCTGCCAGAATTATCAAATAGCCCAAGTGTAGAGAATAGAGACACATACTAGGACCTTAAGTCACTTTACCTTTGATGTGGCAGACTCTTCTGGGATGAGGGGTGTGTCTGACTAGAAAGCAGCTTACATTTCTAGCCATAATATGGCTGCCTTTGCCCTCGATCTGAAGAGCTGATGTTGGGGGGTTGAGGTTCATGTTCATGGTGTGTTTATTTTCCCCTCTCCACTGTTGTCACAAAAGTTTTTGGGGTCTAACTTGATTGACCTCACTTCCAGATGTGCTCAGACCCTGAAATCACAAAATGACAAACATTCTGACAAGAGTTTCTTGTCATTTTCTTGTATATCAAACATTTCTTCATCTTCTTTGCTTGAACTAAATTGTTTCCCATGTTACAGCAATGTGAGGCTATTTTGTTTTCAGACCAAATTTTTGTAAACGTTGAAAAGCATAGGCATGGGTAGATCATAAAAAATTTACCTAGGGGAAAATCAAAGTGTTTGATTTTGAAATATTTATATTATATTTATAAAAAGCATAAGGTATATTCTGTTTTTAATTTCATTTGAGCTCACTTTGTTGGCTTACCAACAAAAAATGTATTACATGATTATCAATTTTGATATAGTAAATTTAAATGATGACTTTTAAATACAGTACTCACAAATGCACTTTACATTGAATTAATTTTAAGTAAAGACCCTTCATATTGTACTTATAAAACCCAGCATCTTAAAATGTGTATCATCTTCTCAGAGAATGGTAAAACCCAAAGGAGGAAAAAAGTCCAAAAGAGTAATATATCTGGAGATGATAAACCAGACAACCTTTGCCATATTGTTGTTTGCAATATTGAGTAACAGTTAACATTTTTAGACACCTACAGTGTCATAGACCGGGGAGATTAAAGATAATGTTATGTATCTTGGTGAATTCACAACCATGTGAGAAAAAACTTTTCTGGATTAAGAACATAGAAAGTCATTGTTTAAACTTTCTTGAAAATAGTATACAATTTTGAAATCTAAGAAGGATGATTTTCTGGTGCCTGTTGCATTTTTTCTATCTTACATGGAAATCTTATTCATCGTAGCAGAATTGGGAAATACGCGTTTTATTGATAACCATGGCAGAGATTTTTTGGGTTAGAATAATTTGCAGTGTTTAAAACATGTTCATGTTCTAGAAATTGATCTCAGGATTTTGTTGGGATGGATGCTTTTAGATCGTTGACTGCCTTTTTGGACCAAAGCAATCTATGTTTAAGTGCTTCATGCTATATACTTAGAGTATATGGTGTATAAATTCCCAACCTTGTTGCCACAGAACAACTGGTTTTCAGAAACTTCAGTTTGATATACATAAATACTAAAATTATCCTAGGTTGGGTAAAATATGTGTAGATATTAAATCCAGAAAATATCTATCTAGCAATAAAAAGTGTATTTTCATATTGCTCTTTGTGAATATCACAGTGAGGAGCTAGTTCTGACCTCTTTGTTTAAATCACACTTTAGACTTACTCATTCTTTTGGTGTGGGGCCTTTTGTACAATTGAGCCAGTAAATTTGCTTTTTACTTGTATTGAGGGGAAAGGAGCACAGCAGGCAATTTGGAGAGTGAAAAAAACATTAAACCAGAAATTTAAAGATAGGATTCATGGTCCCAGATTCGCCATTAACCAGCAAAGTGACCACAGATTAATTGTTTTATTGCCTAGATTTCAGTCTGTTTATCTATAACCTGATGAAATTGACTTAAATGTTAGCTGATATTATTTAGTTAATCTATATATGTCTGTCCCACATCAATTCTCTTAGATTAAAGGGTAGTGATACACTTCAAATTTTGAAAAAAAAGTCAACAAGAAAACAATGTGTATTTCATTTTCTTAAAAGAGACTTATTTGGCTTTTACATACTCTTGATAAAAGAATGAACTTGAAGACTATTAACTAAATCATACCTAAAATTTTAGAACATTATTCTAATGATGAATTTAAAATTATACCTGAGGACAGTATTAAAAGCAGGTGACCTTGCTGACAGGAACTCAAGTCTGTTGATACCCTCCCAGCCTCATAATATGTCTAGACTGAGTTTTTGTTAATCTCCTTAAATCTCTGCACTTAAGCTAGAAGTTTTTAGTTGGTAGAGACAGACCAATCTCGAACGCTTCCAAAATAATACAGCTGTCTTCATCCAGTTTCTCACACTCTTATTCCAAGGAGCCTATGTGGCTCCCTGGTTGTCAAGATATGTTACATAGCTTGGTAATGTGGTAACATTCCTTAGAAAAATCTGAGTTCTAGAACCTCTCACCTACTATTCTCAGACCTCCAGTTACCCACTTGACAAAACCATGTGGCCACAAATGGCTTTCCTCAATTTTGAACATATAATAGAGTTAAATCCAATGCAAGAGAAAGAAAAAGAAGAAAAATAAAACAAAGAGCAATATAAATCAAATTTATAATTTTTCCCACAATTCTGCTTAAAGAACAGTTATGATATAACCAAACTTAGCTTAATCCAAAACCAACGGGGAGAAGGTATACATGCTTTGAAGGAGTTTCTAATAATTGTGAATGGAATACACTGCTCTGGTAGTCGGGATGTCTGTGCTGGTGACCTGTTCAACAGCCATGAAAAAATATTGAAATGTGTTTTTTTTTTTTTTTTTTTTTGAGACGGAGTCTCGCTCTGTCGCCCAGGCTAGAGTGCTGTGGCTGGATCTCAGCTCACTGCAAGCTCCGCCTCCCGGGTTCACGCCATTCTCCTGCCTCAGCCTCCCGAGTAGCTGGGACTACAGGCGCCTGCCACCTCGCCCGGCTAATTTTTTATATTTTTTAGTAGAGACGGGGTTTCACCGTGTTAGCCAGGATGCTCTCGATCTCCTGACCTCGTGATCCGCCCGTCTCGGCCTCCCAAAGTGCTGGGATTACAGGCTTGAGCCACCGCGCCCGGCCTGAAATGTTAATGAGAAGTCATAGAGAAACATACACACATGTACATGTGGTGCTTCACAAGACTTTTCAGAATACACATGATTTTGAATTTCTGAATTACAATCTCTGAAAGCAATATAGACAATTTCTGAAAGGCAAATACTAGCTTAAAACAATGCAAGGATAGAGCCTAATTGGTCTGTTTTCTTGACTGGCCCAAGATTAAAGGCTGAATTGCCTTTGCCTATAACCCATTCTTATGCCTTATGCCTCCCTGTTTTACTGTAGTTTATGGGGGATTTTATGGGAGATCTAATTGACTTTCTAAGGTAATTTTCATATTTTGAGATTTTTAGTTTTCACTTTGTATCAGTTGAGAAACTTTTTTTTTTTTTTTTTTTTTTGAGACGGAGTCTTGCTCTGTCGCCCGGTCTGGAGTGCAGTGGCCGGATCTCAGCTCACTGCAAGCTCCGCCTCCCGGGTGTACGCCATTCTCCTGCCTCAGTCTCCCGAGTAGCTGGGACCACAGGCGCCCGCCACCTCACCCGGCTAGTTTTTCGTATTTTTAGTAGAGACGGGGTTTCACCGTGTTAGCCAGGATGGTCTCGATCTCCTGACCTCGTGATCCGCCCGTCTCGGCCTCCCGAGAAACTTTTTTACACAGCTAATAACAGAGAGCAGAAATAGTGTTTTAAGTAAGATAGAAAACATGTATTTCTTCCTCACATGAAAGAGTTCAGCCGTCTAGGGTTGCTATAGAAGCTTTATGAAGCATCATTATGGACCTTGGCTTCACCTGTGTTTTAGGTCCATCTTTCTTAATATTTGGCTTCCATTTTTGAAATTATCCCTTGTTCAAGATGGTTCCTGAAGTTCCAGTCATCCAAGATGGCTGCTATATTTGCACATATCAAATCTGTACTCCAAGCAGGAAACAAATGGAAGGTTGGAGAGGTAAGGGCTGAGAAGGGCACATGCTAGCTATCTGCTCTCTTTGTAAGAGCCTTCTCATGAGTCTCAGACAATAATCTAGGTTGCATTGGCCATTTATAGCTACAAGGAAGGATAGAAAATGTAGTTTCTTAACAGGGTACACTGACATCCCATTCTAAAACAGGGGCTCTAACAAGAGAGGGAGAAAATGTATATTGGGTTATAAAAAGCAATCTCAACCACAGATCCTGACATTAATACCTAATTCTGTGTAGGAGAAGTCTACACTGTGTGTGCTGTGCTTTCCCTTAGAGAGGGCCACTAGAGATCAACATGTACTTGGCTATGTAACTATGTTATTTTCTGTTTATGAAGCCCCATGGGGAATTTTCTTGTCTCATTACTAGGGAAAAAAAAAATGATTCAACTGGGTTGTTTGCATTAATTCTGTCAGAATAAAAAAGACAGGGGTTTCTCTGCTGCACTTCTCAGGGTAGCACAGGTGTCCTTGTTGCCTTGGATACTCTATTATTTTAGCAAAGAAAATAGATGGAGAGTTTTTTTTGGAATATGTGCATATATTTATGAATGGTAATTAGTGATTTTTAAACATTATCTGGGGGTCATGATAAGCAGGAAATCCACAGGCTGTTCATTGCCCACAGACATTTTGAAAATTGTTATGGACTGAGTTGTGTCCCCCAACAAATTCATGTCTTAATCTCTAACTCCCAGTGTGACTGTATTTACAGATGGGGCCCTCAAGGAGATCATTAAGGTTAAATAAGGTTATAATGGTTGGACCCTAAGCTTATAGGACTAGTGTCCTTATATGAAAAGGAAGAGACACCAGACCCCTCTCTGTCTCCTTGCATGAGCTGGTCATGTTAGGACAAAGCAAGAAAGGGACATCTATCACCAGAAAGTGGCCCCTCACCAGACATTCAATCTGCCAGTGCCTTTATCTTAGCCTTACCAGCTTCCATAACTGTAAGAAATAAGTTTCTATTGTTTCTAAGCCACCCAGTCTAGGGTATTTTGTTATAGCAGCCCAAATTGACTAAGACAAGGCTTCACCAAAAACTAAGCCTGCCAGTACCTTGATATTGGATTTTCAGCCTCCAGAACTTTGAACATATAAATTTCTCTTGTTGAAGCCACCCAGTCTATTGTACTCTGTAATGGCAGCACAAGCTGACTGATACAAGTGTAAATATGCAGGAACTCTGTAAGGTCTGTTCTTTCCATGAATATTCAGTGTGGCCACATCTCAGAGCTGTGAACTAGTTAGGCCTATTCACTTTGATCACCTAAAATCTTTCTCACTTTGCATTTACTATAAAAATGTCACAGGTGTCTGATTAACATATGAGAAAGCATTGTAAGTGATTTCTGAAAGGAAAAGGTGCTAATTTAACATAATGGAAGAATAAAATTTAATTTCATCTGGTACCTGGACTACCTATATTCTGTTCTGTCAATTTTGAAAGCATATGGTTCAGTCTCGAATTTGTAACAAATATCTACAATCACAGAAAACAGTACTTTTCACTCTGTGATCTCCAGAGCACAACAAAAATGCTGACATAAGTGTCATAGAAAGAATTCTACAATGGCCACCAAGACCTCCCCCCCATGGTGTACATACTCTGTGTTATCGCCCTCTCTTCAGTGTGGGTAGACCTAATAATATGATGAATATCACTCCTGCAATTAGGTTGCATTTTCTGGCAAAGATGAAGAGATTTTACAGATATAAAGTCCCTAATCAGAATGACTTCGAGTTTATTAATCTCTGTTAATCAAAAGGAAATTATTTTGGCCTGGCCCAACCTAATCAGATAAGCCCTTTAAAATAAGATTTAGGCCTTCCCCACTATCAGAGATGCTCCCTTGCTGACCTTAAAGAAGCAAAGTATTACGAGTTCTAAAGCTGGGAGGAAATGAACCTGCAAACAACCATGAGAGTTTGGGAGAAGACCTCAAAAGAAGACCCAAGCCACAGCACATACCTTAATTGCAGCCTTTTAACAGTTCTCACCCAGCCTTTTCCAAAGACTTCCTGTAAGTCATGCCTTCCTCTAAGAATATGAGTAACTGAAAACTTCAAAAGAATTAAAAAGAAGCTCTTCAGAAAAGGTGAATACACCCTTAGAGTTCTCTTAATGGGTTAAAATCTGGGTTCACATAGGATAGGTAGAAAATATAAAGCTTCACACCAGGCATGGTGGCTTATACCTGTAATCTCAGTGTTTTGGAAGAGTGAGGTGGGAGGATTGTTTGAAGCCAGGAGTTCAAGACCAACCTGAGCAACATAGCAAGACCCTGTCACTACAATAAAATTTTTTTAAAAAATATATAGTTTCGGCAGTTTGAATCGCGGTGCGACGACGGAGTAGGTGGTGGGATCTCACCGTGGGTCCGATTAGCCTTTTCTCTGCCTTGCTTGCTTGAGCTTCAGCAGAATTCGAAATGGCTGGCGGTAAGGCTGGAAAGGACTCCGGAAAGGCCAAGACAAAGGCGGTTTCCCGCTCGCAGAGAGCCGGCTTGCAGTTCCCAGTGGGCCGTATTCATCGACACCTGAAATCTAGGATGACCAGTCGTGGACGTGTGGGCGCGACTGCCGCTGTGTACAGCGCAGCCATCCTGGAGTACCTCACCGCAGAGGTACTTGAACTGGCAGGAAATGCATCAAAAGACTTAAAGGTAAAGCGTATTACCCCTGGTCACTTGCAACTTGCTATTAGTGGAGATGAAGAATTGGATTCGCTCATCAAGGCTACAATTGCTGGTGGTGGTGTCATTCCACACATCCACAAATCTCTGATTGGGAAGAAAGGAAAACAGAAGACTGTCTAAAGGATGCCTGGATTCCTTGTTATCTCAGGACTCTAAATACTCTAACAGCTGTCCAGTGTTGGTGATTCCAGTGGACTGTATCTCTGTGAAAAACACAATTTTGCCTTTTTGTAATTCTATTTGAGCAAGTTGGAAGTTTAATTAGCTTTCCAACCAACCAAATTTCTGCATTCGAGTCTTAACCATATTTAAGTGTTACTGTGGCTTCAAAGAAGCTATTGATTCTGAAGTAGTGGGTTTTGATTGAGTTGACTGTTTTTAAAAAACTGTTTGGATTTTAATTGTGATGCAGAAGTTATAGTAACAAACATTTGGTTTTGTACAGACATTATTTTCACTCTGGTGGATAAGCTCAATAAAGGTCATATCCCCCCCCAAAAAAAAAAATATATATATATATAGTTTCTTGTTAGAAGAGCACTGTAGCAAAACTCCTAAGCCCAGTTACTTACCTTGTTATTGTCCAGTCATAGCCAACCCCATATGATCATCTTAGAGCCTCCTTTGGCAGGCATAGGAGTCCCTGTGGCTTATAACATTCTCTGGCTGATAACATTGACTTTTCTGTTCTTCTCAGGAATTATGTAATTAGATGGATTAAGATTATCTCTAGAGTCTCTTCTGGCACTATGATTTGATTTTGTTTTCTTCTGTGAGGTAGAAGAATATTATTTTCAGACACAAAAAAATAAAAATACAGCAAAACTGCCTTTGAAATTTGTAATTCCTTGGTATCAAAAGATGATGGAACAGGAAGTTCTAAGCCCTTATCTCCCCACAGAAACAATGAAATACTTAACAATGATAAATTAACAATGATATGCAGAGCAAAATACCTTTATACATATTTCAGATTACAGTTAAGAAGTACCCTCTGATGAGCAAAAATACTGATATCGGCCACACTGAAATGAGTTGAAAGAGCAATTTTACTTTACCATCAGCCCCTCCCCCAAGTTGGCACAGCTCTGTGCTGGGAGAAATTGCCTCAGCTTGTGGATGCTCCATTTAGGAGTAAAAAGAGAGTGGAGCATATATTCATCATTCCTGGCATTTTGTTTGGCCCAGTGCCCAAGGGACTTCTTTCTGCCCTGCCTCACTAAGAACACTCAGAGAATGAGAATAGTTTAAATTCCTAGGGGAAGTCAAGAATAAAGAAAAGAAGTGAGTAGTTCACCGCAGCTGGCACAATTCTGCAAGATTGGGAAAAGATACATAACCCTTAAACATCTTCCCCAGGAGGGGAGGAGGGAAGTGAAGTATACATAGCCCTAGAAAAAAATGAGAGGCTCCCAAAATCTCTAGCTAGGCTGATTGGTGAAGGGCTTTCCATGTTGAACTCAGGCCTAACGAATGGGAGAGGTGGACATTTCTTCAAATATACAGACACCAACACAAAGCTACAAGAAATACAATGAGTTGGACAACTATGACACAAACAAGAAAGAAAAGCACTAGCAACTGGTCTTAAGAAAAGAGAGATCTGTGAATTGCCTGACAATTGAAAATATCATTTCATAGAAACTCAATGAGTTATATATGGCAATGCAGATAAACAACTAAATGAAATCATAAAAATAAAACATAAACAAAATGAGAATATCAAAAACTATAAAAAAGAACCGAACAGAAATTCTAAAGATAAAGAATATAAAAATTGAACTAAAAGTTTTACTAGAGGGACTAAACAGCAGACTAGATCAAGCAGAAGAAAGGCTCAGTAATTTTTGAATACATGTCATTTAAAATTATCCAGTCAGGCTGGGCATGGTGGCTCACACCTGTAACCCCAGCACTTTGGAAGGTTGAGGCAGGTGGATCTCCTGAGTTCGGGAGTTTGAGATCATCCTCAGCAACATGGTGAAATCCTGTCTCTACCAAAAATACAAAAAATTAGCCAGGCATGGTGGTGCCTCTGTGATCCCAGCTCCTAGGTGGGAAGGAGGTGGGAGAATTGCTTAAACCTGAGAGGTGGAGGCTGCAGTGAGCCAAGATTGTGTCACTGTACTCCAGCCTAGGTAACAGAGTAAGACCCCTTCTCAAAAAAAAAAAAAAAAAAAAAATTTAAAAGTATCTAGTCATAGGAACAAAGGTAAAAAGAATGAAAAAGAGTGAAGAAAGACAAAGGGATTTATGGAACACCATCAAGCAAATTAATATATGAATTATGAATGTTCCAGAAGGAGAAGTGAAAAAGAAAGAGGCAGAAAGCTTACTTAAAGAAATAATGATTAAGCCAGGTGTGGCATGGATGCCTCTAGTCCCAGCTACAAAGGAGGTTGAGACAGGAGAATGTCTAGAGTCCAGGGCTGTAGTGTGCTATGATTATGTCTGTGAAGAGCCACTGCACTCCAGTCTAGTTAACGTAGCAAGATCTCATCAAGAAGGAAGGAAGGAAGGAAGGAAAGAAGGAAGGAAGGAAGGAAGGAAGGAAGGAAGGAAGGAAGGAAGGAAGGAAGGAAGGAGGGAGGGAGGGAGGGAGGGAGGGAGGGAGGGAGGGAAAGGAAGAAAGAGAAAGAAAGAAAGAGAAAGAAAGAAAGAGAGAAAGAAAGAGAAAGAAAAAGAAAAGGAAGGAAGGAAGGAGAAGAGAAGGGAAGGGAGAGAAAGAGAAAGAAAGAAAAAGAGAGAAAGAGAAAAAAGAAAGAAGAAAAAGAAAAGAAAGAAAAAAAGAAAGAGGAAGGGAGGGAGGGAGGGAAAGAGAAAGAAAGATAAAAAAGAGAAAGAAAGAAGAAATGAAAGAAAGAGAAGGAAGGAAGGAAGGAAGGAAGGAAGGAAGGAAAAAGGGAGGGAAGGAAATGGAATGGAGAAAAAAAGTAGAAAAACAAAGAAGGAAGGTTGGTTGAAAACTTCTAAATCTGGAGAGGGAAATCGTCATCCAGACTAATGAAGTTCAAAAGATCCCAAACAGTATAAACCTAAGCAAATCCACACCAAGACACAATATAATCAAATTTTCAAACATGAAAGAGAATGCTGAAGGCAGCAAAAGAAAAGTGACTCATGATGTACAATGCAACCTCCATAAGCCCATCAGCAGATTTTCCAGAAGAAACTTGCAGACTAGGAAGGAGTGCAATGATATATTCCAAGTGCTAGGGGAGTTTGTTATTTTTCCCCAAGATATCAGATTGGAGGCATTGTTAGCTTGCCTCTGCCACTTGGAAAGACAAAATAGTGTGTAGAGATTCACACATGAACTTTCTTCCAAGAAGCAAACACAAGAACGTAATAAGAAAATTGAAAGTCACAGACTATTGAAAGAACCACTGGGCTGTAGCTTACACTGTGAGCCAACTAGAAAACTGGAAGTCCCCAGAATGTGAGAAGGGGATAGACTACCTCTGGAACATACACTCCCACTGGGAAACCTGGCAATCCAGGCCATGGAGAAAGATCTTAACTATACCAAGTGCTGGAGCTGACTTAGTGAGTGGTGGGGAGTGTATGAGAAGAATTGGCATTAGGACAGGCTTTATATTCATTTTCAGTCTCCAGCAGGGATGGAGGGAAGCCATTCCTGATCCTACCTCACAGGGGACCTTGCAGAAATCTACCAGCTAACTCAGGTGGTGGTCACAGGTAGAAAGAAGCTCCCAACTGAGATCCATGATACGATCTTCAATGGAGACAAACCCCCTTGGCCAGAACTGAGGTTTGAGTGGGAAGTGTGCTGCAGCTACAAGCACAGGAGCTGGGCGCCCCTGCTTCACAGGCACAAGGAGAGGCATGGCCTAAAAACCATGGTTGCTGTCTCCTTGGGAGAAGAAATATGACCTGGGGCAGTTTTGAGTTCTGAGCACAGTCTATGTGGAACCTAGCTAGCTGCTGCTAGTGGAATGCTGCAAGTGTGAGACTGGCCTTGCCTAGTGAGTGGGAGCTGGGTGGAGCTTACGGCCACCTTCTACTCTCCAGTCTCCATGTGGACTCTACTGTACAGTAGAGGCAACTGTGCTCTTCCCTGGAACATTACTCTGGTGGCTAGAGAACTGCTCTACAGTCACCAATGGGACCACTGCTTTTGCTCACATGTGGAGAGCAGAGCGCAGACTTGCCTGACCCAACTCCCATCTGCCTTTGCCCTTCCAACTACCCTGGCAGCTTAACACAAAGGACAAAAACCTTTGTGGGTTCTGTGTGGCCCCATCCATTTCCTAAGTCACCAGAGTACGTCTTCTGGATAACATAAGGCAAACACAAATCCCTCTGCTACCACTGCAGCTGGTGCTCCTTTACAAGCGCCACCTCCTGGCTGGAGGCCAAGTGCCACAGTTCATTACAGTCTCTACAGGCACAATGATGGTGTGCAGGATGGAGAAAATTTGTGTGTGACCTCAGCTATCACCATTGCCTGTATCATCCTCACTAACCAAGAGGTCCTGAGTCTGTCCATGTGACCAGTTCCTTACTAATACAACTGACATTTGAGAAAGCCAACAATACAGTAAGGCAACTTGTATTCAAGGAATCTCACAAACTCTATGTCACTCCGCTGCCACCCTTTTCAGAGCTGGCGCTGATACCCACTGCTTGGCACCCTGAATACAGATCACATCACTGGACCCCTTACAGACATTCCCCAACACTGCTCTGGAGTGTGGCAGCCCCACTGGGCAGCTAGACCCAGAAGAGCAGCAACATTCATAGTAGTCTGGCTCTAAGGGACTCCCACTCCTAGGGGAAGAGGAAGTGCACCACATCAAGGGAGCACCTCTTAGGACAAAAAAAAAAAGAAAAATCTAGGCCTTGAGGTATGGTAGGCCTTGAGTTCTAGAATTTTCTACGTGTGGGAAGTTTCTTTCAGCAGAGGCAGAAGTGCAGTGCTGGGCTCGGTGGAGAAAATCTGCAGCTCCACTCCAGCAATGAGACAGTCCTTGTGCTCCTGAAAGGTCTTGGAGAATGGGACTTCTTTTCCCCTCATCCATTACTGCAGATACAGCTGGGGCTCCTCCCACAGGAGCTTGGCATGGATGTGTCTGTAGACAGCCTTTCTGGAACACTTCAGGGTGTCTGCAACCTCACAAGAAGAGTGCCTTCCAGGTGCAGGCTTGCATCAGGGCTAGAGTCACACTCCCTCTCTACATGGAACATCGGCATTCTTGCAAATGAAAAGAGGTGCCTGCCTGCTCTGAATAGCCATGACACTGCATCAGGAGTGTGACTGCCAGGTGGATTGCCTTCCTACTAAAGTGAAAGGGGAGCTGAGGTGGCTCTGTCCCTTCCCCTGAAAAGACCTTAGTGCATTTCACAAAGAGCTGCCCCAGCTGTCTCTATCAAGGCTGGGACCTCTGCCCACGATTGGGTATTGGGTTTTCCAACCTGCGTTAACCACAGCTGGTTTTAACCCATGGATACCTCCCCTCCTGGCCTGAAGCCTGAACTTTTCAACCCAGTAAATAAAATGCTGGGGGAACATAAATAAACAAAGTACCTACCACTGGAGAATGAGATAAGCTTCAAGAGACCTCTGCCATTCCAATCACACAGGACACAGTGAACCTGCACACAAACTAAGCACATTACTACTACAACCAGCATCTGAAAAGCCACCATACGAAGACTCTATATAACCAAGGAACTCGTTTAGAGTCTCCACCCCTGAAAGAACCCAGAGCTGAACTAGATTACCATAAACTAAAAACATTAAAGTAACATCCTCAAGGGGGGAATTTTTTTTAAAATCACAGTCAAATACAAAAGAACCTGGGTCCTCACATTTAACCCTCTATCTTGAGCACACTATGGAAAATTAGCTCATTGGATTAGCTAGTTAAGATCTTGGAAAGGACAAAGACTTGTTGAGACGTGGGACCAATTGGTTTTGAATAGTCATGTGACACAGTGGGAAAAGGCTGGGGAAAAATGGCATTAAACCTGGATAACTAGGTGAAAGGAGAGAGGGGATTGCTTGAGGAGGGCACTGCACCCTAGGAGTGGATGGGACAGGCTGACACAGGCTGGTGTGTGTAGTGCGTGTGTTCTTTCTCACACCAGATAGTGAGCCTCTGAATATCAGGCCCTGTGTCTTACACACCTTCGTATTCCTTGCTGTGATCTACACACAGCAGTACTGCACATACTGCATGTAAGTTAGTTGAGGTCCTGAAAAGGGAATATCCTAAAAAAGACTCTGATAAAAGGAGAAAGATGGGAGAATTCTGAGATAGACAGAGCAGTGGGAGAGGGGTCAATTTTGAAACAAGAAGAAAGGGAAAGGCCTTAATAAAAGAACGGAAGAGAAGGAAAAAGAACTGACAATGACAGAAATAGAGGTAGAGCAGAGACTGAGATGTGGAAGAGTCAGTTAGTAGTGGACAAAGAGAGAGAAAGCAAGGAGACTGTAGATGTGGTTGCTGGATCAGTGTGCCCCTTAGACTGTTGCCTCAGAGGGGATAGAAATGGAACGCACAGCAAATAGTTGTCACTCATGGTGCTTCATCTGTATGAAACCTTTTACCTCCATCATAACATCTACTTTTTAAAATATCTTATGAAGCAGCTATTATCTACATTGTAGAGATTAGAAAACTGGCACTCAAAGAGGTGAAGTAATTTGCCCTTATAGCAAATGCATTAAACTGAGCTTTACCAGATTCCAGATCCAGTGCTCTTACCGGTGACAAGTGGACAGTGAACTGCTGCCAGACCCATGCGTCCAGATTCTGCTCTGGTGGAGAGAATTGACAATGCTGTCTGAATACAGCTCTGAGAGTACCTCCCGAGAGTAGTGCAGGGATTTTTGTGACTTACAGCTTTCTCCTCGTGCTAAGAATCCTATACAGTAAAGAGCAAGGCTATCAGAGTGAGACATTGGAGCTTTGACTCTGCCAGTTACATGTGACCTTTGACTTGAGCACTTGGCCACTCTGCATCTATTTTATTATCAGAAAAAGAAGGATCTGAGAGGACCTATTTCATTGCATTGGCTTGCAGAGAAGCCAGCGTTTGTAAAGTTCTTAGCACATAGCCTGCCCAGGTGTAGTGCACAGGGCCACTACAAATATTATAAACTTCCCCCCCCCATAGTCTATAGAAGGAAGTCAATAGGCTCTGTGGGGGCTGCAGGTTTGGGAAGGGAACCTAAACACCTGAGTTTAGGTCAGAGCACAGTGAATAAGACCAAATTAAAGGGAAAATGTGTGGAATGCTGTAGCCAGTTTGGGTTTTGGGATAGACCAAGAAAATATGTTTGACAAAGTAGGAAGAGTCGAAGTAGATATTGAGAGATATCTAATCTAATCTTGTGGGAGAGGTTGGAAAGTGCCTCTTCCAATTATATTGTGGCCAGACAGAATACAGTGGGTGGGATCCTTAAATGCTTCTCCTCTTTTTCTTATTGTATTGTGTCTGACTTCTTTAGCTTAACATTTTATTTGTAAAATTTACCCCTGCTGTTGGGGGCAGTTTTGGTTGATTTTAATTTCTGCATAATATCCCATTATAGAATATGCCATAATTTGTGTATTTATCCATTCTCATGTTGATGGACATTTGGATTGTGTATAAATTTGGCTGTTATGAATAATATTTCTATTAAAATATTTGTGCATGCATTTTAAGTGGACACATATTTAGAAATGGACTGCTAAGTCATAGGTTGTGTATCTTCAATTTAGTAGATAAGGCCAAAAGTTTTTCAATCCAGTAGTATCAATTGATGTTCCTGTTATGGTGTAAGAGGATTCCGGTTTTTCCGTATCCTTACAAACAATTGATATTATAAGTCTTTTTAAATTTTAGACAGTTTAGGTAGTGATTAGTGGTATCTAATTGTGAATTATAGATTTACAATTTTTACTTATTTGAAATATAATTTGCCTATAAAACTCATCTTTTTATAAGTGCACAGTTCAATAATGAGTTTTGACAAATGTATTCAGTCATATAATACCACTACAATCAAGATATAGAATGTGTCCTTTAATACAAAGTTCCCTCCCTTTCCTTGGCAGTAAGTTCCCTTCCCTCATATCTATGACCGTGCAACCACTGCTAGGACTGAATGTTTGTGCTCCCTTAACATTCATATGTTGAAATTCTAACCCCCAAGGTGATCATGTTAAAAGGGGCCTTTGGAAGGTGATTAAAACATAAATGGATTAGTCCCCTCATAAAAAAAAACCCCAGAGACATCCCTTGTCCCTTCCACCATGTGAAGGTACAGCAAGAAGACATCAACTATGAAGCAGAAAGTAAGCCCTCACTACACAATAAATCTGCTAGCACCTTGATCTTAGACTTCCCAGGCTCCAGAACTGTGAGAAATTAATTTCTGTTGCTTATAAACTACTCTATTTATGGCGTTTTGTTATAGTAGCCCTAACCAATAAGAACAACCACTAATCTCTTCTGTTCATATGATTTTACATTTTGAGAATATTATACAAACGGACGGTTTGTAACTTTTGGATATGGCTTCTTATATTTTGCACAATATTTTGGAGATTCATCTGTGATGCTGATTATATTGTAGTTATCTCCCTTTTATTGCTGGGTAGTATTCCATTGTTGGGATACACCACAATTTGTTCATTCATATACCAGTTGATGAATATTTGAATTGTTTCCAGTTTTTGATTATGATTAATAGAAGTGTTATGAACATTTTTGTGCCAGTTTTTGTGTGGAAAGTATGTTTTCATTTCTCTTGGGCAGATACCTAGTAGTAAAATTGCTGTGATAAATTTGCATGTTATCTGCTCTTTGGAATAGGAAACTGCAGTGGAAGTGTATCTGCTCACTTAAATATTTCCTTACTATTACTATTGGCAATGACAAAACCAAGTACATAGAATATACACATCATTTTATTTAACATACTAGCTTACATACAAGACATCTATGACCTAGACAAATCCAGGGACTTATACAAGGTGACAAAGACCTTGTCAGAGTTGAAATTCCAACTAAGGCTTATTGAACTAACACTCATATTTTATTCCCAGTCTCTGTTCCACACAGGAAGTAATTGTTGTTCAGATTCCTGCAGATTGATTTAAAGTATCAGCCAAATCAATAATGGATGTAAAAGTGCTCTGCAAATGATAAAGCAATATGCAAAGTTTGATGTTACTATGACATGAAGAATTTGATTAGAGGTGCCAGATGATACAACAACTCAACAGACTTGGCTGCAGAGCACAATAAAGCCGTGAGGGAAATGGTTAATGATTAAGAGCATGGACCTTATAATTAGACAAACTTGAATTTGAATCCTGCCTCTGCTTTGTACTAGATGTCTGGTCTTATAAAATTATGTAAACCCTCTTTAGGTTAGATCTTCACTATATACAGGAAAATAAAACCTGTTGGATGAGGATTCCATGAAGACTGAAAGAGATAATATTCAATGGCTGGCACAGAGAAAACTTGCACTTAGTATATAACAATATTTACTACTGGTTGATTCTTTTGAATCAAATATTTTTCTAAGAAGGAAGTAGATTAACTGTTCACAAGTAGCATATATCAAATTTATATTTATTCAGATCCCTGCAAAGACATGAAATCAGAGGAAAGGAAACGTAAGCACTGCTGGGAGCCCTTTAACCTTAAACCATTTTAGTTATCCTTTTAACTATGAGTTACTCTATGGGAAGGCTTAGTTGACAACCACTTATGAACAAGAATAAAATATAGATTATGGACTTGGAAAGAAGAATCAAAAAGGTATGAGCAGTTATAAAAGGGAGCCCTTGGCCTCTTTCCCACTGTTGATTACTGTTAGTTTTGAATCCAAATATCTTCTAGGTCATTTTTATCATATTTGACAGAGGTTGCCTATCATTTACTAGTAGTGTGACATAGGGGAGTAACATTATATGAGCATTCAATCAGTGTTAACTACAGGTGTTGAGAGTGTGGGTGAGTAGTAAAGGGACCTGACTGAGAAAACTGACACTATAGATAGATGGAGCAATTTGGCAGCCCTTCTGCTCAATGAACATCTGCCTTAGAGTGAGAGTGACAGGAGAGATATGAATCTGTCTTTCACTGAGCAGATCTCAGTTACCTTGCAGCTCCCATGGGGCAATCTTGTTGCTTCATTCCTTGATTCTAGTGTTTAAAGATCAATAATTTTTTTTTGTCACATGATCATAAATAGAAGTTAACTTCATGATCTTGTGCTCAAATGAAGAAATAGAAAATCTGTTTCAAAACTGATAGAAAACTAGCTCTTAATAAACTGAGAAACTGAATATCTGAATACTATAATTTATGAATGATTTAAAAGAATTTCAAGGGTGGTTCTAACTTTCAAACCTATTCTCTGCTTAAGGTATATCTTCATTGTAGATCAAAGACAGAATCCACATTATAAGATTCTCCTACATTGTATGGTACAATTTGTGTGACTATAATGTATTTTATCATAGCAGCTTGCTGTAGTTTAATCAGCCTACCCATAAACTAACATGAACCCACATGATAATACCATTCATTATCTTTTGATGCCTTCCAGTTATTGAATGCAAGGCACTTGTGGTATGGGAACCAAACATACCCATTTCTATTCAGGAGCTGAGTTGCCCATCTCAAGGATCATGATATTCAAATAGAGACACAGTGCATACTGCATATCTGAGGACTAGGCTGGACCATGAGGCACCTATACCCCAGCACTGTGAAAACATATAGAATGGCCTCTTAAAACTTTCTACTTAAATAATACCTTTGGTTCCATGGCTGAACTTGTTGGGAATAAGCCCCCAAAATCTGGCTATAAACTTGCCCCACAGCTGGCCATAAACAAAATCTCTGCAGCACTGTGGCATGTTCATGATGGCCATGACGCCCACGCTGTAAGGTTGTGGGTTTACCAGAATGAGGGCAAGGAACACCTGGTCCACCCAAGGCAGAAAACCGCTTAAAGGCTTTCTTAAACCATAAACAATAGCATGAGTAATCTGTGCCTTAAGGACATGCTCCTGCTGCAGATAGCTAGTCAGAGCCCATCCCTTTATTTTGGCCCATCCCTTTGTTTCCCATAAGGAATACTTTCAGTTAATCTATAATCTATAGAAATAATGCTTATCACTGGCTTGCTGTCAATAAATACATGGATAAATCTCTGTTCAAGGCTCTCAGCTCTGAAGGTTGTGAGACCCCTGATTTCCTACTCCATACCTCTATATTTCTGTGTATGTTTCTTTAATTCTTCTAGCACTGCTGGGTTAGGGTCTCCCCAACCAAGCTGGTCTCGACAAGTGGTGCCCAACATGGGTGAACTGGTCTTGGCATGAACTCAGTTAATGTTTGTTTATCACTCTAACAAAATTCCTGCAGTACATTGGTATCCTTAATAAAGAAGCTATTGCTTGTAATTTTATTATGCATTCTTTATGATTGTGGGATCTGACTATGCAAGTTAGAGATATGTAAGACAGACTGGCATGCTAGCAACTCTAGAGCAGGAGCCAATGCTATGGTCTGCAGGTGAAATTACTTTTTCACCAGGGAAACCTCAGTTTTACTCTTAAGGCCTTTCAACAGAGTGGATGAGTCCCACCTACTTTGTTGAAGATAATCTTTACTTAAAGTCAACTGATGGCAGATGTAAACCACATCTACAAAATACTTTCAAAGCAACACCTTGTGTCTTAAGTCCATTTTCTGCTGCTATAACAGAATACCACCAACTAGGTAATTTACAAACAATGGAAGTTTATTTGGCTCACAGTTCTGGAGGCTGGGAAGTCCAAAAGCATGGTGCCAACATCTAATGAGGGTCATCCAAAGGCAGAAAGCAGAAGCAAGCACAGAACAGAGAAAAGGGGAGCTGAATTTGTCAGGAGACCACCCCCATAGTAACTAACCTACATCCACAATAATGGCATTAATCCATTCATGAGGGCAGAGCCTTCATGGTCTAATCACCTCTTAAAGGTCTCACTTCCCAGTACTATTGCATTGAGTATTAAGTTTCCAAAATGTATACTTTGGGGGGCATGCTCAGACCATAGTACCTACTTTAATTGAATAGCTGGGCACTATAGCCTGGCCAAGGTGACACATGAAACTAACCATCACAGTACATTCCTGTCAACATGGCATTCATACACATCTTAAACGCTGCGTAATCTTTAAATGATAACAATAAATTCCCACCAAGATGGCTGACTGGGAGCAGCTAGTGTACACCACTCTCATGGAGAGAAGAAAGAATGGTGAGTCAACACTAGCTCTTCAATTGGATCATCCAGGTGGACACACTGGGAATCATCAAGAAAGCAATGCAACCCACAGAGAATGGAGAAGAACAAGACAGGACAACCTTTGACCTGGGAGTGGTGCAGAACCAAGGGAGGCTCCCCACTGTGGTGAAATGGTGAGTGAGAGTTCCCAGGGACCCACACTAACCCCATGAACCTTTGTGACTCTAGGCTCAGAAAATCCTCCATTACCTCCATTACCCTTCACTCTGGGGCTTTCAGATCGATATGAAAGGGTATGTGGAGTCTTAGCAGAGCTGCCATCAGGCACATGAGTGACTCTGCATTTCTCTGAGGTGGACCTCCCAGAGGCAACCAAAAACCTCTTTGCCACTACCCCCACTGCCCACAGGCTAGGGAAGGAGCAAAGATCCTGTGGGCTTTACCCACACCTCCAGTAAGCCACAGCTACCCTAAGAAGAAGAGGCCAATCTGTCTCCCTCATGATCCCCCCTCTCCCTTGTTTGTCACCAGGCAGAGGATCCTGGCTTGGGCCCACAACACAGCTACCCTACTCCAAGTCAATCACGTCAATTGGTAGTGACTCTGCAATTCTCTGGGTTGGAGCCCCAAGAGACAAGTAAAAGGCCCTCTGCTACAGTGACAGCCAAGATTTCTTCCCCTGCTGCCTCCAAGCTGGGGAGGGAGCGTAAAGCCTGAGCTTCCCCCCACAGCTGTGGTGTGTAGCCCAGGAGTGCCAAGCCAAGATCTGTAGCCAGAACTCAATGGGGCAAGGAGCCCACACTTTCAGAATACTGAGAGGAAGCATGGTTGCAATCATGAGGAAACACAGAGTGAAGGGGTGACCTGCCCCTTCACACCTGTGGGTGTTTCTCATCAGGTGGGACAAGAGACTGAGAAAAGAAAGAGACACAGAGACAAAGTATAGAGAAAGCGGGCCCAGGGGACAGTGCTCAGCATACGCAGGACCCCACGCCGGCACCAGTGTCTGAGTTCCCTCAGTATTTATTGATCATTATCTTTACCATTTTGGAGAGGGGGATGTGGCAGGACAATAGGGTAGTAGTGGGGAGAGGGTCAGCAGGAAAACATGTGAACAAATGTCTCTGTGTCATAAACAAGGTTAAGAAAAATGTGCTGTGCTTTGATGTGCACATACATAAACATCTCGGTGCATTAAAGAGCAGCATTGCTGCTAGCATGTCTCACCTCCAGCCCTAAGGCAGTTTTCTCCTATCTCAGTAAATAGAACATAAAACCGGGTTTTACACCGAGACATTCCATTGACCTGGGATGAGCAGGAGACAGATGACTTCCTCTTATCTCAATGCAAAGAGGCCTTCCTCTTTTACTAATCTTCCTCAACACAGACCCTTTATGGGTGTCAGGCTGGGGGACGGTCAAGTCTTTCCCTTCCCATGAGGCCATATTTCAGACTATCACATGGGGAAATCCTTGTACAATACCTGGCTTTCCTAGGCAGAGGTTCCCTGTGACCTTCCTCAGTGTTTGTGTCCCTGGGTACTTGAGATTAGAGAATGGTGATGACTTTTAACAAGCATACTGCCTTCAAGCACTTGTTTAACAAAGCACATCCTGCATAGCCCTAAATCCATTGAACCTTGAGTAAACACAGTATATGTTTCTGCAAGCACAGGGTTGGAGTTAGGGTTACAGATTAACAGCATCTCAAGGCAGAAGAATTTTTCTTAGTACAGAACAAAATGGAGTCTCTTATGTCTACTTCTTTCTACATAGACACAGCAACAGTCTGATCTCTCTTTCTTTGCCCCACAACAGAGGAGTCATGTAGCTGAGCAAGAGCCTACCCACTGGCCATTAAACTTAAGCACCATCTACTGGATCACAGCCCAAAATTCAACATCAAAATTTTTACTAATATACCCCCCCCCACAACATGAAACTGAGGATAAGAATTTGGCTACAAATATGACCCTGCACAAAGCCTCAGTCCTCTGAAAACATCCAGAAAAGAACTTAATTGACTGTACTCAAATTACTCCACCATGGTTAAAGGAACATCAGCCCACATAGATGAGACAGAACCAGTGCAAGAACTCTGGCAATTCAAAAAGCCAGATTGTCTTATTTCCTCCAAATGACCACACTAGCTCCCCAGCAAAATTTCTTAATTAGACTAAAATGGATGAAATGACACATATAAAATTCAGAATATGAATAAAAGCTAAGATCATCAATATTCAGGAGAAAGTCAAAACTGAATCATAGAAATAGGAGGATTACAATAAAATAATACAGGAACTGAAATATGAAATGGACTTTATAAGAAAAAACCAAACTGATCTGATACAGCTGAAAAAAGACTGCAATAATTAATAATACAGTTGCAAGTATTAACAGCAGAATAGACCAAGCTGAGGAAAGAATCTCACAGTTCAAAAATAGGTTCTCTGAACTAACTCAGCCAGACAAAAATAAATTTAAAAGAATAAAAAAGAATGAATGAAACCTCTAAGAAATATGAGATCATGTAAAGAGGCCAAATGTATGACTCATTGGTGTCCTTGAAAGAGAGGGAGAGAAAACAAGCAAGTTGGAAAACATATCTGAAGATATCATTCAAAAAAATTTCCCCAACCTCACTAGAAAGGCCAACATTCTAGTACAGGAAATCCAGAGAACCCCTACAAGTTACTATATAAGATGACCATTTCCAGGACATGTAATCATCAGATTATTCAAGATCAACATGAAAAAAAAAAAAAAAAAAATATATATATATATATATATATACACATATATATATTAAAGGCAGCTGGAAAAAAGGAACAAATCACCTATAAAGGGAAAACCATCAGGGTAACAGCACATTTTCAGCAGAAACCCTAAAAACCGGAAGAGATTGGGGCCTATATTAAACATTCTTAAATAAAAGAAACTCCAACCATGAATTTCGTATACAGCCAAACTGAGTTCCATAAGTAAAGGAGAAATAAAAATCCTTTTCAAACAAGCAAATGCTAAGGGAATTTGTTACCATCAGACCTGCCTTACAAGAGGTCCTTAAGAAAGTGCTAAATATAAAAACAAAAGACCATTACCAGCTACCACAAAAGCTTACTTAAGTCTACAGACCATTGGCACTATAAAGAAACCACACAATCAAATCTGCATAATAACCAGCTAATAATGTGATGGCAGGATCAAATCTACACATATCAATATTAACCTTGAATGGAAGTTGGCTAAATGCCCTAATTAAAAGGCACAGAGTGGTAAGTTGGATAGAGAAGCAAGACCCAACTGTATGCTGTCTTCAAGAGATTCATCTCACATGCAATGACACCCATAAGCTCAAAGTTAAAGGGATGGAGAAAAATCCACCAAACAATGGAAAACAAGCAAATAAACAAAAAGCAGAGTTTGCTATTTTAACTTGAGTCAAAACAGCCTTTAAATAAATAACAAGAGACAAAAATGGGCATTACATAATGGTAAAGAGTTCAATTCAACAAGATCTAACTATGTTAAATATGTATGCATCAAAGACAGGAGTACCCAGATTGATAAAGCAAGTTATTAGAGACCTACAAAGGGTCTTAGACAATCACAGAATAATAGTGGGAGACTTCAACACCCCACTGACAGTATTAGACAGATCATTGAGGCAGAAAACTAACAAAGATATTCAGGACCTAAACTCGACACTTGACCAAAAGGGTCTAACAGATATCTACACAACTCTTTCCCCAAAACAGCACAGTATACATTCTTGTCATCTGCACATGACACATACTCTAAAATTGACTACATAAATAGCCATAAAACAATCCTTAGCAAATTCAAAAAAATCCCAGATCATACCAAACTCGCTCTCAGACCACAGTAAAATAAAAATAGAAATCAATACTAAGGGCCGGGCATGGTGGCTCAAGCCTGTAATCCCAGCACTTTGGGAGGCTGAGACGGGCGGATCACGAGGTCAGGAGATCGAGACCGTCCTGGCTAACACGGTGAAACCCCGTCTCTACTAAAAAATACAAAAAACTAGCCAGGCGAGGTGGCGGGCGCCTGTAGTCCCAGCTACTTGGGAGGCTGAGGCAGGAGAATGGCGTAAACCGGGGAGGCAGAGCTTGCAGTGAGCTGAGATCCAGCCACTGTACTCCAGCCTGGGCGACAGAGCGAGACTCCGTCTCAAAACAAAACAAAACAGAACAAAACAAAACAAAAAAAAAGAAATCAATACTAAGAAAATAATTTTTAAAATGCAATTACATGGAAATTGAACAACCTGCTCCTGAATGACTTTAAGGTAAATAATAAAATTAAAACAGAAATTAAATTCTTTGAAACTAATGAGAACAAAGATACAACATATAAGAATCATTGGGGCATAACTAAAGTGATGTTAAGAGGGAAGTTTATAGCACTAAATTCCCATATCGAAAAGTTAGAAAGATTTAAAATTAACAACCTAATGTCACACCTAAAGTAACTTGAGAAATAAGAGCAAACTATCCCCCAAACTTATAGAAGACAACATGTAACCAACATTAGAGAACAATCAAAATCATCTGTTTGTAGATAATGTGATTCTATACCTAGAGAACCCCATAGTTTCTGCACAAAAGCCTCTAGATCTGATAAACAACTTAAGCAAATTTTCAGGATTCAAAAACAATGTACAAAATTAAGTAGTATTTCTATATACAAACAATGTCCAAGCCGAGAGCCAAATCAAGAACAATTCCATTCACAATAGCCACAAAAAGGGTAAAATACCTAGGAATACAGTTAACCAGTGAGGTGAAAGATCTTTGCAATGAGAATTACAAAACATTGCTGAAAGAAATTAGAGATAACACAAACAATTGGAAAATTATTCCATGCTCATGGGATAGAAGTATCACGCTGTTAAAATGGCTATACTGACCAAAGCAATTTGAAAACAGTATCAAACTACCAATTTCAAACAATATCAAAACAATATCAAACTACCAATGACATTATTCACAGAATTAGAAAAAAACTATTTTAAAATTCATATGGAACCAAAAATCAACCCAAATAAACAAGGTAATTCTAAGCAAAAAAAAAAAAAAAAAAAAATGAAGAAGAAGCTGGACTTTGTTCCCATCTTCAAATTATACTACAAGGCTACAGTAACCAAAACAACATGATACTGATACCAAAATAGACACATAGAGCAATTGAACAAAACAGAGACCCCAGCAATAATGCCACACACCTGCAACCATCTGATCTTTGACAAAATTGACACAATTATAAAATGGGGAAAGGACTCCCTATTCAATAAAAAGTGCTGAGATAACTGGCTAGCCATATGTAGAAGATTGAGATGACCCTTTCCTTGCACTATATACAAAAATCCACTGAAAATGGATTGAAGAGTTAAATGTAAAACTTAAAACTAAAAATAATCCTGGAACATAACCTAGGAAATAACATTCTTCACATAGGCCCTGGAAAAGATTTCATGATGATGCCAAAAGTAATTGCAACAAAAACAAAAATTGACAAATGGGATATAATTAAACTTAAGAGCTTCTGCACAGCAAAAGAAACTATCAACAGAATAAACAGACAACCTACAGAATGAGAAAAAATATTTGCAAACTATGCATCTAACAAAGGTCCAATATCCAGAATTTATAAGGAATTTAAACAAATTTATAAGCAAAAAAAAAAACAATCTCGTTAAAAAGTGAGCAAATGACATGAACAGATCTGTATTAGTCAGGGTTCTCTAGAGGGACAGAACTAATAGGATAGATGTATATATAAAGGGGAGTTTATTAAGGAGTATTAACTCACACGATCACAAGGTCCCACCATAGGCCATCTGCAAGATAAGGAGCAAGGAAACTAGTCAGAGTCCCAAAGCTGAAGAACTTGGAGTCTGACGTTCAAGGGCAGGAAGCATCCAGCATGGGAGGAAGATGTAGGCTGGGAGGCTAAGCCAGTTTATCCTTTTCATGTTCTTCTGCTTGCTTTTATTCTGGCCTCACTGGCAGCTGATTAGTTTGTATCCACCCCAATTAAGGCTGGGTCTGCCTTTCCCAGCCCACTGACTCAAATGTTAATCTCCTTTGGCAACACCCTCACAGACACACCCAGGAACAATACTTTGCATCTTTCAATCCAATCAAGTTTACACTCAGTATTAACCATCACAAGACCCTTCTCAAAATAAGACATACATGTGGTCAAAAAGCTTATTTTAAAATGCTCAGTATAACTGATCATTGGAGAAATGCAAATCAAACCCCAATGAGATTACCATCTCACAGCGGTCAGCATGGCTATTATTAAAAAGTAAAAAAATAGCAGATGCTCTCGAGGTTGCAGAGAAAATGGAACGCTAACACACCACTGGTGAGAATGTGAATTAGTTCAACCTTTGTGGAAAACAGTGTAGCAATTTCTCAAAGAACGTAAAACAGAATTACTATTCAACCCAACAATGTCATTATTGGGTATATACCTAAAGGAAGAGAAATTATGCTACTATAAAGACACATGCATGTGTATGTTCATAGCAGCACTATTCATAGCAGCAAAGACATAGAATCAACTTAAATGACCATCAATAGTAGACAGGATAAAGAAAATGTGGTACATATACACCATGAAATACTACACAGCCATTAAAAAAAGAATGAGCTCATGTCCCTTGTAGCAACATGGATGGAGTTGGAGGCCATTATCCTGAGCAAACTAACACAAAACAGAAAGCCAAATATCACATGTACTTACTTATAAGTGGAAGCTAAACATTGAGAACATATGGACACAAAGAAGGCAACACTAGGCACTGGGGGCTATTTGAGGATGGTGGATGGGAGGAGGGAGAGGATCATAAAACTACCCAGGAGGTACTATGCTTAATACCTGGGTAATGAAATAATTGTACAACAAACCCCTGTGACATGCCATTTGCCTTTATAACAAACCTCCACATGTACCCCCAAACCTAAAATAAAAGCTTTTTTTTAAAAAAAGAACAATAATAAAATTGTATTTTCACTTAACAGATGTAACTATTCTGTATACAATAAAAAATGTGCTAATAGTTTCCCCCCAAAAATATGCAATGTCCTTGGGTGATGTTCACTATTCTCACTGATCTTCTCTTAACTTATATACTGTAATGGAAAATTAACTATCACTAATACATTTTAAAAGATAAAGAGATGAGTGTGCAAAGGAAAATATTTTTATATAGGCATATATATGTGTATATATATATATATATAAACAGACTCATACCAAAATAAGAAGAAGTATTCATAACAACTATAGTCCTCATTTCTACAGCTGGTCATATGATTGTAGCTTGTGTTTATGACTATCATATTCCACTACTCATTCTATATTCCTCTTGCCCTCTGCAGATATTTCAGCTGGTCATGTTTTTTTCCTGGTGAAATGGCACAAACCTTCCTCCTAAAGGATCTGGAAGTTCTGCCGAAATTGAATTGTAGTTTTCCATTGACCTTAGTCATAGGACATGTTTGTACTGAAGGATGCTCTAAGGGATCTCCTCTACTCAAGACACATTCCTTTTAGCTTAATTGTGCAATAGCAGCCCAATTTCTCCTTGATAATCAGGATCAGTCACTCCAACCAGTTCAGTAACTCCCTTCTTTGCCTGAAGAAAGGAGGCATAAGAGACCAAAGTGTGTGAATCGTAGTCTTAATTTCTACTTCAGTAGAATCATGTCTCCTGGTGGAATCATTCTTCCTTTTGGAACTAAGACCTCTAGGTCAGCAGAGCATTAGGTTTTTGGGATAGGAAGAAAAAAATAGTTGCTAGTGAGTCACAAAGGGCAGCTTGCTCACTGTCTGCAAGCTGAACAAGGTAAATGTTGAGTAGCCAGATGCTCAGTCCACCAATTTTCCTACTACTACATACTCTATCCATTAGTGTATAATAAGCAATTAATTGGGAGAACTAGCAAACATTGGGAGATTGTCCTATTCTGCAGGGTTATTGGGAAGGAAAAAATGTTAATTACCACTAAGAAAAACAAAACAAAACAAAAAATGAAGTGCTAAAATCTATCCTATTCTGGCATTAGGAATTTTCTGTTTTTTCCATAGAAGATTGTAAAACATTTAGACAATAGGGTTTGTACTAAGATCATTTTGTGTTTATAATGGTTTCTTTAAAACATCATGTTAAGAATAAATTCTGGTCTGTAATATCAGCACTTTGGGAGGCTGAGGTGCAAGGATAGATTGAGGCCAGGAGTGTGAGACCAGCCTGGGCAACAAAGCAAGACCCTGTTTCTATAAAAACAAAACAAAAATTTTTTAAAATAATAAACTCTGCTATTGAACAATATTGATGAGGTAGTATAGCTTATTGAGATTAAATAAATAATCTAAGAACGTACATAGAAAAAATGAACAGCATGCAATTTTGGTGAGATTGATAAAATAAATGCAGAGCCAGTAGAATGATCTCAAAGGACCAAGGATTCCATGCTATTGTATTTTAGGATATAAATTGAGCTAATACATTTTAAACTTTTGACTTAAATGAATGATACAATGTATTTATATAATTCTACACTTTTATAATTGATTATAACCAGAAAAAATAAAAATAAAATACTGTCACTCTATTTGAACTATCGTGAGAGAAATATTATCTACTTCATAAAATACTAATGAATTTTGTGCAACTTTCTTGTTTTATCTCCTCACAGATTTTGGCCATCAGCTTTTGTGGCACAGATGACTATGAAATTAATGGAAAATTAAAAACTAAATATCCATTTCTTCTAGGATACAAAGCGGCTGGAATTGTGGAGAGGATTGGAAAAGGAGTGAGAAAGGTAAAACCAGGTAAAATAACACAAAAGTAGAGACTTGTCAAATAGTGTTGGGGGGTGGTGGTTTCTGACAGTTTGCAGATTGGAAAGAGGAATTCCAGTATGATCTTCATCCTATCATAGATTTAACTAGTGTTTATTTAGTGCCAGCTATCTGCTAAGTAGTAGTTTGGTGCTGAATCTTTTTTTAAAAATTAAGAACCAAATCTCTCCTCTCATAGAACTTACATTCTGGTGAGAATAAACAAAATAAAAAGAAAGCTAGGCCCCAGTGTGTATTGTTCCCCTCTACGTGTCCATGTGTTCTCATCATTTAGCTCCCCCTTATAAGAACATGTGGTACGTGGTTCTCTGTTCCTGAGTTAGTTTGCTAAGGATAATTGCCTCTAGCTCCATCCATGTTCCCGCAAAGGACATGTTCCCGCAAAGTTCTTTTTTATGGCTGCACAGTATTCCATGGTGTACATTTTCTTTATCCAGTCTACCATTGATTTAGGTTCACTCCATGTCTTTGCTATTGTGAATAGTGCTACAGTAAACATACATGTGCTTGTATCTTTATAATAGAACAGTTTATATTCCTTTGGATATATACCCCAGTAATGAGATTCCTGGAACAAATGGTATTTGTCTTTAGGAATTTGAGGAATCGCCACACTGTTTTCCACAGTAGTCAAACTAATTTTACACTCCTACCAACAGTGTGTAAGCATCCATTTTTCTTCACAATCTCACCAGCATCTGTTATTTTTTGACTTTTTAATAACAGTCATTCTGTCTGGTGTGAGGTGGTATCTCATTGTGGTTTTGATTTGCATTTCTCTAATGATCAATGATGTTGAATTTTTTTTCATGATTGTTGACTGCATGTATGTCTTCTTTTAAAAAGTATCTTCAATTGCCTATTACAGGGTGGAGGGTGGGAGGAAGGAGAAGATCAGTAAAAATAACTAACATGTGCTAGGCTTAATACCTGAGTGAAGAAATAATCTGTATGACAAACCCCCAGGGAACAAGTTTTCCTATTTAACAAAACTGCCTATGTATCCCTGAACTTAAAATAAAACTTAAACTAAAAAAGAATAAACTGAAAATGACAGATACAAATTTAAACAAAGATACACATAAAGCCTCATGTAATTAAATAGTAGGTTTTAAATGGACATGAAGTAGAACACTGTAGTACACTGTAAGGACTTTTACTCCTAAAGGATTTTGAGCAAAGATAATAAGTGTTCTTATATGTTTAAATGGAACACTCAGCTGCCATATTGAAAAAAAGATATGAGGAGGAAATAAAGGTGGAAGTAGGAGGCAAGTTAGGATGTTATTATAGCAGTAAACACAAGAGGTGATGATAGCTTGGACCAGGATGACAGTATGAAAGTAGTGAAAAGTGATTGGATTCTAAGTATATTTTGAAGATAGAGTGAACAGAACTTGCTAAAGTGTGAGAAATAAAGGCATCAAGGATGACTTCAAAGTTTGGGTAGAAAGCCTAATAAGTAGAGTGGGATTGCAATTTACAGAAAAGAAGGCTGTGGAAAGCATAGATTTTGAGGAGCTATAGTGAGCTTGAATATGGCCAGGTTATATTTAGGATGTCTGATGAGAGCTTCCTTATGTCTTCATTATAGTGGAGATATATGTGTGTGTATGTGTGTATACATATGTCAATATATATTACATATAAATATATATAATTAATATGTATTAATATAGGGATATTTTAAAAATTCATTTGCTCTTGGAGAAGATCTAAACATGTAAGCTCAGTTCATCATCTTAAATCAGAAATATCCTCTATATTTTCTTTACTTCTAATAGATTTTTCTTTCTGATGTTGTCAAAATATTTGGTTTCTTTCCTTTAAACTCAGGCCAGATAATCTTGGAAGCTGAAATAACACAGCCCTTACTATACCCATATGACGTAGTTACTATAGTAACTCAATTCCATGGTCATCCAGTAAAACTTCCCCCAAAGAAGTGGCTTGTCAGATAGAGGTTCAATGATCCATCATAATTTCAACCAAGTTTCAGAAAGTTGAAGAAATTCCCCGTGATTTAATAAGATTTTACTTTACCAGTGTCATAGAGATGAAATTAAAAATTAGAAGTGCCAGCTTTTTGGGTTTCTGACAAATGGACTGAAGTGAGTAGGTCTGGCTAAAGTGACCTGAGGCATGACCATTTGAGGTTCTAGTATTCATTTGACTAGGGACAATGTGTCTCACAGGTTAAATTTCTATTCCTCTTTGGGTATAAAAGGCCTCTCTTTCTTTGCAGCACTGTCTTCACTTTTCTTCGTTCTTCTTAGTTTTAACCTTGCCTCACTCAGAAGGTAACAAGACTACTGGGTGAGATCTGAGGTGGGGGCCCCTAAACAGCCTCTCTGCCTCCGGTTCTTCCCAGGCCCATCATCTCCAATATCTCCACTGTTGTGTTTCAAAACTAGATTACACCTCTTGAGCAGTTTCCTCAGTTATCATCAAAGTGTAAATATTGTATCCCTCTCAGTATTCTTAATAAACAGTAATAGAGTTCTCCTAGTTCTCTTCTTAGGAAAAAAATATTTCATGAGCTACTATGGCTAATGTACAAAATTGCCAAGTGCCAATAAGAGAGAGCTGTTAAATGCTTTCTATCTTTACCACTAACTTATTAAACTCATTAAGAATTTTATTGATGTGTATTTCACACACCATACAATTCACTCAAGTGTACAATTCAATGGTTTTTAGTATATCTGCAAATATGTGCAACCATCACCATAGTCAGCTTTAGAACGTTTTTGTCACCTTAAATACAAACTCTGTACTCTTTAGCTACCCTCTTTCCTCCTCCTCTGACCAAGCCTTAAGAAATGTATAATCTTTTTTGTCTCTGTAGATTTACCTATTCTGAACATTTCACATACATTGAATCATATAATATGTAGTCTTTTGTGTCTGTCGGGCTTCTTTCACTTAGCACGAAGTTTCATTCATGTTATAGCATGTATCAGTATTTTATTTCTTTTTATGGCTCAATAATTTTCCAATGGATACCACATTTTGTTTATCCAATCATGAATTGATGAGGATTTGGATTTTTTTTTTTTACATTTTGGTTGTTGTAAATAATGCTTCTATGAATATTCACATACAAGATTTTGTGTGAACATACATTTCCATTTTTCCTGGGTAACTCTATGTTTTGTAGTTTGAGTACTGCCGTACTGTTTTACATTCCTGCCAGCAGCGCAGGAGAGCTCTTATTTCACTACATCCTCATTTTTTTATTCTTACCACATCCTAGTGGGTGTGTAGGCAGTTTCAAAGGATGATGAAAACAGCCCCCACTAGGGCAATGTCAAGCACAACTGTGATATCAGGGAAACCACAGAGAATAGCCACTAGGACAATGCCAAGTGGAGCCATGGGAATGGGGCTGCTTCCAAGATGCCAGAACTGTAGAGCCACCAGCATGCGGCATCAGCCTGAAAAAGCTTCAGGCATGTGACTTCAATGAAAGAGAGCTGAAGCATGAGCTGTACCCAGCAAAGTCATAGGCACAGAGTTGCCTGCAGCCTTTGGGGCCCAACCCTCACCCCAGTGTGTCCAGAAGATAGGATATGGAGTGAAATAAGACTATTCTCAAGGCTTAAGACCTAATGTTGTTTGTTGGGTTTTGGACCTACTTAGGACCCATCTCTTTTCTTTTTTTCACTGTTTCTCCCTTTTGGGAAGGGAATGTCCTTCCTCTAGCTGTCCCACCATTGTATTCTGGAAGTGCATAGCTGGTTTGCTTTCACAGGCTCACAGTAGAGGAAAATTTAATATTGGAGCTAGTTAAGACTTTGGGGGCTATTAGGATGGAATGCATGCATTTTGTACATGAGAAGGACATGAATTTTAGGGGACCAGAGGTCAAATGCTATGGTTTGAATGTGTCCTTTTCAAAATTCATGTGTTGGAAACCTAATTTCCAATGTTACAGTATTGGGAGATGAGACCTTTTGAGAGGTGATTAGGTCATAAGGGTGGAGCCCTCATGAATAAATTTAATGTTGCTATAAAAAGGGCTTGCAAAACTGGGTTTATACTCTCTTATCCTTTCTCTCTCTGTCATGTGCGAATGCAATAAAAAGGCCCACATTAGATGCCCACACCTTGATTTTGGACTTCTCAGCCTCCAGAACTGTGAGAAATAAATTTCTGTTCTTTGTAAATTAGCCAGTCTCAGTTATTCTGGTATAGAAGCACAAACAGACTAAGCCACCTTCCTTTATTTAATTATGGTTTTCTTTAGTTGTTTTGATCATATTTATAATATCTGCTTTGAAGGCTTTTTGTGTTAAATTCAATGTCTGGCTGTTCTCACAGGCAATTTCTTTTGCCTGCTTTTTTTTCCCCCAGTGTCATAATTTCTGGTTTTTTTTTTTGCATGTCTTGGAGTTATTGAGAAACTGGACATTTTAGATAATACTGACAGAACAATCAAGTGACTTACCACAGCACACAAGCTAGGAAATAGTAAGTACATGGCTCAAAACCCAGTTCTTTGATAAATTTAATCTGGAGGATAAAGGATTCCTACCTTCATCAAAAGTGAGCTTGGGCATGTGTTGTGAGAGGTTTTAATTGAAATACACCATAGTCCTTTGTATATATTTCTCCTTTCGACATTCCAGAGAGAATTTTTGATAAATGATTGCATTGTTCTCTCCAGGAGACAAAGTCATCCTTCAGTATGGAAAATCTGACCCTTGTTTGTTCCCTAAAGGAAATACATGCAATCAATTCAAGTAGGTCTCTTTAATTACTGACTAAATTTTCATCCTATACCTTCATTCATCTCTCATATGTGCTTTTATGGTTTGCTTTACTAAGCTTTGATGGTATTTGTGAAACCATGGCTGATGACACCACCAGATTTACCTGTAAAAGAAAACCAATCTACCAACTCCCTAACACAAGCACCTTCACTGAATACACAGTGTTAAGAGAAAGTGCATTTGTCAGAATTGATCCTGAAGCTCCTCTAGAAAAAGTATGGTTGACAGGCTGTGGATTACTTGCAGGAAGAGGGCAGGAATAAATAATGCAAAGGTAAAGATTTAGATTGGCTTTTTTCCATCACAGTCTTTTAAAGCCTCCACCATAGGCCCTTGCATTTAATGTACACAAAAAGTAAGCGAAGCTCATCTCTGTGATACCTCCTTCAGGCCATCCTGTTTAAAAAGCTCAAGGCACAAAAGAAAGGGGAATAGGAGAAAGAGATGTATGCTCAAGATTGCCATTTTTCAGCTTTTATGGTTGCCTTCTTTTCACCCATTCTAGGTTTAATGGTTTTATAAATGTTCACAAAATGAAAGGAAGGAACAAACACAAAATGTTACAAGTCAGGCTTCCTTGTTGCTTAGCACATTTGAGCATACACAACTTAGTTTATACCACTTAGTATTTTACTTTTACTTGTTGCATTTTTGTTTGTTTTCTTGCATATAAAAAAGAATGCATGGAAAACAGGAGTAAAGGGAAGTGTTGAGAGTGGGATAGCAACTCCTTAGGATTCTTGGAGTTATCTCATAAAGTACTAACAAAATGGTAGCATCTGTTCTTAAACAGTATTTTTAGGAGATTATAATTTAGAAAGATTGCTTTTTGAAGAAAACTGGAATATGAAAAGTAAAGAGTTTGCTGGTCTTCTCTTTTGGTATAGGAAATTTAAATACCCTCAAATCCTAGTCTGAGATATTTTAAAGTGGAGAATAGAAAGGGAAAAAAGACAGCTCTTCCATTTGCCCTTTGTCTACAAGAATTTCTGCTTAAAACATTTGGGGCCAAATGTTAAAGACCCAAATCAATCTATCAAGAAATAAAACCCCCTAATACTACTGATTTTTGCGACTCTCAAGTCTGACACAAATTCATAACTTTATAAACTGCCTATGCTCCATTGGTAACTGGGCATTGTATATGCTCAGTTGACTATCTGAATAGACAATTCCCCAAAAGAAGTGACACTGAACTAATGACTGAAGGTGCTGGCCATCTCTGTCTCAACAGAAATTGCCTGAAGGGCCAAGGGCTTCTCAGTCAAGAAGTTAATTTTGTTTTAAAAAAAAGCACCCTTTTCAGGAAGATTGCATAAGTTAACTGGCTTTTCTTAGTGCAATAATGGAACCTAAGTATTGTCCTCTTCTAAACAAGGGTAAGTAGGTTTGGGTTAAAAATAACAATTCAGGCTAGGTACAGTGGCTCATGCCTGTAATCCCAGCACTTTGGGAGACTGAGGCTGGTGGATCATGAGATCAGGAGATCGAGACCATCCTGGCTAACACGGTGAAACCCTGTCTCTACTGAAAGTACAAAAAATTAGCTGGGCATGGTGGCAGGCGCCTGTAGTCCCAGCTACTCGGGAGGCTGAGGCAGGAGAATGGCATGAACCCCGGAGGCGGAGCTTACAGTGACCAGAGATCAGGCCACTACACTTCAGCCTGGGCGACAGAGCCAGACTCTGTCTCAAAAAAGAAAAAAAAAATTAAATAAATAAATAAAATAACAATTCAGCTACCTTTTGTTGCCCTTTCTCATTTTTATGAGTCTAGTCTCATTTCCTACCCCCTTTCAGTTATTTCAAAGGAGAATAAAGGCTTTCTAAGGAATGACAGTCACTAAATGGATTCTATGGATGCATACTTTATTAGAATTGTTTAGCCTAATCATTAGACTGGAATCATTTAGAATCATTACATGTGTATCCTTGGTTAAAGGACATGCAGTCAGTACAGATTTTTATGTGCATTCCTAGGAAATTCTTAGTCATGTATTTCTGTTTTTTTATGCATGGTGACCTCATAAGTAGACATCAAAAACTGAATCACAGTGGCCGGGTAAAATAAAAATTTTGCAGCTTCTTTCGTGTAAATATAATGCCCAAAGGGAGAAATTTACATCTTGAGCTACTGCTATTCATCTGATCTTCAACCTAAAACAGAAAACTTGGAAACTGCTCTCCAAGCCCTTAGGGGAATCATAATTTTGACAATTCTAATATTAGTTTCTGACATTCCTATAAGAAATCTTTTCCTCTGTTGTCTAGAGATTGGTAGTACATCATATAAAGCTCTTAAGTTCCTTTCAAAGGAAAGTGTTATTTGAAAGATTTAATAATTTAAAAAGACGGCGAGGCGGAGCAAGATAGCCGAATAGGAACAGCTCCAGTCTCCAACTCCCAGCCCACATTTCACCTATGCCTGTGAAATACGGGACCAAAATATGAGAGTTCTGTATGTGTATGCAAACGTGATTGTTCCCAAATGAAAGCTATGGTGTGCCTCGCCTCAGAAGTATTCCTTTCTTTGCATCTTTTTCTCTCTTCCTAATTTGAAAATTATAATCTTGGTCATCTACCCAGTCCAGCAGAGCCCTGTGATGTGGACCTTGACCTTCCCACCAACCATATATTAAATAGAAGGCGGGAACGGGAGCAAGATGGCCGAATAGGAACAGCTCCAGTCTCCAACTCCCAGCGTGAGCGACACAGAAGACCGGTGATTTCTGCATTTTCAACTGCGGTACTGGGGTCATCTCACTAGGGAGTGCCGGACAGTTGGTGCTGGTCAGCTGCTGCAGCCCGACCAGTGAGAGCTGAAGCAGGGCGAGGGATCGCCTCACCTGGGAAGCGCAAGGGGGAAGGGAATCCCTTTTCCTAGCCAGGGGAACTGAGACACACAACACCTGGAAAATCAGGTAACTCCCACCCCAATACTGCGCTTTAAGCAAACGGGCACATCAGGAGAATATATCCCACACCTGGCCGGGAGGGTCCCATGCCCACAGAGCCTCCCTCATTGCTAACACAGCAGTCTGGGATCTAACTGAAACAGCAGCAGTGAGGCTGGGGGAGGGGCGCCCGCCATTGCTGAGGCTTAAGTAGGTAAACAAAGCCGCTGGGAAGCTCGAACTGGGTGGAGCTCACAGCAGCTCAAGGAAACCTGCCTGTCTCTGTAGACTCCACCTCTGGGGACAGGGCACAGATAAAAAACAACAACAAAAGAGCAGCAGAACCTCTGCAGATGCAAATGACTCTGTCTGATAGCTTTGAAGAGAGCAGTGGATCTCCCAACACCGAGGTTGAGATCTGAGAAGGGACAGACGGCCTGCTCAAGCAGGTCCCTGAACCCTGAGTAGCCTAACTGGGAGACATTCCCCACCAGGGGCAGTCTGACACCCCACACCTCACAGGGTGGAGTACACCCCTGAAAGGAAGCTTCCAAAGTAAGAATCAGACAGGTACACTCGCTGTTCAGCAATGTTCTATCTTCCGCAACCTCTACTGCTGATACCCAGGCAAACAGGGTCTGGAGTAGACCTCAAGCAATCTCCAACAGACCTACAGATGAGGGTCATGACTGTCAGAAGGAAAACTATCAAACAGGAAGGACACCTATATCAAAACCCCATCAGTACGACACCATCATCAAAGATCAGAGAGATAAAACCACAAAGATGGGTAAAAAGCAGGGCAGAAAAGCTGGAAATTCAAAAAATAAGAGCGCATCTCCCCCTGCAAAGGAGCGCAGCCAATCGCCAGCAACGGATCAAAGCTGGTCAGAGAATGACTTTGACGAGATGAGAGAAGAAGGCTTCAGTCCATCAAACTTCTCAGAGCTAAAGGAGGAATTACGTACCCACTGCAAAGAAACTAAAAATCTTGAAAAAAGAGTGGAAGAATTGACAACTAGACTAATTAATGCAGAGAAGGTCATAAACGAAATGACAGAGATGAAAACCATGACACGAGAAATACGTGACAAATGCACAAGCTTCAGTAACCGACTCGATCAACTGGAAGAAAGAGTATCAGCGATTGAGGATCAAATGAATGAAATGAAGCGAGAAGAGAAACCAAAAGAAAAAAGAAGAAAAAGAAATAAACAAAGCCTGCAAGAAGTATGGGATTATGTAAAAAGACCAAATCTACGTCTGATTGGGGTGCCTGAAAGTGAGGGGGAAAATGGAACCAAGTTGGAAAACACTCTTCAGGATATCATCCAGGAGAACTTCCCCAACCTAGTAGGGCAGGCCAACATTCAAATTCAGGAAATACAGAGAACGCCACAAAGATACTCCTCCAGAAGAGCAACTCCAAGACACATAATTGCCAGATTCACCAAAGTTGAAATGAAGGAAAAAATCTTAAGGGCAGCCAGAGAGAAAGGTCAGGTTACCCACAAAGGGAAGCCCATCAGACTAACAGCAGATCTCTCGGCAGAAACTCTACAAGCCAGAAGAGAGTGGGGGCCAATATTCAACGTTCTTAAAGAAAAGAATTTTAAACCCAGAATTTCATATCCAGCCAAACTAAGTATCAACAGTGAAGGAGAAATAAAATCCTTTACAGATAAGCAAATGCTTAGAGATTTTGTCACCACCAGGCCTGCCTTACAAGAGACCCTGAAGGAAGCACTAAACATGGAAAGGAACAACCGGTACCAGCCATTGCAAAAACATGCCAAAATGTAAACCATCGAGGCTAGGAAGAAACTGCATCAACTAACGAGCAAAATAACCAGTTAATATCATAATGGCAGGATCAAGTTCACACATAACAATATTAACCTTAAATGTAAATGGACTAAATGCTCCAATTAAAAGACACAGACTGGCAAACTGGATAAAGAGTCAAGACCCATCAGTCTGCTGTATTCAGGAGACCCATCTCACATGCAGAGACATACATAGGCTCAAAATAAAGGGGTGGAGGAAGATCTACCAAGCAAATGGAGAACAAAAAAAAGCAGGGGTTGCAATCGTAGTCTCTGATAAAACAGACTTTAAACCATCAAAGATCAAAAGAGACAAAGAAGGCCATTACATAATGGTAAAGGGATCAATTCAACAGGAAGAGCTAACTATCCTAAATATATATGCACCCAATACAGGAGCACCCAGATTCATAAAGCAAGTCCTTAGAGACTTACAAAGAGACTTAGACTCCCATACAATAATAATGGGAGACTTCAACACTCCACTGTCAACATTAGACAGATCAACGAGACAGAAAGTTAACAAGGATATCCAGGAATTGAACTCATCTCTGCACCAAGCGCACCTAATAGACATCTATAGAACTCTCCACCCCAAATCAACAGAATATACATTCTTCTCAGCACCACATCACACTTATTCCAAAATTGACCACATAATTGGAAGTAAAGCACTCCTTAGCAAATGCAAAAGAACACAAATTATAACAAACTGTCTCTCAGACCACAGTGCAATCAAACTAGAACTCAGGACTAAGAAACTCAATCAAAACCGCTCAACTACATGGAAACTGAACAACCTGCTCCTGAATGACTACTGGGTACATAACAAAATGAAGGCAGAAATAAAGATGTTCTTTGAAACCAATGAGAACAAAAATACAACATACCAGAATCTCTGGGACACATTTAAAGCAGTGTGTAGAGGGAAATTTATAGCACTAAATGCCCACAAGAAAGCTGGGAAGATCTAAAATTGACACTCTAACATCACAATTAAAAGAACTAGAGAGGCAAGAGCAAACATATTCAAAAGCTAGCAGAAGGCAAGAAATAACTAAGATCAGAGCAGAACTGAAGGAGATAGAGACACAAAAAACCCTCCAAAAAATCAATGAATCGAGGAGTTGGTTTTTTGAAAAACTCAACAAAATTGACAGACCGCTAGCAAGACTAATAAAGAAGAAAAGAGAGAAGAATCAAATAGATGCAATAAAAAATGGTAAAGGGGATATCACCACCGACCCCACAGAAATACAAATTACCATCAGAGAATACTATAAACACCTCTACACAAATCAACTAGACAATCTAGAAGAAATGGATAATTTCCTGGACACTTACACTCTTCCAAGACTAAACCAGAAGAAGTTGAATCCCTGAATAGACCAATAGTAGGCTCTGAAATTGAGGCAATAATTAATAGCCTACCAACCAAAAAAAGTCCAGGACCAGATGGATTCACAGCTGACTTTTACCATAGGTACAAGGAGGAGCCAGTACCATTCCTTCTGAAACTATTCCAATCAATTGAAAAAGAGGGAATCCTCCCTAACTCCTTTTATGAGGCCAACATCATCCTGATACCAAAGCCTGGCAGAGACACAACAAAAAAAGAAAATTTTAGACCAATATCCCTGATGAACATCGATGCAAAAATCCTCAATAAAATACTGGCAAACCGGATTCAGCAGCACATCAAAAAGCTTATCCACCATGATCAAGTGGGCTTCATCCCTGGGATGCAAGGCTGGTTCAACATTCGCAAATCAATAAACGTAATCCAGCATATAAACAGAACCAAAGACAAGAACCACATGATTATCTCAATAGATGCAGAAAAGGCTTTTGACAAAATTCAACAGCCCTTCATGCTAAAAACGCTCAATAAATTCGGTATTGATGGAACGTACCTCAAAATAATAAGAGCTATTTATGACAAACCCACAGCCAATATCATACTGAATGGGCAAAAACTGGAAAAATTCCCTTTGAAAACTGGCACAAGAGAGGGATGCCCTCTCTCACCACTCCTATTCAACATAGTGTTGGAAGTTCTGGCTAGGGCAATCAGGCAAGAGAAAGAAATCAAGGGTATCCAGTTAGGAAAAGAAGAAGTCAAATTGTCCCTGTTTGCAGATGACATGATTGTATATTTAGAAAACCCCATTGTCTCAGCCCAAAATCTCCTTAAGCTGATAAGCAACTTCAGCGAAGTCTCAGAATACAAAATTAATGTGCAAAAATCACAAGCATTCTTATACACCAGTAACAGACAAACAGAGAGCCAAATCATGAATAAACTTCCATTCACAATTGCTTCAAAGAGAATAAAATACCTAGGAATCCAACTTACAAGGGATGTAAAGGACCTCTTCAAGGAGAACTACAAACCACTGCTCAGTGAAATAAAAGAGGACACTAACAAATGAAAGAACATACCATGCTCATGGATAGGAAGAATCAATATCACGAAAATGGCCATACTGCCCAAGGTTATTTATAGATTCAATGCCATCCCCATCAAGCTACCAATGAGTTTCTCCACAGAATTGGAAAAAACGGCTTTAAAGTTCATATGGAACCAGAAAAGACCCCACATTGCCAAGTCAATCCTAAGTCAAAAGGACAAAGCTGGAGGCATCACGCTACCTGACTTCAAACTATACTACAAGGCTACAGTAACCAAAACAGCATGGTACTGGTACCAAAACAGAGATATAGACCAATGGAACAGAACAGAGTCCTCAGAAATAATACCACACATCTACAGCCATCTGATCTTTGACAAACCTGAGAGAAACAAGAAATGGGGAAAGGATTCTCTATTTAATAAATGGTGCTGGGAAAATTTGCTAGCCATAAGTAGAAAGCTGAAACTGGATCCTTTCCTTACTCCTTATATGAAAATTAATTCAAGATGGATTAGAGACTTAAATGTTAGACTTAATACCATAAAAACCCTAGAAGAAAACCTAGGTAGTACCATTGAGGACATAGGCATGGGCAAGGACTTCATGTCTAAAACACCAAAAGCAACGGCAGCAAAAGCAAAAATTGACAAATGGGATCTAATTAACTAAAGAGCTTCTGCACAGCAAAAGAAACTACCATCAGAGTGAACAGGCAACCTACAGAATGGGAGAACATTTTTGCAATCTACTCATCTGACAAAGGGCTAATATCCAGAATCTACAAAGAACTCGAACAAATTTACAAGAAAAAAACAAACAACCCCATCAAAAAGTGGGCAAAGGATATGAACAGACATTTCTCAAAAGAAGACATTCATACAGCCAACAGACACATGAAAAAATGCTCATCATCACTGGCCATCAGAGAAATGCAAATCAAAACCACAATGAGATACCATCTCACACCAGTTAGAATGGCAATCATTAAAAAGTCAGCAAACAACAGGTGCTGGAGAGGATGTGGAGAAATAGGAACACTTTTACACTGTTGGTGGGATTGTAAACTAGTTCAACCATTATGGAAAACAGTATGGCATTCCTCAAGGATCTAGAACTAGATATACCATATGACCCAGCCATCCCACTACTGGGTATATACCCAAAGGATTATAAATCATGCTGCTATAAAGACACATGCACACGTATGTTTATTGCAGCACTATTCACAATAGCAAAGACTTAGAATCAACCCAAATGTCCATCTGTGACAGACTGGATTAAGAAAATGTGGCACATATACACCATGGAATACGATGCAGCCATAAAAAAGGATGAGTTTGCGTCCTTTGTAGGGACATGGAAGCAGCTGGAAACCATCATTCTTAGCAAACTGTCACAAGAACAGAAAACCAAACACCGCATGTTCTCACTCATAGGTGGGAACTGAACAATGACATCACTTGGACTCGGGAAGGGGAACATCACACACCGGGGCCTATTATGGGGAGGGGGGAGGGGGGAGGGATTGCATTGGGAGTTATACCTGATATAAATGACGAATTGATGGGTGCTGACGAGTTGATGGGTGCAGCACACCAACATGGCACAAGTATACATATGTAGCAAACCTGCACGTTATGCACATGTACCCTAGAACTTAAAGTATAATAAAAAAATAAATTAATTAATTAATTAAAACAAAACAAAACAAAAAAAGACAAAGAACTCAAGCAATAAGAAAAAGATCAATTAAAAATGAAAAACACGGCATTTAGCCACACATATTCTCCAGTTTATAACAGTTGATACCCAGTAGTGAAGACAGAATAGAGCTCTTGACTCACATAAGACTAAGTATTCTGTGTCTCTTAATTTAGAATATCTAGAGAATAATTAACCTACAGGGGTATCACGTGTTGTGTGAATGTGGATGATACATAATATTTTCTTACTCTGGATCCTTGTATCACTAAATGCCTAATCCAGATGCTTCTGACTGGTTCCCTGAGATTTAAATGCAGAATTCACTTTCCTACAGAAACAATGTAATAAATAATAAGGCATAATTGACAATCACATTAGTACTGTAACTAGGCATGTTTTAAATTAAATATGCTTTTTGAGAAATCTGAATTTATAATTAAAACACATTTCAAATGTAACTCACTGTTGTTTGAAAACCTCAAGCCTAAACTTAGTTAGCCACAAATTACTGAAATTCCTGAATTATTAGCCTCAAAATAGCATGAGACTGAGCTAACAGTTCCCCTGCTGATCTGAAAGTGCACTTTAAAAATTTCACATCTTTTTCTATTAGTATTTTCTCACCGCTCAACATAAACCTTTATAAAAATACTTACCCAACTTAGTATTTCCAAGACAATCTTACTTCAGCATTGGGATTAGGATAAACAATCACGACAATCTTCAGTCTTAAACACTAGCCAGTTGTTTTCAAACATTACTCCTATTCTATATACAGGGAAGAGAGTCTTCTGGTTTGGAGCAAAATAATGGAAACTTCTTAACTCCTAAAATTAATAAAAGTATTTTAAAAGCTTAAAAATAATAATAATATCTCTGGTGTGGTACCAGTACCATGCTGTTTTGGTTACTGTAGCCTTGTAGTATAGTTTGAAGTCAGGTAGCGTGTGGGCAAGGACTTCATGTCTAAAACACCAAAAGCAACGGCAGCAAAAGCAAAAATTGACACATGGGATCTAATTAAACTAAAGAGCTTTTGCACAGCCAAAGAAACTACCATCAGAGTGAACAGGCAACCTACAGAATGGGAAAAAATTTTTGCAACCTACTCATCTGACAAAGGGCTAATATCCAGAATCTACCAAGAACTCAAACAAATATACAAGAAAAAAGCAAACAACCCCATCAAAAAGTGGGGAAAGGATATGAACAGACATTTCTCAAAAGAAGACATCCATACAGCCAACAGACACATGAAAAAATGCTCATCATCACTGGCCATCAGAGAAATGCAAATCAAAACCACAATGAGATACCATCTCACACCAGTTAGAATGGCAATCATTAAAAAGTCAGGAAACAACAGGTGTTGGAGAGGATGTGGAGAAATAGGAACACTTTTACACTGTTGGTGGGATTGTAAACTAGTTCAACCATTATGGAAAACAGTATGGCGATTCCTCAAGGATCTAGAACTAGATGTACCATATGACCCAGCCATCCCACTACTGGGTATATACCCAAAGGATTATAAATTACTCTACTACAAAGACACATGCACACGTTTGTTTATTGCGGCACTATTCACAATAGCAAAGACTTGGAATCAACCCAAATGTCCATCTGTGACAGACTGGATTAAGAAAATGTGGCACATATACACCATGGAATACTATGCAGCCATCAAAAAGGATGAGTTTGCGTCCTTTGTAGGGACATGGATGCAGCTGGAAACCATCATTCTTAGCAAACTATCACAAGAAGAGAAAACCAAACACCGCATGTTCTCACTCATAGGTGGGAACTGAACAATGAGATCACTTGGACTCGGGAAGGGGAACATCACACACTGGGCCTATCATGGGGAGGGGGGAGGAGGGAGGGATTGCATTGGGGAGTTATACATGATATAAACGTCATGCACATGTACCCTAGAACTTAAAGTATAATAAAAAAAAAAAAAAGAAGAAAACAGAACACACACAAAAAAATAATAATAATAATAATAATAATAATAATAATTTAAAAAGACAAATTGACCAGAAACATGACCTCCCTTTCCCAGAGGAATGGGGTCCACTCATTTTCTCAGTCTGTACTGCCTTTGGATATCTGTGTCTTCTGATAATCTAGGTCAAATTCTTTCTAACTTGTGCTGTGTTTGGCCTGGGTGAAGTTGGTCTTTTTATTATTATGGGTTGCAAAGCTACTGGTGCTTCCAGGATCACTGATGTTGACATCAACAGAGACAAATTTAAGAAAGCCATATCTCTGGGAGCTGCTGAATGTTATCAGTTCCAGGGATCTTGAGAAGCCTATCTGACAGGTGCTCATTGAAGTGAGTGACAACATGGTATTTGAAGTTACAGGCTTTGTCAAAACCAAGGTGTACTCCCCTCTGAAATTTTTAAGATTGTAGATTTTATGGTTGGGCAACCAATATGATTTGGCTGTGTCCCCCCACCCAAATCTCATCTTTAATTGTAGCTTCTATAATTCCCTTGTGTCATGGGAAAGACCCAGTGGGAGGTAATTGAATCATGGTGGCAAGTCTTTCCTGTGCTATTCTGGTGATAGTGAATAAGTGTCATGAGATCTGATGGTTTTATAAAGGGGAGTTCTCCGGCACAAGCTCTCTTTTTGCTTGGTGGATATAAGACGTCTCCTTGCTCTTCATTTGGCTTCCGCCATGATTGTGAGGCCTTCCCAGCCATGTGGAACCGTGAGTTCATCAAACCTCTTTCCTTTATAAATTACCCAGTCTTTGGTATGTATTTATTAGCATGAGAATGGAGTAGTACAGCAACCCATCAGTTGCTGGGAATCTGACTTTTAATAGCCTCTCAGAGTTGGGATGAGGCCTTTAAGATGATCTAATCCAGCCACTATGTAAGAGCAGGGAATCCCCTTCTTGCTGTTGCTACAGTACCACTTGCAGTGAGGGGAAATGTCACACAAGAAAAGGCAGCCATTGCCCTTTCAGAAAAGTGGCAGTTTCTCATCTTCACCCTTTAGATAGCTCTCTCCTTCCTCAATGTATCCACAACCACAAAGACAGGTTCTTTTACTATCCCAGAATATAATTTTCCAGCATTCAAACCTGCCACTTGCTATCTTACCATCATTTGACCTGTATTAGAATTTGTTTCTTAATGTTTAGTCTACCCATGATCGACCTACCAGAGTTTTCCTTATTGAAAAGATGTAAGAAAAATGACCTGAGTAATTCTGCTTTCTCTGTCTACTCTTCTCTTCCTTTTTCCTTGTTTGAGACATAGCATTATAACATTAACCACATTGAAAGCCTCCTTATTTGCCTTTAATTTTCTTCTTTTTAAAGAAAGTCTCAAGTCATTCTGTTGGTCTTTATCTTTGAGACACTGTTCTTATAGGTCCTGAGACTCTATTTTATTATCCTGGATAGCAGGGCTCTCCTTTAATTTGTTGTTCTTTTCTTTGAGAAGTCTGTTTTAAGAGATCTAGTGCAGCCATATTGGAATCATTACATGTGTATCCCTATTCTTTCTCACAGAGATCATTTGCAGAATCCATTGTCAGAGTTTCATACTTCAAATATTCCTCCCCTCTTAAATAACTTATTGTCTTGAGTATATAGCCATGGGCTCTAACGTATTTTTCCTAAACTTTTAAAAATTTGGCCTTTCCAAAGCTTAAATATAAGTCTGGTTCTTCTTACTGTTGCTTCCTTGATGATTAGGAAGGAAATCATCTAAGGTCACATGGTCATTTCCATCCTTCATCTTACTAACATATAATGTTCCCCACTTGCATAGAGTTCAGTCAAGAAAAAGAGTTCTCTTCATTGCTCTTTGAGTTGGTTGGAAAATGCAGCTGTCGGCAAAGCAAAAGCAAAATGAGACTTCCAGCACATATTCAGTTAGTCTCCGGCACTGCTACTCATCACTGAGCTTTATCTCTATGGTTTATTTTGCCTTTTGTTGTTGAGGTGCTTTCCTCTGCACTTAAACCCAGTTATTGAAACTTCATGGGGGATCTTTTAGGTGCACAGAACATTTATTTTTATTTGTAAGTAATTTTCACCCAAAAAGGAGTCATTTTAATGGACAGATTGTGATAAAAAGAGATCATTTTAACTGGTGGGAGGAGATTGGTTTTACCAGGGATTGCTAAGCAATCTGACTTCATATTTAAATGATGTCTTTATACGAAAAAGTCTCTCTTTTTCATTCTCTGCCCTTAAACAAGTTGACTGCCCTGAAATCCTGCCATAAGAATTATGGAAAATGTATGATTAATGGAATAGTTCCTTTTGGAACACATTTCATTTGATACAATGCTGCTCTTTTTTGGAAAAAATAAATAGAAAGGCTCTCTGTTTGGAGGTAAGGAGATAAGAAGACAATAATTTCTAGTATAAATGTGAACATAGCCATACATAATTGGTGTCTTTCCAAAAACCAGATTGCTACTTTACCTCATGAAAAGTATTTTTTAAAAGTTTTAAAAACAAAACTAACAAAACACAAAACAGTAAAATGTGAAGGAGAGATTTTAGCCACTGTGAGTTCCATTCATCTTCATGCCTGGCTGCAGTCAGTGTCAAGAGAATTCCTCACCAACTCCCGTCTCCAGGATGTGTCAACACAGAGGTTTAAGCAACTTCCATTACCACACCTCCAATAATTAAAATAAAGGGGAAAAACCCAGCAGCAGTCCAAGGATGAACATAAAATCAAGGCTTAAAACATTTTGGTGGGGTGAGTTGTTTGAAGGTTAACACACAGACAAACACACACACACACACACACACACACACACACATTTTGGCTGTCTTAAAAGAGAAAAGCAAAAGTGGGTACATGTTCACACATAGTTTCCAAATCTCTTCTAGTCAGAGGAGTCTCATCTAGACTCCATAATAATTTTCTTTCAGCCTCTAAAGATTTTATAATCATTTTTCAATAGCCAGGACACCCAAGGGCATTTAGCCATCAACAGATACATGTTCCTATAAATGGAAGAGAGAAAACTCCTAAAATAAAGGGTACTATAGATATTATATACCTTATGGGAAAAGGCCTGAAAGAAAATTCTCCAAAGTGTTAAATGTGCATTTCTCTGATTTCTTTTCTTTCTTTCTTTCTTTCCTTCCTTCCTTCCTTCCTTCCTTCCTTCTTTCTTTCTTTCTTTCTTGCTTGCTTGCTTTCTTGCTTTCTTTCTTGCTTTCTTTCTTGCTTTTTTTTTTAGACAGGGTCTTGAGACCAGGCTGGTCTCAAGCTCCTGGGCTCAAGTGATCCTCCTGTCTTGGCCAACCAAAGTGCTGAGATTACAGATGTGAAGCACAGTGCCCAGCCTAAATGTGGTTTTTCTGGACATAGGAGGACAGCTAATTTGATGGATTTATTTTAGTCTTTATTTTCTAACTTTCCTCCATGAGCATATTACTGTTTTTTAAAAATTTGTTTTTAGATTGGACAGCAAAAGCTTTTGTTTCTTCAATTTCTATTCTTTTCTTATTCATTTTTTAGTTGTAAAAGTAATATAAGAATAAATTTTCATTATAAAAATTTAAATGATATAAATATAGAGAATATAGAAACTCTAGAGGCATACTGTCCAATGGTAGCCACTAGCCACATGTGGCTATTAAACACTTGAAGTATGGCTAGTCCCAATTAAGGTGTGCTATGCGTATAATGTAAAATATTTGACTTATAGTTTTTGATCTTAATTACATGATGAAATAATATTTTTGGATATACCCAGTTAGATTAAATATGCTACTGAGATTAATTTCACCTGTTCCTTTTTGCTTTTTATAATGCAATAACTAGGAAATTAAAGATTAAATATAAAATTTGCTGGTAAAGTTAAATATATAGTCAAATTCAGAATATGCCAATACTGTTATGATGCTTTGTACATCTCTAGTATAAAAGTTAAAAGTCAAAACAGCCAAAAATAACTACTTAGGGGGATTTGTTCCTGGTATGCAAGGCTGGTTTAACATATGGAAATCAATCAATATCATACATCATATTAACAGACTGAAAGACAAAAATCAAATGATCTTATCAATTGATGCAGATGCAGCATTTGACAAAGTTCAAGATTTTTCTTGATAAAAACTCTTAACAGTTTAGACATAAAAGGAAAGTTCCTCAACTTAAAGGTCATCTATAAAAACTCCCAGCTAACATCCTAATCAATGGGGGAAAACTAATTAATTGTTCTTGATAATACTTTTAAACAAGAAGAAGAAATAAAAGGTATCCATTTGGAAATGAAGCAGTAAAATTATCTCTATTTTCAGATGACATGATCCTATATGTGGAAAACCCCAAAGGTTCCACCAGAAAACCATTAATATAATAAATAAATTTAGTAAAGTTGCAAGATATAAAATCAGTATACAAAATTTGTGACATTCTATATACAAATAATGACCTAGCTGAAAAAAAAATCCCATTTATAATAGCATCAAAAAATAAAATAAAATGTTTAGAAATAAATTTAACCAAGAAGGCGAAAGACCTCTGCAAGGCAAACTACAAAACAGTTAAAGAAATTGAAAAGAATACAAACAACTGTAAAGACATCCCATGTTCACAGATCAGCAGAATTAACATTGTTCAAGTGACCATACTACTCAAAGCAATCTACAGATTCAGCGCAATTCCTACCAAAATGCCAATGACATTCTTCACAGAAATAGAAAAAAAAAAGGAAAATGTATATAGAACTACAAAACCCTCAACAGCCAAAGCAATCCTGAGCAAAAGGAAGAAAGCTGCAGGTATCACATGATCTGACCTCAAAATATACTACAAAGCTATAGTAACCCAAATAGCATGCTACAGGCATAAAAACAGACACATCGACCAGTATAACAGAATATAGAGCCCAGAAATAAATAAATCCAAGTCCAAATTAATTTTCAACAAGGGCACCAAGAAAACACAATGAGGAAGGGATAGTTTCTTCAACAAATGGTGCTGATAAACTGGATTTAGTCCCAAAAATGAACAAAGGGGACTATATTAAACTGAAAGGCTTCCACATAGCAAAGGAAGGAACCAACAAAATGAAAATATAATCTACAGATTGGGAAAAAATTTTGTAAACCTTGTACCAGATTGGATGTTAATATTCAAAGTTTGTAAATAGCTCATACAAACATATATAACCTGCTTTTAAAATAGGCAAAGGACTTGACATAGACATTTCTACAAAAAGCACATAAAAATAGCTAACAGGTACATTAAAAGGTACTCAATATCCTTAATAATCAGAAAAATACAAATCAAGCCTGGATGCAGTGGCTCACCCCTATAATCCCAGCACTCTGGGATGCTGAAGAGGGCAGATCATTTGAGGTCAAGGGTTCGAGAGCATCCTGGCCAACATGGTGAAGCCATGTCTCTACTAAAAATATAAAAAATAATTAGCTGGGCATGGTGGGGAATGCCTGTAATCCCAGCTACCTGGGAGGCTGAGGCAGGAGAATCGTTTGAACCCAGGGGTTGGAGGGTGCAGTGAGCCCTTGTCAAAAGAATATATCTATATCAGGGTGGCTTTCTGGAGTGGGAAGAGAAATTCAAAACTCTTCAAACCGATGTTAATCTAACTCTACCTATATATTCTCTTCTAAAATCTTTATTCCAGTCACAGGGTTTAAGTGCTATATTCACCACTAGGTGGTGGTAACACACCAGGCACAGCCATCACAGTGCCCAGTCAGCTAGGGAAGAGAGGCGGTGGAACACAAGATTGGAGGCAGGAAAGGCTGTGGCCATTTACCTCCCTGAACTAAAAACCCTTAGAAGGTAAAAATAAAGGCTACTGTATAGCCCTTTCAATAAGACATTATTGATAAGTTGGAACATTCTGCAATACGTTACTTCCACTGACATAATTGACAATCTGCATCCTACCTCAATAATTGACATTCTGCAACCTACCTCAATATTCTTCCATTTTTTCTTCACTAAAGATGAGCTACAAATACTTATAATAATACATCCCGAGACAAGCAGAGTTAACAGTTAAAATAATCCCTACAAAAATGCTTTACGAACACACAAGTGCTGGAGAAATATGGATTATGCTTGACTCTTACGTTTTTATTCCAGGATGAGAATATTTAGAAGAGTGCTTTTCACTCCTGGGAATACCAAAGGATCACTTGGGGACTTTCTGCAGAAGATTTTCCAGATATTTAGGTGGGATTTACCCTCTGTGATAGTTCAATAAATATTTACTGAGTGAATGAGTGATTTAATGAATGAATACATAAGACAAGTGTGGAGTTGGTGAAATGAAAGGTACTGACTTAGAGATAGACTCTTCTGGCTGGACAGTAGGCTGTGGGAAAGGAGGGCAAGGGAAGAGGGGGAGACACAAAGGATCTCCAGTCAGTGACAGGCACTGTCCTTCCAGAAAAGTTGGAATTTGGGTAGTTGCAGTAACCCTGAAGCACCTGAACGTTAACAGACCAAGTGCAAAAGTCAGCAGTTTGAGAGTTTCCCTCCGAGAATACTGAGTTTATTAATATCTGGTACCAGACCTTTATTCCAAGTTGAAGAGGCTTCTCCTACTTCTAATCTGTGGCTGGTAACCCTGCCTCAAGGATAAATACTATCCTCCTAATCCTAGGGTTTTCTAAGTATTTGCTTTCTCTGAAGATATGTTGGTCCTCTTTGGCTATGGACTAGAGGAAACCTACAGAGCATAACCCAGGACCACTTCTGCCCAGGGCAGTACCAATGACCCTTGGAATAAAGATGTTTTGCTCTTCAGTCAAACATCAGAAGCACCTGAGAAGCTTTGCAAAATCGTGTAGGCTCTGAAGTCCAGTCAATAGTGTATGTTTCAAAAGCCTTCCCTGATGATTGATGAAGAGCCAGGGTTGAGAAAAATAACTAGAACCAGACCTCAAAGACTTGCTCCAGGGCCAGAGGGCACTGACCACTACACCAATGCCAGGTCACCCTGTTCCCTGTCATATTGGGCTTATATAATACTGAGTTTTCAGTAGCTTGACCAATACCAGAAATGTTGCAATATTAAAGGCAAATTTGACAGCCCAGCTGCTCATTTATGGTCGGCGGGGGGGACATCATTTTCTTTTTCCTAGCTTAATAATACTAATAGCTAATACTGATTGAATGATCACAATATTCTAGATTCCATTAAGCAATTTATATGCATTTATTCAATTTAACCCCCACAACCATCCTACAAGGCAGGAACTTTTATTACAGGTATATTTTACAGGTGAGAAAACTGAGGCTTATAAAGAAGTTGTGGATGGATCACTTAGTTTGGAAGGCGGCAGAATCATGACCGGAACCAACTTGTGTTTGAAACCAAAGCTTCTGTTCCTCCAGAGCACATATTTCTGTTATCTGTGGAGGCAAGCTTCATGAAAGAATCTGACTGATAATACCTAAAGGTTATTAAAACAAAAGCCAATGCAGTTTGGAAGCAATAATAGTAGAAAATATAACAATCATTGTGTCGTTTCTGGCTTTAGTAGGAAAGAAATAGGTGGTATCATCAAGGTGAGTTATTGCAAAGAGTTTAGTAGATTATTTATAAACCTATGGACAGCATTTTGTAAAAGCAACCAGAAAGGGTCTAGTACCCTGGAGCTGGTATATGTGGGAGCAGGGGAGGAAGAACTTGCTGGAAGCTGGAGAGAGGCAGGGCTCTATGAAGGGGGCCTCAGGACAGAGATTCACTGGGTAGAGGGAGCCACCCAAGAGGCATCTGGGGAATAATACCACAACCTGACTCTGCCTCACTCTTCTCCTGCACTCTGTTTCTCAGCCTCCGACTGACTTCTCCCTTGACCGAAATGCAGCCAAGGGGCAAGAAAGCCCTTGACTAGGCCACCTGAGTGAGTTAGCCCACCCAGTTACAGAGCAGGATGGACAGGGGAGCAGGGAAAGGAAGTTGGTGCTACCCAGAAGACTTATATTGACTTAAAATATATCTTTAGGTCCGGGCATGGTGGCTGATACCTATAATCCCAGCACTTTGGGAGGCCGAGGCAGGTGAATCACTTGAGGTCAAGTGTTCGAGACTAGCCTGGTCAACATAGTGAAACCCCGTCTCTACTAAAATTACAAAAATTAGCCAGGCATGGTGGAATGCACCTGTAATCCCAACTACTTGGGAGGCTGAGGCAGGAGAATCACTTGAACCTGGGATGGAGGTTGCAGTGAGCTGAGATCGAGCCACTGCACTCCAGCCTAGGTGAAAGAGTGTGACCCTGTCTCAAAAAAAAAAAAGTGTGTATAATATATATAATATATATGTCATATATATGCAGATATATATCAGAATATATATATTATATAATATATATAGTCTTTAGGTACTTTGGTTGAAAAATGAAAGGTATTACTCTCCAAAATAATGATTAGCAATCACAAATAAAACTGTCCTAGTAAGTACCTATTACAGTGTGCACTTTAACTGCATTATGTTATTCTACGTTTATAATACCTCTTCAAGACATGCCTTGTTTACTGGGTCTCTGAAAAATGCAGTACCTCTTCCAAGGTGTATAGTTAGTACCTGGCCAAGCTTAGATTCTAACTCCAAAACCTGTTTTATTTTCACCATAAAACACTGAAAATGAGCCAAACTGAAAATGACTAAGCAAATAATTTTATCTAGAAAGACCTGAAAGAGTAAGAAGAAAAAATATAATTAATATTTTTTAGATAAATCATTTTTATAACATGATAATTCAAAGTATAAAAAACATTGATGTTGCTCAGTCTTCTCTCATTTTTCTCTTTAAAAGGAAATACTCCAATGTAATGGCGCACTCAAAAGAAGTTAATAATTGGCCTGTCTTGCTGAATCAGTTTAGACTTACCTAATTTGTTTTGTTGACTTTCACTCCTTCACTGGGGTGGATGGAGAGAGATATATTTACACAGGGCTGTGTTTTAACATAAACTGAGGTGGGGTTCCTGAAGCTGGGCTCCCCAAAGGAACAGAATAGGCAGGGTATAGTGCAACCATGGCATGACTGCCTCAGACCGACTCGGTGCCTTTCTTAAAGTCCCAATAACAGAATCAACCTTTAGCTGGCACATGTCCTAGCATAGTGCCATTTTAATCCATGAGCCCAAATTAGTTTGTCAGGTGGGTTGGTGAGCTCTCTCCTTACATGGAGCAAAACAAGAACAGAAGGAAGGATATAAGTCAGGGGAGAGGATGTGAGAAAGACCTAGATCTCAAAACATTTCAAGGGGGGAGCTCTTTCGTGTGTGTGTATTGTGTGAGGCAATCTAGTGGGCAGACAAGGCAGAAAGTAAGGAAACAGGAGATTCATGACTAAATATGCATAATTACATCTGGCACTAGCCACAGGCAAGAGTCATTCTGTCAGCTCAACTGTTTCCAAGCCCATCCCAGATTCCAGTGCTCTTGCCTCTGAATTAATACAATGCTCCTTGTTTGATTAATTAATGTTAGTTGCTTATTGTCTTACTAAACTTTTCATAGGACAATGTCTTATGTTTTCTGCTATACTGTAAATGTGTCTTTTATGTTGCACATAGTACAATGTTGAGCCACTGTTAGGATAATCGGTAGCTAAATGAATGAGTGGCATGAAGGAATGGTAGTTAAGAATCTTTGCAGACTAGGGCAGAGATAGGAAGGTGTTGGGGGAGTCTGAGACAGGAATCAGGTTTCACCTCGTAGCATTCCTTGGGAATGATTGCTCATTCAGACAACTCCAATTTCCTGGTTTTCTTCTTTTGGTTAAAATGTGTATACCTCTTCTCTCAGAGTCTGTTCCCTGGAAGCAGCTCATCTTCCTCGGGGCTGTCCTTCACCCCAAGGTTGTCCTCACCTCCTGAGCTCCTCCACCACGCCAAGAGTCTCCAGGCCTCTGCTCCTTTATTTTTCCAGCTCTAGGGGGAAATTGCCTTTTGTGAAAAGTAATACATAGAAACAAATAAGAAACAGTAAAATTGTTTAATATATTTATGATTTCTTCTTGTGATTACTTACTGGATTAGAAAAAGAAATAGAATATATACTTTATTTCCCAGAAAAATTTTCTGCATTTAAATATCCTAAGAATTGAGTCTGTACAGGATTTGGAGTCCAGATTTGTGACTATTATAGAAGAGAAGGTTACATACATGGTTTTCAAAATTGCTGTAGCCATAAAATTCTTACCACTCTTCCCTTGTGCTGTCCTTGAAGGGAATCAATAAAGAACACTTGAAATCTGTTTCTAGATGATCGGAAAAGGTAGAACTCCGAACAGTGCCAGTTAGTGGGGTGCTAAGTTAGTTGGCCATCAGGCTGAGGAAATATGGTATCACTGGCTGTTATATTTAAGTCAGTATTATGGTACACATTGGTGGGGGATAATCTATTAATGGTTAGAAATATTGGTCTTGATGAAGTCTGGATTCAGATTCCACTGCTGCTTAGCTGTGTGATATTGGATTAGTTGCTTAACCTAGCAACACTTCAATTTGCTTATCTGTGATATGGGGATACTAATATCAACCACTTCATAAGGTTATTTTATAAAAATGAAGCGACATAGTGCATGTAAAGCTCTTAGCCCTGCATCTGGCACATGATCAACATTCAATAAATATTAGCTAACATTTGTATCATCATATCTCTTAACAGTTTGAATTGATTTCCATTTATACATAGTGTAGAAAACTTATTGTCCAATACAAATCCAAACTACTTTTGATTACTTTAGTTGAAGTTCACCAGGGAGACACCTGAAATCGAAGAAAGATTTGGGTTTGCTTGTTGCAACAAGAGACAGCATGACTTTGGGAACTGTGAGTTATCTCATAAGAGGATTTCAGAAAGAAGTTATTATAAGAGTTGTGTTTGTGTTAGATGAGTCTGCAAAGGGTTTAAGGAAGTAGAGCTTTGCCTAGGAATGTATGCTGTCAGCAAGCAGGGGCAATTCTATGATTGGGCATTTTAATAGCATTTATCAAGAAGGCAAGAGGAATAAAGTGGAAATGAACCTGTAATTGGTAAAGAAGCAGCAGTTACTCATTTAACCAGATATTGTAGTTATCTTTTCTGTGCAGCAAATTATCCCAAAACTTAGCAGCTTGAAACAACCACCAGTTAGTTATCTCTCACTCTTTCTAAGGATCAGATATCCAGGAAAGGATTAGCTGCATAGTTCTGGCTCAAGGTAAAGCTGTCCGCTGGAGCTGCAGTCCTAGAAGACTGGAGCCAAAGTTGAGCTTCCAACTCTTTCAAGTGGCTGTTGACAGAAGGCTCCAGTTCCTGTCTACAGGACTACTCGTGACATGGCATACCCCATTGTGAGGGAGAAGAGAGCACAGAAGGAATAAGGTCGAAAGAGTTTTATGATAGAGTCTTAGAACTACACATTGTCACCTCCACCTGATTCTATTCATTAGAATCAAGTCACTAAGTCCAGCCACCCAAAGGAGGGAAAGCTCTACCTCCTGAGGGGAGGAGGATTCAAAAACTGCGGACATTTTTTTCACACTTCCACATTAGGAAAGTATGATGTTTGGTCACTTTTGTGATTTGAACAATGATCATGTAGGTGGACATGTGTGTTTGCATGCTCTGACATGATTACAGAGTGGCCATGTTTTTCTTAATCCATTATGGTCACACAGCAGATTTGTGTAATGTTGATATTTTAGGAAGTTATTTAAGTTTAACAAAGAACTTGCTGTGAGTGTCAAATCAACTCCTGGATTGATCCAATTTATTTAGGGACTGATTTATTTCTCCATACTGTCCATAATAATTTCAACATTAAGTACTGTGGTCCTAGACACAACAGTATGGCTCACAGACCATTTTCCAGGTATTTCCTTTCTACTTGAGTAACAGAATCTGAGCTTTATTTGGCATACATCTCAAGGCAAGTATCCCCTTCCCTGCTGCTAGTCTAGGTTTCACAGGTGACCTAGTTCTGGTGAAAAGTTGTAAAGGGACATCACCAGGATGCTTTCTAGGAAAGATTGCTTTCCATGAAAAGAAGGAGGCATGTGAATGGGAATGTCCTATTTAGTACTTTTCTGGATTTTTGTGTTTGTTTGAGGATGAGTTGTTTGCAACTGCAGCAGCCATCTTGCTAGCATGAGAGGAAGGAAAAAAGCCAGCCCAAAGTCCTGACATCACTAGGGTCCTAGACCAAGGCCAGCAATCACCAACCTCTGTACGTCTTGCTATTTTGGATTTTTTTAAACACACACACACACACAGAGTTTTATTTTAGAGTATTTCTGTTTCTTGGATGAAAAATTTCTAACTGTCATAAGGAACCTCCTCAAGATAAATTTGATTGTTTGCTTTAGGAATTTTGTATAAAACAATAAAAGAGAATAAAAATTGTTTCTATGAAGAAACAAGAAAGCTGTCACTTTGTATGAGGCACAGTATAACAGAATTACCTATGCACTTTGGGTGTTCTCATCATATTCCTACATAATCCCTGTATGGTATTAAAACATTCCCTATTCACAAAAGTTTAAACTGAGATCTAGATGGGGTTAGTAACTTATTATGGTCAGCTGCTAAGTATCGGAGCCAGAATTCAACTAATGTCTATTAGACTCAGACCCCAAATTTGCTTGCTAGCACTGGCCTGATTTAAAGCAGCACGTGATTAAAGTATTATTCTAGTTGTCTCTCTGGTAAATGACATTGGCTAGCATTCCTTTATAACATCTCTCATCTCTAGTGGAGAAATTGATAAGGAAATATGAGAAGACCAAAACTAGAGGAGCAGTTGAGCTTATAGAAATGCTAAGGGAATTCAAAGGGACTTGAAAAATAGATAAGCTTTAAAATATGAAAAATGCTACTTTTAAATCAAAAGTGACATTACAATTTTAGAGACTAAAACATGATGTTCAAGAAAATGTCTTTCATTGAAAGAATACAAAAATGTGGACTGGTAATTCTTCATAGAGTATGTTTTTGCTGAGAATAAATTAGCCTAGATTTAATGTTTACTCTTCTTTTTGGAAAGTAGAGTTATTTGGAGACAAAAGATTATTGATATAAAAGTTGGTTAAACACTCACAGGAAGCAGTGAGCTAACGTGCAACCTTGAGAATGTATGCTTCTCTCACAGATCTTTGCAATCCTTGGGTCAGGAGATCCCCTCATGAACCCATTCCACGGGGGCCTTCTGATACACAGAGCTGCGTGGAGTCTCAGCAGAGCAGCTGCGCAGGCACACACAGAGATGCAGGATCCTTAGATATTCAAGTTCTCTGGGCTTTCCAGCAAAAGTAGCTGCAACTCCAGTAAAGCGGGAGGTTAGACCCTGGTACATTTCCCTAGAAAAAAGACTGAATCCAGGGGGCTGAGGAGTGACAGTCTGCAGGCCCCATTTCCATGGCACCTCACAGGATAAGACCCACTGCCTTGGAATTCCGGTCAGCCACCAGTAGCAGCATTGCACTGCACTTCCCTGCGATGGAGCTCCCAGGTGTAGGGGCGGGCTGCCATCTTTGCTCTTTGGGCAACTTAGGCATTCCTGTCTTCAAGCTTTGGAGAGTCTGCTTCCCTGGGTGTAGGAGATTTCCTTGGCTCTGTGTTACTCCCAGGTGGGCCGTTGTCCTGCCTTGCTTTTCTCCATTCTTAGTGGGTTAAGTTGTTTCCTTAATTAGTCCCAATGTGCATACCTGGATGCTTCAGTTGAAGGTGTTGTATTTACTTGCCCCTTCTCTTTTTCTCCATGAAAGCCATGCACACTAGCCAGGGACAAAGGTAGTACCCAAGCACAGCACAGCTGCTCTGTGAAAATGTGAACAAACTGTTTTTTTAAGTGAGTTCCCAATCCCATTCCTCCTTATTGGGTGGGAACTCCCAACTGAGGTCTCCAGCCACCTCCTACAAGTATATTTGGGCCAGCAACAGGTATGTACCTCCATGGTACAGAGCTTTCAGAGGAGGGGCAGGCTGCCATCTTTGCCCTTTTGCAGCTTTCACTGGTGATAACTCCAGGTACTGGAAAATCCGAGGAGACTAGAAATAGGAGTAGGCCACCAGCATACTGCAGCAGTCCCACAGAAAAGTGACCAGACTGTTGCTTAGGTGCCTATGCCCATATCTCCTCACTAGGCAGCTCCTTCAGGCCTGGGACCCCAGCCACCCGTTGCCAGAGCTATCAAGCCAGTAGCAATTCAACAACTCCCTGAACAGCATCTCCAGGGGAAACTAAATGCCTTTCTACCACTGCCTCTGCAGTGAAACTGCATTTGCTACCCTTGGACCAATGAAGGAGCAAAGACCATAAGTGCTTTAACCATACCTCCAACAAGCTGCAATTGACCCAAGGAGAGGAGGCCAGTCTGTCTCCCATGGGTCTCACACACCCAGCACTGCTGGGTCACCAGGCAGGGACCCCTGGCTTGGACCCACAGCACAGACCCTCCATCCTGAGATGATTGTACTGAGTAATTACTGACCTGCATCTCTCTGGGTTGGAGCCCCTGGAGACAAGCAAAAGACCCTTGGCCACAACCACTACTAAGATTCTTTACTCTGCTGCCTACAAGTTGGAGAAGGAACATAAACACTGAGATTGTCCCAGAGCTGCAGTGGGCAGCCCAGGAGTGCCAAGCTATGATCAGCCACCAGCACTCAATGGGGAGAGGCACTCACACTTTCAGAGTGCTGAGAGGGAACATACCTGCAACTGTGCAGAAACATAGGGGAGCCACACAGCTGAGCAAGAGTCTACCAACTGATAAGCCTAGGTGACACCTACTGGATCACACCCCAAAGCTTCAACACCAAAAATACCTTGCTAATACACCCCATTCTGAAACCAGAGACAAGAAATCAGCTTCAAATAAAGACCCTGCACAAAGTCTTGGTCTGGTGAAAACATCAAAAAAGAAGTCTATTGACTGCTGTAAAGGAACATCCACAGGCAGAGATGAGAAAGAAAAAAGTCAAGAACTCCAGTAACTCAAATGGCCAGAGTGTTGTATGTCCTCCAAATGACTGTACCAGTTCTCCGACAAAAGTTCTTAACCAGGCTGAACTGGCTGTAATGATTGAAGTAAAACTAAAAATATGGATAGGAAAGAAGACCATCAAGATTCAGAAAGACAGCAAAACCTAATCCAAGGAAAATAAGAATCACCATAAAGTGATACAGGAGCTGAAGGGTAAAACAGCTGGTATAAAAAAGAGCCTGATGGGTCTAAAAGAGCTGAATAACACAATACAAGAATTTCACAATGCAGTCACAAGTATTAATGCAGAATAAATCAAGCTTAGGAAAGGATCTCAGAATCTCACATGAAAATAAAGAAAAAAGAATAAAAATAGAAAGGAATGAACAAAACCTCTCAGAAGTCTCGGATTATGTAAAGAGGTGAAATCCACTAATCACTGTTATCACTGAAAGGGAGGGGGAGAAGCAAACAACTTGGAAAATATATCTCAGGACATTGTCCCTGAAAGCTTCCCCAACCTTGCTAGAGAGGCTAAGAGTCAAATTCAAGAAATGTGGAGAAGTGCAACATTCTACACAGGAAGATCATCCCCAAGACACATAATCATCAGCTTCTCCAAGGCTGAAATAAAAGAAAGAATGTTAAAGACAGGTAGAGAAAAAGGGCAGCTCAACTACAAAGGGAACACCATCAGGCTAACAGCAGACTTCTCAACTGAAACCCTACAGGCCAGAAGAGACTAGAGGCTTAGATTCAACATTCTTAAGGAAAAAAAATCTTTAACCAAGAATTTTTATATCCAGTCAAATAAAGCTTCCTAAGTGAAGGAGGAATAAGATCCTTTGCAAACAAGCAAACGTTGAGGGAGTTTGTTACCACCAGACCTGCCTTATGAGAAATCTCGAAAGGTGCACTAAATATGGAAAGAAAATTCTGCTATCAGCTAATACAAAAACACATATAAACACACAAACCAGTATCACTATCACTATAAAGCAACCACACAAACAAGGCAACATAGTAACCAGCTAACAACACAATGACATGATCCAATCCACACATATCAATACTAACCTTGAATGTAAACAGGCTAAATACCCTACTTAAAAGGCATAGAGTGGCAAGTTAGAGAAAAAAGCAAGACCTAGTAATATGCTGTCCTCAAGAGACCCATTTCACACAAAATGACACCCATAGACTCAAAATAAAGCCTATTTTGAGGGATGGAGAAATATCTACCAAGCAAATGGAAAACAGAAAAAAGCAGGGGTTGCAATCCTAATTTCAGACAAAAGAGACTTCAAACCAACAAAGATTAAAAAAAGACAAGGACATTGCATAATGGTAAAGGGTTCAATTCAATAAGAAGACTTAACTACCCTAAATAGATATGCATCAAACACAGGAGCACTCAGATTCATGAAGCAAGTTCTTAGACACCTACAACAAGACACAGACTCTCATACAATAGTAGTGGGAGATTTCAACACTCTGTTGACAATATTAGACAGATCTTTGAGGCAGAAAATTAGCAGAGATATTCAGGATCTGAACTAAACATTGGACCAAATGGATCTGATACACTTCTACAGAACTCTCCACACCAAAACAACAGAGTATACATTCCTCTTTTGCTATATGGCACATACCCTAAAATTGACCATGTAATTGGACGTAGAACAATCCTTAGCAAATGCAAAAAAAAATCCACATCATACCAAACACACTCTCAGACCACAGTGCAATAAAAACAGAAGTCAAGACTAAGAAAATAATTCAAAACCATGCAATTACATGAAAATTAAACAATGTGCTCCTGAATTATTTTTGGGTAAGTAATGAAATTAGGCAGAAATCAATAAGCTTTTGAAACTAATGAGAACAAAGACACCACATTCCAGAATCTCTGGGACATAACTAAGGCAGTTATGGGAACTAAGGGAAATTCATTGCACTAAATGCCCATATAAAAAAGTCAGAAAGATCTCAAGTTAACAACCTAATATCACAACTGAAAAAAAAAGTCAGAAAGATCTCAAGTTAACAACCTAATATCACAACTGAAAAAATATGTCAGAAAGATCTCAAGTTAACAACCTAATATCACAACTGAAAAAAATTAGAGAAGCAAGAAAAAATCAACCCCCAAACTAGCAGAAGACAAGAAATAACCAAAATCAAACCTTAACTGAAGGAAACTGAGACATGAAAAGCCATTCAAAAGATCAGTGAATCTAAGAGTTTGTTTTTTGAAAAAAAATTAATAAGATAGACCACTAGCTAGAATAACAAAGAAGAAAAGATCCAAATAAACACAATTTGAAATGATGAAGGGAATGTTACCACTGACCCCATGGGACTATAAATAACCATCAGAAACTACAACAAACACCTCTACACACACAAACTAGAAAACCTAGAAGAGATGGATAAATTCCTGGACACATACACTCTCCCAAGACTGAACTAGGAAGAAATTGATTTCCTAAACAGACCGACGACGAGTTCTAAAATTGAATTAGTAATAAATATCTGACTAACCAAAATAAAACCTAGGACCTGATGGATTCACAAATTCCACCAGATGTGCAAAGAAGAGCTGTTATCATTCCAAAAAATTGAGGAGACAGGACTCCTCCCCAACTCATTCTATGAGGCCAGCATTATTCTGATACCAAAAACTGTCATAGACACAACAAGAAAAGAAAACTTCAGGCCAATATACTTGATTGATATCAATGCAAAAATCTTCAACAAAATACTTGCAAATCGAATCCAGCAGCACATCAAACAGCTAATCCACCATGATCAAGTAGGCTTAATCCCTGGGATACCCAAGGTTGGTTCAACATATGCAAATCAATAAATGTGATTCATCACATAAACAGAACTAAAGAAAAAACACATTTTTATCTCAGTAGATGCAGAAAAGGCTTTTGATAAAATTCAACATGACTTCATGTTAAAACTCTCAATAAACTAGGTACTGAAGGGATGTACTTCAAAATAATAAGAGCCATTTATGACAAGCTCACACCCAACATTATACTGAATAGGCAAAAGCTGGAACCATTCCCCTTGAACACCAGCACAAGACAAGGATGCCCTCTTTCACCACTCCTATTCAACATAGTATTGGAAGTCCTAGCCACAGTAATTGGGCAAGAAAAGAAATAAAAGGCATCCAAATAGGAAGAGAGGAAGTCAAGCTATCTGTTTACAGATGACATAATTCTATATCTAAGAAAATCCCATAGTCTCAGCCCAAAAGCTCCTTCAGTTGATAAACAACTTCAGCAAAGTCACAGGATACAAAATTAATGTGCAAAAATCACTAGCATTCCTATATACCAACAATAACCAAGCTAAGAGTGAAATCAGAAAGGAATCTCACTCACAATTGCCACAAAAAGAATAAAATACATAGGAATACAGCTAACCAGGGAGGTGAAAGATGTCCACAATGAGAATTACAAAACACTGCTCAAAGAAATCAGAGATAACACAAACAAATGGAAAAAACATTCCATGTTCATGGACAGGAAAAATTAATATCATTGAAATGGCCATATCGCCTAAACCAATTTACAGATTCAATGCTATTCTTATCAATCTACCAGACATTCTTCAACTAGAAAAAAATATTTTAAAATTTACATGGAACCAAAAAACAACCTGAATAGCCAACACAATCCTAAGGGGGAAAAAAAAAACAAAAACAAATAAACAAACAAACAAACAGAAAAACAAAGCTGGAGGACTCATGTTACCTAACTTCAAACTATACTACAGGGTGACAGTAACCAAAATAGCATGGTATTGATACAAAAACAGGCACATAGACCAATGGAACAGAATAGAGAACCCAGATATAAAGCTGTGCATCTATGACCACCTGATCTTCAACAAAAACAAGCAATGGGGAAAAGTTTCCCTATTCAATAAATGGTACTGGGATAACTGGCCAGCCATATGCAGAAAATTAAAACTGGACCCCTTCCTTACGCCATATATAAAAATTAACTCAAGATGAATTAAAGACTCAAATGTAAAACTCAAAACTATAAAAACTCTGGAAGACAACCTAGGCAATACCATCCTGGACATAGGAATGGGCAAAGATTTTATGACAAAGGCACTAAAAGCAATTGCAACATAAGCAAAAACTGACAAATGGAATCTAATTAAACTCAAGAGCTTCAGCACAGCAAAAGATACTATCAACAGAATACAAAAACAACCTATAGAATGGGAGAAAATAGTTACAAACTGTGCATCTGACAAAGATCTAATATCCAGTGTCCATAAGAAACTTAAACAAATTTACAAGATAAAAACAAACAACCCCATTAAAAAGTGGGCAAAAAGCATGAACAGACACTTCTCAAAAGAAGACATACATGTGGCCAACAATCATGTGGAAAAAGTTCAACATCACTGATCATTAGAAAAATGCAAATTGAAACCACAATGAGATACAATCTCATACCAGTCAGAATGGCTACTATAAAAAAGTAAAGAAAAAAAAAAAAGAAACAGATGCTGGCGAGGTTGTGGAGAAAAGGCAATGCTTATACACTCTTGGCGGGAGTGTAAATTAGCTCAACCTTTGTGGAAGACAGTGTGGTGATTCCTCAAAAACCTAAAGTCAGAACTATCATTTTACCCAGCAATCCCATTACTGGGTATATACCCAAAGCAATATAGATTGTTCTATATAGAGACATATGCACACACATGTTCGTTGCAGCACATTTCACAATAGCAAAGACATGATATCAACCTAAATGCCCATCAGTGGTAGACTGGATAAAGAAAATGTGGTATATATACACCATGGAATACTATGCAACCATAAAAAAGGAATGAGATTAGTCTTTTGCAGGAACATGGATGGGGCTGGAGGCTATTTTCCTCAGTAAACTAACACAGGAACAGAAAACCAACTACTGCATGTTCTCACTTGTAAGTGGGAGGTAAATGATGAGCATGAACACAAGGAAACAACAGATACTGGGCTGTTCTTGAGAGTGAAGGTTGGGAGGAGGGAGAAGAGCAGCAAAGATAACTATTGAGTACTGGCTTAATTCTCAGGTGACTAAATAATCTGTACAACAAACCTCCATGAAATGAGTTTACCTATGTAACAAACCTTCACATGTACCCCTGAACCTAAAGTAAGCGTTAAAAATAATGAGCAGAATTTTATAATTGTTTTGAGATAATTATCTTTGGCTACAAAGATTAATAACAAAGGTGATGCCAGTCTGAGTTTGGACAGGCAGTTAGTTGCTGGGCAGATATCCTCACAGAAGTATTTTTAAGGTTGTGATGACCTTTCTGCATCATTGTGGTTTCTGTAGAGTCTTTTGTGGGAGTTTTTGTTATCTGGCATATTAGTGTGAGAAGCCTCTCTTCATAGCCCTCCCCATCTCTATTTGTCAGGGGTTTTTGTGTTTATTTGTTTGTTTTAAACATACATGATTCCATTTTGATTCTGATCACTTTCATATTTCTCTTTTTGATTAAGAATGTTCTCTGAAGGTATCACAGATCAATCATCCTATAGTTAGGTTTTGATTGTCCTTTAGTACCCAAATGAACCTGTGCTGAGTTGCTGGTCTGTTCCACATTGGAGAGAGTGATTGGCAACTAAGAGTCAATGTCAAACTCCATTTAGCAACATTTCAGCAATAAGGGAAATTTGAATGGACAGCTCTCCAGCCACTCCTCAGGTGGCTCTTCTCTTTTAAAGATCGGATTATATGGGGATGAAAGACTATGGAAAAAAAAAGATTGTGGAGAATCTATTATATTCTAAGCCTATTGGAACAGAAACTGTCTCAGAATCATTTTAGTATCTGACCCCACCACCAGTATCCCGGCACCTAGGCCCACAGTAGAAACTAATAAAAAATCTCGTTGAATGAATAAAAGATTTATTGCCTGATTAAGTAAATGAATGATCACTCACACTTGTGACATTTGTAACTTTTAGGAGATCCTGTGAACTGAGTTTCCCAGACTCCAGTTCGATTCAGTCAGTTCTCTTCTTTCTCAAAGCCCAGCCAAGCCTTCTTGATCTCATTCTGATCCTTCACACTGGAGGACTAGTCAAGCAGTTAATCACAGTTGGTGGTTTCTTCAGCTGCAAAAGGAACTGTCATTCTCACTGTGACTCAGCTCTTTTCCACTGCTTGTAGGAATTGCTGTTTGTTGAATAAATCTGGTCCAGTTTGACAAGAAAGGTCTCCTAGGAAGTGTTAAAATAAATAAGGTCTTGGTAAGGTGTCTCCTAGACATGTGAAATAAACAAAACAAAAAAAAACTTCATAAAAAGAATTGTTTGGTTAATGGGCTATCCTTTGATTAAAATAGTAAGCATTTGGCTGGGCGCGGTGGCTCATGCCTGTAATCCCAGCACTTTGGGAGGCCGAGGTGAGTGGATCACAAGGTCAGGAGTTCGAGACCAGCCTGGCCAAGATGGTGAAACCCCCGTCTCTACTAAAAATAAAAAATTAGCCGGGCATGGTGGCATGCACCTATAGTCCCAGCTACTCAGGAGGCTGAGGCAGGAGAATCCCTTGAACCCAGGAGGTGGTGGATGCAGTGAGCTGAGATCACGCCACTGCACTCTAGCCTGGGCGATAGAGCAAGACTCCATCTCAAAAAAAAAAAAAAAAATTGTAAGCATTTGATTTAAAACTGGCTGGTAGAACTTTCACTTACTAAGTAGTTTACATTCAGGTATCAGTATTGTCTTTGAAGTGTAAGAAGGTGGTCATCTTTTTGCTGTATGCTTAAAAGGATTTGTGAGTGAGTGTTGGCTGGAGTGCCCAGACTCTGACTCTATATGGAGAGTCACCCTTGCAGTACTTGGGCAGCCCCATGTCTAAATACTTTGTTCCTTTCAATATGATTATGTTTCCCTGCCTCTTCATGACTGGCCCCCTTCTTGGGATGTTACAGAACTACCCTCAGTTGCCCAATGAGTCACTGATGTAACAGAATGTGTACCTGCCCTTACAGTGTCTTCCAGGACCCACTTTCTCAGGTCCTGTGTTTTTCTGGATACATTTGGTACTCCTATACACACACTTTCTTCACTCCTCCTTGTTGACCCTGCCTGGAGAGGAGAGATCCTATAATATACCTTTCCGTTAGAGATCCCTTTTGTGTTCATTTCATAGGGCCGCCATAACAAGGTACACAAACTTGGTAGCTTAAAATAACTGAAATTTGTTCTCTCGTAGTTTCTGAACACCAGAAGTCCAAAATCAAAGTGTTATCAGGATTGGATACTCCTGGAGTCTCTGAGACAGACTCTGTTCCATGCCTTTCCTCTAGCTTCTGGTAGTTCCCAGCAATCTTTGGCATCCTTTGGCTTGTGGATGTATCACTCCAATCTCTGCCTCTGTGGTCACGTGCTGTTCTCCTCTGTGTTCCTCTTTGCATCTTCACCTAGCCTTCATATAAGGACACTAATCTTCGAATTTAGAGCTCACTCTAATTCAATATGACCTCAACTACTTACATTACATCTGCAAGGACCCTATTCTCAAAAAAGGCCACATTCTGAGGTTCTGGCATACATGAATTTTGGAGGAACACTATTCAATCCAATACACCTCCTTTCTTCCCAGCCGGGTCTTACAAGAGCACAAGGCATCATTCGAGCTTTCTTGAGATTTTGCCCACACCCTAAGCCTATATATATATGTGCAAGCCCATTTATCTAAAGAGAAAAGAACTAGAAAGCTAGGCTTTCGTCATTTGAATGCACATTTAAGAGTGGCAGCTCAGAGAAAATAATATGCATATAAATTATTCAAAGCTTGCCTGGTGGTATCCTAATAAGGGTAGTTACCTTGCAGTGGGGAGGCTTATCACTGATCTTCAGTAATGATAAAAAAAGCTAACACTTGTTGATCATAAACAGGTTTTTAGGGACTATTTCAAGCCTTTCATAAATGTTAATCTCATTAAATCTTTGTAACAGTTTTGTGAAAGAAGTACTAAATTGGTATTATCCTCATTTTACAGGTGAAGAAATTGAGACTTGCAGAAATTAGTTTATCAAAGGTAACAATATTCTTAAATGGATGTCAGAGTCCAGAGATGAAACTTTTAAACACTTCAATGTGGTCTTCTTATAAAAAATACATTGTCTTCTCCATTTGGCAGATGAGAAAAAAATGTGGGTACAAGAAATTAAGTCATTTGTCTGAAGTGTTATAGCTGATACATCTGAAATGAAAATCCTGATCTGTTTTCCCTTAAATCTAAATTCTTTTTATAGCACCTGACTGCAAGTTTGTTTCTACAGGGGCCCAGGTGATGACAGCAATGGAGGAAAGCAGGTAGCTGGCTCTTAGAGGATTCAGCAGATCAAAAAAAAAGGACGTTGAACCATGAGTAATGACCTCAATGGTTTGTCCAAGAGTTTGCTAAACCCACACTGGCCTGACTATGCCTGAGTTTGAATTTGGGAGCCCTTTCTTTCCTTTTGATGCTGAGATTCTGTGAGCAAGACACTGCCTTCAGCTCCATGGATGTCCTCAGAGGACACAGAAACTCCCATATAGGGGGCTTCATGATGATAATACTGACTATACTGATACTTAACGTAAACTACTTAGTAAATGAAAGTTCTACCAGGCAGAACTTTTAAATACTTAAAATTGTAAGTATTTAAACCTAATACTTATAATTTTAATGAAGGGATACTCCATTACTTGATTAAATGATGATGGCTCAACTTAGAACTTGGTGTTAGGATTCAGACCACTTGCTGGTTTCCAGCTCATTTCCTTTCCTCTTTTTTTCCTTTTTCCTTCTTCTTGTGTATCCCCTTTGTTCAACTATTTTATAAATATTTCCACAATCCACCAATAGGTTTCATGTCACCCATGTAGCATATCATTTCCCCTTTGAGAATACCTTGAGGTTTATTTTAAACTGTGTCTCAGTCTCTTTCTCTAAAATGAACAATATCATCTGCTTTGTAAGAGTTTTATAATCAAATGAGATAATTATTTAGTAATCTAAGAAACATTAGCTATGATTAATTGAAGGAACATTGAGTTAAAAAGAGAAAGATATAGAGCATAATTTAACCAACGTAATTTCTAGCAAATTATAGACCATAATTTCAGATAAAAGGAGGTTACCTACTCTCCTTACACAATGGCACAAATTTGGCCAGATCTCTGACTTTCAAGCATGTTTGATATAAAATATCCTGTTCTACTTTTTTCATAAAGCACTGAAATATTTCAGAAATTCTTCCATTTCAGTGTCCAAGTTACATTTCCAACACTCGGTCTCGAATATGGAAGTGACATCAACAACAACAATGCCAAAGCCCTTTACTAGTCTATGCATTGATTTTTAATTTATTTAATTAATTCACCATAGTTTAGGCGGAGTTAAACCTTTTTATTTTAAAATTAGAAGTTCTTCATTTTGAAGAAATCCAGGACAAACCACAGCTTCTTGTCAGTTTAGACCTCTCTTACACAATTATAGCTCTGACCTCAATTTAGCCACCAGCTTCCTCATAGTTATATAATTCCTGGTCTCGTCCTCAGTCAGCACTGTCATAAGACTCAATCTTGTCATAAAACTTCATTCCTAGGACCAAAAAATATATATATATATATATACAAGGCCACAGTGTTGTCTCACCATAGTTCTTCAACAATGTCCAGGGCTCTTTCCTCCAGAGGTGTGTTTAGCTGAGCAACCTCAGATTTCATATCAGACAGGCACCTACTCCTTAAGGTTCAATTGGGCTCTTCCTTTTGCTTTTATCCCTTAGAATAAATGCACATTTTATACTCATACATTTCCATTTTTTCCAGGCAAATTATAGAAGAAGTGAGAGAGCACACCTATGTTATCTGAGAGGAAACTGGCAAAGACAAGCCAACCCTTTGAGGATGCTATGCTTTACCTCGATAATGACACAAAAAGTGAGAGGATGCAGTGCCAGTCTTGGAAGGACAGAAAGTACAGGGGCATATCTCACAAAGCATAGTCTTTGGAATGAACTAGGGTGATCTAATGCATGGTTTTGAGCTGTGTTTCTTAAACTATCCGTGATGAAGACCCATTCTATTCCTCCTCCAGTCCATCATGGACTGATCCTTTTATAAAATATAATAAAAATGGGTTACTAGAAAAACAAAATGAAAAGCAAAATACTAGTCCATATTTATGACATTTAACAGATATAAACTTAATTTGTCAAGTTTCTATAGAGGTTTCTAAACACTCTTAGTTTTGAGGTCCATCTCCTCATGGACCACTCATAATCAGAGGGTTGATGCTGGGCTAGGACCACGCTTTGGGTGGCACTGCTAGTATGGAAGAATAGTGGTCCCAGATAGGCTTCACACTGGGTCACTTGGGAAGATGTCCCAAAACTTGTGTTTATTGAAAGGGGAATCATGTGGATGTTGTTCTGGTATTGTGTTTTGTAACGGCTTCTCAATTCTTTCTAATGTGCAGTGAAGTTGAAAAACATTGCTCCAGAATAACAGGCCTTGTTGTTATTTAAGCTTCATTTCTGTCCATTACTGACAAACAGCCAGATCTACATAAAGAATAATAACCCTGAAGGTACAGACAGCTTAGACATTCTATCCCTGTCCAGCTAAATTACATAAATAAAATTCTAGCTTTTATTTTTTAGAGATAGCCCTGGCAGTCATTAAAAAAAAAAAAAACTCTTAAGGAATTTCTTTAAGACAAAATGACATTCTTTGCTCTGATATCAGCATTAATTGACCATTTGATTTAAATTTGTTTCCTGTGTGAATTTACCAGAAGGAGGTACATTTTACAGTATGGTACACATGGACCTGTGTGTAAAACCAGACTTCATTTTACTACCTGTGGGAACAGGGGCAAGTTATCTAAAATCTCTGACTTCAGTTTCTTTTTTATTAAGTTCAGGAATACATGTGCAGGTTTGTTACATAGGTAAACATGTGTCATGGGGTGGTATTGTGCAGATTATTTCATCACTCAGTTATTAAGCCTAGTACCCACTAGTTATTTTTCCTGATCGTCTCCCTCCTCCCACCCTCTACCCTCTCGTAAACCCCAGTGTGTGTTCTTCCCCTCTACGTGTCCATGTGTTCTCATCATTTAGCTCCCACTTATAAGTGAGAACATGCGGCATTTGGTTTTCTGTTCCTGCATTAGTTTGCTAAGGATAATGGCCTCCAGCTCTATCCATGTCACAGCAAAGAACATAATCTCATTCATTATAATGGCTGCATAGTATTCCATGGTGTGTACGTACCACATTTTCTTTATCTAGTCTACCATTAATGGACATTTAGGTTGATTCCATGTCTTTGCTATTGTGAATGGTGCTACAGTAAACATACATGTGTATGTGTCTTTATAATAGAACAATTTATATTCCTTTGGGTATATACTCAGTAATGGGATTGCTGGGTCGAATGTCAGTTCTGTCTTTAGGTCTTTGAGGAACCACCACACTGTTTTCTGCAGTGGCTGAACTAATTTACATTCCCACCAACAGTGTATAAGCATTCCTTTTTCTCCAGAACCTCGCCAACATCTGTTATTTTTTGACTTTTTAATAACGGCTATTCCGACTAGTGTGAGATGGTATCTCATTGTGGTTTTGATTTGCATTTCTCTAATGATCAGTGACGTTGAGTTTTTTTCATATGATTGCTGGCCACATGTATGTCTTCTTTTGACAAATGTCTGTTCATATTCTTTGCCCACTTTTTAATGGTGTTTTTTTCCTTGTAACTTTAAGCTTCTTATAATGCTGTATATTAGATTTTTGTCAGATGCATAATTTGTAAAAGTTTTCTCCCATTCTATAGGTTGTCTGTGTACTCTGTTGATAGTTTCTTTTGCTGTGCAGAAGCTCTTGAGTTTAATTAGATACCATTTGTCAATTTTTGCTTTTGTTGCAATTACTTTTTGCATCTTCCTCATGAAATCTTTGCCTGTGCCTATGTCCTGAATGATACTGCCTAGATTGTTTTCCAGAGCTTTTATACTCTTGGGTTTTACATTTAAGTCTTTAATCCATCTTGACTTAATTTTTCTACGTGGCTTAAGGAAGGGGCCTAGTTTTAATTTTCTGCATATGCCTAGCCTGTTATTCCAGCACCATTTATTGAATAGGGAATTCTTTCCCTATTGCTTGTTTTTGTCAGGTTTATTGAAGATCAGATAATCGTAGGTGTGTGGTCTTGTTTCTGGGTTCTCTGCTCTGTTCCAGTGGTCTATGTGTCTGTTTTTGTACCAGTACCATGCTTTTTTGGTTATCGTGGCCCTGTAGTATAGTTTGAAATTGAGTAGCAGGATGCCTCTAGCTTTATTCTTTTTGCTTAGAGTTGCCTTGGCTATTTGGGCTCTTTTTTGGTTCAATATGAATTTTAAAATAGTTTTCTCTAGTTCTGTGAATAATGTCATTGGTAGTTTAATGGGAATAGCATTGACTGTATAAATTGCTTTGGGCACTATGGCAATTTTAATGATACTGATTTTTCCTATCCATGAACACGGAATATTTTTCCATTTGTTTATGTCATCTATGATTTCTTTGAGCAGTGGTTTTTAGTTCTCTGCATAGAGATCTTTCACCTCCCTTGTTAGCTCTATTCCTAGGTATTTTTTTCTTTTTGTGGCAACTGTGAATGAGAGCTCATTTGTGATTTCGCTCTCATCTCATCTTGATTGTTGTTGGTGTACAGTTGCTAACGATTTTTGTGCATTAATTTTGTATCCTGGGACTTTACCAAAGTTGCTTATTGGCTTAAAAAGCTTTTGGGCTAAGATGATAGGGTTTCCTAGATATAGGATCATTTCATCTGCAAGCAGGGAGAGTCCAGTTTCTTAAATGCCTTCCTCAAACTACATTTTACTACCTGTGGGACCAAGAGGAAGTTACCTAAAATCTCTGAGCCCTTGTTTCTTAAATGCGTTCCTCAAAGGATCATTGTGAGTTTTCAATAAAATAACCCACAAAAATTGATTATATTTTAGTGTCTGGCAGGTAGTAGGATTACTCAAATATTAACCCTCACTCATTTCCAAGGCTGACATCTATCCGATATGCCCTGAAATGGCAAGTCAGCTGGCATCTATTAAACTAAGTTGTGGATCTACTGATTGATCAATGTGCATATATTTTGGGTTGACAAATATTTTGAATATTTTGAATATTACATCTACCAATCATGTTTCTTATGCAGAATCTGTTCAAAGTTATAGTGCCAGACATTATATATTAACAAATTGGTACCTTGTTTATCAATTTTTCATGTACATGGTTAATGTGAATCAGATTCCAGAATCTAATCAAAATCAGATTCCAGAATCTAATCAAACTCAGAATCTAATCAAAATCAGGCTTTCAAACTTACAGAGCTGAGAATTTTTTTAGACCCAAGATAACCTCATCATACTATAAGAATCCCAAGGAGAGGAGATTCAATATTATCCTGGATCTTCCTTTAACCACCTTGGAAACAATATGAAACTCATGGAGCACCTGGCTGGAGAGCAACAGTAGAAATACCTGGTTCACTGTGAGAGCAGCATTCCCTTTGTTCTCGGAAGGCCCAGACAGCAGTGAAACTTTCACCAGTTCAATAAGATGAAAGAGAAAGGTTAATAAGTTAATGAGTGTTGTGGTTTTTATCACATTTTTCATTTGTATTAGGTTAATAATTGCAGTTTTTATATTAAAAGTAATGGATTACTTTTGTACCAACCTGTTAGCAAATTGTTTGTGCCTCCTCTTCCTCTCTTTTACCTTCCTCCCCCATTCTTGCAAATACTCTACATTTCAAGGTTCATGTGATATAATTATATTTGAAGACTTAGACTTCCAAAGACCTTCCAGTTCACCTCCTGGGATATGTTGATCCACGTTTGGATCCATTCTGGCTTCCGATCTCTAGCAGCCAGAAATAGCAACTCACTGGGGTGAATGAAGGAAGTCACAATGACCTCTGTTGGTCGCAGCCTAGATGTGTACTCTTCACTATCCCTTGCATTTCCAATGATCAGTTCTTATTTTTCATGTCTTAGGTAATACTGAAGTTAGTCTAACCTCTCCCACAATGCAGGAGTTTGGTCTGTATTGTTACTTGCAGATGGTTGTGACCTTTTCATGATAAGCAGCTCAAAACCTTCATAAGTTAATCTATTTAAGATTAGAAATCTCTTCTCCATATAGATACCAAGTTAGTCTTAAGAGTTTCACTCATGTTTCTACCTCCAGGCTTTAGAAAATACAAGGGGGTACTTCCTCCTTCCTACAGAAACCCTGAGGAACCTCTTTTTTCCAAATAAAGGCTTGCCAATATGAAACAGGTTAAAGCAAAACTTCAAGAGTTGAGGGTGTGTGTGGTGGGGAGTCACTGAGCTTTCTTCCAGGCTTGCCCCGACCACACTGCTGCAGCGTGAAGAAAGGTAATAAGTATGTGCAAAGGTCTGCAATGAAGAATTGGTCCAAGACCACTTCTGGTGCTACCATACCATTCCAGGTGCCGACTCTATATTTCAATGACATGAGTCCTGAGGGGACCTCCGGAAACAGATGCAAAAAGAGGACATTTAACTTGACTTAATGAGATACTGAACACCTCCCAGAGCCATGTCTGTCTTCTTCGCAAGGTTGTGCCTCCCACTTCCACTTTTTAGGCACACTCTCTTTCTAGTTGCTGCATTTTGATGCCAGTCCTTCCCTGCCAGAAACAGCCCTTAGGCTAAGTCTCTGTAAAGAACTGCTAGGTCTTAGCACCTTGGGGTCATTTTCAACATATCTTTAGTCGCATACATCACAAAACTGATTCTCCTGTGTTTTTTATTTTATTTTTTTTAGTGGGGGGCGGGGGTGGGAGATAATGAGTAGAAAAAAAAAAAAAAAAAACGGGTTTATTTTTTTCACAATCCTTGACATTCTTGAAATGAAATTCCCATCAGCCAGCACACTGATTTCATAAGCTGAGTGAAATGGAGAGTTTATGTGGAGCTGATGTGAAGCCCTCACCTTGTGAAAAATCTGCTTTGGATTCTTTTCTTGAGTAGGGTGTGTGTGCAGAAGCAAATTTTCTGAAACTACTAGGCACGATCTCACATGGCAGTTCTGAAAGCTGACACAGTGTGCCTGAACAAGGATTAGCAAAAGCGTGACAAATCTGGGCAGAGCTGCAGAGGCCCGATCTCTGCCCTACTCCTGGCACAGCCTCATTCCCAGTTGACTTGGCAGAGTTGATGGTATGAAAGAATGAGTTTCAGCTTGCATCTAGCCATAGGATTTACCACCTGAGTTTTCAGTGTTGGAGAAAGAAAATTTTAGAGACAATGGCAAGAATAAAACCCCACCCTCAAGGTTTGGAGTTTACTAAGGTGGAATGTAAGTGAGCAGCATTCACCCTAATACTGGGTGACTAGTTATATGCCACTCAGTAAGTACAATTGCATAACTATTTATGCTATTGAGAATGATTTAGCAATAAACAGAGATCCTTTCTTCCCTTCTTAACCTTAGGGAAATACCTATTTAATTTTCTGTTACTGAGTGTTTGACAGTTTAATAAGCACTTCCACACTTGTGCTTTACAGCAAGCCCTGAAGTGGGTATTATTTCCTCCCTTTGTGAAGGTTGGAGCATTTAGTTTTCTCACCATAAGTGCCTACCAGTCCCTACTGGAGCAGATACCTAACTCTTCTGACTGTAGTGACTCTTTCACTTCTCTGCTGTCATTATGAGACTGGAGTGAGAACATTTCTGGACAGAGTCCGTAACAGAAAGCTGCTACCGAAGGGCGAAGGAGCAAGGCTGTGGGAGAGTAGTGCTGATAATATGACCCTGTAAGCTTCCCACACTCACAGACTCCCACACTTACAGTGATGCAGAGTGTGGAAAGGGTGACCAACTAGTCTCCATTTGCCTGGGACTCTCCTGGTTTGGGAACTGAAAATCTTGCATCCTGGGAACTCCCTCAATTCTGTGCACACCAATGGCTGGTCATCCCCTGTGTGGATCGTATTTTGCCTCTTTGGTTTCATCTAAATTTCTGGTAGCACTTCCAGGTTCAAAAGACTTAGTTCTCAAACTCTTAGGAAATTCTGGTGGCTTCCAGGACCTCACAGTCAATTGTTGCAAGACAGTTTTACTGAGGCAGGACTCCAAGATATTTGGTCTCAAGTGGTTACATATTTAAATATTTGAGCAACCAATCCATAATAATAATAATAATAATCCAAGCAGCCAACTGCGGTCAAGTTAATAATAATGACATCTGCTACTGATTATGAGCCAGGCAGTATACTTCAGTGCTTTCCGACCCTCACCACCAATCCTCAGGACATCCATGCAACGTGGCTATTCATTAGTCTCATTTTATGAATATGAAAACTGAAGTCATACATATTCAAGCAAGGCTCCAGGTCCTGAACCAAGTGGATCTAATTCCAAAGCCCATATTCCTGTAGTACACTTTTCAAAGTTCCTCTAAGTTCCCCTGTATCTTGATCTGAGGAAATTACAGTTGCATGGGTGTTTTGAGGTAATCATTAAAGGCTTTTGTAAACTTTGGGAGTAGGACCAGGCTCACGGTAACTAGGAGATTGAGTACCCTGAGAGTTCCCCAGAATTTCATAGAAATATGGTGTTTAGAAGAAAGAGTCATCTGGTAAACCCTTTAAACCTAAAATTAAGACTTAGCTGCTATATATTCAAACTGACCAATTTTTTTTATTACCTTCCAAGATTCAGCTTTTGGTACTTTATCATCCAGTCAAGTGGAGACTTGATAAAGACCATAAGACTTATTCAGATATTAAACTTCACATGATACATTATTTTGTGTAAAACAATTTTTAGATTAATATGCTACAAAGTTTTGCCAAGTCCTTAAGAGGGAGTTTATCAATTCAGCTCTTTTGCATTTGTGCTGTCACTACCCATGTTTGAATGCATTACTTTTGTGAAATAAGTAAACAAGTTTTTGTTTGAAAGTTGAGACTAAGAATACCTGTTCTTGTCCACACCTGTTTAACTTTGTCTTACCGTGCTGGCAAACATACTGGAGTTCTTCAGCATTTACTGCTAAAGCGATGGTGCTTACTCACAAGCCAAATCAACTGGCAATGCTCTTTCCTGGTGGATTTAATTTGGCTAATGAGTTATAGTAACAAATTCTAATTACAGATTCTGAATTTGATATAATATATGTTAAATTGGATGTACATTTACTATATTATATTGAGAGAGAGATTTGTGGAAAAAACGTGTACTCATTTTCCAAAAGAAACTTTTGTTTGTATCTAAAAAATGAACTCTTAACAAATTTCATCTCTGGGTTGTTAAGAGCCCAGGTTCTGGATTTCATAGCTTGAACAGCTTTGCCTAAAGACTTAGAAAACCTGCTTCACTGGATCACTTAACAAGAGTAAAATCTCCTTTGTGTAAAGTTGTCTTGGAGGTGATGGTGTACCAGTATGCTGACCACCTACTGTCAAAAATAACATCTATACTGGACATTCTCCTATCAAATAGTAGATCCAGAAGCTTCTGGTGCCATTGCAACTTATATTAGGAAATAGTGGTCTGTAATGGTTAAACAGCTACTGAAGAAGACCTAGGAACTTCCCAAGTAAATGAAAAACCTCTGGCATTCGAGAGCCGGTATGCAGACTGGATTTCAATTTCTCTTGAGCCCCTGCACTGTTACATTGGTGCCATAAACAAACTGTACAACCATATGAGACAACCCTGTAGTTAATGTGATTTGAGATCAGATGATAATTTCTCTATGTGCAGACACAGAAAGTTTTACTTAATTTTCTATACCTAAAATACTTAGAAACCATAGTCTTCCATATTGATATTTTATATCATCTCAACTTCTCTTGCAGAAACTTGACCCACTGTTGCAATTATTTTACATTTCCTTGGCTCTATTTTCATTTATGTTTAATTCCAGAAACCACATCAAGTCTTTGCAGAATGAAGTAGAGTATAAAGAAGTAGAGATGTACACATGTATCTCTAAAATCAGTCGTGCCTAGGCAAAGCACCCTGCACTTAAACACACAATACATTTTTTCATGATTGTGTTGAACTGACGTAACCTAACCTGTTTTTATATCCTTCAAAATAAGATAGGCATGAATGCTTTCATCTCTTGTCAGTAGCTTTGATTATCCTGTTTTTGTTAGATCCCTCCTCTTGGTTTGATCATAGTAGTTACTGTATTTCTTTTTATAAGTTGGTTTGCAAAGGGTGGGGCTTGCAGACCATTGGAAAGTTGTAACAGCTGTGAGTCATATTGTTGAAGGCAGAACTTTTGAGCCAGACTATTTACGTGAAGGAACAAGATGCTGTTATTTACAACTGAGATTCAGTCAGAAAAAGTCTTTGTTTGCAGAAATACAGATCCAAGACAAAGACAGGATGGGTACTGCTGGAAAAGTAAGTGGAACATTTCTATTCCCTCCTCATCATGACCTAATGGTGTGAGACTGATACTTAGAACTTTGAATCCATCAAAGTAATTAAACAGTTGGAGATATTCCTTGAGGAATGAAATGCCTCGTGAGCAGGCATACAGTGAGGGAAACACTGGGTACAGTGTTTCAGAGAATGTCAGTGGAAGCAGGGGTAAGTTGGAAATAGCATATCCAATGTTAGCAAGACATTGGAGGAAAATAGAGAAAAGTGATTTATATTGGCATTATTCATAATTTGATTTCAGGATAGCTGGGCAATTGCTCCAGGAAGCAAAATGTTTCCACAAGGACACTTCAATCGTCTCAGTAGCATGCGCTGCCCTCACTGCAGTAGTTCAGTGGGAGACCAGGGTCTCATGCCCAGATGTTGGAAGAAACGTTCCTGCCGTTAAGAATGGAAAATGCTAATTCTGGGATGCAAAATGGACAAGAAAGTGTCATGATTTTTAGATTTCTTACGAATGTAGTTTTTATCAAAATATATATTTTAAAATTCTTTAAAATCAAGACTATGTTATTGGTAAATTACGTTTATTGTTTTAAAAACAACAGAGTCAGCAGAGTTGGTATTAACTTTAGAAATAGCTTTACTTTCTTTTTTTTATTTGAAAGTAGGTCAGTATAATTCCTTGCTTTAAATGGGTACATAATTGCTTAAAGGACTAAGTGCTTTTGTTTGTTTTGTTTTAACTTGAACAATTTTGCATTTAGCCTGCTTAAGGTTTTGGAAAAATAAAGATGACATGTGAAGTCTGGGTAATGTAACAAGTCAGGAAATGCTATGATGTTAGAATTTGAAATAATTTTTACTAGAATTGAGTAGAACTGGAATAAAACCATCCTAATATGGGTCAGAAATCCAGCAAAACTAGATTACTTAGGAATTTAATTTTGCACTACAGAAGCTAGCAACTCTATCCATGGAAATTAATGAATCTTAGAACTGAAAGGAATTTTAAAAATTTGCAACTTTAACCACCCAACACATGCTTCAGGTCTGGGTACGCTATTTCTAGAAAGTGGATATTCATCCATTGTAAGAACACTTCTAATGATGTAGAAAGTAGCCTCAAGGCAGCACTTTCCAATTATAATTAATAATACAGTGTATAATATATAAAGACTATAAAAGCTATATAATTTTGATATATGGTCATGCAATAGTGTAGTTTGCATAAGGATTATATATTTCCCAAGGTGCTGTAGTGTTCCAGTGTAGCTCATGAAAGGAGTTCCCTTTACATTGGGATTGATTTTTTCTCTTTATAATAAATGTGTTCTTTTTCATTAAAAAAGTAAAAGATAACTGTATTAGTTTCCTAGGGCTTCCATAACAAAGTATCACAGACTGGACGTCTTAAACAGCAGAAATTTGTTTTCTTGTACATCTGAAGGCAAGTATTCTGAGATTAAGGTGTCATCAGGGTTGGTTTCTTTTGAGGCCTGTGTCCTTGGCTTGTGGATGAACTTCTTCTCCCTGGCTTCACATGATCTTCCCTTTTTGTTTGTATCCTAATCTCCCCTTCTAATAAAGATACTAGCCATATTGGATTAGGTTCCACTCTGATCACCACATTTTAAATAATTACCTCTTGAAAGACCCCATCTCCAAATACAGTCACCTTCTGAGGTACTGGGGGTTAGGACTTCAACATATGAATTCGGAGGGAGACACAATTTATCCCATACCAATGAATATTCTAGAAAATTTGGAAGGTCAGAAAATAAGAGGGAAAAAAATCAATCATAATATCACATTCCCAGACTATCATTTGTGTGTGTGTGTTTCCTTCTATTTTTCCATCCATAGTTTATGTAGCCATACTCATACAATATACAAATATTTGTATCCTACTTTTCTAACTTAAACATTTTTTCAATTTATTACAATTTATAAACATTTTTAAATGTCTAATTTTCTGCACTTACCACAATTTATTTCATCATTCCTCTATTATTGTTTACATATTTTCCTTTATAAATAGTGCTGTGATTACATCTACTATATACAGAGATTTTTCTAAAGATAGTATTTTCTCGAGGTAGGCTTTAAAAATGTAATTACAGGGTAAACATGTCACAACATCCTTAAGTATCTTGATGTACCATGCAAATTACTTTCTAAAGGGTTGACATAGGCAAGATGGCCCATTTTACTATTTCTCTGACAATACTGTGTATTCTCATTAAGTTCTCATTAGGTAAAAAGTCATTATCAGAGCACAGTGGCTTGTGCCTGTAGTCCCAGCTACTGGGGAGGCCGAGATGGGAAGATAACTCAGGCCCAGGAGCTAGAGTACAATCTAGGCAACAGAGTGTGATATTGTCTTAAAAAAAAAAATTAAAACTTCATTATAGACTTGATAGGTAGAGAATTGTATCTAATTTTAATTTTTTTAAAAAGGCCTTTTTATGAATGAGAACAAATATGTCACAATCTATTCATTAATCTGTTGCAGTTTTTTCCATAGGTCCTTTGCCTGCCATGTTATCTCCCAGGGTGTAAGTGTGGTATGTGGAAGTGGGAAGGAGTGTTAGGAGTGAAGTTGTTAACGCTTCCTCTGTAAATTTGAGTAAGCATTGTATTTATCAAATGTGCTAACTTTTATCTATTTTGCTTTCATATTTTTCCTCAGTACTACTTGCTGTCAATGTGGAAAATTTACTGTTTCTCAACATAAAACATTTTAATTCTTAGAAGCTGTTTCCTTTATGACTTTTTTTAACTTTTATTTTAGGTTCAGGGGTACATGTGCAGGTTTGCTACATAGGCAAATTGTGTATTGTGAGGTTTGGTGTACAAATTATTTTGTCACCCAGATAAGAAGCATGGCACCTAATTGGTGGTTTTTCGATCCCTACCCTCCCTCCACCTTCCACCCTCAAATGGGCCCTGGTGTTCATTGTTCCTTTCTTTGTGTCCATAGGTGCTCAATATTTAGCTTGAGTACCTATGTACTCAAGGTACATAAATGAGAACATGTAGTTATTTAGTTTTCTGTTTCTGCATTCATTCGCTTAGGATAATGGCCTCCAGCTCCATCCATTTTCCTGCAAAGGACATGATCTTATTTTTTATATGGCTGCACAGTATTCCGTGGTATATATGTACCACATTTTCTTTATCCAGTCTAGCATTGATGGGCACTAAGATTGATTCCATGTCTTTGCTATTGTGAATCGTGCTTTAGTGAACATACGCATACATGTGTCTTTATGATAGGACCATTTATATTCCTTTGGGTATGTACCCAGTAATGGGATTGCTGGGTCAAATGTTAATCCTGTTTAAAGTTCTTTGAGAAATGGCCAGACTGCTTTCCACAATCACTGAACTAATTAACCTTCCCACCAGCAGAGCATAAGTGTTCCCTTTTTGCCCCAAACTCACCAGTTTATTTTTTTGACTTTTTAACAATAATCATTCTGACTGGTATGAGACATTACCTCATTGTGGTTTTGATTTGTATTTCTCTAATGATCAGTGATGTTGAGTATTTTTTCATATGCTTGTTGGCCATATGTATGTTTTGTTTTGAAAAACATCTGTTCAATCCTTTGCCCACTTTTTTAATGGCGTTGTTTGTTTTTTGCTTACTATTTTGTTTAAGTTCCTTCTAGATGCCGGATAGTAGACCTTCATTGGATGCATAGTTTACAAATATTTTCTCCAATTCTGTAGGTTGTCTGTGTACTCTGTTATTGGTTTCTCTTGCTTTGCAGAAGTTCTTTAGTTAAATTAGGTCTCATTTGCCAATTTTTGTTTCTGTTGCAATTGCTTTTGGCATCTTTTTCATTAAGTCTTTACCAGGTCCTATGTTCAGAATGGTATTCCCTAGGTTATCTTCCAGGGCTTTTATAGTTTTGGGTTTTAGATTTAAGTCACATCTTAAGTTAATTTTATATATGATATAAGGAAGGGGTCTGGCTTCAGTCTTCTGCATATGGCTAGCCAGTTATCCCAGCACCATTTATTGAGTAGGGCATTCTTTCCCCATTGCTTGTCCTTTGTTATTTTTTCTATCACTCTTAAGCATAAAAGTTACTCCATGCTCAGTAAGATTGATATTTACATCTTCACTGATTGATAAAATAGTTTGACTTTAAAAATAAATCTTGGGCCAGGCACGGTGGCTCACAGCTGTAATCCCAGCTCTTTGGGAGGCCGAGGCAGGCAGATCACGAAGTCAGGAGATCGAGACCATCCTGGCCAACATGGTGAAACCTTGTCTCTACTAAAATACAAAAACATATTAGCTTGGCATAGTGGTGCACACCTGTAGTCTCAGCTACTCGGGAGGCTGAGCCACGGGAATTGCTGAACCTGGGAGGCAGAGGTTGCAGTGAGCCCAGATCATGCCACTGCACTCCAGCCTAGCGACAGAACAAGATTCCGTCTAAAAATAATAATAATAAAAAAATAAAAATCTTAACAATGAATCCACCTTGAATTTGTTTGGGAATGTGGTGGGAGATTTCTAACTTCAATATTGGGTCATATTACACTGTAACCCATAACATTTTCATTAGTAAGGCAGAGGGTAAATATTAAAGTGAACTACTGATGGCTTTCAGCCACCCATCTGTTACCAGTGTATCATTTTTCACATTTAATCTTTTATAAAAGAGCCACTTAAGAATCCATAGGAGCTCTCTAGGACCGTTGTGTTTGTTGACAAGATGAAGGTAACTTATTTTGCATCTGAATAAATTAATTAAAATATTTTATAGGAGTCCTAGACAGATTTGGAGGGAGGAAGGTAGAAACAGTTTCTCTGTGTGTCTCTGTCTCTGTCTCTCTCTCTCTCTCTCTGTCAGAATTCAATAATCTTCACAAAATCATTTAATTGAATAACTACAGCATAACCAGTTGAATAACTGGACACCAGTCACTGGTATCTCCATACCTAGTTTCCACTACTATAAGATGACAAGCTTTAACCTGCCTATCAAGCCCTACCAGGTGCAAGAACTGGGCTAGGTGCAAAAGAGATACAGAGATGCAGACACAAATTCAGTCACCTGGGAACTCACAGTCAAATCTATATGCTTCATGATGTTCATGGTTCCCTTCAACCTTACCATGCTAATAGTCTCATTTCTTCACCATTGCTATGTGATTATATACAGTTATTAAGTACTGGTTTAAATACAGACAAGCCAGCAGCATTTTCTGTTTTACAAATTGGTCTCTTGTGAATAGGTGATACACAGAGGACAATTTTGTTAATCTATTAGATTTGAAATTATAACAAAATAACCTATTTCTGGGGGGAGGGATATTATGTGAACAGCAAACAAAAATCAGTCGGTTGGGAAAAGTACCTCAGGTCTAGTCCATCTCTGCATCTCATGTGCTAGGTGACCATGGATTCAACATTTAGTCACTCTGGGCTGCATTTCTCATACCTTAAACAAAGGCACACACAAGGCTTATAATTCTAGTGTTTGATGAAAATCATTCTGGAAAACTTAGAATATTATATTTGCTCTTCTGTTCATATTTATACTATTCAAGGAGTCTGTGTTTAAAGGCATAATTTGGACCCATTATAACACTTGCCTATTTCTTAGGTTATTAAATGCAAAGCAGCTGTGCTTTGGGAGCAGAAGCAACCCTTCTCCATTGAGGAAATAGAAGTTGCCCCACCAAAGACCAAAGAAGTTCGCATTAAGGTAAGCGTGAGCCCTGGAGAACTTAAGCCAAAAGCGCTATCAAACTCATATTGAATATAGCACTATTGTGAGACTGGATTCTTAAATAAGGAGATACTTCCCATGTTTGGAGTATTAATTCCCTTACTGGCTCTTGTATATTGTTAAGGATCTGGTTGTACTCGATGTGAAATTAATGAGTTCATTATCCTTTTAAGAAACAATGTGCTTTATTATACCTTTGATTTGTTGAATTTTTATTCATATAGCATCTAATTAAAAAATGGTTAATAATCATAACTAAAGACTTTTTAAAAAATCTTCTGGGAAGCAGATTGTTTTGAGATTACTTTTCACAAAGAATGAAGAACTCACTTGTGCCTGAAGAAATGATAACTTCATGGAACATTTTCCTCCCTTTCTTTGGACAGAGCTTAACCTTGGCTTCGGATATCAGTTGTTGAGTAGGAATTGCTACCAATCTTTCTTTGACCCTCTTACTGTTACCTGAGCACTAGAGTAGCAGTAAGATTTTACTCTTGTATGCCATTTCCTCTGTTCTTTGTTAAGAGAGCCCAAGAAGGGCCTAGCTATAAAAATCTACTTTCGGGCCACCACATGGTAACATCTGCATTCTGGTTCCCTCGCAAGGGCACCCATTTATTATAGAAAGACACCAAGAGTCAACCTAGGGTTTGAGGGAGCAATATTATAAGTTCCATCAGAGAGGGATCTTGTCTGATGGTTGATTTTTGGCTCAGAGTCATCTAAGAGTAAATGTTGTTACATTAGGCAATGATATTGACTAAACAATTATAATTTCCTCCAGAAGTTAAATATTCTCCCAACAGTGAATGATCAGATTGTTGATTGGTGCAATGTTTTTGTCTTTGAACACAGATTTTGGCCACAGGAATCTGTCGCACAGATGACCATGTGATAAAAGGAACAATGGTGTCTAAGTTTCCAGTGATTGTGGGACATGAGGCAACTGGGATTGTAGAGAGCATTGGGGAAGGAGTGACTACAGTACAACCAGGTATATGCAGGTGTCAAGCCACGAGTTGAAATAATTAGGCTTTGATGAGCCTATCAAAGGAAAATAGCACACACTAGGAATTATTAGAGGGATCCTTAACACCATTCAGGGAAATAAAAGGATACAAGAATGGATTTTACTGAGTAATGTTTAATTTGGCAAAACCTCAACCTTTAGAAGGCAAACTTTATGGTGTTTATAAACCTTAGACTATCTTTTTAAAAGTTTTACCTACAGTATGGGCTCAATTCACATTTGTTAATTTCATATTTTAACATTAATGAATAGCATCTTATATCATGATGTTTTTTTCCTGTAGGTGACAAAGTCATCCCTCTCTTTCTGCCACAATGTAGAGAATGCAATGCTTGCCGCAACCCAGATGGCAACCTTTGCATTAGGAGCGAGTAGGTTTCAGTCATTTTTACTTTAATGTTATTCAAATTGTTCCTGTGCTAATTTTTGAATTGTGTTAATTAATACGTGTATTTGATGTATCAAATAGTATTACTGGTCGTGGAGTACTGGTTGATGGCACCACCAGATTTACCTGCAAGGGCAAACCAGTCTATCACTTCATGAACACTAGTACATTTACTGAGTACACAGTGGTGGATGAATCTTCGGTTGCTAAGATTGATGACGCAGCTCCCCCTGAGAAAGTCTGTTTAATTGGCTGTGGGTTTTCCACTGGATATGGGGCTGCTGTTAAAACTGGCAAGGTAAGAAATAGGGTGGGCTAGTTTCTTTGTTTCTTATTTCCTTTCTTAAATGATGTCCTTGGAATCTTGAAGAGTTTGGGGAAAAAAAAAAAGCATTTAAAAAATATATTGCATATACAGGCTGCCAAATCAACTGAAAGAAAAATACAAAATGCAGATTAGAAATTTTATTTTTTTTTACGCTTGAGAATATTTATTGATTATATTTGCAAACTGCACCATTTCTCCATGTTTAAAATATGTCCTTCCCCATCTGTTAAGTTTGTTAAGGTAGAATGATCTCAGTATGTCAGGCTTTTTTTGTCAGAACTTTTACTCCTAGTTTCTTGTCAGCTAAGTAAGAATTATTATATAACTACAAAATAGAGTCATAAGTACATTATCAACTCCTCAGAAAAAAAGTATAATTATGTCAAATCACCTGTTATAGATAATATAAAGATCAATAAAATCATTAATCATTTGGATTACCACCTATGATGCATATCAGAAATAAAATACAGTAGTGTTTGTTGCCTATAATCAGTAATGCTGTTACAGTTCACCAAACTGATTTCTCAATATACATTTTTTTTCTTTTTTTTTATATTATATTTTAAGTTCTAGGGTACATGTGCATAACGTACAGGTTTGTTACATATGTATACTTGTGCCATGTTGGTGTGCTGCACCCATCAACTCGTCAGCACCCATCAATTCATCATTTATATCAGGTATAACTCCCAATGCAATCTCTCCCCCTCCCCCCTCCCCATAATAGGCCCTGGTGTGTGATGTTCCCCTTCCCGAGTCCAAGTGATCTCATTGTTCAGTTCCCACCTATGAGTGAGAACATGCGGTGTTTGGTTTTCTGTTCTTGTGATAGTTTGCTAAGAATGATGGTTTCCAGCTGCATCCATGTCCCTACAAAGGACGCAAACTCATCCTTTTTTATGGCTGCATAGTATTCCATGGTGTATATGTGCCACATTTTCTTAATCCAGTCTGTCACTGATGGACATTTGGGTTGATTCTAAGTCTTTGCTATTGTGAATAGTGCCAAATAACATACGTGTGCATGTGTCTGTATAGCAGCATGATTTATAATCCTTTGGGTATATACCCAGTAGTGGGATGGCTGGGTCATATGGTACATCTAGTTCTAGATCCTTGAGGAATTGCCATACTGTTTTCATAATGGTTGAACTAGTTTACAATCCCACCAACAGTGTAAAAGTGTTCCTATTTCTCCACATCCTCTCCAACACCTGTTGTTTCCTGACTTTAATGATTGCCATTCTAACTGGTGTGAGATGGTATCTCATTGGTTTTGATTTGCATTTCTCTGATGGCCAGTGATGATGAGCATTTTTTCATGTGTCTGTTGGCTGTATGAATGTTCTTTTTGAGAAATGTCTGTTCATATCCTTTGCCCACTTTTTGATGGGGTTGTTTGTTTTTTTCTTGTATATTTGTTTGAGTTCTTTGTAGATTCTGGATATCAGCCCTTTGTCAGATGAGTAGATTGCAAAAATGTTCTCCCATTCTGTAGGTTGCCTGTTCACTCTGATGGTAGTTTCTTTTGCTGTGCAGAAGCTCCTTAGTTTAATTAGATCCCATTTGTCAATTTTGGCTTTTGCTGCCATTACTTTTGGTGTTTTAGACATGAAGTCCTTGCCCATGCCCATGTCCTGAATGGTATTACCTAGGTTTTCTTCTAGGGTTTTTATGGTATTAGGTCTAACATTTAAGTCTCTAATCCATCTTGAATTAATCTTCGTATAAGGAGTAAGGAAAGGATCCAGTTTCAGCTTTCTACTTATGGCTAGCCAATTTTCCCAGCACCATTTATTAAATAGGGAATCCTTTCCCCATTTCTTGTTTCTCTCAGGTTTGTCACAGATCAGATGGCTGTAGATGTGTGGTATTATTTCTGAGGACTCTGTTCTGTTCCATTGGTCTATATCTCTGTTTTGATACCAGTACCATGCTGTTTTGGTTACTATAGCCTTGTAGTATAGTTTGAAGTCAGGTAGCGTGATGCCTCCAGCTTTGTTCTTTTGACTTAGGATTGTCTTGGCAATGCGGGCTCTTTTTTGGTTCCATATGAACTTTAAAGCAGTTTTTTCCAATTCTGTGGAGAAACTCATTGGTAGCTTGATGGGGATGGCATTGAATCTATAAATAACCTTGGCAGTATGGCCATTTTCACGATATTGATTCTTCCTATCCATGAGCATGGTATGTTCTTCCATTTGTTTGTGTCCTCTTTAATTTCACTGAGCAGTGGTTTGTAGTTCTCCTTGAAGAGGTCCTTTACATCCCTTGTAAGTTGGATTCCTAGGTATTTTATTCTCTTTGAAGCAATTGTGAATGGAAGTTCATTCCTGATTTGGCTCTCTGTTTGTCCATTACTGGTGTACAAGAATGCTTGTGATTTTTGCACATTAATTTTGTATCCTGAGACTTTGCTGAAGTTGCTTATCAGCTTAAGGAGATTTTGACTGAGACAATGGGATTTTCTAAATATACAATCATGTCATCTGCAAACAGGGACAATTGACTTCTTCTTTTCCTAACTGGAATACCCTTGATTTCTTTCTCTTGCCTGATTGCCCTAGCCAGAACTTCCAACACTATGTTGAATAGGAGTGGTGAGAGAGGGCATCCCTGTCTTGTGCCAGTTTTCAAAGGGAATTTTTCCAGTTTTTGCCCATTCAGTATGATATTAGCTGTGGGTTTGTCATAAATAGCTCTTATTATTTTGAGATATGTTCCATCAATACCGAATTTATTGAGCGTTTTTAGCATGAAGGGCTGTTGAATTTTGTCAAAAGCCTTTTCTGCATCTATTGAGATAATCATGTGGTTCTTGTCTTTGGTTCTGTTTATATGCTGGATTACGTTTATTGATTTGCGAATGTTGAACCAGCCTTGCATCCCAGGGATGAAGCCCACTTGATCATGGTGGATAAGCTTTTTGATGTGCTGCTGAATCCGGTTTGCCAGTATTTTATTGAGAATTTTTGCATCGATGTTCATCAGGGATATTGGTCTAAAATCTCTTTTTTTTGTTGTGTCTCTGCCAGGCTTTGGTATCAGGATGATGTTGGCCTCATAAAATGAGTTAGGGAGGATTCCCTCTTTTTCTATTGATTGGAATAGTTTCAGAAGGAATGGTACCAGCTCCTCCTTGTACCTCTGGTAGAATTCAGCTGTGAATCCATCTGGTCCTGGACTTTTTTTGGTGGGTAGGCTATTAATTGTTGCCTCAATTTCAAAGCCTGCTATTGGTCTATTCAGGGATTCAACTTCTTCCTGGTTTAGTCTTGGGAGAATGTAAGTGTCCAGGAAATTATCCATTTCTTCTAGATTTTCTAGTTGATTTGCGTAGAGGTGTTTATAGTATTCTCTGATGGTAGTTTGTATTTCTGTGGGGTCGGTGGTGATATCCCCTTTATCATTTTTTATTGCGTCTATTTGATTCTTCTCTCTTTTCTTCTTTATTAGTCTTGCTAGCGGTCTGTCAATTTTGTTGATCTTTTCAAAAACCAACTCCTGGATTCATTGATTTTTTGGAGGGTTTTTTGTGTCTCTATCTCCTTCAGTTCTGCTCTGATCTTAGTTATTTCTTGCCTTCTGCTAGCTTTTGAATGTGTTTGCTCTTGCCTCTCTAGTTCTTTTAATTGTGATGTTAGAGTGTCAATTTTAGATCTTTCCAGCTTCTCTTGTGGGCATTTAGTGCTATAAATTTCCCTCTACACACTGCTTTAAATGTGTCCCAGAGATTCTGGTATGTTGTATCTTTGTTCTCATTGGTTTCAAAGAACATCTTTATTTCTGCCTTCATTTTGTTATGTACCCAGTAGTCATTCAGGAGCAGGTTGTTCAGTTTCCATGTAGTTGAGCGGTTTTGATTGAGTTTCTTAGTCCTGAGTTCTAGTTTGATTGCACTGTGGTCTGAGAGACAGTTTGTTATAATTTCTGTTCTTTTACATTTGCTGAGGAGTGCTTTACTTCCAATTATGTGGTCAATTTGGAATAAGTGCGATGTGGCGCTGAGAAGAATGTATATTCTGTTGATTTGGGGTGGAGAGTTCTATAGATGTCTATTAGGTCCGCTTGGTGCAGAGATGAGTTCAATTCCTGGATATCCTTGTTAACTTTCTGTCTCGTTGATCTGTCTAATGTTGACAGTGGAGTGTTGAAGTCTCCCATTATTATTGTATGGGAGTCTAAGTCTCTTTGTAAGTCTCTAAGGACTTGATTTATGAATCTGGGTACTCCTGTATTGGGTGCATATATATTTAGGATAGTTAGCTCTTCCTGTTGAATTGATCCCTTTACCATTATGTAATGGCATTCTTTGTCTCTTTTGATCCTTAATGGTTTAAAGTCTGTTTTATCAGAGACTAGGATTGCAACCCCTGCTTTTTTTTGTTCTCCATTTGCTTGGTAGATCTTCCTCCATCCCTTTACTTTGAGCCTATGTATGTCTCTGCATGTGAGATGGGTCTCCTGAATACAGCAGACTGATGGGTCTTGACTCTTTATCCATTTTGCCAGTCTGTGTCTTTTAATTGGACCATTTAGTCCATTTACATTTAAGGTTAATATTGTTATGTGTGAACTTGATCCTGCCATTATGATATTAACTGGTTATTTTGCTCGTTAGTTGATGCAGTTTCTTCCTAGCCTCGATGGTCTTTACATTTTGGTGTGTTTTTGCAATGGCTGGTACCGGTTGTTCCTTTCCATGTTTAGGGCTTCCTTCAGAGTCTCGTAAGGCAGGCCTGGTAGTGACCTAATCTCTAAGCATTTGCTTATCTGTAAAGGATTTTATCTCCTTCACTTATGAAACTTAGTTTGGCTGGATATGAAATTCTGGGTTTAAAATTCTTTTCTTTAAGAATGTTGAATTTTGTCCCCCACTCTCTTCTGGCTTGTAGTTTCTGCTGAGAGATCTTCTGTTAGTCTGATGGGCTTCCCTTTGTGGGTAACCCGACCTTTCTCTCTGGCTCCCTTAAGATTCTTTCCTTCATTTCAACTTTGGTGAATCTGGCAATTATGTGTCTTGGAGTTGCTCTTCTCGAGGAGTATCTTTGTGGTGTTCTCTGTATTTCCTGAATTTGAATGTTGGCCTGCCCTACTAGGTTGGGGAAGTTCTCCTGGATGATATCCTGAAGAGTGTTTTCCAACTTGCTTCCATTTTCCCCCTCACTTTCAGGCACCCCAATCAGACGTAGATTTGGTCTTTTTACATAATCCCATACTTCTTGCAGGCTTTGTTCATTTCTTTTTCTTCTTTTTTCTTTTGGTTTCTCTTCTGCTTCATTTCATTCATTTGATCCTCAATCGCTGATAGTCTTTCTTCCAGTTGATCGAGTCGTTACTGAAGCTTGTGCATTTGTCACATATTTCTCATGTCATGGTTTTCATCTCTGTCATTTTGTTTATGACCTTCTCTGCATTAATTAGTCTAGCTGTCAATTCTTCCACTCTTTTTTCAAGATTTTTAGTTTCTTTGCACTGGGTACGTAATTCCTCCTTTAGCTCTGAGAAGTTTGATGGACTGAAGCCTTCTTCTCTCATCTCGTCAAATCATTCTCTGACCAGCTTTGATCCGTTGCTGGCGATGGGCTGTGCTCCTTTGCAGGGGGAGATGTGCTCTTATTTTTTGAATTTCCAGCTTTTCTGCCCTGCTTCTTCCCCATCTTTGTGGTTTTATCTGCCTCTGGTCTTTGATGATGGTGACTTACTGATGGGGTTTTGGTATAGGTGTCCTTCCTGTTTGATAGTTTTCCTTCTAACAGTCAGGACCCTCAGCTGTAGGTCTGTTGGAGATTGCTTGAGGTCCACTCCAGACCCTGTTTGCCTGGGTATCAGCAGCAGAGGTTGCAGAAGATAGAATATTGCTGAACAGTGAGTGTACCTGTCTGATTCTTACTTTGGAAGCTTCCTCTCAGGGGTGTACTCCACCCTGTGAGGTGTGGCGTGTCAGACTGCCCTAGTGGGAGATGTCTCCCAGTTAGGCTACTCAGGGGTCATGGACCCACTTGAGCAGGCAGTCTGTCCGTTCTCAGATCTCAACCTTGGTGTTGGGAGATCCACTGCTCTCTTCAAAGCTGTCAGACAGAGTCGTTTGTGTCTGCAAAGGTTCCTGCTGCTTTTGTTGTTGCTGTTGTTAACTGTGCCCTGGCCCCAGAGGTGGAGTCTACAGAGACAGGCAGGTTTCCTTGAGCTGTTGTGAGCTCCACCCAGTTCGAGCTTCCCAGCAGCTTTGTTTACCTACTTAAGCCTCAGCAATGGCGGGCGCCCCTCCCCCAGCCTCGCTGCTGTCTTGCGGTTAGATCGCAGACTGCTGTGCTAGCAATGAGGGAGGCTCCGTTGGCATGGGACCCTCCCGGCCAGGTGTGGGATATATTCTCCTAGTGTGCCCGTTTGCTTAAAGCGCAGTATTGGGGTGGGAGTCACCCGATTTTCCAGGTGTTGTGTGTCTCAGTTCCCCTGGCTAGGAAAAGGGATTCCCTTCCCCCTTGCGCTTCCCAGGTGAGGGATGCCTCGCCCTGCTTCAGCTCTCGCTGGTTGGGCTGCAGCAACTGACCAGCACCGATTGTCCGGCACTCCCTAGTGAGGTGACCCCAGTACCTCAGTTGAAAATACAGAAATCACCGGTCTTCTGTGTCGTTCGCGCTGGGAGTTGGAGACTGGAGCTGTTTCTATTCGGCCATCTTGCTCCGCCCCCCTCAATATACATTTTTACATCAACTGTGATGTTAGATAGGATCCCTGGAATTTTAAATTAATCACATGAATTTCACAAGGAAATTGGAGTTCAAGGAATTAAGAATCTTTGACTGAATACAGTATTAAAAGAAAAAACCTTTACCAAGAAACATAATTGAAAATTAAATTTCTAGATTTAATTTTTGTTTCTTCCACATCTCCTTCAGATTCAAATTTCTAAAATTTATATGTGTATCTAAATTTATTTACAAATGACTCAGAGTTATGATTTTTTTATTTCTTCTATTAAAAAATGGGATATATGTGCAGAACGTGCAGGTTTGTTACACAGGTATATGTGTGCCATGGTGGTTTGCTGCTCCTCATCCTCTAAGTTCCCTCCCCTCATCCCCATCCCCCAACAGGCCCTGGTGTGTATTGTTCCTCTCTCTGTGACCATGTGTTCTCATTGTTCAACTCTCTCTTACAAGTGAGAACATGCGGTGTTTGGTTTTCTGTTCCTCTGTTAGTTTGCTGAGGATTATGGCTTCCAGTTTCATCCATGTCCCAACAAAGGACATGATCTCATTTTTTTTTATGGCTGCATAATATTCCATGGTGTATATGTACTACATTTTCTTTATGCAGTATGTCGTTGATGGGCATTTGGGTTGGTTCCAAGTCTTTGCTATTGTAAATAGTGCTGCAATAAACATACGTGTGCATGTGTCTTTACAGTAGAATGATTTATATTCCTTTGGGTGTATACCCAGTAATGGGATGGCTGGGACAAATGATATTTCTGGTTCTAGATCCTTAAGGATTTGCCATACTGTCTTCCACAATGGTTGAACTAATTTATATTCTCACCAGCAGTGTAAAAGCTTTCTTATTTCTCCATAGCTTTGCCAGCATCTATTGTTTCCTGACTTTTTAGTAATCACCATTCTGACTGGCATGAGATGGTATCCCACAGTGGGTTTGATTTGCATTTCTCTAATGATCAGTGATGTTGAGCTTTTTTCCTATGCTTATTGGCCACATAAATGTCTTCTTTTGAGAACTGTCTGCTCATATCCTTTGCCCACTTTTGAATGGGGTTCTTCATTTTTTTCTTGTATATTTGTTTACATTCCTTGTAAATTCTGGATATTAGACCTTTGTCAGATGGGTAGATCACAAAAATTTCCTCCCATTCTGTAGGTTGCCTGTTCACTCTGATGATAGTTTCTTTTGCTTTGCAGAAGTTCTTTAGTTTAATTAGATCCCATTTGTCAATTTTGGCTTTTGTTGCAATTGCTTTTGGTGTTTTTGTCATGAAGTCTTTGCCCATGCCTATGTTCTGAATGCTATTGCCTAGGTTTTCTTCTAGGGTTTTTATGGTTTTGGGTTTTACATTTAAGTGTATAATCCATCTTGAGTTAATTTTTGTATAAGATGTAAGGAAGGGATCCAGTTTGAGGTTTTTTTTGTATATGGCTAGTCAGTTTTCCTAGCATCATTTATTAAATAGAGAATCCTTTCCCCATTGCTTGTTTTTGTCAGATTTGTTGAAGAGCAAATGATTGTAGATGTGTGGTGTTATTTCTGAGGCCTCTGTTCTGTTCCATTGGTCTATGTATCTGTTTTGATACCAATAGCATGCTGTTTTTGTTACTGTAGCTTTGTAGTATAGTTTGAAGTCAGGTAGTGTGATTCCTCCAGCTTTGTTCTTTTTGCTTAGGATTGTCTTGGCTATATGGGCTCTTTTTTGGTTCCATATGAAATTTAAAGTATTTTTTTCTAATTCGGTGAAGAAAGTAGCTTGATAGGGATAACATTGAATCTATAAATTACTTTGGGCAGTATGGCCATTTTCACGATATTGTTTCTTCCTATCCATGAGCATGGAATGTTTTTCCATTTGTTTGTGTCCTCTCTTATTTCCTTGAGCAGTGGTTTGTAGTTCTCCTTGAAGAGGTCCTTCATATCCCTTGTAAGTTGTATTCCTAGGTATTTTATTCTCTTTGTAGCAATTGTGAATAGTTCACTCATGATTTGTGTTTTTAACTGGAGGCCCTTTTCAGGTTTCACTTTTTGACCCTAACACCTAACATGTTCAAGAACATTCCTCTCCACAGGTCAAACCTGGTTCCACTTGCGTCGTCTTTGGCCTGGGAGGAGTTGGCCTGTCAGTCATCATGGGCTGTAAGTCAGCTGATGCATCTAGGATCATTGGGATTGACCTCAACAAAGACAAATTTGAGAAGGCCATGGCTGTAGGTGCCACTGAGTGTATCAGCCCCAAGGACTCTACCAAACCCATCAGTGAGGTGCTGTCAGAAATGACAGGCAACAATGTGGGGTACACCTTTGAAGTTATTGGGCATCTTGAAACCATGGTAAGATCCAAAATTTGAGAAGCCACAAAATACCCAAGTTATTAGATATGCACAAGGTAAATTTAATTCTCTATAACTTTATTAATAGTTAATAATGGAAATGTCTCTGTGATTGTCAGTTTTACTCAGGCAAAAACTGATAATCACATAGCGATTTTGCCTAAAAAGGCAAATACAATACTTAAGAGCAGGTTCGCTGGATCAAAGTTAAATACCATATCATACAACTCTCAGCTGACCAGAGGGCAAGGTAGTTAACCCTTCTAGATAATTGTTTTAAGTATGACCTTCCTTGTGTATGTAGATTTCTTGGCAAAAGCGATTCTATCTCTTGAATGTCAGCAAAGTAAACATCAGAAGGTGACTGAGGAGAGGTGAAAAGGGATTATTCCAAATGTTGTGGTCTCTTTCCCCAAATCTGTGATCCATCAACCTTCTCACTCTTTACACCTGAGCTTTGTTTGTCCTCATCTGAATTCCCCTAGAATATGAACCTTCAGTTTTCTAACCATGCCTCCTGTATAGCAACCTGCAACACCAGACCTTCAGTTAGACCTGTAAAACAGATCCAGGGTTCCCGGAACTAGAAAGCTCCAGCCTGGCGTAGCATAAGGAGACTTGGAAAAATGGAATAAAGCCGCTTTTGCTCAAGATTGAGTAGCAGATTAACTCACCTAATGCTTTTGGTAATTTAGGAATAAATAGTCCTTAATTTATCATTGTGTCATATTCTTTTCCTAGTGAATCACTTAGATTTATTTCATATCAACAAATAGCATTTTACGTCGTAAGTTTATGAAGCCATACGTGATACTGGATATATTATTAGAGCCTATTGATTTCCAGTCACTACTTGATGAAGGCTGGTCTCTAAAAACAATGCCATCTGTTGCTCCAATCTAGCAAGTATTAAATTATTAATAACTGGACGGGCTAATGACCAGAAAATGAGAGATTAGTCTCAGAAATGCTCCCAAGAAAAGGGACTCTTTTGTCCCACATTTTAGTATTTTATTTAATTTTGAGTCTAAACTTAAAAAGAAAGCTATGCTAAATGATTTGGTATATTAATTCAATTTAGTTTAGTTCAAATGGCTTTCTAAGGCTTATCTGAAGTGGTGATATTGGTATGAAAATATCACAAGAATTTCCCCTGTGTTTTAGTCCATAGTACACTGAAAATGCCACGAACACTGACCACATTGCTGTTTTCTGCCTTAAAGGGCAAATGTGTATAGAAATTTAATTAAGGACTAAAGTTGCACTGAAACATTTTTAAAGCAAGTAAAAAACAGAAGATGGCTTAATTTAATTCCATGACTTTGCCATAGTACATAGGTCATTTCAGAGCTTATGTTACACTATAAGAGACATAGGAAGCAAACAATCTCCTCTATTTTAAACTTAGATTGATGCTCTGGCATCCTGCCATATGAACTATGGGACCAGCGTGGTAGTAGGAGCTCCTCCATCAGCCAAGATGCTCACCTATGACCCGATGTTGCTCTTCACTGGACGCACGTGGAAGGGATGTGTCTTTGGAGGTGAGGAAAGCAAAGCCTCTGGATGGGGAGTGATGGCTTTCACTCTGTTGCTTGGCAAGTGGGAGAAGCCTGTTTCCTCAGGCTTTTCTCCCAAGAATGAGTATGAAGGGATCTAAAATGGAACTGTGACAATAAAAACACAAAAGATAATTCTCCACTGCTCACCTTAATGTAGGATTAATATTGGTGGACACATTTTTAATATTAGCATCTGCAACTGAAGTTCCCCAAAGGCCTGAATGAGAGACACCAGTAGTGTTTCTATAGGGATGAATTATGTGACAGGAAGTTCTGATTTAATCCATTTTTATTAATATATGCAAGAATGTGTATTACAATGAATTTATTCGATTCATAATAGCACCAACAAAAATCCCGGACCCAAAGCCAAAACGAACAACAACCTAAAAAAGAATTGTCACATTTTATGGGAACAGTTCAGATTCACACTGGAAGGACTTAGATTATCACTCAACAATTAATATGTTTTAGGAAAGATGGAGCCAGGGTCACTCTGCTCAAGGCACGTGACACAGTGAATCCTTTTATTTCCCTCCTCCACAGTCTCGTTTTCTAGTGCCTTCATACAGAGCTGTACTGGGTGCTTTGAGAGTACTTCCAATATTGGAGTCTGCCTTAAACAATGGAAGAGAATAGTAACTGTTCAAGTACTTGTTAAGAGTATAAAAAGGAGAAAATGATTGTTCTTCACTTAGAGAAGTACATAATATAGTGAAGGATACAAAAACAAATATAAAAGAAAGATATGAAAATAAGTGTAGCTATAGATATTATAAAACAAATTATGAGGAGCTTTTTCGCATTTATTCTACATTAAAAGTTTTACATTAATGTGTTAGTTTATTTTATTTCTCAGTACTCTCCGAGGAAGCTACTTAATGAATAATAAAACTGAGACTGGGAACTATTAAGTTTTTTGCCCCTATAGCTCTCAAGTTGAGAACTGAAATTTAAAACTGGTCCATGGGAGAACAAAATGTTTCCTCTTTCTGCAACATTACTTGGGCGATAACAAAAGCAAGAGGCTAGTAGGTATGGATGAGATTTTATAGAGAAGGCTTCTTAGGGAAAATAAAACTTGAAGAACAAAACAATAAGAGATATAAGTTAAACCTCCTTGCTTTGACTATTTGTGGGAAGCGGGAAGATTATAGATTATTCAGGAATATTAGAGATACAATTCAGTTATTCAGCAAATATTTGTTGCGTGTATACTGAGTACAGGCACCACTGTGTATACAGTGTACCATTCCAGGAGCTAAGAAGGGAGAAGAGACAAAACATGCCAAGTCCCTGATCTCAGGAAGTGTGAGAATCCTCTCATTTTGGTATAGAGAGACTGACAATAAATAAAGGAATGCCGAGTACAGCATATCGTTACAAGTGCAAGGGTAAAAATAGAGGTTGGGTAATAGGCAGTGCCAGAGGACCGGGGTGGAGGTGGAGGCGAATGCTATTTTATAAAGCTCGGGGAAGGCCTCCTTGATAAGGTAACATTGGGGCAAACACATAAATAAGATATTCAAAAATCTTGGGAAAGAATATTCCAGGAAGGGAACACAGCAAATACAAAAGGGTGTTGGCAAGAAGCATAAGAATGAGGAAAAGGTCAGTATGGCTACAATGGGGTGAGGACAGAAGAACAGTCACAACTGGGGTCAGAGGACCTTAAATTATATGGGGCCTTTGGGCCATTGCAAGGTTTTAGGAGTTTATTCTGAGAGAGAAATAAAACCATAGAGGCTTCTGAGAGAGGTGTCACCTGATCTGACTTCCATTTTAACACTCTCCTTCTGGCTGCAATATGAGGAATACTCTATATGGGGCAAAGAGCACAAGCAGGGAGACCATGGAAGAAGTTATTATAATGCTGGAAGGAAAGGATTCTGGCTTGGAGTGATGGGGCTGGTGAGAAGTAGTGAGATCCTGGACACATTTTGAAGACACAGCCAACAAGATTTGCTGAAATAGTTATTGCATGGCAAAAAGAGTAGAATCCAAGATTTTGGGGCCTAAGCGACAGGAATCTTGTCACTATCATCATTTATTGAGAAGGAAGACTATGGAAAGAATAGATTGGGGGCTAGGATGGAAGTGGTAGATATCAGGAGTGGTTTGGGGCAGGTTACACTCACAGAGATATCTGAATAAAGATGTCTATAAAATGTAGGCAATTGGGTATGAGTCTGTAGCACAGGTAGAGGTTTAGGATGGGCATAGAAACCTAAGTGTTTTAAGTGGAGTATATCGAAAGCCACAAGACCAGAAGCGGTCACCCTAGAAGTAAATGTAGATAAAGAGGAGAAATGGACCAAGGACCAAGCTCTAGAAATCTTTAGAGTTAGAAGTCTGGGAGATGTAGAGGATCCAGCAAAGATCTGTGGAAGAAGTAACTAGTGAGCAAGGAAAATGACAATGGTGACAGTGATGATGTAGTATCTAGAAGCTAAGGGAATACAGTGTTTGAGAAAAGGGGAGCCACCAACAGTATCAATTCTACCTAACAGTTCATATAAGAGCAGGACTGAGAAATGACCCCTATCTGGGTCAAAATGGAGCTCAAAGATGACCTTGATGATAGCTGTTACAGGATAGTGCTGGGGGCAAGAGCGTAATCAGAGTGGGCTCAGAGAGGATGAGAGGAAAGGAACAGGATCCAGAAACAATGAACTGGAGACAATTCTTTCTGTAAAGTAAAGAAGAGTCTCTGTAATAGAAGCAAAGCTATGGGGTGAATGGAAGAAGATGTGGGTATCAAAAGAGTTTTTTTAAACCTTTGTTTCTTTTTAATTTGGTTTTATTTTTATTTTACTTTAAGTTCTGGGATACATGTGCAGAACGTGCAGGTTCGTTACATTGGTATACAAGTGCCATGGTGGTTTTCTGCACCCATCAACCCATCATCTAGGTTTTAAGCCCCGCATACATTAGGTATTTGTCTTAATGCTCTCCCTCCCCTTGCCCCCCACCCACCAACATGCCCTGGTGTGTGTCGTTCCCTTCCCGGTGTCCATGTGTTCTCATTGTTCAACTCCCACTTATGAGTGAGAACATGCAGTGTTTGGTTTTTTGTTCCTGTGTTAGTTTGCTGAGAATGATGGTTTCCAGTTTCATTCATGTCCCTGCAAAGGACATGAACTCATTCTTTTTCATGGCTGCATAACCTTTGTTTCTTATGCTGGGGCAAATACAGCTTAATTTGGGAATTATCTAACACAGGGAAGGTGATAGTGCAGGAAAGAGAAGGAGTAAACATAAGATGATAAAAGGTAAAGATTACTTAGTAATGTCTAAAGAGAAAATGTGTCCTTATTTACAGGTTTGAAAAGCAGAGATGATGTCCCAAAACTAGTGACTGAGTTCCTGGCAAAGAAATTTGACCTGGACCAGTTGATAACTCACGTTTTACCATTTAAAAAAATCAATGAAGGATTTGAGCTACTCAATTCAGGACAAAGGTAACTGTTTCTTATGATGCTCTTGTCTCTTCTCCACAGGCTACTTTTAAAATTTAGTACTTATAAATGTGCCTGTTTTCTTCATATTTTATTTCTAATTATTTAATCTAGCCACATTGATACAGTTAATCACTTCTCTTTACCCACTGTATTAGTCTATTTTCATACTGCTATAAAAAAAAAAAACTGCCCAAGACTGGGTCATTTATAAAGGAAAGAGATTCAATTGACTCACAGTTCAGAATGGCTGGGAGGCTTCAGGAAACCCACAGTCATGGTGGAAGGCAAAGAGGAAGCAAGGCACCTTCTTCACAGCCTGCAGGAAGGAGAAGAGGGGAAGCAAAGGGGGAAGAGCCCCTTACAAAACCATCAGATCTTGTGAGAACTCACTGTCATGACAACAGCATGGGGGAAACTGCCCCCGCCCCCTGATTCAATTACCTCCATCTGGTCTCTCCCTTGACATGTAGGGATTATAGGGATTACAATTCAAAATGAGATTTGGGTGGGGACACAAAGTCTAACCATATCACCAACTTAGGATGTACTATATTAATCAAGTTTTTAAAATCTTTTGGATTTTGTTTGTTTACCTAGTTGATCTCATTGTGGCTATTTTTATTTCATCATAAAGCTGCTAGTTATTTCAAGTAGGCCACAAAATTTCCTTATTTTACAGTTTTCAAAGTGCTTTCTCAAATGTGCATTTTTCAGGTCCCTGTAGGCCAGGTATTGTTTTTACCATTTTTAGATGAAGACTAAGTTTGTGCAAGCAAATAAATAACTCATCAAACCTCCTGAGGTAGTGCCAGGATACAAACTAATTGCAAAACTTGTGCTCTTTGGACGACATAACAAACTTCTCTGACAGAGCTTGGCAAGCTCTGGGTAAACATGGGTGTGATGATTTTTACTATTGCTGTTTCTGAGGGTGTGGCAAGGGTTAAGGTCAAGTATGAATTCATGAAAATTTTATCTACAACATCCACCTCATGGAGGTCTCAAATAGCAATCAAAAAGCCTATCTACAAGATGAAATGACTTTCACTCATTGGGTCTATAAATAATTATTAAGCTTCCACTATGTGCCAAGGACTTGATTTCATTAGTAAAAGGAACTATATTGAGATCTAAATTTTTACTGATTTTTTTTTTTTTTTTTTTTTTACCTGAGAGCTTTACAATGTTGTATTTTGTCTCCACATCTGGTCTAGCCTACAGGATCATCATATTATGAACATACATTTTTTTAAGCAAGTAAACAATGGGATTCTGTAAGAAAAACTGTCAGAACCACTCAATACTACTTTACCCAGATAAGTAAAACTAACAACTTAGTATGGCCTGCTTGGAAAATAATTACTATTTGTTTTCCAGAGAAACATAAATTCTGCTTTCAGGAATTTTGCTTCAAATATCATCTTAATGCAGCGACATCCAAACTAATATTTGTAAACCTAAACTCTTCAATTTCCATCTACTTCCTGCACAGCTCCATTTAAATGTCCCACTTACATCAACTACACTCAAAATATTTTTTTCACCAGTAATTTTTATCTCAGTCATTATATTATGCATTCCTCTTTTACAGATGAGAAGCCATAGCATCATGTCTGACTTCTTTTTCACTCTTGCCCACCACATACAAACCAATGCTAAGCCTTGATGATGCAACCCTTGGTTTCTCCTTCAGCATCCCTCATTTCATTGCCCATGCTCATTGCTTTAATTCAGTCTAATCATTTCTGACATGGACACGGTAGTGAGATAATAAATTTTCCACCTTTCGTATTAAAATACATTCCAATTAATCTCTCACTCAGCTGCCAAGCTCAAGATTCCCCAAAATGTCAATGTCTTAGCATGGTTTTGAAAGCTTTGTTATTGAACTAAAACCTATTTTTTTTCAACAGGTAAGAATTTAGCATTCATTCTATCACCCTCTGCACCAGGCTTTTGGGATAAAGTGAGGGAAGTAGGTCTCATCTACTTGCAGGATCTCTTGGGCATCCAGAAATCTAAGCACACTGGATTACCTTTCCTGTTCATATGTTCCTAGGCTTGTTCATGCTTTCTCCTCAGTCTGAAAACCACTTTCCTCTTGTTGGCATACTGAAATTATACTGATGCTTTCAAAATTAGCTCAGATACCCTTATCAGAGTTGCATAAGAAGAAAACTAATTGGTAAGGACTTTGAGTCCAAAGGATTTCCAATAACAGAATTTACTTGAATTTTCTATGACAGATAGAAAAGACAATTGTTTAAACTATCCTCTCTTGAAAGATATTAAAACAAATCATTAAAAACTCTCATTTTACATTTCAGCATTCGAACTGTCCTGACGTTTTGAGATCCAAAGTGGCAGGAGGTCTGTGTTGTCATGGTGAACTGGAGTTTCTCTTTTGACAGTTCCCTCATCTGAAATCATGTATCTGTCTCACAAATACAAGCATAAGTAGAAGATTTGTTGAAGACATAGAACCCTTATAAAGGATTATTAACCTTTATAAACATTTAAAGTCTTGTGAGCATCTGGGAATTGGTATAATAACAATGTTAATATTTTAATTTACATTTTGTAAGGTTACAATTGTATCTTTTAAAAAACATACACTTGGATTTCTATGTTGTAACGGAGATTTTTTTTTTTTTTTTTTTTTTTTTTTTTTTGAGGCGGAGTCTCACTCTGTCGCCCAGACTGGAGTGCAGTGGCCGGATCTCAGCTCACCGCAAGCTCTACCTCCCGGGTTTACGCCATTCTCCTGCCTCAGCCTCCCGAGGAGCTGGGACTACAGGCGCCCGCCACCTTGCCCGGCTAGTTTTTGTATTTTTTTTTTTTTAGTAGAGACGGGGTTTCACCGTGTTAGCCAGGATGGTCTACGATCTCCTGACCTCGTGATCCGCCCGTCTCGGCCTCCCAAAGTGCTGGGATTACAGGCTTGAGCCACCGCGCCCGGCCTGTAATGGAGATTTTTAAGAGCTTTAACCAGCTGCTGCAGATATATATCACAAAACAGATATAGCATATAAAGATATAATAAATGCATCTCCTAGAGTAATATTCACTTAACACATGAAACTAATTTTTTAGACTTGAATATAAGTGTACTTTTTAAACACTTGTTATGAGTTAACTTGGATTAAGTTTTGAAATCAGTTCAGTCCATGATACATATTACTTGATTAGATTAAGAAAGGCAGAAAGGATTAAGGGAAGGGCACATTTTTCAACGATTAAGAATCATCATTACATAACTTGGTGAAACTGAAAAAGTATATCATATGTGTATTTGAGGTTATTTGCTGGCATATATTAATATTTTAGAAAATATTCCTTTTTGTAATACCAAATATAAACATAGAGCTAGAATCACATTATCATATTTATCATAATATTCAATTTGACACAGTAGAATTGCAAGCCCCTAAGTCCTTATTCACTGTGCTTAGTAGTGACTCCATTTAATAAAGTGTTTTTAGTTTTTCACAACTACACTGATGTACTTATATATATCTATAACATGTTTAAAATTCTTAAGAAAATTTAAAAAATTGTATAAAATGTTTTGTGGTGATATATTTTTAAACAGGCAGTTTTATGTTGTTATTGAGCTTTTATTTGTTAAACACAAAGTGTTGAAGCACCTGAAAACATAAAAATACTTTATAAGACACATAAGAAGTTGGGTGGTCATAGCAGAAATTGAGGCTTCCAATATTAGGGCATAATGTAGATTGGACACTTCTACCATGGTAAATTGCAAAATGTCCAGGTATTTATGAACCAATTTCACATGATGAATATTTCCCAATGAAAAGTGCCATGAACTCAAGGAGTAAAATTTCCTTTTTCTTTTACCTGTTTGTCAATCTAGGCTTAATCTAGGTTTAAAAAAAATAGCTGAAAAGTATAAATAATTATTTTGAAGTATCTTCATCATCAACTGGGTTTAGCTATGGCAATTCTCAAAACACTATGAATAGTTACAGCTTATAAGAATTATATTTTATGTATTCATATATATCTGTATTTATGTCAATAAATAGATGATAGATGATAGATAGATAGATAGATAGATAGATAGATAGAGATAAGTATAGAAAATCTCTACCCAAGAATCATTTGGAGACATTTCCTCTGTCCATTATCAATATCTATAGCTAGGATCCCAGAATCCATTAAGGAAGGAAAACTGTCCCCCAAAAAAGCACTTTTAACAAGAAAAATATGTAGAATGGATTAATTCCTTTAATTCTCTTGCCTCAAATTTTGAAAAACATGTAAATAAGGATACTGAAAGCAATATGTAAATATAGGTGCATCAAAAGAAATAAATCCAAAAAGGAATAAATACATTTATATTTTCAGATCACAGCTTTTTAAGTGAAATCCACTTTATGCCTACTTCCTACAAATTATAATTTGACAAATATGCTGCATATGTGACAATTTTATTTATTTAATATTTATTATGATACTTTGTGGAGTCATTCCTCATGTCTGAGCTTGTCATGGCCAAATAATGAAGAGAAAGACCTTCTACTATCTTTCTCAGGGTAACTTGCACATGAATAGCATTTTGAGTCATCAGAAAACACTGGTTCCAAGAAGAGATGAGGAAATCTGATTATTTTTGCATATTTCTTATTTCTGGTCAATGAAACCACAAAGCATTGTCAAACTGAGTTCTTGAATATAAATCAAAATATAAGTAAGCAATAAATAGGTAGAAGAATGCTAAAAGAAATATCCAGCTTCTTCTTTAAAGAATAGTCTAGACTTTTAATCATTTAACTGATATGTGGAGAACATTCATTGAGCAATTTTTTTTTTTTTAAATTTCAACCAGGTATCAAGCACTGAGCTAGGTGTTTGGTATACAGTAATGAATAAAACAGATAAAGTCTCTTCTCTTGTAGAGCATATGGTCTAGTAGTGATAGCAGCTCCTCTCTGCTAGGAACTGAACACTCTTCGGGACACCCTGGCTGCAGAAAGGAGTGACCCACTGCAGGTCTCCTCTGAGCTGTTCTGTCACTCAATAAAGCTCTGCTTCGCCTTGCTCACCCTTCAGTTGTCTGCGTACCTCATTCTTCCTGTTCTCAGGACAAGAACTTGGGACCCACCAAATAGCCGGGCTAAAAGAGCTGTAACACCAACAGGGCTGAAACATGCCCCTTGCTCACCATGTTGCGGGCGACAAGGAGAGAAAAGAGATGGAGAGAAGAGCTGCGACCCTTTGGGGAGCCCAGACCTAGGAGCTCCCTAAGCCAGGGCTGTAACACCTTCTTTGGAACTCTATGGTTCCTGATGTCTCCAAGCTTCCGGGCACCACTGCATTCTTGGTGTCAGCTGTGGAAGCTGCTTATGGTATGTCTGGTCCAGCCGCAGACTTGCAGGAAACTGGTGCTCATGCCAGCACTTGGAGCTGCCCACCTGCTGCAGCCAGCATGCCTGGCTGTGTGCAGTTGCCAGACCCCACACTTCCTCACACACCCCTCATCACTCCGTGACTGGCTCGCCCTTGACAGGTGTGGGACCCAGACCAGTAGCATGAGTTGAGCATAGCCTGCCAGATCGAGTGGGCAGAATGAGCCCAGCAGGCCAGAGCAAAACATGAGCAAAGGCACCATTGGCCACAGAGGTTTCTGGCTGGCAAGGCGACACCCCAAGGATCCTGTAATAGTAGGAGATTTAATAAGTAAACAAACATATAAGTATATTACTTCAATTTTTGATAAATGATAAATAAGGCAATGATCAAGGTGCTGTGTTAGAGAGATAAAAGAGGGAAAACAGGAAGGTATTTCCAGCTTTCTATAAGGTATTTGAAGGCCTCTCTGAAGACGTAAATTTAAGCTTACATGGAAGGATAAGCTAGAGCCAGTTCTATGAAGAGAGGAGCAAAATTATCTCAGGTGAATGAACAACATGGCCGAAGGCCATTAATTTGGAAAAAACTCACCCATGTATTGTTGGAAGCTATAAAAGGGCCAGTGCTGCTGGTATTTGCTGCAAAACATTAATGATATTGTTTAGGTTCATGAAATTGAAAAAATGCCAAATCCTTGTGGACATTTTTATCTCAATAATACATTTATCTCAATAACCAGCTTCCTTATCTACATTTCCAGAAGATAATGTGATTTGATTAGTGCCAAAATTGATATGAAATTATTTCAATTTAGAGGAAGAAAAGGACTATATAGAAATAGCATTCCCAAGAGCACCCTCTTGCCCATGGCTTCAACTCCAGTCTCTGCAAAGATTTCTTCCACCAGCAATTTCTTTTTTTGTTTCTCATTCCTCTTTACATCTAGAATTATTTATATTTTTATGTAATAAGTAACTAACTAAGGCCTCATAAACTAGTTTGTAGTATTCATCTTCTTCATGCATAGGTATTTGTCCATTTTTTTTATTCCTTACTCCCTCACAGAGTTAAATTCCCTTCATTAAGGAAAATCTCGATTACCTAGACCACCAGCTTTAGGTTCCAGTAGTTCTTTCCAACATGTATCTGACTTTGTCTATTACCCTATAGGGTACAGAAAAGTGACGGATGCCTTCACTGAAAGTCCATCCCATTTTACACGAAAAGTGCCAGAAAATAAGAATTATGTTCTAAGTTCTTTCTTAAAACAGTACCTAGTATTAAAAGAACATATTGTACCCAGTGGACACTAGGCAAATTCTTAGCTGATTCCACAATTGAATTGAGAGGATTATGTGTTTCTGGCTGTGTCATGTGTCCAGGTCATTAAATGCATCTTCATGTGAGCCAAATAATTGAATGAAATAGTAAAGCATGTTTTTGGCAACAGCTCTTTCAGGTAGTCAAATTTTTAATTTTAAATTTGGATTTTTTTTCTGTTCTGTAAATGAATGAGACTCACACTTCAGATTCAAGTCAACATTTTAATTAAAAATAACATTTACTAGCATTAGGACAAATACCTAATGCATGTGGGGCTTAAACCTAGAAGACGGGTTGATAGGTGCAGCAAACCACGATGGTACATGTATACCTATGTAACAAACCTCCACGTTTTTCACATGTATCCCAGAACTTAAAATAAAATTTAAAAAAATAATGTTTACTTGAATTTGCCATGGCATACTTGAAAAAAAATGGATACGTTGTTTTAATTTCACTAGCATTTTATAAATTTCAATGCAAGTTTTTGGCAAAGAACCACATAGTTATATAACTACCTGGCATGCATCATCTTAGTACTATTTATTCAGAAAGGCCTTTTATAAAACAAACTTTCCTGCCAAAAAAAGGAAGTACAAATATTGTACTCCGATTGTGTATTACAGCTTGTCAAAAGTGTGATGTGGTGACCTAATTCGGGAGACCTGGGTTTGAGTACAACTCTACCTCCAATTAAAACTCACAGTAACTATTTCCTGAAGTCTCATATAGCATTCTTAAAGGTTTTAACTAGAATAAGGGTTCTTTTCTTATTATTAATGACTTTTCTGTACCTACCATGATTTTGAGAGGGTTTCTGAAATTGTCATAAAGTTGGTTGTTGGTTTTTCTTTGCCTTCCAAAAGAAGACTGAAGAGTGTCTCCCTAAGGAATAAAAGGTGCTAACGCACTTGCAATTTGCTGCTTCAAACTAGGGGACTTGTCTAGTGCATTTGTTCTAGAAAATTAGAATCATAGACATAGTCTCTCCTGGAAGCCACTGAAAGTTCTAGGAAGCACTTGGCTACATTTGAAAGAAACATTCAAAAGAGATAGCTTGATCAAAGACGAAATCCCTCAGAAGAAACAAGAGAGGACTGGGTTCTAGGATATCAGTCCCAGCACCATCAGGAAGCCTTATTTTATCCCCACCTGCTTACAGGATGCTTGTAAGGATGTATTTTATCCCCACCCGCTTACAGGATGCTTGTAAGGATGTATTTTATCCCCACCTGCTTACAGGATGGCAGAATTCTAATCCTGTTTTGGACTGTTGTCCCTTTGAAACTTAAAAATATTGAAAAAATCAATTCTCTCTTCCTCTTCCCTGCGAGCTTGTTGCCCTAGTTCATTCCTTTATCTCTTGACCGTATTCCTGCAATAACCACCCAATGCATGTCCCTGCCTACTGTAGAATGGCCTTGGAACTAATTTGAATGGCTTATTCAAGTCCCCCAATCCCACCCATGGGAATACTATATTGAGCACTCTCTTCCTCTGTGCTTTAAATACAAAAAGACTTTTTGAGAGAAAAGAGAAAGCAGCATCACATTCATTCTCCACTGATATGGTTAGGCTATGTGTCCCCACCCAAATCTCATCTTGAATTATAATTCCTATAATCCCCATAATCCCTACATGTCAAGGGAGAGACCAGGTGGGGGTAATTGATTCATAGGGACAGCTCCCCCATGCTGTTCTTGTGATAGTGAGTGAGTTTTCATGACATCCGATGGTTTTATAAAGGGCTCTTCCTTCTTGGCTCTTCTCCTTCCTGCTGCCTTGTGAAGAAGGTGCATTGTTTCCACTTTGCCTTCTGCCACGATTGTAAGTTTCCAAAGCCATGCTGAACTGTGAGTCAGCTGAGCCTCTTTCCTTTATAAATTACCCGTCCTTGGGCAGTTCTTTATAGCAATGTGAGCATGAACCAATACATCCAAATTTTCTCACTTCAAGCCTTAGAGCAGGATACCTCACAGTCCCAGCATGGACAGGATGTGTAGAATGGAGAGGAGATGCTCTGTTCATTGTGACCAGCTCTGCTTGAGCCCCAGCTGATTCTTCTTCATGTAGGAGTGAGGGGAATAGACCACCACCTGAAAAGGATGGCGGTAATGCCCAACACAGGTGCCTCCTAGGCTTAGGTCTTATCTCTGCCTTCCTTCTTTCCATCAGAGCAGGAACTCTTTCTTATTCCTCCCTTTCCTTTAAGAAGATGGATACTTATCTTTCATTGGCTTATTTCTCTCTTAAAATCAAGGCAGAGGATTCAGGGTCTAATTACCACGGATTTACCTCCATTATCATTCATTGGAGACAAGCATGGTTCTAAGCTTTGTTCTACTTTGGGAATTACGACATTCTTCTAGCGAGATTTACTGAGTTTTGAAATGTTTACTCAATACTCACCAAAAACATGCTCTTTGTGATTTAATTTTTCATTTTTCCTTAGAAAATCACCAATACTTAAAGAGAAATTTTGCTATCCTCTTGTCTTTCTTTAAGACAATTACAAAGAGAACTTCAAGAAATTTCACATACTTTGCCTCTTGTCTTATTCCCTTCAGGTATAGTTTTCCCACCATCCCCAGAGTGTAACATCCAAAAGGCAAATCTGATCATGCCACTCTTGCTTAATATTCAGGGGGCTCTATTTGCCTCCAAGATTATTAATAGGCATCAAGGGCCCCTTGAGATGGGTTCCCATTGCTCCTAGCACTACCCAACATTCTCAGGCAACATTAAAATGCTGAACCCACCATGCAGGGTTTTATTTTCTTTCTTGCTTTCTCTCTTGCTACTCCTCCTCCTTGAATATTCTCTCATCCTTCCCCTTTGTCTTGGCAAATTTCTGCTCATTTTGGGGGGTTTAGTTTTGTCTTCACTCCTCCAGAACGTCTCCTCTGATCTCAGTGTGTCCGTAGTCTCTCAGTAACCTGGTATAAGTCTGTCTTTTCGTGTACCACGTTATCATTTAATTTTCTGTTTATGTGTTTGTTCTTTCACAGGTCTATTCATTTACCTCCAGCTGCTGGCAGAGAAGCTAACAAGAATAGAGATTCACTAGTGTTTCTTTCTTTTCTTTTTCTTTTTCTTTTTCTTTCTTTTTTTTTTTTTTTTTGAGGTTCTCAGTACTCGATTAAAAAAGTAATAATTTTTCTTTTTCTTTTTTTAAATTTCAATAGATTTTTGGGAAACAGGTGGTGTTTGGTTACATGAATAAGTTCTTTAGTGGTGAGTTCTGAGATTTTGGAGCACCCATCACCTGAGCAGTGTACACTGTACCACCCTTCTCCCACCCTTTCCCCTGAGTCCCAAAGTTCATTGTATCATTCTTAGGCTTTTGCATCCTCATTTGCGTTCCCACTTATGAGTAAGAACATACAGTGTTTGGTTTTCCATTCCTGAGTTACTTCATTTAGAATAATGGTCTCTAATTCCACCCAGTTTTGTCCTTTCAGGATTGGTTTCCTCTTCAGGACTTAGGAGGGCAGGAAGGTGGCAGCATTTAGCTATCAGTGAGTTCATGCTGATGCTAGGAAGAGAAACAGAAATAACCACTCCTTTTTGAGTGTATCTTGGGACATTTTTCCAACTGCCTTGTTTGTTTCTCTTTTCCAGCAGAACTGAGAAAAATAAGGCCACAGTTGAGAATTTTGTGCTTGATGGAGACATCAAACCCAGAAATGCTGGACTGGCTGAGCAACTTGAGTAAAGCCCATCTTCCCACTTTTGTCATGCAGGCCCTGGGAACTGCCTTAGGAATGAGAAATATGGACATAAAATGGTCTAATCAGTATGTAAATTATTACATTAGTTATTATTATTAATTATTACTTATTAGTTATTATTAATTATTAGTTATTATTATTAGTTATTATTATTATTACTCCCTTACAGTTTCATAGACTAAGGGAGTTATTGGGGGAGATTGCTTATATCTTCAATGTGACTTCAAGTCTATCTTTTTATACTTTATTTGCATTTATTAGTGTTTAATCCCACAGAATTATCCCATTCGCCTATTTTAAGTGTTCTAATTCTGGCACACAATTCCTCTACCTATAGGTTCTAAATAAATACTTGTAGGTTGAAAGAATGGTTTTGTTCATTCAACCCTAAGCATTCAGTGGTTGTTACATTCTTCAAGTTATGTTTCCTCAGTTCCTTATGTTGGTTAACTTCTAACTGATTAGACTGAGAAGTAGAATTTCCATCACAGTAGTACTCATGCTGAGTAGTCACTGCTTATTGATTTGTCTGGTGGAAAACCTGAAGGTAGGACCTGTATCAGTCAGGGTCTTAGCAGGGAACCACTGTTTAATCAAGTTAGGGTTTAATGGGAGATAATTTAATAATTTTTTTCCAGAGGTACAGGCAGGGCTAATCACTCCAATAAGGGATTTTGAAGTATCCAGGGTTTCACTACAGTGGGAAGCTATTATCTCCCCTAGGCCTGAAGGTCGATGACAAAGAAGTTATTAGAATCTGGCAAGTGATGGAATGGAGCTATAGCCAAGGGGCTGCCTGAGAGGGGCAGTGGCCAAATGTGATTGAGAATTGCTTGTGAAATGATTCACCAACCACAGGCAGAGGCTGACCATCACAGGCCTCCTTTCAATAACTTATGTTTCATTAATGAGTCATCATCAATTTCTCTTTCATTTTGATAGCCCCCTTTTAGGCTTCAGATTTTGAGGTAACTCTTCTAGTAGATATTTTAAAGTAGTAACTACTTAAATCTTACTCTAAAATCTTACATTTTAAAGTAGTAACTGTTTTTCTCATTGCTATTAACCAAAACCACACATTAATGCCGAGCTTCTGTTAAGTAAAAAATAACTAGGGATACCAGACTGAGTTTTTACAGCTCATTCAAAAGAAAAGCAATTTGACATACTTGTTACCCTTTGCAGGCTTAGCAAGAGAAAGACATGTGCTTGTTTATCGTCTAAACTAGCACTTTGCCCCTGATACTTCTCAAAGCTGAAGGACCCTCTAAGATCAAGAACCGATGAAGTAAGTCTTCAGATGTGATAAACTGGTGTTCTATAGGGAAATTAAAGCCAATGTGAAATTTGCTGTTGACTTTTGTGATGACTACCTTCCCCTTTTATAATCTGAGTGTATTATGCATTTATATATAAATTTGTTTTTTCAGGGCTATAGAAAAATGTGCTGCTCAAAAGCAGATTTCCATCTTGAAAAGGCAAATTACTGAGAAAAATTAATCTGTTTTCTCTACCAAGGTAACCTACTAATTTATGAAACACACTTGGGACTCTAAGCAGGATATTTGGCACCACACCTTCTAATCACACCCACACTTTGTTGTGTAGCTGGATTCTGTTTTCTCATTTAACATATAGTTAATTTCCCTAAAAATGAGAATGAAAAATCTTGTTCTTTGAGAAACAAAGTTGGAACTTTATGTAATTTTATGACACTATTTTGAGTATCAGTTCTGAGATAACTATTTCAGATTCTGGGAAGCAATGAGGCCATATCTGGTTTCAGAGTTGCATAGCTGTTACAGGCTCAACATTAGGTAACATATCTTGTTTTCAGTCTGTTTAAACTCCAGTATTGACGGGTTTCTCTCTCTTGAACTTTGTATCCACAATTCAGTATTAGGGAGGGTCAAGAACGTGTTTTCATCATTAACCATTAACTTTTAAAACATCATTAATCCTGTGTATGATTAGCTCAGCTTTCAGAACCAGAATTCAAAAGTATGGTAAAAATCACCAGGACAAACTTTTAACAGTTTTCACAAGTATTCCCAAAGTGATTATCAAAGCCTAGAGTAACAGATCTTTTAAAAGAAGGGGCTTCCTTCTGGGCTGGGTCCCCCCAACAGGGGGAGTTGACTAAGAAAATCTTACCACTTTCTTAGAACTTTATAGAAAAGAAGTCCTGTTGAAGCACAGGGGTAGTGAAAGGGGTGTTTAAGAAGTGGTCTCAACTGAGGTTGCAATGGTCTCAACTGAGGTTTTGGGGTGCCAGTGGAGCCCCTTTCCCTTGGTTCCAGCAGAAGAGTGATGCATGCAAAGCATGTAGCTATGAGTGCCCCAGGTCCTTTTGGGCTTTAGCTGCTTACCACATGGTGAAAAGGGACAGTGATAGAAATCCAAAGTAGACTTTATTATTTTTATTATTATGGCTTTATATATGTCAAAAGAGCTCAACTTCTTCTCCTAGCTCAGACATGGGTTTGGCTAAGGAAGGGGAAATGGGATTGGAGAGGTTGGGAGCAGGGCATGCAATGCTCTTCTGAAGAAATAGGGACATGAAGGAGATATGCCCACAACTCTCCATCAGGATGAAGGATTTGAGCATTTGGATCCTTATGATTTTGGTGCTTCTCTGTAGCACTGGAGACATAGAAGGAGACTGCCTTCTGCTGGGGTCAGTATTTTCTGCATCCCGTGAATGACAGTGAGAACAGCCTTGGGAACTGATGCCGAAGGTGGGAGAATCTGATGCCCTCAGTCTCCAGTGAACTAAAGTAAGAATTTTACTACTTTCAGTGCTTGGGAACTGCTGCAATACATGGGCTGCTCCAACTTACTTCCTTAAACCTCCATTCACCAGATTTTCAGTTACTGCACAGGTAGAATGGTTGGTCAAGTTCTAAATGTCACATGACTGTCTTGTTTATTTATATGTTGGGGGTAGCCCGTGGAGTACTCAGGCCCTAAAGAAACCCTTTTGGATAAATAAACACGCCAGAGTCCTTATGCTAGTTCTACCTGTGAGGTGTTTGCTACAGTCTGAAAGTTTATGTAACCCCAGCATTCATATGTTAAAATTCTAAAACCTCCAATTCCTGTGATAGTATTTGGAGGCAGAGCCTTTGGAAGGTAATAAGGTCATGGGGAGAAAGGCCTCATGAATGAGATTAGTGCTCTTATGAAAGAGGCTGGAGGCCAGGTATGAAGGCTCATGCATGTAATCCCAGTACTTTCACAGGCTGAAAGGTAGGATCGCTTGAGCCCAGGAGTTCAAGACCAGCCTGGCCAACATAGTGAGACTCTACCTCTACAAATAATTTTAAAATTAGCCCAACGTAGTGGTGTGTGCCTGTAGTCCTAGCTACTCAGGAGGCTGAAGTGGGAGGATCACACGAGCCCAAGAAGTCAAGGCTGCAATGAGTAAGAAAGTACCTTCCTACAAACCAGGAAGAGTGCCCTCACTAGACACCCAAACTGCCAGCACCTTGATCTTGCACTTCCCAGCCTCCAGGGCTGTGAGAAATAAATTCCTGTGGTGTATAAGCCACCCAGTCTATGGTCTTTTATTACAGCAGCCCAAATGGACTGAGGGAGTATTCCTAGTCCCATCTCACATCTTAGACTACACGTCCTAGAGAATACATGCTGAGAGTAAAAAGCTTTTAGGTGTTTCAGGGCATCTCCCATTACCCCCATTATCCTCTTTTCCCTAAAGTCATGGAGTAAGGGGGTTCAGAACTACCTGAAGCACATAAATTTATACTAAGAGACCACATAACACCCTTTCGTTGACTCTCAGGCCCATGGGGTAACCTAGTGCCCAGAGCCCCCTCACTTGAGATCTTGGAGGTTCCCTGTCAAAGGTCTAGAAAGACCAGAGTTGAGAGCTGCCACTGCAGTTCAATGCAATTCCCATTTCATCTTCCAATAAGAGCTTTCAATACCTCCCTGATCCTCCTAAAATCCTTTCATTGGTGATGGCCCAGACTGTAGTCTCTGCCTGAAGTCTCACCAGCTCCATTATGAGAAACTCTGATGCTTCCATGCACATGGAGTGGGTAGATGGGTAGGTCAGGGCAATGGACATGTTTGGATGTACCAAGTAGGAAAGAGGAAAGGTCAGAATCATATTCTTCCTTATGGGAAATGCTCAGTTTCCCGTCTATAAAATGGGCAAAATCCCCTGCCCCATCTCCTTGCTGGAGTAATAGTGCAAAGCAGATGAATCAGGAGGGATAATCAGGTCCTCAGTGGCATCAGTGGATTCTTACACTCTCTGAACCCTTAAGGTTAGAGGCAAGCAATATTTTTCCCAAGAGACTGCGAAGAAGTCATGAGGAGTTTAAGTTTCTGTTATTCTACTAACTGTTTAACCTTTGGAACAGTTACTTCAAATCACTCAGCTTCAGTTTTTGTCTGGAAATATCTTGTAGCATGTCCATGATAAACTATGGAGATGGTGAGGTCTGTCCAACTGCAGATGAGAGAAATTCACCCTCAAGGTTTGTTGAGCAGCTCTCCCTGTGTGGTTGCCATCCCCTCCTACTGCAATCTGCTTTCCTTGTGCAGTGGATAAATAGAATACAGATGGCTCAAGACTCAGGTCATCCCAGCATAGCAGTTCCAGAATAAAGAAAACTTCCCTCTCCTAGAATCTTTTCTTAAAAATCCCAAAGAAGAGCTCAAACAAGCATGGCTGGGGCCATGTGTTCATCCTAGAGCTAAAATCTTTGAATGGAACAATGTGATGCTGTGACTGAACAGACTTGGCTCTTTTGCTTATCTCCATGGCTGGGTTGTTGCAGTGGCAGGTTCATTGGAAAAACATGGAGTAAAGGAAGGGTAATTCCCAAATGAAGAGGATTTAGTATAAAAAGAAGGGAGAATCAAATATTCTGGATTCAGTAACAACAGATATCCATGACTAATTGAGAATATTTTAAGTCATGGAATACAAAGAAGTGTGAACAACCAAACCAAGAACAGCATAGGAAGGCACTTGGGCCTTGGCAATGCTGGAACAGAACTTGGCTTCAGCACAGAGTTCCTCTTTACTGTTATATCTACTTCTTTGTGTAAGTTTGCTTCCTTTTACTTCACTATACACTGGCTTTCTCCACATGTCATGAAACACAGTGGGTATTAGTACCACTCCCACCAATAATTCATGTCCTCCGTTCCCACCAGTGATCCATGTTCTTTTCATAGAAGGGTTGATATGGAAGTAGGGTGTTTTCATAGAAGGGTTGATATGGAAGTAGGCAACTCTGAGACACAGAAGGCCTTCACTTTGTGATCTCCCATGTTCATCTTCTGCCCCTTTTCTTCATCTCTTGAGTCATTCATCTCCTGTGTATTAGCCAACCTTGGTAGATGTCTATATAGCTCATTATCTGACCAATACAATTTTTTTAATTTTTATTTTTTGGGAGCATATAGTAGGTATATATATTTATGGGGTATGTGAAAATTTTTGATATAGGCATGCAATGTGTAATAATCTCATCAGGATAAATGGAGTATCCATCATCTCAACCATTTATCATTTGTGTTACAAATAATCTAATTATACCCTTTCAGTTATTTTTAAATGAGCAATTAAATGATTATTGACTATAGTCACCCTGATGTGCTGTCAAATTGTTATTCATTCTAACAATATTTTGGTACCTATTAACCGTCCCCACTTCCCTTGATCCCCCTATTACCCTTCTCAGCATCTGGTAGCCATCTTTCTACTCTCTATCTCCATGAATTCAATTGTTTTAATTTTTAGCTCCCACAAATAAGTGAAAACATGTGAAGTTTGGGTCTTTCTATGCCTGGCTTATTTCACTTTACATAATGATGTGCAGTTCCATCAGTGTTGTTGCAAATGACAGGATCTCATTTTTTTATGGCTGAACAGTCCTCTGTTGTGTATATGTACCACAGTTTCTTTCTTTTTTTTTTCTTAAGAGATCTGGTCTTGCTTTGTCACCCAGGCTGGAGTACGGTGGTGTGATCATGGTTCACTGCCATCTTGAACTCCCAGGCTCAAGTGATCCTACTGCCTCTGCATCCTGAGTAGTTGGGTCTAGAGATGTGAGCCACCATGGCTGGCTAATTAAACAAGAAAAAAAGTAGAGATAGGGAGTTGCCATCTTGCCCACATTGGTCTCAAATCCTGGACTCAAACAGTCCTCCTGCCTTTGCTTCCCAAAGTGCTAAGATAAAAGGCATGAGCCACCACAGCCGGCCTCACATTTTCTTTATCCATTAATTTGTTGATGGACACTTGGGTTGCTTCCAAATCTTGGCCAATGTGAAGAGTGCCACAACAAACATGGGAATGTACATTTCTCTTGGATATCCTGATTTCCTTTCTTTTGGGTATATACCTAGCAGTGAGACTGCTGAATCATAACGCAGCTCTATTTTTAGTTTGTTGCGGAGCCTCCAAACTGTTCTGTGTAGCAGTTGTACTAATTTACATCCCCAGTAACAGTTTACAAGGGTTCCCTTTTCTTCACGTCCTTGCCAGAATTTATTATTTCCTGCCTTTGAATAAAGCCATTTTAACTGGAGTGAGAAGACATCTCCTTGGTGTTTTGATTTGCATTGATCTCATAATGAATGATGTTGAGCACCTTTTCCTATAATAGCTGATTGCCATCTGTATGTCTTCTTTTGAGAGATGTCTACTCAGACCTTTTGCCTATGTTTTAATTGGATTATTAGATTTTTTCCGATAGAATTGTTTGAGCTCTTCATTTATTCTGCTTATTAATCTCTTGTCAGATGGGTAGTTTGCAAATATTTTCTCCCATTCTGTGGATTGACTCTTCACTTTGTTGATTGTTTCTTTTGCTGTGCAGAAGCTTTTTAACTTGATGTGATCCTATTTGTCCATTTTTGCTTTGGTTGCCTGTCCTTGTGGGGTATTACTCAAGAAATCTTTGCCCACTCCAATGTCTTAGAGACTTTCCTGAAAGTTTTCATTTAGTAATTTCATAATTTGAGGTCTTAGATTTAAGTATTTGATACATTTTGATTTGATTTTATATATAGTCAGAGATAGGGATCGAGTTTTATTCTTCTCCATATGGATATCCAGTTTTCCCAGTATCATTTATTGAAGAAATTGTCCTTTCTCCAATGTATGATATTGGTGGCATTGTCAAAAATTAGTTCACTCTAGATGTGTGAATTTGTTTCTGGGTTCTCTATGCTGTTGCATTGGTCTATGTGTCTGTTTTTACGGCAGTACCATGCTGTTTTGCTTACTATAGCTCTGTGCTATAATTTAAAGTCAGGTAATGTGATTCCTTAACTTATTTAGTTTAGGATAGCTTTAGCTATTCTGGGACTCTTGTGGTTCCATATACATTTCAGGATTGTTTTTTCTATTTCTGTGAAGAATGTCTGGTATTTTGATAGGGATTGCACTGAATCTGTAGATTGCTTTGGGTAGTATGAACATTTTAACAATATTGATTCTTCCAATCCATGAACATGAAATATCTTTTCATTTTTTGTAGCATCTTCAATTTCTTGCATCAATGTTTTATACTTTTCATTGTAGGGAGCTTTCATGTCTTTGGTTAATTCCTAGGTATTTTATTTGTTGCTTTTGTAAATAAGATTACTTTCTTGATTTCTGTTTCAGATTGCTTGTTGTTGGCATATAGAAATGCTACTGACTTTGTATGTTTATTATGCATCCTGAAACTTTACTGAATTTGTTTATCAGTTCTAACAGTTTCTTTGTTGGAGTCTTTAGCTTTTTCCAAATATAAGATCATATTATCTGTAAACAAGGATAAATTTGAATTCTTCCTTTAAATTTGGATGCCCTTTATGTCCTTCTTTTGTCTGATTGCTCTAGCTAGGATTTCAGTACTATGTTGAATAATGGCGGTAAAAATGGGCATCTTTATCATGTTCCTGACCTTAGAGGAAAGGCTTTCAGCTTTTCCCCATTTGGTAGGATTCTAGCTATGGGTCTGTCATATACAGCTTTTATTATGTTGAGGTACATTCCTTCTATGCCCAATTTTTTTCAGGATTTTCAACATCTCATGATGCAATATTGAATTTTATCAAATGCTTTTTCAGTATCCATGGAAATGGTCATATGATTTTTGTCCTTCATTCTGTTGGTATGATGTATCACATTGATTGATTTGCATATGTTGAACAAATCCCACTTGATCATGATAAATGACCTTGTTAATTTGTTTCTGAATTCTGTTTGCTAGTATTTTGGTGATAATTTTTGCTTCCATATTCATCAGAGATATTGGCTTGTAGTTTTCTTTTTTCAATGTGTCTTTGTCTGTTTTGGTATCAAATAATACTGGCCTTGTAGAATGAGTTTGGAAATATTCCTCCTCTATATTTAGAACAGTTTGAGTAGGACTGGTATTAGTTCTTCTTCAAAAGTTTGATGGAATTCACCAGTGAAACCATAAGATCCTGGACTTTTCTTTGCTGGAAAATCTTTTATTATGGCTTTGATCTCGTTACTTCTTATTGGTCTTTTCAGGTTTTATATTTTTTCATGGTTCAATCTTGATAGGTTGTATGTGTCTAGGAATTTATTTATTTCTTCTAGATTTTCCAGTGTTTGGCATACAGTTACTCATAGTAGCCACTAATGATCCTTTGAATTTCTGAAGTACAAGTTATAATGTCTTTTTTTTCATTTCTGATTTTATTTATCTGGATCTGCTCTCTTTTTTTCTTAGTGACCTGGATAAAGGTTTGTCAAATTTGTTGATCTTTCCAAAAGATCAACTTTAAGTTCTCTTACATTATCCATTTCAATAAACTTTCTACTCCTATCACTTTCTCTACCTCCTCTTTAAGGTCAATAACTCTAAGGCTTATCCCTCTGAGGCATTTTCCTAGATCTTGCAAGAATGCTTCTTGCTTTTTTATTCTTTTTTCTTTTTGTCTCCTCTGTGTATTTTCAAATAGTCTGTCTTCAAGTCTCACGAATTCTTTCTTCTGCTTGATCAGTTCTACTATTAAGAGAGTAAGATGCATTCTTCAGCACGTCAATTACATTTTTCAACTCCAGAATTTCTGCTTGATTATTTCTAATTATTTCAATCTTTTTGTTAAATTTATCCATTAAAATTCTGAATTCCTTGTCTGTGTTATCTTGAATTTCTTTGAATTTCCTCAAAACAGCTATTTTTAATTCTCTTCCTGAAAGGTCACTTATCTCTATTTCTCCAGGATTGGTTTCTAAAGTGTCTTAAGTAGTTCATTTGGTGGCATCATGTTTTCCTGGATGGCCTTCATGCTTGTGAATGTTCATCAGTGTCTGTGCATTAAAGAATTAGCTATTTATTGTAGTCTTGCAGTCTGAGCTTGTTTGTACCTGTCCTTCTTGAGAAGGCTTTCCAGAAATGAAAGGGACTTCAGTGTTCTGATCTAAGCCATATCTGATTAGGGATCTCCAAGTTCAATAATGCTGTGGTTATTGCAGACTCACAGAGGTGGTCTTTGTTCTTGCAGGCTCACCTTGGTGGTCTTGAATAAAATCGAGAAGAATTATCTGGATTACCAGGCAGAGATGCTTGTTCTCTTCCCTTATTTTCTTCCAAACAAGTGGAATTTCTTTCTTTGTGCTGAGTCATCTGAATCTGAGGGTAGGGTGACACAAGCACCCCTGTGGCCACAACCACTGTAACCACTACCTGGCTACCAACTATGTTCACTCAAGGCCTTAAAGTTCTAAGTTAGCAAGAACACTTTAGCCTGTGACATCAAGGCTTGCTGAAAGTTAAATTTAGTCGACTGGGATGGACAATTCCCCTCTCGCTAGGCTGGTCTAAATGCTCCCTCAGTGGGTGGGAATTAGCTGAGTTCAGCCCAATTTTGCTTTCTGCTATGACAGGCCAGCACTGAGTTCACTTCAAAGTTCCACTATCACTGCACTCTCCCTCCCCTAAGTTCACAGATTTTCTGCACCACAAAGCTGCTGCCAGGGTATAATGGAGGGGTAGCATCAGTGACCCATGACTGTCTTTTCTACCCTTTTCAGTGCCTCTTTCAGCTATATTAAGTTAAAGTCTGGTACTGTGATGGTTCTCCTGATTTTTGGTTCTTATGAAGGTGCTTTTTGTGTAAATAGTTGTTAAATTTGGTGCTCCTGGTGGGGGCACAGGTGGTGATCAGTGGAGGCTTTTATTTGGCCATCTTGCTTTGCTCCTCCAACAAGTACAGTTTTAAGAATGAATGGCTTCATTATTGATAACTATGGTAAGACAGGGGACACAAGCCATCGGGAACCCAGAAAAATTAGGACATATAGTCACCCTCTGCGTAGTTTTCCACTCCTTCACTCTCCTCCTTTGTTAAGAGCTGCTCTTAGAAAGGGAATATCAGTCACTGCATAAATCAGACTTCTTTGTCTTCCAGAGAAATTTTTAATGTTAACTCACATGGAAAAGTAAATAATTTTATTTCCTTTGTAAAGGAAGTAGTTTCTATCTTTGTTTAATGAAAATATTGTTTCAGTACTGCAAGATAAAAAAGTTCCAGAGATCTAATTCACAATAATTTATGTATGTTTAGTACTACCAAACATTACACTTAAAATGGCTAGAATAGTAAATTTTATGATAGGTGTTTTTTGCCACAATAAGAAAATAGATTCAAATTGAACTTTTAGATATTTGGAATAGAAACTGGATAGAAACCATCTGAATAGTTTCTATCTTTTTTTATGTAACATATCAAACCATTTTGCCTTTTAAGTTTACAATGTTTTCAAAAGATAACTTTATGATTCAGGGCCTTTAATCAAAGACATTCCTATTGCAGCATAAGAGTTTTTTGTTTGTTTGTTTTGGTTTGGTTTGGTTTTGGTTTTTCGGTTTTTAAACACAGGAAGATAAAGTCAGCCTGGTGACTGTTAGAAGTTAGAAGAGTAATAAAGAAAGATTACCCTGATCAGTCTCATAAGGTATAAGTAGGCCTTTTAAAAACTTCTTTGGTTCTAGATGCTTGATGAATCACCACAATGTCTTCCACAATAATTGGACTACTTTATACTCCCACCAACAGTGTAAAAGCATTCCTATTTCTCCACAGCCTCGCAGCATCTATCGTTTTCTGACTTTTTAATGATCGCCATTCTGATTGGCATGAGATAGTACCTCATTGTGGTTTTGATTTGCATTTCTTTAATGACCAGTGATGTTGAGCTTTTTTTCATATGTTTGTTGGCTGCATAAATGTCTTCTTTTGAGAAGTGCCTGTTCATATCCTTCACCCACTTTTTGATGGGGTTGTTTGATTTTTTCTTGTACATTTGTTTAAGTTCCTTGTAGATTCTGGATATCAGCCCTTTGTCAGATGGATAGATTGCAAAAATTTTCTCCCATTCTGTAGATTGCCTGTTCACTCTGATGATAGTTTCTTTTGCTGTACAGAAGCTCTTTAGATTAATTAGATCCCATTTGTCAATTTTGGTTTTTGTTGCAATTGCTTTTGGCAAAGTATATAAATCATTCTACTATAAAGACACATGAATACCTATGTTTATTGCAGCACTATTTACAATAGCAGACCTGGAACCAGACCAAATGCCCATCAATGATAGATTGGATAAAGAAAATGTGGCACATATACATCATGGAATACTATGCAGCCATAAAAAAAGAATGAGTTCATGTCCTTTGCAGGAACATGGATGAAACTGGAAGCCATAATTCTCAGCAAGCTAACACAGGAACAAAAAATCAAATATCGCATGTTCTCATTCACAAGTGGGAGTTGAACAATGAGAACACATGGACACAGGGAGGGGAATATCACACACCAGGGCTTGTCAGGGGTGTGGGGACAAGGAGAAGGAGAGCAATAGGACAAATACCTAATGCATGTAGGGCTTAAAACCTAGATGATGGGTTGATAGGTGCAGCAAACCACCATGGTACATGTATACCTATGTAAGAAACCCACATGTTCTGTACATGTACCCTGGAACTTAAAGTAACATTTTTTTAAAAAGCAGAAAATAAATTTTAAAAAAGCCTCTTTGAATCATAACTGCTATACAATATACTGCACAGATATAAAGTGTACAATTTGATAATTGTTTATATGTATTCACAATCAAGGTAATGAACATGTCCATTATGCCACAAAGATCTTTGTGCCACACTGTGATTCCTATTCCTGCCCCTCCCTGTCTTCCCCATCCCAACAGAACTACTGATCTTATTGCTGCCATTGCCAATTTTCCTTCTGCTTGAAGGATTTTCTTTAGTATCTAGGCTATAATTTCTTATTAAATAACTTAAGCTTTTACCTGTTAGTACAGATGAGAGCATATTATAAACTTTAGTATATGACTTTCCAAAAAGTCCACAATTTCATTTTTAATTTATTCTTTAAAACAATAGCTAATGAAGGTTTGTGGGTTTTTTTATTGGTTGGTTGGTTGGTTAATTTCTTTGTTTAAATCTGTATAATTAAATTTTAATCTAGTTTTCGGACTATATGACTTGTACAATTTCTGCTCTTTGGAGTTAATAAGACTTCTGTTTATTAGGCCGTCATGCATTTTATAAGTCTTGTACAAACTTTCAAGAAAAGATTTAAAGTCCAAAAATTTTATAAAGCAGAGGTTCTCATTTTCAAAAGACATAATGCTTAGAATTCATTATACTCTTTACAGAATATCATGTAATATTGACATTACATTTAGAGTAAGTAATTATGTAATACTGAGATTATAGAATAAACATATGGAAGCAGATGTTTAAGTTTATGATGGAGAAAAATCATATTATTTTGCTTACTTCTGCTTCCTACTATTTTCATGTTCTACATATTCTTTTTAATTATCTTTTTAGTTCTAGAAGACTTTTACAAATTGGCCATACAATGAACTTTTACTGAACTTTTCAGATTCTTGAGAATCTTATTTGACATGAGGTGTCAAAACACATATTAAACTTAGCTTGTATAACTTTGTTAACAAGCTGTTAAGTTGCTATTAAACTTTGTTACTTATTCTAATCATAACATAATTCAGAAGAAGGCAACTGTGACCCCATGGCTTATGCACTTGGCTTGATCCTTTGGGTATTTCCAATTACTGTGTGGTGTTTGAAGTAGACTTTAATCCCATAAGAGTAAGAATAAACATTTCTTTCCTTATTTTCCTTTTAAGGGCAGAAGCTTTGAAATAAAGTTGAAATGTGTCGTGTCATTCTACCTGGAACATGTCCACATAGAACGAGGAGCATTTTTTTTTCTTCTCTTTTGGCAGCAGTGCAAACAGGGTGCACATGCACAGGAAACGTGACTGGGTGTTTTTACTAGTGTATAACACATGTCTGGGAGTGCTTGCCTTCTAAAAAACCATGACTTTTTCACTTATTTTTCACGTGGTATCCTGAAGTTATGAGAGTGCTACAAATTATTCAGTAAACATGACAAAGTTCAGAAAGCATGATGGTAGAAATGGGTGTCCAGAAAGAGGGTAAACAGATGTTTTATTAAACAGTCATGACCTTCAGCTTTGGCAATAAAAGTAGATTTAAATGACTTGGAATTTTCCACCCAGCTCCAAGGTTAGCCTTCCAGTTTAAACTTCTTTATATCTCTATGGCATTATCTCCTTCTAAGACCTTCTTCTCAACTGACCTGAAACAACCATATGATTGGTGGCCAGAGAAATATCAATCAAGATTATTGCTATTTACTCCCCGATGTTTAAAATAGGACTTTGAAGTTAAGACAATAAGCTTAAAAGCCAAGCTTTTGAGGGTAGAGAATTTTCTAAATTCCTTTTTCTTTTCTTTTTTTCTTAAAAGCTGAAGAAGACTTAGATTTCTGACACAATGGTAACATCTTTCCCTTCTGCCTGTGACAGCCAGGGCTTGCTGTATGATGATAGCAAGAGAATGTGACACAGAGGAAGGGGAAAAAGTTCATCCCTCTGGTAGTAGCGGAGTGTGGAATGGGAGAGGAAAAGGGAGAAGGGGAAGTGGAAAACATTCAGATCTAAATGTCTTGATGTCTTCTGCTTGACTTTAGCCAGGAATGAGTGTTAGGAAAGAGGGGATGCTCTAGATGACGAAGCTATGGAGTCTTATTTGGGTCTATGTAAATAGTCCAACCACAAGCCATCCTGTCCAATCTAGGGCGGAGCCATACCAGAGTTTAAAGTGGCAACAAAGTGTGGTTAGACAGAGATTAGGCATGGAGTTTAGCTTTTCAAGACAGCTTTCCGTCACTACAAGGCAAAGGCAAAAAGTAAATATCTCATTTCCTTTTTGTAGGGTAGGGCAAGCTGGGGAAAGGCGAATGATTGAGCAACCAGGTGACTTGAGAACCAAATAACATTCCCACCCACAGGGCCTGAATTGGTGAAATGTATCAAGATCTTCAGCTTTAGCTTGAGATGAACCATCAGAGCAGGAGGCCAGATGAGAGACATGGGGTTTGTTGTGATAACTAGAGCTAAAGTGAGCTAAGTGATCAGTAGAGCAATACTGGGCTCTGGCCAACCAAAATAAACCAGACCGTGAGCTCCAACAGATAAGGCCCTCTGCTACAAGTACAGTAGGTGAGCAGCACCCAGGCAGACAGAAGCATTGTCATGAAGACTGAAGGAAAGAAGCACATCACAAGTGCTGAGGAGCTGATCTTCACCTAGGCGAGGAAGTGGGAAAGTCTTCCTTCCCCCAGATGTCCTGGGAGAGAATTGGGGAACAGGAAGACTCTGGGAAACTGAGCATTTCTTTTTATCAAAAGATAAAGAGCACAAGGACTATTTAGATCACTGTAATAACCTACTTTTTTAGGCATAATTTTAGAAACACATCTTGGCTGCATATATGTGAGATTGCTTACATTTTTAAACATTACAATTGCTTATTAAATAAATGAAGGACCCAAATAAGAAAGAAGAAGTAAATAAGATGCTTAAAATGACTTATCTCCTTCAACAGTAGAGTTCTTGGGCAAGAGAAATACTAAAACCTAAGCTATTGCTTTAGCACTAAGATTAAGGGTGCTTCCCAAGTGTTAGTCCCAGTAAAGAAAAGTCTGAGAAAAAATTGTGAAGTGCATGCAATTTGTTGTTAATTCTTCATGATTCAACATTCTACTAAGCTACCTGATTTACCCTGGTTTTGTTGTTGTTGTTGTTGTTGTTAGCCGTTACAAATACCTTGCTCTCAGGGAAGACTGTGAAATTAATTATAAATCTCAGGGTGAGTTTATTCATGCTAAATGATGAACAGTATTATATTTAAAGATATTTCAAAAACAATCAAATCTAGTTTTCATAGCAACTATTTTGTATTATGGAAGAGACACAGAAGTTAAAGTAAAAAGACCTACCACTTACTGTGTGACCTTGACCTCTTTGATAATGTTTCTTCATTTGTGAAATAATGAAAAACTAATCATTACTCTACCAACTCTACTCATTTTTATGAAGATTGAAACCACATTAGTGAAAGTGCTTTGTGGTCTTTGAAAAATATAGTTATAATTGTTATGTCAAAGATCAAAAGAGATATTTAGGGCTCAAGGTAGGCCTTCAGGATTTCCCTGAGATAGCGTTGTGGGCATTGTTTCATGATCTTTTACTATGGGAGATGTAGAGAAAGGAAGAGAGTTCTAAATGTTCATGTACTGTGGTCATGAAATGCTTAAATTACTCCCTCCTAATCCGCTTCTAAGATAAATATTGGTGAGGAGCCAGGATTGGCACTTTTGTTTGTTTGTTTACAATGGTGGGGAAGGAGTTGAGTTGAAATCAAAGACTTTAGTAATGTAGTATAATGGTGTATAGGATCTGAGTGCTCTACTGTCTCCTAGCAATAAAACGTTTGACTTCTAGAGCCAAGAAATTCTGTTTCTGCTAGTCTCCCCAAAATTGTCACTCTGTGAATGTACACATTTTCTGTTCACAGTAGTAGGGATATTGATTTTTTGCTCATCATGTTAGTTAGTCCCCTGAAAAACTGAGTGGTATTTCTGTGATTGATAAGCTTATATACCACGTAAAACCCATGCTCCAGCTTGAACAGTTATGGATGGATACTGATATGTCTTGGTTTGCTGAGAATATAATTACAAAGTAATTATTAATGGCTTACCTTTCACTCTCAAAAGTGTTCTGGATCCAACAATTAATTATATGATCACTTTACTTATACCTATGTGTGAACCAGAATTGGGGCATATGGGCACCCTCAATAAACCCGTATTTAATCAGCTGCCAAAATCTTCTTCAGAAAAAGAAAAATTCAAACTTTCAAGAATTAGAACTTTATGTTAATTTTTAACAAATAGCTCTGATGTTAGTGACCCATTTAAGAAATATTGTAGCAATTAAAAGAGTAATAGAGAATAACAACTTTTGCTACTTTGTGGATCATACAAGCTAGTATAAGATTAGAAAGAGAAAAGATCAGTGTAATTGATTTGATTTGATAGAATCATAAAAATTACTCTTAGCAGAATTAGAGAGAATGAAGTCTATATTCGATAACTAGATAATACTTAAATATTAACCATTTCAGACATTTTGAGTGTGATTTTGTAGAACTGGGTACATCTTGACGAAGTTTCCAAGTCATTTGAAAAGAATATATACCATTTCATCATTGGATATAATCTTCAGTTAATGTTAATTAGCTCAAGTTGGTTGGTAATGTTGTATTATTCAGGTCTAGTATATCCTCACTAATTTTCTTTCTACTTCTTCTATCAAGTACTGACAGAAGATACGAGAATGCTGAATTCACTCTCATGGTGTGAGACAAGAGAGTGTCAAATTCATTCTCACGGTGTAGAATTCACTTGATAGAATTCAGTACTTCTATCAAGTACTGATATGAGAGTGTTTAATGAACTCTATAACCCTGCAGTGATACAGAACAGTAGAACTTATTCCTCCTATGTATCTGTAATTTTGTATCCATTAATCAACCTCTCCCTATCCCTCATTTTCCCCAACCCTTACCAACCTCTAGTGAGTATTCTGCTCTCTATTTTCATGAGATCAACTTATTTAGCTTCCAAAAATGAGTGAGAATATGCAGTATTTATATTTCTGCATCTGGCTTATTTCACTTCATATAATATTTTCCAAACTCCTCCATGATGCCACAAATGACAGGAGTTTTTTTTTTAGCTTAAAGTCTATTTTATCTGATGTAAGTTTAGCTACTGATCATTTTTGGTTTTCCTTTGCATGGAATATCTTTTTCCACCCTTAACTTTAAATCTATGTGTGTTTTTAAAGGTGAAGTGAGTTTTTTATAGGAAGCATATAGCTAGGTGTTTTTTTTTAATCCATTCATTTAAAAAAATCCATTCTTTTTTTTAATCCAAATGGTTTTTTTAAGCCATTTTATATCTTTTAATTGGGGAATTTAACCCATTTATACTCAAAGTTACTATTGGTAGCTGAGGTCTTACTCCTCTCAATTTGTTAATTGTTTTCTTCTTGTTTTGTGCATCCTTTCTTTCTTCCTCTAGCATTGTATATCTTTTTGGTTGGATGCATTTCTGTAGTGATAAGTTAGATGCCTTTCTCTTGGTCATTGGTGTACCCATTCTATCAGTGAGTTTTATATTCTCATCTGTTTTCTTATCTTTTCACTTTCAGATGCGGGATTCCCTGAAGTATTTCTTGTAAGATCAGTCGAGTGGTGATACATTTCCTGTTTTTGCTTGTCAGGGAAAGACTTTATTTAGCCTTCATTCTTAAAGAATAGCTTTTCTGGGGATAGTATTCTTGTCCAGCAAGAGTTTTTTCAGCAACTTGAATATGTTGTCCCATTCTCTCCTGGTGTGCAAGTTTTCTGCTGAGAAAACTGTTGTTAGTCTAATAGAGATTTCCTTATATGTGACTTAAGGCTTTTCTCTATTTTTAAAATCCTTTCTTTGTCTTTGCCTTTTGATAGTAAGAGCCTAATAGGCCTTGGAGAGGAGCTTTTTGGGTTCAGTATATTTGGAGGCTTTGAGAGCTAGATATCCTAGATAATGTGGATCTAGATATCCATATCTCTCTGAAGACATGGGAAATTTTCAACTGTTATTTTCTTAAATATGTTCACTGCGCCTCTTCCCATTTCTTCTACTTATGCAACTCTCAGATTCATATATTTCATTAAAGCTACTTAATGGTGTCCCATAAGTCCTATAGGTTTTGTGAAAGGAAAATAAATCTTGGGACCCTAGCCAGAAGGAAAAGTCAATCTGGGAACTGCAAGGACAAACCTACCTTTCATTCTACTTTAAATAAGACAGCTACAATTTTTTTAAAAAAAGCTACATACCTCCCTCACAATTTGCCCATGAGGAAATTCCTTGCGAACAAAGGACAGACAGAACTCAAAGTCATCCTTCTCCTCATGTGAGACAAATGCCTATCTGATTGCTTCCTTTGCCCTATTGTCTCACTAAGCCAGACTAAAGCATAAGTGACTATGCCTGTAAATTGTGTATTTAGTAACAGACTAATCAGAAACTCAAAATAACGTATCTGTCTTTTATCTACTTATGACCTGGAAGCGGCCTTCCTGCTTCAAGTTGTCCTGCCTTTCCCGACCGAACCAATGTACATCTTACATATACTGATTGATGTCTCATGTCTCCCTAAAATGTATAAAACCAAGCTGTGCCCTGACCACCTTGGGCACATGTCATGAGGACCTCCTGAGGCTGTGTCATGGGCATGTCCTTAACTTTAGCAAAATAAACTTTCTAAATTGATTAAGACTTGTCTCAGATGCTCTTGGTTTACAACTGCTTCATTCTTTCTTATTTATTTACTTATTTTGTCTGACTGTGTTATTTCTAAAGACTTGGCTTCAAGTTCAGAAATTCTTTCTTCTGCTTAACCTAGTCTATTGTTGAAGCCATGATTGTATTTTTCATTTTATTCCTGAAATTATTTAGCCCAAATTTTTGGGTTTTGGGGGGATTTTGTGTTTGTCTTTTTGAGATGGAGTCTCACTGTATTGCCCAGGCTGAAGTGTGGTGGTATGATCTTGGCTCACTACAACCTCTGCCTCCTAGGTTCAAGCAATTCTCCTACCTCAGCCTCCTGAGTCGCTAGGATTACAGGCACACACCACCACACCTGGCTACTTTTTGTGTTTTCAGTACAGACGGGGTTTCTCCATGTTGACCAGGCTGGTCTCAAACTCCAGACCTCAAGTGATCTGCCCACCTCAGCTTTCCAAAGTGCTGGAATAAAATTAACTTTTTAATTACAGTACTGGTTTGCTTGTGGGTTTGTTTACAATTTGTCCCAATAAACATTGTATATTAGAATATAATAATGTAAAATGCAAAGAAAACTAAATATTTAAATTCCCAACATTCACACGTAATTGTAATATAACTTAGTTACAGTCATTCTTGTTTCCATTAAAAAGAAAGCCTTGGCCGGGCGCGGTGGCTCAAGCCTGTAATCCCAGCACTTTGGGAGGCCGAGACGAGTGGATCACGAGGTCAGGAGATCGAGACCATCCTGGCTAACACGGTGAAACCCCGTCTCTACTAAAAATACAAAAAACTAGCCAGGTGAGGTGGCCGGCGCCTGTAGTCCCAGCTACTCGGGAGGCTGAGGCAGGAGAATGGCCTAAACCCGGGAGGCAGAGCTTGCAGTGAGCTGAGATCCGGCCACTGCACTCCAGCCTGGGAGACAGAGCAAGACTCCGTCTCAAAAAAAAAAGAAAAAAGAAAAAAAAAAAAGAAAGCCTTGGGCAACATTTTCAAAATAAAATAAACTATTAATAGCTGTCTCTAAAACCTTGATAAGTTTTTTAGGGACTCTGTACAAGATGCACATTAGAAACAGATATAGAAATGTTACTTTCTTACTTCACCATTAAGAGGGTGAAATCGGCTGGTGCAGTAGCTCACGCTTGTAATCCCAGCACTTTGAGAGGCCAAGGTGGGTGGATCACTTGAAGTCAGGAATTTGAGACCAGCCTGACCAATATGATGAAACCCCTTCTCTACTAAAACTACAAACATTAGCGGGATGTAGTGGCATGTGCCTGTAATCCCAGCTACTCAGGAGGCTGAAACAGGAGAATTGCTTGAACCTGGGAGGCAGAGGTTGCAGTGAGCCGAGATTGTGCCATTGCACTCCAGCCTGGGCAACAAGAGCGAAACTCTGTCAAAAACTAAAAAAGGTGAAATCAAGGTGCTAAAAAGGCAGCACCCCCTCTAGAGTCTCTGGGAGAGAGCCTGATTATCTAAAACAGATGGCAATTCAAAGAAGCTGACCTAAAAACACATGTGAATTATTTGACAGATTTTTTTCTTTAACTGATAATCATGTTATTGTAGAGTTTAAAGTATTCTGGTTTATATATTTAAAAGGTTAAAATAATCAGGCTTTCTGGGTTAACCTGAATAGTCATAAATTTTTGCCATTCCCTCCAAGTGGTTTGCTTCTTGGTTTCTATCTCATATTGCATTTATAGGTTCTCTTTAGGAATCTTTGCCCCCGCCCCCAGTCCTGTTCCCAGAATTCTGGAAGGTAGGCAAATATTGTCTCTTCTGTGGGAAATTCCAAACATAAAGGGCCTAAATATTCTGACATTGTGGATTCTCCAAGTAAACCTCCCAGATGCCCTATAATGTATGTAGCAGTGGATAAACACCATTTATGTGCTCAGAATGTCTAAAGCAGTCTTAGATGACCACCTGTATTAGTCAGCTCTCACACTACTAATAAAGACATACCTGAGACTGGGTAACTTATCAGGTATGTCTGATAAGAGGTTTAACTGACTCACAGTTCAGAAAAAGAGGTTTAATGGGCTCACAGTTCCACCTGTCTGAGAGGCCTCATAATCATGGCGGAAGGCAAGTAGGAGAAAGGCACGTCTCACAAGGCAGCAGGCAAGAGAGAAATGAGAGCCAAGTGAAAGGGAAAACCCCTTATAAAACCATCAGCTCTCATGAGACTTATTCACTACCAGGAGAACAGTATGGGGGAAACTGCTCCCATGATTCAGTTATCTCCTACCAGGTCCCTTCCACAACATATGAAAATTATGAAAGCTAAAATTCAAGATGAGATGATAGGGACACAGCCAAACCCTATCACCATCTAATAATATGAAAATTTTATATATGTGAATACAATTTATATATAAACATATAGTCTTTGTATATGTTATCTATAGACTATACACATATATATGCATTCAGAGAAGCAAGAAGATGTATTTTCATGAAACAAAACAGTAGGTTATTTCATGTAAAATGCAGAAAACAAAGATAAGCTATTCACTATGATAAGAATTATAGTATAAATTAAAAACTCAACAGAAATGTTGGAAGAAAAATTCAGGAAATTTCCCAGAAAGTAGAGCAAAACACAAGAGCTGTAAAAAAGAGAAGGGGAAAAACAAGAAAATTAAGAATAGCAAATCAAGACATTCAATATCTGAGTAGTAGAAGTTCCAAAATCAATGAATAAATAAAGTAGGGTGGGAGGGGCAGGGAAGGAAGACCATTAATATGACAACTTAAGTAAATTTTTTAGAACTGAAAAAAGACAGTTTTCTTAAATCATGGAATGCCAATGAAATGGACAAAAATAGACACACTTAAAGCAGATCATTATAAAATTTCATATTACTAAGGATAAATATGTTGCAAGCTTCCAAAGGCAAGAGGAGGACAAAGAGAAAAAGGGATAAAGGAAGAAGGACAGTGCTGGAGTAATGTGGCCACAAGCCAAGGAATGCCAGCAGCCATAGGATCTGAAAGAGGCAAGGGACAGGCACTCTCCCAGAGCCTCTAGAAGGAGTGCTGCCCTGTCAACATCTTGATGTCAGCCCTTGATACTGATTTCAGACTTCTGGCTTCCAGAACTGTAAGAGAATAAACTTCCATTGTTTTAAGCCACATAGTTTGTAACAATTTGTTAGAGCAGTAACAGGAAACCGACAGAGCAGGTGTGCCCCAGATGTATAGCACACAGGATATATTGGCATAAGTCAGTATTGAAATACAAGAAGGTTATAGAACGTCAAACAGATTTAACACAAGACTACCTCAAGGCATCTAATAATCAAACTCCCAAAGGTCAAGGTTAAAGAAAGAATCCAAAAGCAGTGAGAGAAAAGAAACAAATAGTATACAATATTGCTCAAATACATTTGGCAGCAGACTTTTCAGTGGAAACAGGAGAGAGTGGTATGACACATTTAAAGTGCTGAAGAAAAAGACTTTTACCCTAGAATAATATATCCAACAAAAATATTCCTTAAGCAGGAACGAGAAATAAAGACCTTCCCAGACAACAAAAGCTGAGGGATTTCATCATGTAAGCCAGACTTGTCCTACAAGAAATACTAAAGGAAGTTTTTAAATCTGAAAGAAAAGGGTGTTAACAAGCAAGAAGAAATCATCTGAAGGTGCAGAACTCACTGATAATAGTAAGCACACAGAATAACATAACACTGTAATTGTGGGGTATAAACTCTTGACATAAGTAGAAAGACTAAATGATAAACCTATCAAAAATAATAACTTCAACACATTTTCAAGACATAGTACAAGAAAGACATAAAGAGAAACAATGAAAAATTGAAAAGTTTCTATTAGTATTTTTGCATGTTTATTTGTTTATGCATCAGTGTTACGTTGTCATTAGTTTAAAATAAAGGGTTATAAGGCTGGGTGCAGTGGCTCATGCCTGTAATTCAGCACTTTGGGAGGCTGAGAAAGGTAGATCATGAGGTCAGGAGTTCAAGACCAGCCTGGCCAAGATGCTGAAACCCCGTCTCTACTAAAAATACAAAAATTAGCCAGACATGGTGGCACGCACCTGTAATCCCAGCTATTCGGGAGGTTGAGGCAGGAGAATCACTTGAACCCAAGTGGCAGAATTTGCAGTGAGCCGAGATCACACCACTGCACTCCCACCTGGGCAACAGAGCAAGACTCTGTCCCCAAAAAGAAAAAAGGGTTATAAGATAGTATTTGCAAGTCTCATGGTGACTTTGAATTAAAAAACACACAATGGTACATCAAAAATAAAAAGTAAAAAACTAAAGCATACCACCAGAAAAAAACACCTTAACTGAAAGGAAGACAGAAAGAAAGACCAGAAAACAAATAACAAAATGGTGAAGGAAACCCTTACTTATCAATAATAACATTGAATGTGAGTGGACCAAACTCTCCAATGAAAAGACATAGAGTGGCTGAATGGATGAAAAAAACAAGACTCAATGACCTATTGTCTACAAAAAACACACTTTACCTAGAAATATCCACAAAGACTGAAACTAATGAGATGGAAAAAGATATCCCATGCAAGTGGAAACCGAAGAATAGCATCAGTAGCTATACTTATAAGACAAAATAGATTTCAAGACAAAAACTGTGAGACAGAAAAGGTCATCATATATTGACAAAGGGGTCAATTCAGCAAGAGGGTATAACAATTGTAAATATATATGCACCCAACACTGGAGCAACCAGATATATAAAGCAAATATATAGAACCAAAAGATAGACCCCAATACATTAGTAGCTGGAGACTCTAACACCCCACTTTCAGCATTGGACAAAACTCACAGACAGAAAACCAACAAAGGAACATCAGGCTTATTCTGCACAATAGAACAAATGGACCTAATAGATAGTTACATAACATTTTATTCAATGGCTGCAGAATACACATTTGTCTCTTTAGCACATGGACCACTCTCAAGGGTAGACCATATGTTAGGTTACAAAACAAGTAAAAACATTCATCTTCTCTGCAACAATGAAATAAAGCTAGAAATCAATAGCAAGAGAAATTTTAAAAACTATACAAATATATGGAAATTAAATAATATGCTCCTGAATGACCAGTATGTCAATAAAGAAATTAAGAAGGAAATTGAAAAATTTCTTGAAACAAATGATAATAGAAACACAACATACCAAAATCTATGGAATACAGTGAAAGAAGTAGAAGAAAAACTTCAAATAAATAACCTAACGATGCATCTTAAAGAACTATACAAGCAACAGCAAGACAAACCCAAAATTAGTAGAAGAAAATAAATAATAAAGATCAGAGCATAAGAGAATTTTAAATGAAGAAAACAATGCATAAGATCAATGAAACAAAAAGTTGATTTTTTGAAAAGGTAAACGAAATTGACAAATCTTTAGCCAGACAAAGAAAAAGTGAAAGAATACCCAAATAAATAAAATCAGAGATGAATAAAAAGACATTACTGCCGAGACCAGCTTGGTTGTGGAGACCTTAACACAGCTAGAGGAATTAAAGACACACACACAAATATAGCATGTGGAGTGGGAAATCAGGGGACTCACAGCCTTCAGACCTGAAAGCCCCAAACAGAGTTTGACCCACATATTTATTAACAGCAAACCAGTGATAAGCATTATTTCTATAGATTATAGATTAACTAAAAGTATTCCTTACGGGAAACAAAGGGATGGGCTCTGGCTAGTTATCTGCAGCAGGAGCATGTTCTTAAGTCACAGATCGCTCATGCTGTTGTTTGTGGTTTAGGAACACCTTTAAGCAGTTTTCTGCCCTGGGTGGGTCAGGTGTTCCTTGCTCTTATTTTGGTAAACCCACAACCTTCAGCATGGGCATCATGGCCATCATGAACATGTCATAGTACTGCAGAGATTTTGTTTATGGCCAGTTTGAGGACCAGTTTATGGCCAGATTTGGAAACCTGTTCCCAACACATTACGACTGATACAACAGAAATTCAAAGGATCATTATTAGGTACCATATGTTGATAAACTGGAAAATATAGAAGGAATGGATAAATTCTTAGGAACAGACAACATGCCAAAATTGAACCATGAAGAAATCCAAAACCTGAACAGGTCAATAAAAAGTAATGAGATTGAAACCATAATAAAAGATCTCCCAGTAAAGAAGATCCTGGGACCCAATGGCTTCACTGCTAAACGCTACTAAACATTTACAGAACTAACACTAATCCTACTCAAATTGTTCCAAAAAACAGAGGAGGAGGAAATACTTCCAAACTGTTTCTATGAGGCTAGTATTACTCTAATGCCAAAACCAGACAAAGGCATATTAAAATACATAAATAAAAACTATAAGCTAACATCTCTGATGAATATTGATGCAAAAATCATCAAGAAAACACTAGCAAGCGAAATTCAAAAATATATTACAAAGATCATTCATCATGACCAAGTGGGATTTATTCCAGGAATGCAAGAATGGTTCAGCATATGCCAATCAGTCGATGTGATACATTATATCAACAGAATGAAGGAAAAAACCATATGATCATTTAAATGGATGCTGAAAACCCTTTTGATAAAGATCAACATCTTTCATGATTTAAAAAATCTCAGAAAACTGGGTATAAAAGGAGTGTACCTCAACATAATAAAAACCATATATGACAGACCCACAGCTGGTTTTATACCTTCTGGGGAAAAACTGAAAACTTTTCCTCTTAAATCTGGAACACGATAAGGATGCTCACCTTCACCACTGTTATCCAACATAATACTGGAATTCTTATCTAGAGCAATCAGGCAAGAGAAAGAAATAATGGGAATCCAAACTAAAAAAGAAGTCAATTATCCTGTTGGCAGATGGTATAATCTTATATTTGAGAAAACCAAAAGACTCCACCAAAAAACTACTCAAACTGATAAACAAATTCAGTAGTGTTAGGATACAGAATCAATGTACAAAAATCAGTAGCATTTCTATATATCAACGGTGAACAATCTGAAAAGGAAATCAAAAAAGTAATTCCATTTACAGCCACAACAAATAAAATTAAATACCTAGGTATTCATCAGAGAAGTTAAAAATCTTCACAATGAAAACTATAAAATGTCGATGTAAAAAAAATGGAAGAGGACACAAAAAAATGGAAAGATATTCCATGTTCACAGATTGGAAGAATCAACATTATTAAAATGTCCATGCTACAAAAAGCAATCTACAGAGTCAATGCAATCCCCAGCAATATACCAATGACATTCTTCACAGAAATAGAAAAAACAATCCTAAAATTAAATGGAATCACAAAAGATTCAGAATAGCCAAAACTGTCCTGAGAAAAAAGAATAAAACTGTAAGAATCACATGATCTGATTTCAAAATATACTACAAAGCTATAGTAACCAAAACAGCATGATACTACCATAAAAACAGACACATAGACCAATGTAACAGCATAGAGAACCCAGAAACAAATCTTCATACCTACAGTAAACTCATTTTCATCAAAGGCACCAAGAACATACACTGAAGAAAAAAAGTCTTTTCAATAAATGGTGCTGGGAGAATTGAATATTCATATGCAGAAGAATGAAACTTGACCCCTATCTCTCACTGTATATAAAAATCAAATCAAAATGAATTAAAGGCTTAAAATTTAAGCCTCAAATTATGAAACTACTACAAGAAAACATTGAGGAAGTCCTCCAAGACGTTGGTTTGGGCAAAAATTTCTTGAATAATACCTCACAAGCACAGGCAAACAAATCAAAAATGGACAAATGGGATCACATCATGTTAAAAAAAACTTCAGCATAGCAAAGGAAACAATGAACAAAGTGAAGAGACAACTCACAGAATGGAAGAAAATATTTGAAAAAAACCCATTTGATAAAGAATTAATAACCAGAATATGTAAGGAGCTCAAACAACTCTATAGTGAAAAAAAATCTAATAATTCAACTTTAAAATGGACAAAATATTTGAACAGACATTTCTCACAAAAAGACAAACAAGTGGCAAGCATGCATATGATGATGATCATTGATCATCAGAGAAATCCAAATCAAAACTACAGTGAGATATCATCCTAGCCCCATTAAATTGGCTTGTTTTTTCCTGAGATGGAGTCTTGCTCTGTTGCCAGGCCAGAATGCAGTGGCACGATCTCAGCTCACTGAAACCTCCACCTCTTGGGTTCAAGTGATTCCCCTACCTTAGCCTCCCAAGTAGCTAGGACTACAGGCATGCACCACCATGCCCAGCTAATTTTTTCTATGTTAGTAGAGATAGGGTTTCACCATGTTGGCCAGGATGGTCTCAATCTCCTGACCTCATGGTCTGCCTGCCTTGGCTTCCCAAAGTGCTGGGATTACAGGTGTGAGCCACTGCACCTGGCCTAAAATGTCTTTTATCCAAAAGTCAGGCAATAACAAATGCTGGTGAGGATGTAGAGAAAAGGGAAACCTCATACGTTGTTGGTAGGAATGGAAACCAGTACAACCACCATGGAGAACATTTTGGAGGTTCCTCAAAAAACTAAAAATAGAGGTATCATGTTATCCTGCAATACCACTGCTGGGCATATACCCCAAAGAAGAAAATCAGGGTACTAAAGAGATATCTGCATTCCCATGTTTATTGCAGCACTGTTCACAACAGCGAAAATTTGGAAGCAACCCAAGTTATCTATCAACAGATGAATGGATAAAGAAAATGTGCTACTTATACACAATGGAGTACTATTCTTCCACGAAAAAGAATGAGATCCTGTTACTTGCAGCAACATGGATGGAACTGGAGGTCATTATGTTAAATGAAATAAGCCAGGCAGAGAAAAACAAACATCACATGTTCTCACTTATTTGGGGGATCTGAAAATCAAAACAATTGAACTTATGGAGAGAGAGAATAGAAGGATGGTTACCAGAAGCCAGCAAGGGTAGTGAGAGGGATGGAGGAAGGTGTGGATGGTTAATGAGTACAAAAAAAATTTAGAATAAATAAGACCTGGTATTTGACAGCACAGCAGGGGGACTGTAATCAATAATTATGCACTTTAAAATAACTAAAAGAGTATAATTAGATTGTAACACAGAGGATAAATAGTTATGGAGATGGATACCCACTTTTCCACGATGTGATTTTTATGCATTGCATACCTATACCAAAATATCTCATGTACCCCATAAGTATATACACCTTCTGGGTAGCCACAAAAATTAAAAATTAAGACTATATTAATGTAAAAAAAAGAGTTGTTTACATTCCAAAATTCACAAAATACAAAATGAATAAAAATCATAGAACAAATTTCATAGCATTGTACAAATAAGTATATATGGCTAGGGATAACATTTTCAGTGACCATATTTTATAAGAATTCTAAAGGTACTACATTTCAAACACCTTGGAAGTGCTCTGGAAAACTTCTACTTGAAAGCCAATGCAGGGTGTGTAGAAAATTGCAGAGCAGAGCTATGTCAAGTCCATAACAGAAGAGAGCAACTGGGGCCCATTAGTTAGCTCCATTGGCTTCCCCTTGGTTGACTATTCTGGATCTTTTCCTTTCTTTTCACATCCCTTAAACTAACTCACTCCAGTGCTTTCTATATTAGCAAATTATAATCATTAAAAAGACATCAACTCAGATATGGAAAAAAAAACACAGAAAAAGAAAGAATAAGAAAAAGACAGAAACTAAATCTGTGTAAACACACGTTTACTTGAGGGTCTGCTTCTGGAACCACTGCTGGGCCAAGAACTATATCAATGTGTCCAGTTAGGAAAGAGAAAATTCTTTCAAACAAAGGCGATTTAATACAGAAAGTTGGTTATTGATGTGTTGGAAGGTGAAAAAATTACAAAGGGCAAATTGAGGTCACCCAAAACATTAAGAACATTAAGCTCCTGAGGGAGGACTAAAAAGAGGTGGTATGGTTACCAGAACTAAAACCTCAGAGGAAAGGGTATAGCCCAGTGGCTGCTCAGAAGGCAAAGCTCATACTTACGCTTCCAAGAGACTGTGGCCCAGCTATGGCTAGTCCCTGTGAGAGTAAGGCAAGGCTGGTGCCAAAAGGGCCTAAAATAGCTGATCCAACCGTGTGACATGGAGTGACACTAGTGGGAATTGGAAAGAAATTCCCTTCTCCCCTCCACTGCTTTCAAATCTCTCCAGCACCTCTCATTGGCAGAACCATTAGAAAAGCCAGATGTCAAGGGAGACTGGGAAATCAAATTTGGAGAGTCACAGCACTGGCAGCATAGAACAAATTATAAAAGGGTAAACTGTGTGAGACAATAGGTAAATAAACAACATTGCATTTTTTGTTTACTTCAATTCCAACCTACACTCATCCTTGCTTACCTCCAATGGCCACATGTACGACATCTCCCTTTTAGAAAATGAAACTCCTCCTTCTGGTCCCTCCCAGCACTGTTTCAAGAGGTTCTCCTTTCTCCAGCATCTTCAGACACCCCTGATCTTTCCTGACTGAGAAACAATTCTAAGAGGTTTTCTCCAGAGTTCAAGTTCCTAACTAAGGAATAATAATGATGGTAATAAAAATAGCTAACAATTAAGTGGCACTTAATATATGCCAGGCACTATTCTAAGTGCTTTATATTTACTAACTCATTTAATTCTCAGATCAATCCTATGATGTAAGGTACTACTCTGATTCCTTTTCACAGATAAGGAAACCATAGCTCAGAACCAGGGCCCCCAGATCTTTCCAGACTGCCATGATCTTGTGAAACAATAGGTAAATAAATAAACTGTGTGAGACAATAGGGTAAATAATCTTTCCAGACTGCCATGGTTCTTGCACAGACAACTAATTGCTGTGAAAGAAACTCCCACTTAATCTAATTTTCCCTCCAGCTGCTCTACTGTTTCCTTCCCTTGGATGACAAACTTCCTAAAGAATAACTTGCTCCCCTTTCTGACCCTTTCTGATTCCTCAGCCTTTGGCTGCAGGCCCACCCTCCCTCCACAGTCATTAAGGACCTCTGGGAACCAATTCCAAGGCTTCCTTCAGCTTCCTTCCTCTTGACTTCCTGCGGCAGAGTTATCTTCTTTTCATGACTCTGCCTTATGTAATTTTCAGATTGTTGTCCATCTCTTCACTTTTTGCTATCAACTTTCTCAAAGACGGTTCTTCTCTCTAAAATTTATCTCTCAAAACATTAATTCATATTGAGAGTTAGAAATTATCACCTCTCACATTATTGGTCTCAAATCCATGTATTGGGTCATTTTATATTGCATACAACATCCCTTTGTTTCCCAGTACCCAGCTGGAATTTTCATTCAGCATATTTCAAAGTTACCTAAAATTTAACATGTTCAAATTAACTTTCTTTTTTAGTCAATAAAGCTACTTTCCTCCTACTCCTTCAGGCAGGAATGTTTGGAGTTGTTTTGGAGTTATCACAAGTTTTGATTTTTTTCTTTAAAATGTATTTCTTCATTCCTCCCTTGCTATTTCTGCTAAGTCCTGGAACTAGAGCAGTGAGCAGATGAAAGCACAGACTTTGGAGGCAGACAGTCTGAGTTCTTACTCTGATTCAGCCACACTCCGGCTGGGGGCCCTGGTTCTGGGCTATGGTTTTCTTACCCGCGAAAAGGAATCATGTTACTACCTACATCATAGGATTGATCTGAGGATTAAATGAGTTAGTAAACATAAAGCACTTAGAACACTGCCTGGCATATATTAAGTGCCACTTAATTGTTAGCTGTGTTGTTATTATCATCATTACTATTCCTTAGTTAGGAACTTGAACCCTGGGGAAAACCTCTTAGAATTGTATCTCTGGAATTTGCTTAACCTCTTTTATCCTCAGTTTCTTTACAAAGTGTGACTTATGATACTATTTTCCTAAAGAGAATTAAGTTAAAAGCTATAAGTAAAGCACTTAATAAAGTAATCGCTCAATACATTTTGGCCATTGTTAGTAATATAATGTGATTATCAATGAAAATAATATGATTCTATGTGAAATCACTGTAGATTCTTCATCCTTAAAAAACTATTTTCAATTTATAGACGGTGTATTCATCTCTTCTGACACTATGAAGAAATACCCGAGACTGTGTAATTTTTAAAGGAAAGAGGTTTAATTGACTCACAGTTCTGCATTGCTGGTGAGGCCTCAGAAACTTACAGTCATGGGGGAAAGCAAAGGAGAAGCAGATACCTTCTAAAAGGGTGACAGGACGGAGTGAGTGCAGCAGTGGGAATGCCAGATGCTTATAAAACCATCAGATCTCATAAGACTTATTCATCATGAGAACAGCATAGGGGGAAACCACCCCCATGATCCAATTACCTCCACCTGGTCCCACCCTTGACTCATGGGGATCATCGGTACAATTCAAGGTGAGATTTGGGTGGAGTCACAGAGTCAAACCAAATCAGATGGTGCCCTTCATTTGTATATATTCTTTTATTGTTGAAATTGTGGAATTCATGCCATTTTTTATTTTAAATTATTATATGATATTTTTGTTGCTCCATCATGTTAAAATGATTATTAACATAGCACTTTCTTATACCAATCTACAATATTTCACTAAACCATTTGCTGAACATTAAGATTTTTTAAGTTTGGTACTCAGAGGAAGCTGCCAGGAATATGTGTACAACTTTGTGTTTTGGCTTCTCTGAGATTATTTCCCAAAATCTTTCATAGGGAGAGATACGAACAAGCATTTCCAACATTCTATATATATGTGTTTTATGAGAGAATTAGGACCATGTTGGAAAAATATATATATATTTTTTTTTTTTTTTTTTTTTTTTTTTGAGACTGAGTCTCGCTCTGTCGCCCGGGCTGGAGTGCAGTGGCCGGATCTCAGCTCACTGCAAGCTCCGCCTCCCGGGTTTATGCCATTCTCCTACCTCAGCCTCCCGAGTAGCTGGGACTACAGGCGCCCGCCACCTCGCCCGGCTTGTTTTTGTTTTTGTATTTTTTATTAGAGACAGGGTTTCACCATGTTAGCCAGGATGGTCTTGATCTCCTGACCTCGTGATCCGCCCCTCTCGGCCTCCCAAAGTGCTGCGATTATAGGCTTGAGCCACCGCGCCCAGCAAGGAAAAATATTTTCTAACCCGAGGGTAGAGGAGATAACTTTAACTCTCTCACCAACTTTGGTTTCAATGCCAAAGTGAAATGAAGTGAATACTTGATTTGTGTTGTTGAATTTGGCTAGATTAAACATATGGCCCTAGAAGCTTAGACTTTTTGCTCCTTAGTCTGCTTCAACCCCACAATATCTGAAATATGTTAGACTATGCATCTGTGATAACAGTCCTACATTTTCCCTATCCAAATATGTTTAAATAAATATTAATCACATTGTTTTGCCAAGTCATTTGGTCAATAAAATGAGGAATTTGAACAGTATAACTTCTGAGCTCCTTGCCAGTTACAGTGTTTTTCCTCAATCCTTGTGCAATGTGGAGCTATTATTCAGGGTGGATAGCTGACTGTCTTACTCAAACTCTGTTCTGCCCCATGCCTTTTTTTTAGTGGAAAGAATATGGGCATCAGACAGATGTGAGTTGGGATTCTGCCTCTGCCATTTACTAGCTTTGTGACACCTTTGAAGATGATGTGGCTTTCCACACCTGCATAACCTCAACCCTCTGGTTTTCACTGATTGCTTCACAGCCAGACATCAGACCCAGGTTGGACCCCTGACTCAACTGTGTCATTGAGAGACTCCAGTTAAAACATAGAAGAATCAGGGTCAGAGTGTATTCAGAAAGAGAAAGAGAAAAAGAGAGAAGCAATGAGGAGAGACAGCCCCTGATGTCCAGTTGCTCAAGATATACCACTCACTTCCTGTGCTTTGATGTTTGTTACTGTCTCTTACATTATACTATAAAACTCATTAACACCAGCCTGACTGCAGTTCTGTTTTTGAAGCCAACATCCCTGACTTAAAAAGCACATTCAGAGATCTGTAACTTCTGAGCTTCTTTTACCTCATCTATAAAATGAAACTAAATAATAATAACACTTTCCTTGTAAGATTGTACTGAGGATTCTATGTAATAATGGATGGAAAACTCTGAGTTCTGAAAATATAGTAGGTGCTCAATAAATTATGGTCATTAACTTCCTGCAAATTTATGCCTCATAAATAAACCACCCATATATTAGGAATTCAAATTATTTCTGATTCCCTACCATGTCTGTACATCACTCTGTAAACACGCCAGTCCAATGAGTCTTTTAAATTGGTTGCAACAAGTGAATTCCTTGATGCTATTCAGACTAAGTAGCTACACTCCCTTCCTTTACACTGCTCTCCACAAAGTGGGTGAGCAGAGTAATGGCCGTTTTCTACAAGTGGTGCCTACTCAATCACCATAAGACCACAATGAGGCAATGAAAAACCTTTCTCACCTCTCTGCTAGGTGGAGTAGTACAGCCCTAGTAGGACTCTCTACACCTGCATAATTGGTGTAATTAGAAACAGACAATAATGTTGTTACCTTGACAATTCTAGAAAAATATAGTTTATGTATATATGTTGACAGACTACATCCAATTGAATAGTTAAATGCATTGTAGTCCTCAAGTCTTGGTAGAAGACTTGAGATTTATTTTTAAAAAATCAAACTCATATTCACTTATATTCATGGCACTGAACAAAGAACAATGGAGTGCCCAAGTGAGTTTTTTGGTCTGTTTGCCAAGGTGATCACTTTTGAGTTTCTAAATGTCTTCTCTCTACAAAGTCTTCTTCTTCCAAGTTCTTTGATCAGAATGCCCTCTCCCTGACACAGTACTACCCAGATAGGCTGACATGCCTACCTGTGTGCCTTTTTCCTCCCTAGATTGAGAGCTTCCATTTATGGATAATAATTGCAGCTAGTATTTGTTGAAGATTCTCCTATCTGCCATAGATGCTTTACGTGGATTATTTCATTTACTCACTAAACAATCTTTTAAGGAGGTGCTACTGTTTCCAGAATGCGTTCCTTCTGGTGGGTTCTTGGTCTCGCTGATTTCAGGAAGGAAGCAGCAGACCCTCGCAGTAAGTGTTACAGTTCTTGAAGATGGTGTGTCCGGAGTTTGCTCCTTCAGATGTTCAGATGTGTCCAGAGTTCCTTCCTTATGGTGGGTTTGTGGTCTCGCTGACTTCAGGAGTGAAGCCGCAGACTTTCACAGTGAGTGTTACAGCTCTTAAAGGTGGTGCGTCCACAGTTGCTCATTACTCCTGGTGGGTTCGTCGTCTCACTGACTTCAGGAGTGAAGCTGCAGACTTTTGTAGTGAGTGTTACAGTTCTTAAAGGTGGTGCATCTGGAGTTTTTTGTTCTTCCTGGTGGGTTCATGGTCTTGCTGGATTCAGGAGTGAAGCTGCAGACCTTCGCGGTGAGTGTTACAGCTCATAAAGGCAGTGCGGACCCAAAGAGTGAGCAGCAGCAAGATGTATTGCAAAGAGCAAAAGAACAAAGCTTCCACAGCAAAGAAGGGGACCCGAGGGGGTTGCTGCTCCTGGCTCGGGTGGCCAGCTTTTATTCCCTTATTTGGCCCCACCCACCTCCTGCTGATTGGTCCATTTTACAGAGTGCTGATTGATCCATTTTATAGAGTGTTGATTGGTGTGTTTTTACAGAGTGCTGATTGGTGCATTTACAAACCTTTAGCTAGACACAGGGCACTGATTGTTGCTTTTTTACAGAGTGCTGATTGGTGCGTTTACAAAGCTTTAGCTAGACACAGAGTGCTGATTGGTGTGTTTACAATCCTTTAGCTAGACAGAAAAGTTCTCCAAGTCCCCAACTGACTCAGAAGCCCAGCTGGCTTCACCTCTCAATCCCCCACTAAAGATGACACCCCAACTGCTGTTGGGAATTGGGTGATGACTGCTCTAGCTACTTCCTGCTGGATAGGGGCTAAGAAGGGGCCCTGTGGCTGTAGTGTCTTCCAGAGTGGAACTCTTTAGGCCAGTGAAAGGGCCAGTGGATTGGTCCAGGAGTCCTCAGTAGAAGTTGTTAGTTGAGCTCATTTGGGGTTCCATTTGTAAGACCATCTGTAGCTTAGTGGCCTCGATTCTAGAGGAAACAAATTTGACAAGGAGGTTAAAAATACAGGGCCTGAAGGCAAGTAATAGCAAGATGGATGCCATGGGAACTAGAAAGGGGAGAAGTCATGTTGCCCAACTCCAGAGGTTGGTATAAGAGTTTGAAAGGCAATATCTGATTTCAGAAGCCTTTTCCTGTAAATGCTGGAAGACATCTCGTACTATCCCTGATTGGTTAGTATAAAAACGACACTCTTCACCTAAGAAGGTGCAGAGTCCTCCTTTCTCAGCAGTGAGAAGTTCTAGGCCTCGGCAGTTTTTGAGAGTCACTGCTGCCACAGAGTCTATTTGGGATTGTAGAGTAAGGGTAGATTTTGTTCTTTCTTGTAAACTGTCTGAGAAATCCTTTCGGAATGTGTGGTAGTAGGATAATACATGTTACACTGTTGACTTTTAGCAAACTTCACTTTTGTTGAAAAATTTGTAAGCTTGGGATTTCAATTATTCTTTGCTATTAGTAAGACCTCATGCAGTCCATATTAACTTAGAATTGGTATAGAAGCCTCCTTCCTGATACTGTAAGTACTTTAAGCTTTGGCTGAGCACAAACAACTCGCAAGTTTGATACCCATTGTGTCTTTTTCCCTTAATCGCCTGCGAGGAACCATCTATCATCCTGTCCTGAAGGGAGTTCCTCCTAGATCTGGTCAGACCTTTGTATGGTAATTAATTAAGATTTAGATCCCCTGTTAGGAAACCTGTTGGGTTAAAGATTTTTGATAGGAAGGCGGGTTGTCAGTGGCCTCAGTGCCTTCAGGGTACACCCTTGTTTACATTGACAACAAGGTAGTATTGGAGTGTTACAGGGTTACAGAGAAGACCTTCAATTATCAATTATAGGTTTTAAATTTACCCTGGCTTTTAAAGGAATAGGGTACACTGTTTTTTCTTTACTACTTCTATCTCTCTTTCTCTTTGACTTCTTCTTTGTCTCTCTCTTTCTGACTCCCTTTTTGTCTGTCTCTTCCTCTCTCTCTTTGACTTTGTCTCTTTCTTTCTTTCTCTCTGACTCCCTCTTTGTCTCTCCCTTCCTCTCTCTGTCTCTCTCTTTCTCTGTTTCTGACTCCCTTTTCGTCTCTGTCTCTTTCTCTCTCTCTTTGACTTTCTATTGAGAGGTGAAGCCGGCTGGGCTTCTGGGTCAGGTGGGGACTTGGAGAACTTTTCTGTATAGTTAAAAGATTGTAAACACACCAATCAGTGTTCTGTGTCTAGCTAAAGGTATAAACACACCAATCAGCACTCTGTAAAAATGGACCAATCAGCACTCTGTAAAATGGACCAATCAGCAGGAGGTGGGTGGGGCCAAATAAGGGAATAAAAGCAGTCACCCGAGCCAGCAGCAGCAACCCACTGGCATCCCCTTCCTTGCTGTGGAAGCTTTGTTCTTTTGTTTTTCACAATAAATCTTGCTGCTGCTCACTCTTTGGGTCTGCACTACCTTTATGAGCTGTAACACTCACTGCAAAGGTCTGCGGCTTCACTCCTGAAGCCAGTGAGACCATGAACCCACCAGGAGGAACAAACAACTCTGGATGCACCACCTTTAAGAGCTGTAACACTCACTGAGAAGGTCCGTGGCTTCACTCCTGAAGTCAGCGAGACCACGAACCCACCGGAAGGAATAAACTCTGGACACATCTGAACATCTGAAGGAACAAACTCCAGACACACCATCTTTAAGAACTGTAACACTCTGTGAGGGTCCGCGCCTTCCTTCTTGAAATCAGCGAGACCAAGAACCCACCAGAAGGAACCCATTGTGGACACACTACTATTCATTCTCACCTTAAAGACAAGGAAACTGAGGCAAAGAACAGTCAACTAATAAGTCCAAGTATACAGAGCTAATAAGGAATAGTCTGCCTGATCCCAAAGGCTATGTCATAACCACTTCCCTATACTGCCTGTCAGCAGGGGTAAAAGTTGTGTCTTATTCATCACTGCCACCCCACCAAACCCAGCTTAATGCCTGACACAAGGAGATGCTCAATCAATGCTGATTGTTATTGAGTGGAGTAGAAATGCAAGGCACAGTGAGCCCCTTTGCTGTGACTGATGGGGTGTCTGATTTTCTGCTATAAAGAGAAGGAGAGTGCTGTTTCAAACACACTCCTCTGGCTCCTAGCTCTCTATGTTCCACTTTGTTTATCCCGTTTCCCTACTCCTCCTCCTTCCTAACTGCACCATGTGGATTCAAAACCGCTGCTTAGTGCAGACAAAGGGAAAACAGATCTCTGAATGAGCCCAAAGGGAAAACAGATCTCTGAATGAGCCCAAAGGGAAAACAGATCTCTGAATGAGCCCTGTGAGTTTGAGAGTAGAGAAGCAGGAATTTGACCAGGAAGAGAGTAAGGAAGAGAGAAAGGAATTAAAATTTATCATTTTAACTTAATATTTAACCGAATAAAAGCAAAATCTTATCTGAAATTGGAAAAGTCAAGGTTTTGAGTGCTGGTTCAGTCCCCTTTTCTTTATGATTTGATAGTCTGAGAAGAATATGATGGGTGTGGCTTAAAAACCTAGATCACGTGTGGTGTTGGAATTAGGTGTTATACGAGCAAACAAAATAAATACTTGCGCAATATACCTGCTTTGTGCACTCAAGCAGAGAAGAGATCCACAAGTACTCGCCAGTCTCCTGTTCTGCAAAGAAGACAGAATCAACATGAGCACGGCAGGAAAAGTAAGCAAAAAATATATTACTGTTGGTAATATATTCTCTTTAATATAGCAAATAAAGGAATACAGTATCTGATGAATAATTTAAAATTCATACCTAAATTAGAAATGATACACTGAAATATATACAATATATGCTATAACATATAATGTATACTGAACTACAGTGGAAATAAGCTATTCCTAAACACCTTCAAAAAGAATATATAGAATCTATATCTAGTAAGTCTTTATTTCCTACATTAAATAAATTTGCAGTAAAGTGATAGTTTATTCCAAGCTAATCATGACTGATTTGTAAGTCTAAAGTTAGAAAAGTCTTTAATCAGAAGTTATCTTTATATTAAGAAACCATAATTTAAATGTGTTATTATTTGTATTCATATTTTTTGTGAACACAAGAAAGTTAAGTCTGACATAACTTTTATGAGAGGAATTTGATTCAGAAAATTTTGAAATATCCTTTTAACCTTACTACAAAATATCTTACAAAATACTCATTGATCTCACAGCATTAGAATCATCAAGGTTAAGCAAGACATCACATGCCAGTTCCATTTAAAGGGGGCCCGTTATGACACAATTCAGGCAATTTCCACATAGATCTTATGGAACAGTGTCTCCCCTATATAAAAGTCAATATGATCTTACAGAAAAATAATAATACAATTTGAATCACTTATTAGCACTCAGAACACAAATATTTGTTTTTTTCTTTTATAAATTTATATATTTTTTTCAATGTGTTTACAGGTGCACAGAAATGCATGTCATCATTCAATATAATCAACTGGTATTTCTAATTGCCTAATTTTAAAAAAACCTGTGTAACTAATTCCAGCCATTTGTTGTGTTAGGAGTGCATCACACAGTAAAATATCTCACTATGATAATTCAGTTTAAAGGTTCTGAGGCTTATCTCTATGCTGTGTGACAAAACAGGCTCATATCAATAAGACTGGTTGGAAATCACATGAGTGGCCCATTGGTACTGTTCTTACACCACTTCACTTTGCTTTATTTTCATTCATTGTTGATTAATATTTACATTCCTCATAGAAAATAATTAGAAAAAAGAAAATTTAAATTTACCATTTACCAAACTCGACTTAAAAGAAATAATGAGTTCATAGAGCAAAAGTATAAACCAATCATATTAATAAAAATTATAACTGATGAAATAGATAATCCTCCCCTCTTGAGTGCAACATCAATAACTTAGCTTTTTGACAGCATTGCATTTATGTTTACGTGTCCTGCATTTTATTTTCTTCAAATCCTAAATTGTGACAGTACTAATGTCTATTTCATAAGGTAATTGTGAGAATTCAATAAATTAATAGTGAAAAACACTTAGAATAGTACCTGGTAAATAAAAATAAGTCAATAAATATTAGCCACTATTATTATTGTTGCTATTTAACTTTTTGATATTTACTATCACGGAGTACTGAAAATGTGAGGCTAGATTAATTTTTTTGTTTCTTTGTTTGGAGACGGGGTATCTTTCTATTGCCCAGGCTGGAGTGTAGTGGGGTGATTTCAGCTCATTGCAACCTCTGCCTCCCGGGTTCAAGTGATTTCTTCTGCCTCAGCCTCCCAAGTAGCTGGGATTACAGGCGCACCCCGCCATGCTTGGCTAATTTTAGCGTTTTTAGTAAGAGGAGGTTTCACCATGTTGGTCAGTCTGGTCTCCAACTCCTGACTTCAGGTGATCCACCCACCTCGGCCTGCCAAAGTGCTGGGATTAAAGGTGTGAGCAACCACGCCCGGCCTGATCTTTATTCTCTGGACAACCAGCTTTGAGACTTCAAGAAAATTATTCAATCACTGAGTCAGTTGATCTTCAATTATTTCAGATGTAGTAAGACCAATAATTCAATGGTACTGTCCTGGTAGCATCCTTTTTAGGTTTAAAAGTAATACATGTTGTTTATAACAGCACAATTTGCAATTGCAAAAATATGGAACCATCCTAAATGCCCATCAACTAACGAGTGGATAAAGAGAATGTGATATGTGTACATCATGAGATACTACTCAGCCATAAAATGGAACAAAATAATGGCCTTTGCAGCCACTTGGATGAAGCTGGAGGCCATTACTTTAAGTGAAGTAACTCAGGAATGGAAAACCAAGTACCATATGGTCTTACTTGTAAGTGGGAGCTAAGCTATGAGGAAGCAAAGGCATAAGAATGATATAGTGGACTCTGGTTAGGGATAAAAAACTACACATTGGGCCGGGAGTGGTGGCTCAAGCCTGTAATCCCAGCACTTTGGGAGGCCGAGATGGGGGGATCACGAGGTCAGGAGATTGAGACCATCCTGGCTAACACGGTGAAACCCCATCTCTACTAAAAATACAAAAAACTAGCCGGGCGAGGTGGCGGGCGCCTGTAGTCCCAGCTACTCCGGAGGCTGAGGCAGGAGAATGGCCTAAACCCGGGAGGCGGAGCTTGCAGTGAGCTGAGATCTGGCCACTGCACTCCAGCCCGGGTGACAGAGCAAGACTCCGTCTCAAAAAAAAAAAAAAAAAAGACTACACATTGGGTACAGTGTACGCTGCTCAGGTGACAGGTGCAGCAAATCTCAGAAATCACCACTAAAGAACTTATCCATGTAATCGAAAACCACTTGCATACCAAAAACTATTGAAATTAAAAATAAATACATTTTTAAAATAAAAATAATGCATGTAACTCACTCAGCACAAGCCACAATGCACCTGTCACATCACAGGCACCTGACAATCAGGAACTCCTACTATTAGAACTTTATTTCCAAGTATTCTGATGTTTATTTTGGCATGGACCACATTGAAAATCCTGCAAAGTTGAAGGATTTGACAAATGAATAATGAAAATGAATTGGCAGAAGATGAAATTTCAATTTTTATTATATTTGCAATTATGTTGATTCTATATAGAAAGAGATTTGTGAATTGTACATGCTTTACCACAACAAAGATGGGTTTTACAGTACACTGCTAAGCACTGGAAATATGAGCTCAGCTTTTATTTTTAAGGACATCTGTGGATAAGCTTGCTAGCTAGAAACTCAAATACACAGTTTCTCCAGTTTTTAAATATATATGTGTGGTCTGAATGCACACACACACACACACACACATACATACATACCACCAACTCTAACCTCTGTAATTTGGGGCTCAAATCTAAGCTGGAAGGAGTCTCCGCACATAAAGTAGATGACAAAACAGGCTGCTAAAGCTAAGTTTCAAATGGGTGTTGAGGCAAGTTATACACAGAAGTGAAGAGAGAAAATTAAAAGAGGGCAACAGGCAAATAGAAAAAGAAAGAGACATCATCCTAAGCAGGAAGGTAAATGTAGAACTGTTCTTATGGAGTCAGATCCTTTTGGCCTAAGCAGAAAATTGAGCAAGAAAGCAGTGTATTTTGGACAGACACTGACTCTGTCAGCAGAGTAAAGGTGACTTAGAACATGTACCAGCCAATAGTTGTGGGTAAACAGGTGTTTTCAGGACAGTATTAGAAAAGAATCAGGATTAAATATTTTTGGAGAAAAAAAAAAAAGAATAGCCTAAATGAAGATATTCCATTTTATCTAAGTACCTACTTAACTGTTTTTCTTTCCTTATGTTATTGCTTTTTAAAAAGATACTCTTACTCTCTTTATAAACCAGAGAACTTCATTTCTATGCAACACTTATTAGGTGCCAGACATGGGACTCAATGTTGCATGTACAAAGATGAAAAGACACAATTTCTGACTTCAAGAGTGGGAAAACACTGGTACCATCTCTCTGTTTGATTTTCTAGGTAATCAAATGCAAAGCAGCTGTGCTATGGGAGGTAAAGAAACCCTTTTCCATTGAGGAGGTGGAGGTTGCACCTCCTAAGACTCATGAAGTTCGCATTAAGGTGAAATATTTTTTTTCCATTTGTATTTAATTTTAAGTTTAAAAAATTCAGAAAATATTAAAAACAGAAACATCCAAAATCCACTAAGAGATTTTTAAAATAATTATCCAGAAAATAAAATTACATTTGTTGTCAAGGAAAGTAGAAATATAAATTGTTAAATTTTTTTAAAGTGAGCAAACAGTACCTGAAGTATAATTCCAGTAAAATACAAAAAAAATTTATAGGTTTGTACAGAAGAAAATGCAAAGGGATATATATCAAGACTTCACAATCAATTTGTGTTAGATATTTTCTTGGTGTTAATTTGCAATTTCTACTTCTTTTTCTTTTAACTATGCATTTTTCTATATTATACAAGACAAATATTTTAGGATTAATTATTTCACAGATTATTCTAAATTGTTAAATTCAAGAGAGAAAGATAGAGGAAGTTTTTAGGCTGGATAACCTTGGAGATAAACTGAATCTTTCATATTTGGGAATAGTAGGGATTATCAGCAAAACCCTTGAAAATATTTTAGAATAATAATTTTAGAAAATTGGGTTTATTAAGTCCATCTGACAGTCATAATTTTTTCCGAATCTAAACATCTTCTCTTTATTCTGTAGATGGTGGCTGTAGGAATCTGTCGTTCAGATGACCACGTGGTTAGTGGTACCCTAGTGACCCCTCTTCCTGCGATTTTAGGCCACGAGGCAGCCGGCATCGTGGAGAGTGTTGGAGAAGGGGTGACTACAGTCAAACCAGGTACAGGATTCACACTCAGGGAACATGCCTTGGTTCACCATCACAAGATTAGTCAGCCTGGATGAGGAAACCGAGGCAATGAAAGACAAAAGGGCTTGCACAAGGTCACAGGTCAGCAGGGACTTCAGGAGTTTCCTCCTTCCCTCTCTGCTTGCCTGACTCAAGCAGGTATGACTTCAGGCATGCATGTATTCTAACCTTCAACCATTATGCACTGACTATCTACTAGATGCCAGTCACTAGGTTAGAGCCTGGAGATATATGAGAATCAAAAAAGACAGTGCCTACCAATGTGGAATTCATAATCTAGTAACTTCCTTGTTAGTGTTGCTGAACACTGTCTTCTGTAAGGGTCCAAAAAACTAGAAATGGGAGGAGGGAAACATAAGTATGGACATTGTTCTGTGCTGAGTTCACCAAATGGAGGCTACATGGCTGTGGCTGAATAAATACGACCTTTTTTTAGGTGACCTATGCAGCCCCTTCACCAATTTCCTCTTCCAACATGGTCTCTATTCCTGAGCATGGAATCAATGAAACTGACTAGGTGAAAGGAAGCCAAAGAAACATAGCAGGATCCATCCACCATCAACAGTGTCTGCCTTATTACCTTCAGCCATGCTTCAATGGGACTGGTTACAGATGACTAATTATTTTATCTTCAATACTTATTTTACCCTAATCTTATGTATTAATATAAATATTTCAGAGGTAAAGGATGAATAAGTAGGACATTTCCATACCATCATTTTTGTATAAACTTTACCTATAAAATAGTATGCACCAATCATTTTTCTTGGTCTTGTGAAATAGATAGCATAGGTGATTAAAAATAAAAATTATCTTTAACTCTAAAGAATCACTTTAGCCAGTAGATTAGACCTGTCCCCTTACCAAATACAAATTTAGACTGTGAACAGAAAATAATAAAATAAACTGTCCAATTTGAGTTTCAGCTCTTACTATTTCCTTTACTCAGAAATAAATTAATAACAAAATGACTGCCTATTTCTCACCCCTCCTCCCCACACCATAACAGTAAAAAAGGATAATTCACAAATTATCAGCTAAAAACATTTGGAAGTCAATTCTTATCCTAAAAGAAAGTGCCTAACTTATTGTGGAGGGTTGAAATTTTCAGATGAATTTCTATAATTCTTCTTTGTCCTATTTTTGTTCGTTTTCCTCAAAAAAGAACTAAGATATTTTTTAAAACATTCATTTTATAATAAACATAAACCTAGTCACTTTGACAAGTCAAGACCTATTTTCTCCTTAGGATTCTTCAGGCACTTGTAAACCCAAACTAAAAATCAAGGCCTTGGTAGGCAATGACAAATGACATAGTTGTGGGAATTAGACCCTATTTCTTAGAAACTATTCAGACACATGATTCTAATCTATACATGTGAGCTTTAAGGTTTTGCTGTATTAATCTCTCCATAGAAATTTAAGAAGAATTTGTTTTATTCCTCTCCAGGTGATAAAGTCATCCCGCTCTTTACTCCTCAGTGTGGAAAATGCAGAGTTTGTAAAAGCCCAGAAGGCAACTGCTGCTTGAAAAACGAGTAAGTTTCTGATGCTTTCTTTGCACAGACTTTGAGTTTGCACATTAGTTATGCTCCTGTCTCATGCCTTCATGTGTCTGTGTATTGCACTGCCCAGTCTGAGCAATCCTCGGGGGACCCTGCAGGATGGCACCAGGAGGTTCACCTGCAGGGGGAAGCCCATTCACCACTTCGTTGGCACCAGCACCTTCTCCCAGTACACGGTGGTGGATGAGAATGCAGTGGCCAAAATTGATGCAGCCTCGCCCCTGGAGAAAGTCTGCCTCATTGGCTGTGGATTTTCGACTGGTTATGGGTCTGCAGTTAATGTTGCCAAGGTAGGAATAACAATGGATGAGAAAACCGATTACATGCAGACTGTCAGGAACCAAAAGGGAAGCAATTTCTTGCAAGAATCAGAAATTAGTTTTATAGATTTGAAGTGTCGATTAAGAGTAGAAAAACGACCCAGAAAGAATTGAGAGCACATGCTAGAAATTTCACCAATTTATTGCAGATAACAAGTTGTTAAGAAAATATAAAGATGTTGTTTTCAATAATTTTTCTTCTGAATTTGCTGTTTATGGGATCACAAAATTTTAGGTCTGAGAACTAACTCATGTAGTAATGCATTCAACAATTAGAGAGAACCTATACATGCCTCAGGCATCATAGGTTCTGTTGGGTTTTAAAAGCAAAAGTAAATGAAATGAAGTGTTTGTCCTTGAGGAACATCTAGTCTGTGGATCCTCTACTCCCAGAATTAGGATCAACAGTAGAGTCCAAAACCTTACCTGATGCACTTCCAAACCAAGGCTCACCCACTCTGTGGATTCTTACACGGAAAGTAATGAAGCTTCAGTGATGCGTAATTCACTCATTATGGGATTTCACTGCTAAAACTATCTTCCCTGACGTGAACATACACATATATTTTAGAAGTGGTAAATTTCAAGCAGAAATTCTTTAAAATTTCCTCCTCTGAGTAGTATGAAAATCTAATAGCATGCTTTATTTTATGAAACCTAAATCAAGAAATAAAAAGATATTTGTCCAAAAACTCATTTCTGCTTAATATGAGAGCTAAGACTAAAATATCTTTCTCAAATCTCCTGCTGAATCTTAAATCACAATCCGTAATTATTAGCACTTTTAAACCACAGTCACAAACAAGCCTTGTATTTTTCTAAGTAAGGTAGAAAGTGGTGTTGTCCCTCATAGTATTGAATAACACTTGGTGAATGAATGAGTGAAATAGACAGCCTTAAGGGAATATAAGAATGAGATTATTTGGAACAGGAATAGCATGTTACCAAAACAAAGGCTGACTATGGGAGACTAGGTTTAATAAATAACTGCTAGCCAATTTAAACAATTTAGAGGACATCTTTTCCAAATTTCAGTGACTTTAGCACTTACTCCCTTGTTCAATTACCTCATCTATTTTAATGGGTAGTGTAAGTGAGCCTACCCAAGAAAAGAAGCTGAGGATACTCATAACAATAGATTTTATTTGGGGGGGCATGCCCAAGATAGCCGAATAGGAACAGCTCCAGCCTCCAGCTCCCAGCGTGAGTGACACAGAAGATGGGTGATTTCTGAATTTTCAACTGAGGTACTGGGTTCATCTCACTGGTGAGTGCTGGACAATCGGTGCTGGTCGGCTGGTGCAGTCCGACCAGCGAGAGCTGAAGCAGGGGGAGTGCAAGGGGGAAGGGAATCCCTTTTCCTAGCCAAGGGAAACTGAGACACACAACACCTGGAAAATCGGTTAACTCCCACCCTAATACTGCTCTTTACCACGGGTCTTAGCAAATGGCACACCAGGAGATTATATCCCACACCTGGCCCGGAGGGTCCCATGCCCACAGAGCCTCCCTCATTGCTAGCACAGCAGTCTGAGATCTAACTGCAAGGCAGCAGTGAGACTGGGGGAGGGGTGCCCACCATTGCTGAGGCTTAAGTGGGTAAACAAAGCCACCAGCAAGCTCAAATTGGGTGGAGCCCACCGCAGCTCAAGGAGGCCTGCCTGCCTCTGTAGACTCCTCGTCTGGGGACAGGGTATAGCTAAACAAAAAGCACAGAAACCTGGGCAGAGGTAAATGCCCCTGTCTGACAGCTTTGAAGACAGCAGTGGATCTCCCAGCATGGAGGTGGAGATCTGAGAACACACAGACTGCCTGCTCAAGTGGGTCCCTGACCCCTGAGTAGCCTAACTGGGAGACATCCCCCACTAGGGGCAGACTGACACCTCACACCTCACACGGTGGGGTACACCCCTGAAACAAAGCTTCCAGAGCAAAAATCAGACAGCAACACTCGCTGTTCAGCAATATTCTGTCTTCTGCAGCCTCCACTGCTGATACCCAGGCAAACAGGGTTGGAGTGGACCTCAAGCAAACTCCAACAGACCTACAGCTGAGGGTCCTGACTGTTGGAAGGAAAACTAACAAACAGAAAGAACACCCTCACCAAAACCCTATCAGTATGTCACCATCATCAAAGACCAAAGGCAGATAAAACCACAAAGATGGGGAAACAGCACTGCAGAAAAGCTGGAAATTCAAAAAATCAGAGTGCATCTCCCCCTCCAAAGGAACGCAGCTCATCACCAGCAACAGAACAAAGCTGGACGGAGAATGACTTTGACAAGCTGAGAGAAGAAGGCTTCAGTCGATCAAACTTCTCAGAGCTAAAGGAGGAGCTATGTAACCAGCACAAAGAAACTAAAAACCTTGAAAGAAGAATGGATGAAAGAATAACTAGAATAGTCAATGCAGAGAAGACCTTAAAAGAACTGATAGAGATGAAAACCATAATACAAGAAACTGTGTATTTCAATTTGTTCAATTTCAAAACAAATGCACAAACTTCAGTAACTGACTCGATCAACTGGAAGAAAGAGTATCAGTGATTGAAGATCAAATGAATGAAATGAAGCGAGAAGAGAAGTGTGGAGAAAAAAGAGTAAAAAGAAATGAACAAAGCCTCCAAGAAGTATGGGATTATGTGAAAAGAACAAAACTACGTCTGATTGGTGTGCCTGAAAGTGACAGGGAAACTGGAGCCAAGGAGGATATCATCCAGGAGAACTTCTCCAACCTAGTAAGGCAGGCCAACAACCAAATTCAGGAAATACAGAGAACTCCACAAAGATACTCCTCAAAAAGAGCAACTCCAAGACACGTAATTGTCAGATTCACCAAAGTTGAAATGAAGGAAAAAAATGTTAACCGCAGCAGAGAGAAAGGTCAGGTTATACACAAAGGGAAGTCCATTAGACTAACAGCAGATCTCTCAGCATAAACTCTCCAAGCCAGAAGAGAGTGGGGGCCAATAATCAACATTCTTAAGGAAAAGAATTTTCAACCCAGAATTTCATATCCAACCAAACTAAGTTTCATAAGTGAAGGAGAGATTTTGTTACCACCAGGCCTGACCTACAAGAGATCCTGAAGGAAGCACTAAACATGGAAAGGAACAACAGGTACCAGCCATTGCAAAAACATGTCAAAATGTAAAGTCCATCAATGCTAGGAAGAAACTGCACCAACTACCAAGCAAAATAACCAGCTAATATTATAATGACAGGATCAAGTTCACACATAACAATATTAACCTTAAATGTAAAAAGACTAAATGTTCCAATTAAAAGACACAGACTGGCAAATTGGATAAAGAGTCAAGACTCATCAGTTTGCTATATTCAGGAGACCCATCTCACATGCAGAGACACACATAGGCTCAAAATAAAGGGATGGAGGAAGATCTACCAAGCAAATGGAAAACAAAAAAAAGCAGGGGTTCCAATCCTAGTCTCTGATAAAGTAGACTTTAAACCAACAAAGATCAAAGGAGATAAAGAAGTCCATTACATAATGGTAAAGGGATCAATTCAACAGAAAAAGCTAACTATCCTAAATATATATGCATCCAATACAGGAGCACCCAGATTCATAAAGCAAGTCCCTAGAGACTTACAAAGAGACTTAGACTCCCATACAATAATAACAGGAGACTTTAACACCCCACTGTCAACATTAGACAGATCAACAAGACAGAAACTTAACAAGGATATCCAGGAATTGAACTCAACTCTGCACCAAGCAGACCTAAGAGACATCTACAGAACACTCCACCCCAAATCAACAGAATATACATTCTTCTCAGCACCACATCGCACTTATTCCAAAATTGACCACATAATTGGAAGTAAAGCACTCCTCAGCAAATGTACAAGAACAGAAATTATAACAAACTGTCTCTCAGACCACAGTGCAATAAACTAGAACTCAAGAGTAAGAAACTCATTCAAAATCACACAACTACATGTAAACTGAACAACCTGCACCTGATGACTACTGGGTACATAAGGAAAAGAAGGCAGAAATAAAGATGTTCTTTGAAACCAATGAGAACAAAGATACAACATACCAGAATCTCTGCGACACATTTAAAGGAGTGTATAGAGGGAAATTTACAGCACTAAATGCCCACAAGAGAAAGCAGGAAAGATCTAAAATGAACACCCTAACATCACAATTAAAAGAACTAGAGAAGCAAGAGCAAACACATTCAAAAGGTAGCAGAAGGCAAGAAATAACTAAGATCAGAGCAGAACTGAAGGAGATAGAGACACAAAAAACCCTCCAAAAATCAATGAATCCAGGAGCTGCTTTTTTGAAAAGATCAACAAAATTGATAGACCACTAGCAAGACTAATAAAGAAGAAAAAAGAGAAGAATCAAAAAGACGCAATAAAAAATGATAAAGGGGATATCACCACTGACCGCGCATGAATACAAACTACCATCAGAGAATACTATAAACACCTCTACACAAATAAACTAGAAAATCTAGAAGAAATGGATAATTTCCTGGACACTTACATTCTCCCAAGACTAAACCAGGAAGAAGCTGAATCCCTGAATAGACCAATAGCAGGCTCTGAAACTGAGGCAAAAATTAATAGCCTACCAACCAAAAAAAGTCCAGGACCAGATGGATTCACAGCCAAATTCTACCAGAGGTACAAGGAGGAGCCGGTACCATTCCTTCTGAAGCTATTCCAATCAATAGAAAAAGAGGGAATCCTCCCCAACTCATTTTATGAGGCCAACATCATCCTGATACCAAAGCTTGGCAGACACAACAAAAAAAGAGAATTTTAGACTAATATCCCTGATGAACATCGATGCAAAAATCCTCAATAAAATACTGGCAAACTGAATCCAGCAACACATCAAAAAGCTTATCCACCATGATCAAGTGGGCTTCATCCTTGGGATGCAAGGCTGGTTCAATATATGCAAATAAGTAAATGTAATACAGCATATAAACAGAACCAAAGACAAAAACCACATGATTATCTCAACAGATGCAGAAAAAGCCTTTGACAAAATTCAACAGCCCTTCATGCTAAAAACTCTCAATAAATTCAGTATTGATGGAACGTATCTCAAAATAATAAGAGCTACTTATGACAAACCCACAGCCAATATCATACTGAATAGGCAAAAACTGGAAGCATTCCCTTTGAAAACTGGCACAAGACAGGGATGCCCTCTCTCACCACTCCTATTCAACATAGTCTTGGAAGTTCTGGCTAGGGCAATCAGGCAAGAGAAAGAAATAAAGGGTATTCAGTTAGGAAAAGATGAAGTCAAATTGTCCCTGTTTGCAGATGACATGATTGTATATTTAGAAAACCCCATCGTCTCAGCCCAAAATCTCCTTAAGCTGATAAGCAACTTCAGCAAAGTCTCAGGATACAAAATTAATGTGCAAAAATCACAAGCATTCTTATACACCAGTAACAGACAAACAGAGAGCCAAATCATGAATGAACTCCCATTCACAATAGCTTCAAAGAGAATAAAATACCTAGGAATCCAACTTACAAGGGATGTAAAGGACCTCTTCAAGGAGAACTACAAACCACTGCTCAGTGAAATAAAAGAGGACACAAACAAATGGAAGAACATTCCATGCTCATGGATAGGAAGAATCAATATTGTGAAAATGGCCATACTGCCCAAGGTAATTTATAGATTCAATGCCATCCCCATTAAGCTACCAATGACTTTCTTCACAGAATTAGAAAAAACTGCTTTAAAGTTCATATGGAATCAAAAAAGAGCCCGCATTGCCAAGACCATCCTAAGCCAAAAGAACAAAGCTGGAGGTATAACGCTACCTGACTTCAAACTATACTACAAGGCTACAGTAACCAAAACAGCATGGTACTGGTACCGAAACAGAGATATAGACCAATGGAACAGAACAGAGTCCTCAGAAATAATACCACACATCTACAGCCATCTGATCTTTGACAAACCTGACAAAACAAGAAATGGGGAAAGGATTCCCTATTTAATAAATGGTGCTGGGAAAATTGGCTAGCCATAAGTAAAAGTTGAAACTGGATCCTTTCCTTACTCCTTACACGAAAATTAATTCAAGATGGATTAGAGACTTAAATGTTAGACCTAATACCATAAAAACCCTAGAAGAAATCCTAGGTAATACCATCCAGGACATAGGCATGGGCAAGGACTTCATGTCTAAAACACCAAAAGCAATGGCAACAAAAGCCAAAATTGACAAACAGGATCTAATTAAACTAAAGAGCTTTTGCACAGCAAAAGAAACTACCATCAGAGTGAACAGGCAACCTACAGAATGGGAGAAAATTTTTGCAGTCTACTCATCTGACAAAGGGCTAATATCCAGAACCTATAAAGAACTCAATCAAATTTACAAGAAAAAAAACCCCATCAAAAGGTGGGCAAAGGATATGAACAGACACTTCTCAAAAGAAGACATTCATACAGCCAACAGACACATGAAAAAATGATCATCATTACTTGCCATCAGAGAAATGCAAATCAAAACCACAATGAGATACCATCTCACACCAGTTAGAATGGCGATCATTAAAAAATCAGGAAACAACAGGTGCTGGAGAGGATATGGAGAAATAGGAACACTTCTACACTGTTGGTGAGACTCTAAACTAGTTCAACCATTGTGGAAAACAGTGTGGTGATTCCTCAAGGATCTAGAACCACAAATACCATTTGACCCAGCCATCCCATTTCTGGGTATATACCCAAAGGAGTATAAGTCATGCTGCTATAAAGACACATGCACACGTATGTTTATTGCAGCACTATTCACAATAGCAAAGACTTGGAATCAACCCAAATGTCCATCAGTGACAGACTGGATTAAGAAAATGTGGCACATATACACCATGGAATACTATGCAGCCATAAAAAAGGATGAGTTTGTGTCCTTTGTAGGGACATGGATGCAGCTGGAAACCATCATTCTTAGCAAGCTATCGCAAGAACAGAAAACCAAATACTGCATGTTCTCATTCATAGGTGGGAATTGAACAATGAGATCACTTGGACACAGGAAGGGGAGCATCACACACTGGGTCCTATTGTGGGGAGAGGGTAGGGAGGAGGTATAGCATTAGGAGATATACCTAATATAAATGACGAGTTAATGGGTGCAGCACACCAACATGGCACATGTATACATATGTAACAAACCTGCACGTTGTGCACATGTACCCTAGAACTTAATGTATAATAAAAAAATAGATTTTATTTATTATTAAAATATAAACTAATGTTTCATTGTTGTCTTGTTCATAAGTATACTTTTTAAAGCACGGATATACTGGTCACGACTACTGAACAAAAATGTACAAAGTAGTTTAAGCATTTAAGTGGAATATTTTTGAGAGTTTAAGTGGAATATTTTTCGGTCTCCTGGTGTAGCCTTTTCCACTTATTTTATTTTCCAAATATTGCCTTGGTGTATGTATGAGATACTGAAGCTGGTTATTAAGGGATTTCAGCAATCGAGAGTCCCTACAGATTGTAATCATTGCCATCTGGATCTCAAAGATCATCCAGTCCTCCTGTTCCCAGCCTGACCCATTGGAGTCCCCTGGGGACTGAGTTCCACCTGCAGAGATTCTCATTTAATTGGCATGGTCTATGACCTGGACTGAGGGATGTTTTTAAAGCTCCCCAGATGAATTTAATACGCAGCAGTTTCAGAACCACTAAACTGGTTCATCCCCTTGAATTTAAACATGAAGCATCTCAAGCCAAAACAGGTTTCGATAACATATTGAACAGAAGAGTCTGAGTAGTTCTTGTTAACACACAAGACATGGTACTTTATAAAGCTTAAGCAATTTCTAACAAACATAATTCATTTTTGCATTTTCTGAAAACATAGGTCACCCCAGGCTCTACCTGTGCTGTGTTTGGCCTGGGAGGGGTCGGCCTATCTGCTATTATGGGCTGTAAAGCAGCTGGAGCAGCCAGAATCATTGCAGTGGACATCAATAAGGACAAATTTGCAAAGGCCAAAGAGTTGGGTGCCACTGAATGCATCAACCCTCAAGACTACAAGAAACCCATCCAGGAGGTGCTAAAGGAAATGACTGATGGAGGTGTGGATTTTTCGTTTGAAGTCATCGGTCGGCTTGACACCATGGTATGTACCATGACATGCCCTGAGATTTCTACCTCTGCAACCTGGAGGATGCATTTAGGCAGTAGAATATATGTATTATGTATAAAGGATATTGTTAATTATGAATGGAAATTTCCCATCATCTTTTTGTGACCTGGCTTGTTTAATTTATTGTTATGAGAAATCTTCCATTCAATCACCTACGTAAACCTGTCTCAAGTCATATTTCCTCTTGAGAAAAGAAAAAAGGCTTTTGTAACACAGTCACTGCAGATATAGTTTATTAATTTTTAGTTTAAAATGCAAACTTATATACAAATAATACAAATCCTTTTCTCAAATTAAAAATTAAAAATATTTTTTTTATACTCTTAAAAATATTTTAACAATTCTGTATATGCTCTTAATGAATTACAAACTTTTTTACATAGTATTCTTCGGTCAAAAGAAATGAGCAATTTTAGACCAACTATTATCTTATTAACAGAAAATACGCCCTAAGGAAAGTGACTGCTTTAATGCATTGCTATATTTTATCACAGAAGCTGGACAGTGCCTGGCACAAAACTAGTACCCAATACCACTTGGACTGAATACTTTAAAAAGTCAACAGATTTTATCACCTGCAAAAGTTAAGTGCTACATATCTCATGGCATCTTTTATGAAACACATGAGACAATGCATGTAAAATACTTTGCACAATACAACCCATCATGTGGTAAGCTCCCAATAAATGTCAGCTGCCCCTCCACCCCCACTTTTTTTTTGTGAGACAAGGTCTCACTCTGTCACCCAGGCTGGAGTGCAGTGATATTTTTATAGCTCGCTGCAGCCCTAACCTCCTGGGCTTAAGCGAGTCTCCTACCTCAGCCTCCAAAAACGCTGAGTATAGACATGAGCAACCATGCTGAGCCTCAGTTGGCATTATTGATATGAAATACTATTTCCAATCTTGCAGTGCTTACATCATCTCTGAATTATTATATTATATCACTTTCAAACAGTTACAAATACCAAAGGCAATGGGAAACACATCTCTACTATATTTCACCTACCCAGAATTATCTAGAATCCTACTGAAAAAGTCTCCAGAAACCAACAAGTTTCCATTGCTGAGGTTTTCTAGAAGGTCCAGCAGTGTGGGTAACAGGGAGCAGCACCCTGAGATCAAAGTTCCCACCAGCCTTGACCTGGAACAAACGCCACAGAGGAATAAAGTGTCAAGAGAATCCAGTGTTTTCCAGGTCTATAGCTTTTCTCCTTGTGCTCTTTTTCTATATCTCTCTCCATTTTCTCATGTGGAACTGCAGTGTACCTTATCTCGGGACACCAAATGTCTGACAGCCACATGTTCTGAGGATGTGTGGTCTCCCAAAGGTCAGAATCCAAAATCAAAGAACTTATCGTTATATACCTAGAGGGATCCTAAACCATTTTCTAACTACAGAACATGTTCCAAAAGCTGACGGGAAAAGATATTCTGAACTGTCTTTTGAGATTCCCAAATAATCAATGTAATTTAATGTAAAACCAATATACATTTGGGGAGGTAAAAACATTGTTTAAAACATGTCTGCTTGAGAAATGGAGAGTAGAACAGGAATCTGTTAAAAAGGGAGTCTATCAAGTGGACAAGAGACTAATTTTGGTGATATACTCATTTATCTTGTTCACTATCAAAATATCGGATTGAAAGAATTAGGTTCAAAATATCTATGAAATAATCAATGAGGCCGGCGCGGTGGCTCAAGCCTGTAATCCCAGCACTTTGGGAGGCCGAGACGGCGGATCACGAGGTCAGGAGATCGAGACCATCCTGGCTAACACGGTGAAACCCGTCTCTACTAAAAAATGCAAAAAACTAGCCGGCGAGGTGGCGGGCGCCTGTAGTCCCAGCTACTCGGGAGGCTGAGGCAGGAGAATGGCATAAACCCGGAGGCGGAGCTTGCAGTGAGCTGAGATCCGGCCACTGTACTCCAGCCTGGCGACAGAGCGAGACTCCGTCTCAAAAAAAAAAAAAAAAAAAAAGAAATAAATCAATGAAAAATGAACCAACTCACAGATTGCCTAAGAATGATGTACACTTGTACAAGGAACAGGACTTAAAATGTTTGTAATGATGTTTGCCTCTTTATTCCTTTATTAGGAAGAACTAAGTGCACACCAGTTTATTCATCCATGCTTTCATTCAAAAACCATTTTCTGGGTATTTCCTACATCCACAGCACTATCCTATACAAAGAAAGGGGGAATGAAGGAGCAAAAGACATGATCTCTTCCCTCTACACAGTCACAATCCAGCTAAGCCTATTACATGATATTGTGCATTATGAGTAGGAACTATGTCATTCCACATTAAGGATGCTAAATATTCACTTTATTCCAGATGGCTTCCCTGTTATGTTGTCATGAGGCATGTGGCACAAGTGTCATCGTAGGGGTACCTCCTGATTCCCAGAACCTCTCGATAAACCCTATGCTGCTACTGACTGGACGCACCTGGAAAGGAGCTATTTTTGGAGGTATGTAGTTAGGCTTCAGGGCTAAATTCTCATTAACCTAAGAATTTCTCTCCTTTTATGAATGACAAGGCAAGGTTTTGAAAAGCAATGAAATTAAAAATAAATTAAAGTTTATTTTCTATCTATAGTCTCCAATAATGCAGAACTTTTTTTTTTTTTTTTTTTGTGGAGATGAAGTCTTGCTCTGTCACACAAGGTGGAGTGCAGTGGAACAATCTTGACTCATTGCAACCTCCACCTTGCAGGTTCAAGTGATTCTCCTATCTCAGCCTCCAGAGTAGCTGGAGTACACCACTGTGCCCAGCTAATTTTTTTTTTTTTTTGTAGAGGTGAGGTTTCACTATGCTGGCCACGTTGGTCTCAAACTCTTGACCTCAAATGAGTTGCCCACCTTGGCCTCCCAATGTGCTCATGCTGGGATTACAGGCATGAGCCACCACGCCCAGCCCCAAGATAGACTTTTCTGATGTCATTATCAACCAGGACTTTCATCTCCACCTCTTTTTGTACTTGTGACTGCATAAGGCAAGGACGTTTCTAGTAGGCGGTGGAAATCTATAACGATAAATCATCTCTACACACTAATCTAGACAACTAATAAATTTGCTCCTTAACCTTGGGCATAACATCTGTCCTATAATTTCTCTGTGAGAGAGAGAATAACTAAGGACCCTTGTTTATCTGTGATTTTTTTTTAAGTCAAAGCACTGTAAAAGCATATTGAAATACTCTATCTCTTATTATCCTCAGTTATAGCAGTACCTTTTCTAAACTTGTATTTATTTGGAAAATCTTCTCTTCAGTTCTCCTACTTACCTTGGTTGAATCTAACAATGATATTTTCTTCTTTTCAGGCTTTAAGAGTAAAGAATCTGTCCCCAAGCTTGTGTCTGACTTTATGGCTAAGAAGTTTTCACTGGATGCATTAATAACAAATGTCTTACCTTTTGAAAAAATAAATGAAGGATTTGACCTGCTTCGCTCTGGAAAGAGGTAGATTTTAAGTTGTTTTTTGTTGTTGTTTTGCTTTGTATTCTACGGTAGTGGGGTGTCTAGCAGAGAATGCAAACATGGAAGGATGAAAAAAAATTAGAGTGCCTTGGTTTTCCATTGCCAGTTCAATCTTTGCATGGAGCACATGTAAGGTAATAACTGTGAGAAGCTAAAAACAGTTGCTTTACATTTCCTATTCTGCTGAAGTGAAATTATGTTGATTACAGCATATCTGAATGATCAGGGTCACTCAGCCTTCTTTAAAAAAGAACACTGACTTTGGCCCCCACTCCCCGAAAAAATAAGTTTAAACAACCATAATTATAACATGGATTCACTGACACCTCTGCCTGTCATCTAAATAAGTGTGACATCTAATGGTTGTATATTAAAATTATTTTCAGAACATCCTCAGCATATTCATTATGGGAGTAGGTGGAACTACATTAGGATTGATTTCTAAGTAGATATTACTAGATTTTCCTTTTTCTTTTCTTTTTCTTTTTTCTTTTTCTTTTTTTGCAGTTTAGAAAAAAAATTTACAAAGAAAAGTTGTTGTAAAAGAGAAGGGTACTAAACCCTATTTTAAATGTTTGTCTTACATTTTCTCCAAGTCTTAGAAAAATAAGCCAATTCTATTTCCTATCTCTAACATTTACACTTACAATCACCTAATATAATGAACTTTGTCGCATGCATTTATATGAAGCATAACTGGAAAAAGGCAGTTATATCTAATCTCTGCCTTCTAGCTCCAGAGTCTGAGATTTTTCTGCTATTCAACATTTATTTTCATGAGGTTTTCAACTTTAAGTAGTGTTTCTTTGGCACTCACAAAACTATCATACTAGACAATTTATCCGACAAATATTCTTGAGTAAAGAAAGAAACTAGCACCCACAGAGCACCGGCTGTTCTACTAAGTGTCTTACCTGCATCTTCTCATGTGGTTCTCAAACAATGCTCAGTGTCAGTCTCTATCTCACTATCTTAGAGAAGAGAAAACTAAGAAGCAGAGAAGGCATGACTTGGTCAAAATCATCAGGTGGTACGAAGAGGAGCCAGAATTCGAAGGAAGATCTTGTTAGCAAATCTATTCACTTTCTCTTTAACCACACCGCCCCTCAAGAGTGCATATATATATATATATATATGGAAAACAGTATTCATCAAAGGTTAATTATCACTGTCATCATTATTATCATTGACATTATCATCATCATCATAGAATTGATGAGATGATGGCAAATAGAGATGACCAAAACCAGAGGACAATGGTGAGCAACAAAAGAAGTCATGAAGCATGCCTAAATTCACTTTACAAGAATATCATATAGTAATATGCATATGTAAATAAAATAAATCTTATCAGTAAGCAAAGATTGAAAACTATGATAATCAATATTGGTAAGAGTAAGGTGACTCGGGCACTTTCATATACTTTCAATAGTAATTGATACATCCTTTTGGGAAAGCAATTGGGTAATTTGTATCAGAAACCTCCAAAAAAACCTAGATCCTTTGTCCCAGCAATACCATTTCTAGAGATTTATTCTATAGAAATAATCAACTCAAACATACATATATGTTCAAGCATGTTTACTTGTTAGCTGTAATATCAATATTTAGAAACATTCAAAAAGTACAACATTAAGAATATGATTTAATAAATTTCAACCAACTGTTAGACATGAATAAAAGACTTCATTGGAAAATTCTCATAATGTAATTTTAAACTCATAAAATAAATCATATAAATTGTATTTATAAGATGATCCGCAATTTTCAAAAAAGACAGTAAAAAATGTATCTGTGCCTAGAAAATGTTGATAGAATTCCAGAAAACATTGACCATGATGACTCTGAGGTTGTAAGATTACAGATTTTTTTTACCAGCTTCTTCTGTCCTGTATTCTCTAAATTATGTGTATGTATTTTTCTTATTATGTGTATATACATACACACACCACACACACACACACACACACTATATATAATATATATATATATATATATATTCTCAGTCTCAAAGATCATCTTTTCTTAAAAGTATTCAACAAAAGTTGGTTTATAGAAAGGGCATTAATTCTAATGTAAAGTGTACGTTTCTAATATTCACAAGAATGAAGTATCTTAGAATTAATACAAATCAACTTTATTCTCTACTTGTAAGAATCCTTAAACATCTCTGATTCAAAGATCTATTAAACCTCCAGCATGGTCCTAACTTTATTAAATTATCAGTTCTTTCAGGCAAGGTATCTATCATCTTATAATTTGTGCAAATTTGTATTTGGGTTTGAATCCCAACACCCTATACTATATGTGTGACCAGAGCAAGTTACAAATCTTTCTAAGTCTCAGTTTTTATAATCTCTAAATGGAAATAATATGGAAACCAACTTCCTAGTGTCATTGTTTAGGTTGAGATTTAAGTGAAAAAAAATGCGTGAAGCATGTGACAAATAGCAAAAGCTTATTACATGTTATTATCTATTATTGCTTTATATTCCTTATTTTACCAGGAATGTAGGCAAGCAAAAATATTTTTTGAAGATGCTAATGTAGAACTGAAATATAAATGACAGGCATATTCAGGAGGTTGTGAGTGAGCTTAAGATTGAGGAAAACACAAGAGAAAACCAAAAAACATGAACTTCCCTTTACTTGACTTGACCCAGATGCATAGGGATGGGAGTGGAGTGGCTGAGAACACAGACAGATTTTCACTAAGACACCTCAAATGCTCCTTGGACTCTCACATGGAAGCATGTGGGTTGTCTAAATGTTAACACAATGTCTCTTCTTTCCTATTGCAGTATCCGTACCATCCTGATGTTTTGAAACAATACAGATGCCTTTCCTTGTAGCAGTTTTCAGCCTCCTCTACCCTACATGATCTGGAGCAACAGCTGGGAAATCATTAATTCCTAGCAGAAATCATTAATTCTGCTCTTCAGAGGTGTTAAAAATAAATTACACATGGGAGCTTTCCAAAGAAATTGAAATTGATGTGAAATTATTTGTCAAGCAAATGTTTAAAATCCAAATGAGAACTAAATAAAGTGTTGAACATCAGCTGGGGAATTGAAGCCAATAAACCATCCTTCTTAACCATTCTACTGTGCCATCTTTGCCATTGAGGAAAAATATTTCCTGTGACTTCTTGCATTTTTGGTATCTTCATAATTTTCAGTCATTGAATCCGGTGGAGGGGAACCTTCACTTGCCCTGAACATACACCTGCTGGACCACTGTGCTTGAAGTCTTCTAACTCTGTCTCAGTTTTCACTGTCTGCATTTTCCTTTTTTAAATAAAATGTACCAAATCCCTAGGCTAAAAACTACAGTATGGTAAAGAATAGACTCAAATTTACAAGTGAAGAAGATCCAGAAGTTCTAAATCCATGATTTTTCTTAGTAACTCAAAGAAAATGCCACACATTTTCATATAATGAAGGGAAGTGTTTTTATTGCTTTTATGCTATTTGTTTACAGTGAAGATACAACTGACTTTTAAAAATACAAGCAGATTTTGTGTTTCATGTGATGAACTTAGGTTTGGACACTAAATGTGAAAACTGAACTATTCCTAGAATCATGTTCAAAAAATCTGCAATTTTTCCTCATGAAAGTGCTTCATTAGCTAAACAGTCTTAGTTTATGATTCCAATGGGCTGAAAATGAAGTATAAAGTAATTTAAAGTATTATGGTGGCTTTATGTGTAGATATTGGGTGACAAATGCTGTGAACACGGAGTGTAAAATTGGTAACCAAGAAATGGCAAAAACACCTAAAGCTATATGTTTTCCAAGTAGACATACACACACACACACAAATGTATACTTGCGCAAAATTGTTTTTAATCTAGAACGTTCCTATTAACTACCATGTCTTACATCAAGTCTATGATCCTAGAATTAGCTTAATATTTTGAATATGTAAAGGCCTGTAGTGCTCATTTGTTCAGGCTTTTCCACTCTCAGGGGAAGATTTGCATTTTGAGCTTTATCTCTAAATGTGATGTGCAAATATTATTCCTGGTAAAGAAGTTACAGCTGTCTTCAAAAATGCTACTTGTTGCAATATATACAATCTATTTTATACTGTGGAAGACCCTAGACATAAAGTAAAATAGTCTATCATTTCCTGTGTGACCTTCAGTAAGTCACTCAGTCTCTCTGAGCTTGTTCATCCTTTGTTTTGAAAAAAGTACTCAACCAGCCCATTACATCTTTACTGAGGCTAAATGTGATGATATTAGTGAAAGCGTTTTGCTAACTGGGAAGGGCCTCCTAAATGTAGAGAACATGTGACTGTTTTTTCAAAAATGCTGAAGGAGATACTCAGGGTCAAGACACTTTTCAGAATCTCCCTAAGATAACATCATGGGACGCTACCTGGTGCTGGATGCTCTGTGGCTTTTACACTGATGCTGATGGTGTGAGATTCAGAAAAAGAAGAAGCAATTCTACGTGCCCACCCCACAACAGGGTCATCAAATCTTGCCAGTGACACAGAGGCTGACATCTACCTCCCACCCTCCTTCCTCCCAGGCTAGGGGAGCAGGTAGAGTGGGGGGCATTAGGTGGGCACTGCCAGTGTTGTCATAGAGTGGCACAGTCCTCCATGGGGTGGGAGTGGTACGTGGGAGGCTTCTGCACCATGCACTGGCTCCTAGTTACATTGACATTGGTAGGTCTAAAGAGGCAAGTCAAAATCAAAATATGAAAGTGGAACCCCAGAGTGGCTTGTGTCCTGGTGAACCTAAAGTGGTGCACATGATCTGGGTGACTTGCAGCAAATTTTGACTCTAGAATCAAGGACTTCTATACATGCTGATCACCCCCTCCATAATAGAACTCTGTGAATGTACATAGCTTGCACTCATTTTAGCTAGCAGCAAAAGGTTTTGTCAAAATAAAGAAACTTTTCAAACTTTAAAAGGAGAAAAGATTATGTTGACAGTTTAATTAATAACTACATGAGGTGCACTGACTTAGCACCTCCAGAAAGAGCATACAAACAAAACTCTGAATTAACTTTTTGCTACTTTAGAAATCATACATGCTGCTCTGGGATTAGAAAGAAAGTCATCTTGACAGAATTATTAGAAAATTGCTCAGATGTTGAAGTATAGTGAGAGCAAGTCTATATCTGATAAATACATGCTTAGACACCTGACTATTCATTTCTGTAACCAAATGATTATTACACAAATAACCTCTAGTTAGGTGTTCCCTGAAAATGTTAAAGTAACTATTTTATTAAAGTACCTTAATAAAGAGTAGCAGCTAGTAACCCATTAAAATGGATAAAAACACTTGGAAACTCTTTGATTTCAATGATGATTGTGTTTTTAATCTGTGTTGTTTGTATAGTCTGCAGAAGCAGATCCCGACTCCTGCAAGAAGCAGCTCATCGTGACAAAGCTGCCTTTCCTTTTATCGCTTTGCAAATCAAAGGAGGGGGACATGTTGGGAAGAGGACCCCCAAAATCTGGCCATAAACTGGCCCCAAAACTGGCCATAAACAAAATCTCTGCAGCACTCTGACATGTTCATGATGGCCATGACACCCACGCTGGAAGGCTGTGGGTTCACTGGAATGAAGGCAAGGAACACCCGACCCACCCAAGGCAGAAAGCCACTTAAAGGCGTTCGTAAACCACAAACAATAGCATGAGGAATCTGTGTCTTAAGGACATGCTCCTGCTGCAGATAACTAGCCAAATCCATCCCTTTATTTTGGCTCATCCCTTTGTTTCCCATAAGGAATACTTTTAGTTAGTCTGTAATCTATAGAAACAATGTTTATCACTGGCTTACTGTTAATAAATATGTGGGTAAATCTCTGTTTGAGGCTCTCAGCTCTGGAGGCTGTGAGACTCCTGATTTCCCACTCCATACCTCTGTGTGTGTGTGTGTGTGTGTGTGTGTGTGTGTGTGTGTGTGTGTTTAATTCCTCTGGTGCCGCTCGGTTAGGGTCTCCCTGACCAAGCTGGCACCTGTCTCTACAAAAAAAAAAAAACAAAAATTAGCCAGGCAGAGTGGCATGCAACTATAGTCCCAGCTATTTGGGAGGCAGAGGTGGGACAAAGACTGGAGCCCAGAAGGCAGAGGTTGCATTGAGCCATGATCACGCTGCTGCACTCCAGCTTGGGCAACAGAGCAAGTCCTAGTCTCAAAAAAAATTATATCTTACAATCCAGAGGGATTAATATAATGCATCACTAAGTATAAAAAGCAAGGTACACAGTAATGTGTATTATATGATCCAATCTTTGTGAAAGACAGAATAAATTAAAATTTATAAATATTATATATAGGTTTGTATGAGCATGGAGAAAGATACAGAAATGGACAGAACAAGCTGTTCATCTCAGAAACCAGGATCTGAAAAGAGTTGAAAAACTGAAGTTAACTTTTTAACCATAACTGTTTGGTTTTACTAGTTAGGATGAGATTTATAATTGTATTACTTTTTTAAGTTATAAAGAAACTGTAAAGAAACATTCCAGCTGCCAACATGTACATGTAATTGTAAAATAAAGGTATTGTAATTGCAATTTTATTACTAAAAGGAAGTCTGACCAAATAATTGTCAAAATAATATAAACTCTCAGCCACTTCTAAAGCCTTAGGAAGATGTTACTCATCATGGAGTAATAGAGTCATAGAAATGTTTTCTTACTGGATCATTCAGGAAACTAAGATTATCAATGGCAGATATTTAAGTCTGGATATAAGAAAATTCTCACAGGCCTAAATAGAAAACTTCTAGAGCTATTAAAGATGAGATTATTATAAGATCCAATAGATTTTTGGCTATAGTCTTGCAAGACTAATGCAAACAAGCTTTTGGAGTTACCTGGGTAGTCCTGGATTTTGCCTTTTTTCTCCCAAGTGGCTTATATTTGAATTTTCAATTGCTCTCTTGGGCCCCAGAGTGCTGGCAGCTGGTCATGTTTCTTCTACATGGAAACTTTGAAAATCATCTTTTGAAAAATCTGACCATCCCAAGAGAAAATACCTACTCTTACTGACATTATATTTCCCAGCAATTAAGCCCACCAGATAGTTCTGTAGTAAATCTCACATGACACACATGCCACCCGTGTGTTCAGAGCTTCCCAATAGCTCATTAGTGCCCCATCCTGCAACAGAAGACAACCAAGATCATCAGACATGTGGAGTGATTCTGGCTATGTAATAAGAAAGATAGAAACAAAGCAAAGAAAAAAGAAGTTGGAAGAAACAATCCATGAAATAAAAAAATAGAAAATCTTTCCAAAAGCTGTTAATAATATTTGTAAAAAGATATTATATACAGAAAAGAAGAATATGATGCCATAAAAAATTCTTGAGAATTAAAACTCATCACAGCAGAGTAGAAATCCAATAGAAACAAAAGATCTCAATAAATTCACCCCTTGGTGTACCTTTTCCTCCAGAAGATAACTAATGAAGTGCCCCCAAACTGATAAATTAATTCAAAGAATGATGTGGTATCTGAGAAGCTGATGCTGTCACCCTGAGAAGAGGGAAGGGATTCTCCAGGACGAGGGTGGGGAGGCTCCAGGATGGCAGGCATGGCCAGATACAAACCACCTCCTCCCAACATGGGAGTAAGTCAGACTCCAGGGAGATACACAGCTGGGAATAAAATTTCCAGGGACTATGTCATCATGCCATATCTCAAGCAATTTAAATGGAAATAAAATTGACATGTTCTGGGAAAATATGCTAAAAAACTCAAAAGTGCCTTTAAGGCTGATGAAGACATACAAAATACATATTTTTAATGTGTTATATCATTTTGTATAAAATGGTAATAGTAGAATCTGCCTCATAGTGTTATTGTGAGGTTTATATGATCTGTTAATTGTAAAGCATTTAGAACAGTAAGTGGCACATACTGAGAGTGACAAGGATATTAGCTATTTTATTGATATTTAGGTTATTAAACTCTGGAGTTAGGCTTCCTGGGATCCTGGCTCCACCACTAGCTGTGTTACGTTAGGAAATCTATGCAATCTCTCTAAACCTCAATGTCTTCATCTGTAAAATGTGCACGGCAACGGTATCTACCTGATAAGTTAATGCTAAACATTGCTATAAGTGAGGCAATGTGTGCACAGAAATGAGCAAGGTCAGCACTCCATGAATGTTAGATATTGATAGTAATCAGTTGTATTTTTTTAAAAAAATTATATACTTTTAATTTTGAAAAGGAAAACAGTCTCCACTATTAAAGAACTCTTTAGCTTTTAGATATTTTTATATTGTGACAACCATATCATTTGTATTACTTTGTATTGTTTTAATAAACACTTGATATTCCCACATCATCTCAGTAAATATACTTTTAAGCATCTTCAAAGCACATCCTCAGAATAACTTAAAATGCATCAATAACTCATTTAAAATACATCAGTAAATCATTCGTGGAACATTCAGATGGTTTATAGTTTGGCTCTCACAGAGAAGACTGGATGGAACATTTCTGCTTTTGGATTGGGCTTCTTAGATTATTTCCCTACTCCTTCACATAAGGAAAGTGCACAAACATTTTGCTCTCTCACACATGCTCTTCATGGCAGGATTCCAGGCTCCACAGCAACTGCAAGACCAGCAAACATTTCAGTCCCTCAACATCTTTGGCTTCAGTACCAAAATCAAAATGAAATGCTAATTGAGTAAGAATTCATGGCTTTGAATGTGGGTATTTTCAAAAATTCCTCTGGGAACTTAAAATTTATTCTATTTATTGTAATATTCTACAGATTATTTCTATAGCTATTTCATTCTCAAGTTCTATTTATTGCTACTAAAGTCCCTCTCCCACTCTTAATTTTGCACCTCATCCCCAAAAATGCTTTAAAGACTGCTATTTATGCACATACGTGAAATGTTACACTTTTTCTAGCAATCTTTACAATAATATTAGTCTTCCCATTTTGCCAAATGATTATCCCCCAAAATGAAGAATTTGTACTGAAGATACTTTCTGCCAGTTACAATATTATTTCTTAGATTGAGGTAAATTATTGGCCCATGGAGAAAAGGAGACAGTTGGATCTCTTACAGGGATGCTAGTCTGTCCTTCTCGAGCCTTTGGAGTCACATCTTCACACTACTCATCATTACCTGTATAATTATATTAGAAATGCCAGTCCTTGCCTTCCACTAACCTTCCAAGAACACTTGTGGTAATTTGTTACATCGGTAATAGAAAATTAACACACCCCTGTTGCAAACATGGCCGTCTACAGTCTGTGGGTAGACACATTTCCCTCTTTGACCACAACCTGGAAAAGCTCTCCAATTTTAAGAAGTTATAAGATTAGATTAGGTTCACCTGGACAATCCAAGCTACTCTTCCCATCTCAAGACCTTTAACTGAATCACATCTACAAAATCCATTTTTTTCCATGTAAAGCAACATCATCCTAGATTCCAGGGGTTAGGAGTGGACATCTTTGAGGGCCATTATTCTGCCTAGCACACAGGGGAATGCTGACCCAAACTGAACCAAGCATATCATCTCTCTGGATAAGCTGAATTTAGGATATACTACTTGGTGGAAATGTAATATAGAATTGGGCTGGCTTACAGAGACACACACAGAGAAAGAAGCAGAGGAAAGGGATGTCCTGTGACCCCTAGAGATTGACAGGGTTACCTTCGGACATTCCAGATGTTGCTCCAGGCCTGCCATGGCCCTCTGATACTAGAACACTGACACTCAATCATGTGACAACTGCTCTTCCCCCCACAGCCATTTAAACTTTTAGAAGGTGGGGCAAAGAGTAAGCACAGAGTAGCTGCCAGATGGTATTAAGAAAGATCGCCTGACTCTATGGAGTTTGTCCCAAAGTGCTTTTGGCAGTTCACCAAGCCATGTGTTCATGAAGCAATGGAAGCTTATAAGTGGATATCACATTTCCAAATTCGTTAGGGCCTTGAAAACAAGGTGGTAGTGGCTATAATTCCTTGAAATGCTCTGTCTATAGGTGTGAGAGAGGATTAAACAGAAAAATGTATAAAAGGGGGTACTAGGGGAGAAAAATGTTTTCAAGATTATTTGTCCATATGTTAATTGGATCTATACCTCTCAATTGCAACTCATCTTTCTTACTAAATCTTAATATCTTTCTTTCAAGGCTTCCTCACTCTCAAATTAGATGTCATTCATTTAATTTAGTCAACAAATATCTGAGCACTCACCCTGTGCCACTCATTGAGTTAAGAGCTGAGAATGCAAAACGCAAAGACGAAGTAGGATCTTCCTCTTTTGATTCCACGTTTAACTCTCTCCTGGCACTGACCACTTCCTGCTTCACAGGAGGGTTCTCTATCTTCTCTACCTGAACAGAGCCAATCCCACTGCTAATATGTAATCCCTTAAAAAGGAGACACTGAATTTTCTCTATTATGGGACTGCTCATAGAACAGTGCCTGTCCTAACATAAAGGAGCACGAGAATTCAACAATCTTTCATTAAACACTCATTCTACACATGAAACTAGGTACAGTTGAAGATTTAAATGAAATTTAAAAACATCCCTGACTAGAAATTTCCAGTAGAATTTAGGAGACTTGTCTCTACACTAAATATAAATGGCAACAAAAGGGAATAGACCCTAAAACCACAGGAGGGATGCTAGTACGACAGGGATGGAGAGAAGTGAAGCACGATGGTGAGATGGAGTCAATATACCTCCACAAGGGCGACCTTGTTGTGGGTCTCAAAGTTTGGGTAGGATTTGACTGGGCCAAAGAGACAGAAAAGAAGAGAAAGAGCATGATGAGCAAGAGCTTGAGTGAGGAATGAATTTCTCTTTGGAGGACCACAGAGATACAAGCTTCTAAAGAGCATAGGCCTTGTATTGGAGTATGGGGAGAAATAGTTGGATGAGAAGGCTAAAGCCAGGTTATCTGGGGCTATCTCCTTTCCCTCATACCTTTCCAAATGAGAAGCAACTGAAATCATAGGAACTCCTTTGCTTTTCTATTGGGTGAATGTTTCTCGGTCTTGGTGTGAGTCTCAGTGCCTACATAACTAAAGCTTACTGAAGTGTTCCCTTGGCAATTTTAGAGAAATATGTCCTTTATGCTAACATGTTCATATTGACAGACTATATCTAATTAAATAGTTGCCTGTGTAGTTTTATGATGCCTCCAAGTGTGAATAAAAGAAAAATCAAACTCCTATTCTTGGAAAGTCATAAGGATACTTGTTACATTAATAAAAGGGCAATGGAAATGATCCAGTGAGGATTTTGCTCCATTTCTCACAATTATTTAAAATCTACCTCAAATGCCTGTTCCTCTACAATGCCTCCCGAGTCCTTCATTCTGAATAGCACTTCTGTCTCTGTTCCCAAAGCACTAACTCATCCCTGTGATAGGGCACTTCCCAGCCAGGCTGATATGTAGACTTGCTTGCCTGTGTGTCTTTTCCCCATAAATCGTGAACTTCCTTTTATGAATAATAATTGCAGCTAACATTTTGGAGGGTACTCCTATCTGCCAAACTCCATGATGAGTGTTTTACATGGATTATTTCCTTTATTCACTAAACAGTCCTTTAAAATGATGCTATTATTCATCTTCATCTTACAGATAAGGAAACTAAGGCAAAAAAAATTCAGTGAAATAATAAGTCCAAGCACACAGAACAAGTACGGAATGGGGTTGGCCTGGTCCCAAAAGCCATGCCATCACTGTTGCCCCATACTATCTCTTGGCACAGGCAAAGGTCATGTCTTGAATTCATCACTGCTACTCCACTGGACCCAACTTAGTGCCTGACACAGGGAGGGGTTCAGTCCATACTTACTAGTTTTGAGTCAAGCAGAATTGCCAGGCGCAGTGATCCCCTTTGCTGTGACTAACTGGGAGTCTGATTCTCTGCTGTAAAGACAACGAGGGTGCTCTCTCTGCTCTACTTCGTTTTTCCTGTTTCCTTACTCCTCTTCCTTCCTAGCTGCCCCATGTGGATTCAAAATTACAGCTTAGTGCAGACAAAGGGAATACAAGGTAAAAGGACCAATGTGGGAGTGAGAGAAGAGAAACAAGGAATTCCAGAGGCTGGGGGGAGAGTGAGGAAAAGAGAAAGTGATTACAATTTATCACTTTAACTTAATATTTAACCTAATGAAAACAAAATCTTATCTGGAATTTGGAAGTCAATATTTTGATGGCTGGTTCAGTACCCTTTTCTTTGTTTTGACAGTCTGAGAATAATCCAATGGGTGTGGCTTAAAGACATCGGTCACGTGTGGAATTGGAATTGGATGTTACACAAGCAACAAAATAAACGTCTGTGCAATATATCTGCTTTATGCACTCAAGCAGAGAAGAAATCCACAAAGACTCACCAGTCTCCTGGTCTGCAGAGAAGACAGAAACAACATGAGCACAGCAGGAAAAGTAAGCAAAAAATATATTACTCTTGGTAATATATTCTCATCAATATAACAAAGAAAGGAATACAGTATTTGAAGAATAATTTAAAATTATTATCTAAATTAGAAATGATACACTGAAATATGATATGCAATATACACCTCAATATGTAATGTATACTGAACTGCAGTGGAAATAAGCTATTCTTAAACATCGTTAACAGGAATGTATAAAACCTGTATCTATTAAGTCTTTATTTCCTACATTAAATAAATTTGCAAATATGATAGTTTATTCCAAACTAATCATGACTGATTTGTAAATCTAAAGTTAGAAAAGTCTTTAATCACAAGTTATCTTTATAATAAGATACCATAATTCAAATGTGTTATTTGTATTCATATTTTTATGAACACAAGAAAGTTATCTGATAGAAGTTTGATGAGAGGAATTTGATTCAGAAGACTGAAATATCCCTCAACCTTACTATAAAATATCTTACAGAATGCTCTTTGATCTCACAGCCTTAGAATCATCAAGGTTAAGCAAGACATCAGCATGCAAATTCTGATTAAAAGGGGTCCATTATGATACAATTCAGGGAATTTCCACAAAAATCCTATGGAACAGTATCTTCCCCATTTAAAAGTTAATATGGTTTCACAGAAAATTAATAATACAATTTGAATAATAATACAATTTGAATCACTTACCACTAGGAATACAGATATTTGTTTTTTTCTTCTATAAATTTGCGCTTATTTGTTCAATGTGTTTACAGGTGCATGTGGTCATTCAATATAATCAATTGATATTTTTTAATTATTTAATTACATAAACCTGTGCAAGTATTTCCAGTCGTTTGTTGTGTTAGGAGTGTACCACACAGTAAAATATCTCACCATGATAATTCAATTTAAAGGTTCTGAGGCTTCTCTCTACGTTGTGTGACAAACAGGCTCATATCAATAAGACCAGTTGGAAATCACCAATAGCCCATTGTTACTGCTCTTATTCCACCTCACTTTACTTCCATTGATTACTAATTAATATTTACATTCCTAATAGAAAATTACTAAAAAAGAAAATTCAAATTTACCAAACTCAACTTAAAAGAAATAATAAGTTCATAGAGCAAAAGTATAAACCAACTATATTAATGAAAATAATAACTGTTGAAATGGACAATCCTCCCCTCTTGGGTGCAACATCAATAACTTAGCTTTTTGACAGCATTTCATTTGTGTTTACCCGTCCTGCATTTTATTTCCCTCAAATGCTAAATGGTGACAACACTAACATCTATCTCATGAAGTAGTTTTGAGAATTAAATAAATACTGTAAAGCACTTAGAATCATATCTGGTACAGGATTAAAATTAGCCACTATTAAATATTAATATTTAAATAAATATTAGCCACTATTATTATTATTGCTATTTAACTTTTTGCTAACTTTTTAACATCACAGAATACTGAAAATGTGAGGCTAGATTAATTGTTATTCTCTGTACAGCTGGCTTTCAGACTTTGGGAAAATTATTCAATCACTGAGTCATTTGATCCTCAATTATTTCAGCTGTAAAATAAGCCAGTAATTCAATAGTACTGTCCTGGTAGCAGCCTTGTCAGGTTTAAAAATAATGCGCATCATTTATAGCAGCACAATTTGCAATTGCAAAAATATGGAATCAACCTAAATGCCCATCAACTAACAAGTGGATAAAGAAAATGTGGTACATGTACACCACGGAATACTACTCAGCTGTAAAACAGACGAAATAATGGCCTTTGCAGCAACTTGGATGGAGCTGGAGGCCATTATTCTAAGTGAAGTAACTCAGCAATGGAACACCAAATATCCAATGTTCTCACTTAAAAGTGATAGCTAAACTGTGAGGACATAAAGGATAAGAATGATATAATGGACTTTGGGGACTGAGGGAAAAGGGCAATAGGGGGAATGAGAGATAAAAGACTACATATTGGGTTCAGTTTACACTGCTCGGGTGAGGGGTGCACCAAAATCTCAGAAATCACCACTAAGGAACTTATCCGTGTAACCAAAAACCACCTGAACCCCAAAAACTATTGAAATTAAAAACCAATCAATGGATAAATTTTAAAATAAAAATAAAAATAATGCATGTAATTTACCCAGCACAGGCCACAATGTATGTGCCTGTCACATCATAAGCACCTGATAATAAGAAACTTCCTACTATTAGTACCTTCTGTCTAAATATTCTGATATTTATTTTGGCATTGACCATGTTGAACATCCTACAAAGTTGAAAAATTTGGCAAATAAATAATGAAATAAATTGGCAGAAAAATAAATCTCAATTGAATTTTTAAATTATATTTGCAATTATGTTGATTCTTTCTAGAAAGGGCTCTGCAAACTATACATGCTTTACCACAATGAAGATGGGTTTTACAGTATACTGCCAAGCACTAGAAATATATGCTGAACTTTATTTTTAAGAACATCTATGGACAAGCTCTGCTAGACAGAAATTCAAACACACTGTTTCTCCAGTTTTAAAATATACATGTGTGGGTCTGAGTCTATACACATACACATGTGCGCGCACACACACACACACCACCAACTCTAATCTCTATAATATTTGGCTCAAATCTAAGCTGGAAGGAGTCTCTACACATAAATTAGATTACAAAACAGGCTGCCAAAGCTAAGTTTCAAATGAGTAGGAAACAAGTAGCACACAGAAGTGGTGGAGAGAGAAAATTAAAAGAGGACAATAAGCAAATAGAGAGAGAAAGAAATATCATCGTACATAGGAAGGTAAACCCGTAGAACTGTTCTTATAGAGTCAGATCCTTTTGGCCTAAGCAGAAAATTGAGCAAGAAAGCAGTTTATTTTATGTAAACAGACACTGACTCTGTCAGCAAAATAAAGGTGACTTCTAACTTCATGTATCAGCCTATAGTTGTGGGTAAACAAGCATTTTCAGGACAGCATTAGGAAATATCAGGAATAAACACCTTCAGAGAAAAATACAACAACATAAGAATGGCCTAAATAAATATATTCCGTTTTTCTCAATGTCTTATTATACTTTGTTTATCTTTCCTTATGTTATTGCTTTTTAAAAAAATACTTTTATTCTCTTTATAAACCAGAGTACTTCATTTCCATGGAGCACTTGTTAGGTACCAGACATGGGACCCAATATTACATGTACAAAGATGAAAAGACACAATTTCTGACTTCAAGAGTGGGAAAACCCTGTCACCATCTCTCTGTTTGATTTTCTAGGTAATCAAATGCAAAGCAGCTGTGCTATGGGAGGTAAACAAACCCTTTTCCATTGAGGATGTGGAGGTTGCACCTCCTAAGGCTTATGAAGTTCGCATTAAGGTGAAGTATTTTTCCATTTGTATTTCATTTTACATTTAAGAAATTCAGAGACTATTAAAATGGAAACATCAAAAAATCCGCTAAGAGGCATATCTTACATGATCATCCAGAAAATAAAATTACATTTGTTGTCAAGGAAAGGTAAAATTTAAATTTTAAATGTTTAAAAAGTGATCAAAGAGTACATACAGTATAATTCCAGTAAAATACAAAAGAATTTATATGTTTGTACAGAAAAAAATTCCAAAGGATATTTATCAAGACTTCAAAATCAATTAACATTATTTTCCATGTGTTACTTTGCTATTTCTACTTATGTTTTTTAAAGCGTGCATTCTTGTATATGACTTAAATATTTCAGATTATTCTGAATTGTTTAATTCAAGAAAGGAAGGTAGAGACGGGTTTTAGACTGAATAACCTTGAGGATAAACCGAATCTTTCATATTTAGGAATAGTAGGGAGTATAGCAAAACCTTTGAATACATTTTAGAAGCACAATTTCAGGAATCTGGGTATGTTAAATTTATCTAGTTACAATCTTTTCTGAATCTGAACATCTTCTCTTTATTCTGTAGATGGTGGCTGTAGGAATCTGTCGCACAGATGACCACGTGGTTAGTGGCAACCTGGTGACCCCACTTCCTGTAATTTTAGGCCATGAGGCAGCCGGCATCGTGGAAAGTGTTGGAGAAGGGGTGACTACAGTCAAACCAGGTACAGGATTCACACTCAGGGAACATGCTTGGTTCACCATCCCAGGATTCCCAGCCTGGATGAGGAAACCGAGGCAACGAGAGACAAAAGGGCTTGCAGAAGGTCACACGCAGCCAGGACTTCAGGGGTTTCCTCTTTCTCTCTCTGCCTGCCTGACTCAAGCATGTATGTCTTCAGGCACGCATGTATTCTACCCTTCAACCATTATGTACTGAGCATCTGCTAGATGCCAGGCACCAGGTTGGAGCCTGGAGATATGTGAGGATCAAAAGGGACACAGTGCCTACCAGCGTGGCATTCATAATCTAATAACTTCATGTTAGTGTTGCTGAACACGGTCTTCTTCTGTCAGGGCGCAGACAACTAGAAACGGGAGGAGGGAAAAAACATAAGTATGGAAACTGTTCTGTGCTGAGTTCACAAGGTGGAGGCTACATAGCCTCCAACTTGTGGAGTAAACATGGAGTAAACATGGAGTATTCATGGAGTAAACATGAATAAACTTGACCCTTTCTTAGGTGACCTATGCAGCCCCGTCACCAATTTCATCTTCCAACATGGTCTCTCTTCCTGAGCATAGAATCAATGAAACTGACTAGGTGAAAGGAAATGAAAGAAACATAGAAGGAGCCATCCACCATCAACAATGTCTGCCTTATTACCTTCAGCCATGCTTCAATGTGACTGGTTACAGATTACTAATTATAAAGGGAGAATAACTAGGACATTTCCATACCATCATTTTCACATAAATTTTACCCACAAAATGTTATGGGGCAACCATTTTTCTTGGTCTTGCGAATAGGTAGCATAGGTAATTAAAAATAAAAATTATGTTTAATTCTAAAAAATCACTTTCATTTTATTTTATTATTTAATTTAATTTATTTATTTATTTTGAGATGGAGTCTCACTCTGTCACCCAGGCTGGAGTACAGTGGCGCAATCTCAGCTCACTGCAACTTCCACCTCCCAGGTTCACGCCATTCTTCTGCCTCAGCCTCCCGAGTAGCTGGGACCACAGGCACCCACCACCATGCCCAGCTAATTTTTTGTATTTTTAGTAGAGAGAGGGTTTCACTATATTAGCCAGGGTGGTCTTGATCTCCTGACCTCGTGATCTTCCCGCCTTGGTCTCCCAAAGTGCTGGGATTACAGTCTAGAAAATCACTTTAGGCACTAGCTTGGACCTGCCACTTCACCAAATACTTATTTGAACTGTGAACAGAAAAATTAAATGAACTGTCCAATTTGGGTTTCAGCTTCTACTAATTCCTTTAGTAGTAATAAATTAATAACTACTAAATAATAACTAATAACTGCTAAATTACTAATAATAACTACTAAATAAAAATAATAATCACTAATTAGTTAGTAATAAGTTAATAACAAAATGACACCCTTACTTTTTACCTGTGCTCACTCCACTATAACAGGAAAAGTAGATAATTCACAAATTACCAGCTAAAAACATTTCAAAGTCAGTTCTTGTCCTAAAAGTGCCTAACTTATTGTGGAGGGTTGAAATTTCCAGAGAAATTTCTGGAATTGTTCTTTGTCCCATTTTTGATAGTTTTCCTCAAAAAAAGAACTAAGATCATTTTAAAAGCATTCATTTCATAATAAAGATAAACCTAGTCACTTTGAAAAGAAAAGAATTAGTTTAAAATTCTCATTTTTATTGTAAATCAAACTATAACAAAAACCAGGTCTTACCAACATCTAGTGGCACTATTATACCCTACTTTCAACTAAAATTTATATTTATGCTTACATTAAGATTTAAATAGTTAAGGATTAAATTAAACGTTTGTAAAGCCTCCAGGAGAAATTGATATGCTACATAAAAGTAACTATTAATACAGTGGAAGCAATTTTTTTAATCCATGTTGTTTCCCATATTTGCATTTCCTCTCTAGGAATCTTCAGGCACTTATAAAACCAAACTGGAAACGAGGCTGTGGCAGGCAATGACAAATGACATAGTTGTCATTGAACTGTATTTCTTGGAGACTTTTAAAGACACATGTTTCTAATATTTCAAAGACATGTGAGCTTTAAGTTTATGCTCTATTAATACTGGATAGAAATTGTGAAAGAATTTGTTTTATCCCTCTCTAGGTGATAAAGTCATCCCACTCGCTATTCCTCAGTGTGGAAAATGCAGAATCTGCAAAAACCCGGAGAGAAACTGCTGCTTGAAAAATGAGTAGGTTTCTGAGGCTCTCCCTCCACTGACATTGAGTTTGCACATTAGTTATGCTCCTGTCTCATGCCTTTGTGTGTCTGTGTATTGCACTGCCCAGTGTGAGCAATCCTCGGGGGACCATGCAGGATGGCACCAGCAGGTTCACCAGCAGGGGGAAGTCCATTCACCACTTCCTCGGTGTCAGCACCTTCTCCCAGTACACGGTGGTGGATGAGAATGCAGTAGCCAAAATTGATGCAGCCTCACCCATGGAGAAAGTCTGCCTTATTGGCTGTGCATTTTCAACTGGTTATGGGTCTGCAGTCAAAGTTGCCAAGGTAAGAATAACAACGGATGATAAAAACAGTTACATGCAGACTGTCAGGAACCCAAAGGGAAGCAATTTCTCCCAAGAATCAAAGATTATTTTTGTAGATTTTGAATGTTGGCTAAGAATAGAAACACAATCCAGAAAGAATTGAGAGCACATGCTAGAAATTTCACGTTTATCAGATTAAAAAGTTGTTGAGAGTTAAGAAAATGTAAAGATTTCATTTTCAATAACTACTCTTCTGTATTTGCTCTTTATGAGATCATGAAATTTTAGGCCTGAGAACTCATTTAGTAATTCATTCAACAATTAGAGAGCACCTATATGTGCCTCAGGCACCATAGGTTCTGCTAGCTTCTGAGATAGCAAAAGTAAATGAAATAAGTGTTTGTCCTTGAGGAGCATCTAGTCTATGGATCCTCTACTCCCAGAATTAGGATCAACAGTAGAGTTCAAAACCTTACCTGATGCACTTCCAAACCAAGGCTCACCCACTCTGTGGATTCTTACACAGAAAGTAATGAAGCTTCAGTGATGCATAATTCACTCATTATGGGATTTCACTGCTAAAACTAACTCCCCTGCCATGAACACACACATATACTTCAGAAGTGGTCAATTTCAAGCAGAAATTCTTTAAAGGCTCCTCATCTGAGTAGGCTGAAAATCTAGTAGTATGCTTTATTTTATGAAACCGAGGTCCAGAGTTATAAAGATATTTGCCCAAAGTCTCAGTGCTGAGACTAAAATATCTTTTTAATATGAGAGCTGAGACTAAAATATCTTTTTCAATTCTCCTGCTGAATCTTAGCTCGCAATACATAATTATTCGTGTTTTAAAATCACAGTCACAAGTCTTGTATTTTTCTAAGTAAGGTAGAAAATGGTGTTGTCCCCATAGTATGAATAACACTTGGTGAATGAATGAGTGAATAGATACCCTTAAGGGAATATAAGGATGAGATTACTCGGGACAGGAAAGCATGTCACCCACAATGAAGACTGACTGTGGGAGACTAGGTTTAATAAATAATCACTAGCCAACCAAAAAACAATTCAGAAGGCATCTTTTCCAAATTTCTGACTTTAGCACTTAGTACCTTGTTCAGTGCCTCATCCGTGCTAGCAGGTGGTCAAAGAGAGCCTACCCAAGACAGAAGATGAGGCTACTCATAACAGTAAATTGTATTTATTATTGACATATAGACAAACGTTTCATTGCTGTGTTGTTCACGAGTGTATTTTTAAAGCAGGGATATACTGGTCACAACTACTGAACATAAATGAACCAAGGCGTTAATTACAGAGGGTGTAAGTGGAATATTTTTCAGTCTCTTGGAGTAGCCTTTTCCACTTATTTTATTTTCCAAATATTGCCTTTGTGTATGTATGAGATATTGAAGCTGACTGTCATGGGATTTCAGCAATTGAGAGTCCCTTCAAGACTGTAATCACTGCCATCTGGATTTCAAAGATCATCCGGTGCCCTGGTTCCCAGCCTGACCTTCCCATTGGAGTCACCTGGGGATTGAGTTCCACCTGCAGAGATTCTCATTTAATTGACATGGGCTGTGACCTGGACGGTGGGAGAGTTTGTAAAGCTCCCCAGATGAATCTAATATGCAGCAGTTTGAGAACCACTCAACTAGTTCATCCCCTTGAATTTAAAAATAAAGCAACTGAAGCCAGAAGAGGTTTTGATAAAAGGTTGGACAGAAGAGTCTGAGTAGCTCTTGATAAACACATAGGCATGACACTTTATAAAGCTTAGGCACTTTCTAACAATCATTACTGAATCCATTTTTGCATTTTCTGAAAACATAGGTCACCCCAGGCTCTACCTGTGCTGTGTTTGGCCTGGGAGGGGTCGGCCTATCTGCTGTTATGGGCTGTAAAGCAGCTGGAGCAGCCAGAATCATTGCGGTGGACATCAACAAGGACAAATTTGCAAAGGCCAAAGAGTTGGGTGCCACTGAATGCATCAACCCTCAAGACTACAAGAAACCCATCCAGGAGGTGCTAAAGGAAATGACTGATGGAGGTGTGGATTTTTCGTTTGAAGTCATCGGTCGGCTTGACACCATGGTATGTACCGTGACATGCCCTGAGATTTCTGCCTCTGCAACCTGGAGGATGCATTTAGGCTGCAGAATATATGTTTTATATATAAAGGATATTTTTAATGATGAATGGAAATTTCCCATCATCTGTTACCTGGCTTGTTTAATTTTTGTTATGAGAAATCTTTTCTTCCATCAACTATGCAAACCTGTCTCAAGTCATATTTCTTCTAGAGGAAAAGAAAAGGGCTTGTTTTTCTTAACTGAGCAATTACAGATTTACTTTATTAATTTTTAGTTAAAAACTGTAAGTTCAAGTAAACATAAATAATACAAATTCTGTTCTCAAATTGAAATGTTTTGTTTTTCTCCCACATTCTTAAAAAAATGGTTTAATAATTTTGCATATGTTCTTAATAAATTCCAAATTTTAAACATGTTACTATTTGAGCAAAAGAAATGAGCAATTTTAGGCCAACTGCTGTTTTATTAACAAAAATATGCCCTAAGGAAATTGACTGCTTTGAGACATCACTGTATTTTATCACAGAAACGGGACAGTGCCTGGCACATAGCTAGTACCCAATACTAGTTGGACTGAATACTTTGAAAAGTCCACAGTCTCTACTAAAAATACAAAAATCAGCCAGGTATGGTGGTGTAGCGCATACCTGCAATCCCAGCTACTCGGGAGGCTGAGGCAAGACAATCACTTGAACCTAGGAGGCGGAGGTTGCAGTGAGCCAAGATCGTGCCATTACACTCCAGCGTGGATGACATAGTGAAACTCCGTCTCAAAAAACAAAAGGAAAGAAAAAAGAAAAAAAAAAAGAAAAGTCAATAGACTTTACCATCCCCCAAAGTTTAAAAGCTATGCATCTCATAGCATTGCTTATAGATTACATGAGACAACGCATGTGATATAGTTAGCACAGTGCTATCTGTCATATGGTAAGCTCCCAATAAATATCAGCTGTCTTTTGTTTGTTTTTTTTTTTTTTTTTTTTGAGACAGGGTCTCACTCTGTCACCTAGGCTGAAGTGCAGTGGCATAATTATAACTCGCCGCAGCCTCAACCCCCTGGACTCAAGTGATTCTCCTACCTCAGCCTCCAAAAGTGCTGAGAGTATAGGCATGAGCCACCACACCCAGCCTCAGTTGGCATTATTGATATGAAATACTATTTCTAATCTTGCAGTGCTTACATCATCTTTGGCTTATTACATGGTATTTCTTCCAACCAGTTACAAATATGGGAAACACATCTTTGCAGTGGGAAACACATCTCTAGCTATATTTCACCTACCCAGAATTCTCTAGAATCCTACTCAAAAAGTCTCCAGAAACCAACAAATTTCCATTGCTGAGGTTTTCTAGAAGATCCAGCAGTGTGGGTAACAGGGAGGGGCACCCTAAGATCAAAGCTCTCGGCAGCCTTGGCCTGGAACAGATGCCACAGAGGAATAAAATGTCAAAAGAATTCAACTTTTTCCAGGGCTACAGCTTTTCTCCTTATGCTCTTTTTCTATATTTTCATCCGTTTTCTCATGTGGAACTCGAGTGTACCTTATCTCAAGATACCAAATGTCTGACACCCACATGTTCTGAGGATGTGTGGTCTTCCAATGGTCAGAATCCAAAATCAAAGAACTAATCATTATATACCTATGTGGATCCTAAACCATTTTCTAACTACAGAACGTGTTCCAAAAGATGCCTGGAAAACATTTTCTGAACTGTCTCTTGAGGTTTCCAAATAATCAGTGTATTTTAATGTAAAACCAATATGTATTTGGGGAGATAATAAAACAACATTTAAAACATGTCCATTTGAGTAATGGACAGTAGAATAGGAATCCACTTAAGAGGGAGACCGTCAGTGGACAAGAGACAAATTTCAGTGATATAATCATTTATCTTGTTCACAATCAACATATCTGGTTGAAAGTACTGGGTTCAAAATACCTATGTAATAAATCAATGAAAAATGAATTCACTAACTCACAGATCACCTGAGAATTATGTGATGATGAAATTTTATGCTTTATGTATGTTTATAATGATGTCTGCCTCCTTATTCCTTTATTAGGAATAATTAAGTGCACTCCAATTTATTCATCCATTCTTTCATTAAAAAAAAAAAACACACTTTCTGGGCATTTCCTAAATCCAAAGCACTATCCTATGCAAAAAAGGGGAATGAAGGAGCAAAAGACATGATCTCTTTCCTCTGCACACTCACAATCCAGCTAAGCCTAATACATGATATTGTGTATTATGAGTAGGAACTATGCGACTCCACGTTAAAGATGCCAAATATTCACTTTATTCCAGATGGCTTCCCTGTTATGTTGTCATGAGGCATGTGGCACAAGTGTCATCGTAGGGGTACCTCCTGATTCCCAGAACCTCTCGATAAACCCTATGCTGCTACTGACTGGACGCACCTGGAAGGGGGCTGTTTATGGTGGTATGTAGTTGGGCTCAAGTGCCAAATTCTCATTAACATCAATATATCTCTACTTCTACAATTGACAAGGTGAGGTTTTGAAAACAAATCAAAAATAAACTAAAATTCCTTTTCTATCTACAGTCTCCAAATCAACTAGATATGGAAACAATGCAGACAGAAGGTCCCGATATAAACTTTTCTGTTGTAACCATAACCCAGGATCTTTCATCTCCATCTGTTTTTGTACTTGTGACTGTGTAAGAAGGCATGGACATTTTTCGTAGAACATGGAAATCTACAACAATATTTCATATCTATGCCCAAATTTAGACAACTGATAAATTTGCTCCTCTACTTTGGGCATAAACATCTGTAGTATTATTTCTATGTGAGAGACAAAAGAACTAAGAAACTTTGTTTGTCTGTGATTTTTTTTTAAGTCAAGGCACTGTAAAAGCATATTGAAGTATTCTATCTCTTCTTATCCTCAGTTATAGCAGTCTGGAATGAAGCACCTTTTCTAAATTTTCATTTATTTGGAAAATCTCTTCAATTCTTCTACTGACCCTGGTCAAATCCAACAATGATACTGTCTTCTTTTCAGGCTTTAAGAGTAAAGAAGGTATCCCAAAACTTGTGGCTGATTTTATGGCTAAGAAATTTTCACTGGATGCATTAATAACCCATGTTTTACCTTTTGAAAAAATAAATGAAGGCTTTGACCTGCTTCACTCTGGGAAAAGGTAGATTTAAGTTAGTTTTCTGTTTTGCTTTTTTTTTCTACCACAGGGGATTGTCTAGCAGAGAATGAAAAAGGTGGAAGGATGAGAAAAAATAGAGTCTCTTGGTTTTCCATTACCTGTTCAGTCTTTGCATGGAGCACTTGTAGGATCATACTGTGAGAAGCTAAAAACAGTTGCTTTGCATTTCCTATTCTGCTGAAATCAAATTATGTTGATTACTGCAAATCTAAATGATCTGAGCCACTCAGCCTTCCTTAAAAGAGAACACTCACATTTGCCAAAAAAAAAAAAAAAAAAAAACCCACAAAAAACAAGTCTATTTAAACAACCATAATTATAACATGGTGACTTTGAATCCTCTTCCTTCTACCTATGTAAAGCTGACACTAAGTGTCTGCATATTTAAATAATTTTCAGGACATCCTCAACATTTTCATTGCAGGAGTAGGTGGAATTACATTTGGATTGTTTTCTAGGTAGATAATACTAGTTTTTTTCTTTTTCTTTTGTAGCTTAAGAAAACTTTTTCTACCAATTAAGTTATCATAAAAGAGAAGAGTACTAAGCACTATTTTAAATGTTTGTCGTACATTTTCTCTGAAGCTTAGAAAAATAAGCCAATTCTATTTCCTATCTCTAATATTTAACAGTTACAACCAGCTAATAAAATGCATTTTGTCACCTGCATTTACATGCGGCACAACTGGAAACATGCAGTTATATCTAACCTTTGTCTTCTAGTCCAGAGTCTGAGATTTTTCTGCTATCCCACACCTATTTTCATGAGATTTTCAACTTTAAATAGTGTTTCTTTGGCATTCACACAATCATTATACTAGATACTTTAACTGACAACATTCTTGAGGAAGGAAGGAAACTAGCACTCACAGACCACCGGCTGTTCTACTAAGTGTCTTACCTGCATTATCTCATGTGATTCCCAAACAATGCTCAGTGTCAGTCTCTATCTCACTATCTTAGAGAAGAGAAACAGAGACATGGAGAAGACATGACTTTGCCAAAATCATCAAGTGGTAGTAAGGAGAGCCAGGATTCAAAAGTAGATCTTGTTATTAGCAAATCTATTCGCTCTCTGTTGAACCGCACTGCCCCTCAAGAGTGCGTGTACATATGGAAAACAGTAGTCATCAAAGGTTAGTTATCACTGTCATTATTATTACCATTGACATCATCATTGGGATCATCATCATAAGATTGAAAAGATGATGGCAAATATAGAGATGAACAAAACCGGAGGACAGTGTTCAGCAACATAAGAAGTCATGAAGCATGCCTAAATTCATTTTATGAGAATGTCATATAGTAATATGCATTTGTAAATATAATTAATCCTATCAATAAGCAAAGATTTAAAATTGTAATATTGAATGTTGGTAAGAGCAAGGTGAGTTGGGCACTTTCATGTACTTTCAGTAGTAATTGATACATACTTCTGGAAAAGCCATTTGGTAATATGTATCAGAAACCGTTAAAAAAAATGACTGAATCATTTGCCCCAGCAATTCCATTTCTAGAAATCCATTCTACAGAAATAATCAACTATTCAAACATACATATATGTTTACTGGTTAGAACTTTAGAAGCATTCTAAAGTTCAATACAAGGAAATTAAATTCATAAATTCCAGTCATCTATCAGAAATGAATGAAACGACCAAAAAGAAATGACTTCATTGGGAAATTCTCATGATTTAATTTTAGGCTCATTTAATGAAGAATATAAATTGTATATATTGTATATGCAATGTCTCAACTTTTCATCAAAAACAGTAAAACATGCACATATTTCTAGAAAAAGTTCATAGAAATTCAGGAAAACATTGAGAATTGTTACTTCTAGGTTGGGAGATTATGGATTAGTTTTGCTTTCTTCTTCCTGCTGTCTTGCATTCTCTGAATTATATGCATATATTTTTCTCATATATGCATATGCATATACATATATGTTAAAAATTAAAATTATTAAAGAGTCACAAAGACCATCATTTTCTAAAAATATTTACTCATAAGTTGGTTTATAGAAGAGGCATTAGTTCTAGTGTAAATGTTCCATTTGTAATCTTCACAAGAATAAAGAATCTTAGAATTAATACAAATCGACTTTATTCTCTACTTCTAAGAATCCTTAAACATCTCTGTATCAAAGGTCTTTTAAAATTTCCAGCATGGTCTTTCTTAAATTATCAGTTCTTTCAGGCAAGTTATCCATCATCTTATAATTTTTGCAAATTTGTATTTGGGTTTGAATCCCAACACTCCATACAAGATGTGCTACTAGAGCAAGTTACAAATCTTTCTAAGTCTCAGTTTTTATAATCTCTAAAACAGAAATAATATGGAAACCTACCTCCTAGTGTTGATGTTTAGGTTGAAGTTTAAGAAAATGCACAAAGAATGTGACAAATAGTAAGAACTTACTGCAAGTTATTATCTAGTGTTGTTTATATTTCTTATTACACTAGGGACGTGGGCATGTAAAAATGATTTTTTGAAGATGCTAATGGAGTATTGAAGTCTAAATGACAGGCATATTCATTGCATAATCTCACACAACAGGATGTTGTGTGAGATTAAGATTGGAGAAAAAATAAAAAAATAAAAAAAAGAGAAAACCAAAAAAGATGAACTTCCTTTGACTTGAATCAGATGTATGGGGATGGAAATAGGGTAGCTGGGATCACAGACAGATTTTCACTAAGACAACTCAGATGCTCCTTGGACTCTCACACGGAAGCATGTGGGTTGTCTAAATGTTAACACAATGTCTCTTCTTTCCTATTACAGTATCCGTACCATCCTGACCTTTTGAAACAGTAGAGATGCCTTCCCTTGTAGCAGTCTTCAGCCTCCTCTACCCTACATGATCTGGAGCAACAGCTGGGAAATATCATAATTCTGCTCTTCAGAGATGTTTTCAATAAATTGCACATGGGGGCTTTCCAAAGAAATGGAAATTGATGGGAAATTATTTTTCAAGCAAAAATTTAAAATTCAAGTGAGAACTAAATAAAGTGTTGAACATCAGCTGGGAAATTGAAGCCAATAAACCGTCCTTCTTAACCATTCTACTGTGTCATCTTTGCTATTGAGGAAAAATATTTCCTGTGACTTCTTGCATTTTTGGTATCTTCATAATCTTTAGTCATTGAATCCAGTGGAGAGAAATCTTCACTTGCCCTGACACACACCTGCTCGGCCACTGTGCTTGAAGTCTCCTATCTCTATCTCAATTTTCACTCTCAGCATTTTCCTTTTTTAAATAAAATGTACCAAATCCCTAGGGTAAAAGCTATGGTAAGGTAAAGGATAGATTCACATTTACAAGTAGTGAAGGTCCAAGAGTTCTAAATACAAGAAATTTCTTGGGAATTCAAATAAAATGTCCCACATTTTACTACAGTAAAGGATAGTGCTTTTATGGCTTTTATACTGTTTCTTTATGGTCGATGTACAATTGATTTTTAAAAATAATAGAAGATTTCTTGCCTCATATGACAAAGGCTCAATTACTAATTGTAAAAACTGAACTATTCCCGGAATCATGTTCAAGAAATTTGTAATTTTTGCTCATGAAAGTGCTTCATTGACTAAATAGTATTAGTTTATAGCTATACATGATTATTTAGATGATGACTGAAAATGCCTATAAAGTATTTAAAAGCTATATGGTGGCTTTAAGTGTAGAGATGGGGTGGCAAATGCTGTGAACTCAGAATGCAAAATTGGTAACTGAGAAATGGCACAAACACCTACAATATATATATATATATATTCCAGTGTAGAAATTATTGGCTAGGTCTGTAATTAAGTATTGCACAGAAGTGCCTTCATAGGTGCTGAAACAGGATTATGAGAGTGACAGACACAGGAACGAAGAAGACAGGGAGAAAATGTGCATGGTTGTGAGAATATATCGCTTTGATTCTTTGACTTCTCATGATATATGAAAACAAATAAAGTTGGGGATTGACTTCAATAATATCATGAACGTTTTTGAAATGAAATTCTGAGCATGGAGAAAAATTTAAATTCTGGTATTAAAAAATAATTTAAAAATATAGACAAGGAAAAAATGTTTTCATATATATGACCAAAAAAAATATATTTCTAAAATCCTGGTGCTTTTTCATTTAAAAATAGACAACCAAAGAGGAAAATGAACAATGATGGAAATTCATGGAGGAGGAAATTAAAATGGCAAAACAGTATATTAAATGGCACTGAGCCTTGGGAGTGGTCAAAAAAAAAAAAGCAAAATGAGATATTACTGCTTACTTATTAACTTACACTGTTGGTAGAAATGTGCATTTTTGTAGCTTTCTGACAAACAATTTGTGATTTTTATTAAAATTTTAAACATGCACATCCCAAGCAATATCATACTTGGGAATCGACTCTATAATTATAATTGTCTGTGTATAAGAATATAGAAACAAGGCTATTAGCTACAGCCCTACTTGTAGAAGAAACAAAAATTTTTAAACTCTCTGACTGATTGACAGAATAAAGAATGATAACTCCCTATTTTGAATGGCAAGTGGATCTTATTTTAAAAAATAGGGAAATGGGCATGATGGCTCATACCTGTAAACCCATTGCTTTGGGAGGCCAAGGCAGGTGGATCACTTGAGCTCAGGAGTTCGAGACCAGCCTGGGCAACATGGCAAAAACCTGTCTCTACAAAAAAACACAAACATTATCCAGGCATAGTAGCACATAACTGTAGTCCCAGCTACTTGGGAGGCTGAGGTGGGAGAATCGCTGGAGCTCAGGAGGCACAGATTGCAGTGAGCCATGATGGCACCATTGCACTACAGCTTGGGCAACAAAGCAAGTCCTCATTTCAAAAAAAAAAAAAAAATATATCTAAAAATCTGGAGAAATTACTATGATGCATCAGAAAGTATAAAAAGCAAAGTACAGAATAATGTGTATTATATGATCCAATTTTTGTGGAATACAAAACAAAACAAATTAAAATTCCTATTTATTAGTATATAGGTTCATATGAGCAGTGAGACATAGAAATGTGTGAAACAGGCTGTTCTCTCAGAAACCTGGATCTGAAGAGTTGAAGAACTAAAGTTAACTTTTGAACCGTAACTGTTTTGAACTAATATTATGTAATTTCTTTACATACTATTTTTGAAAGTCTTGAATTAGAGGCAGGACAATCAACTTTCTTTAACAATTTCTTCAAGAATGTCAATCACATTCTTTAATCATTTGTAGGAGCTTCACATCAATATTGTCAGTTATGATGAGATTTATGATTGTATTACTTTTTTAACTTATAAAGACACAGTAATGAAAGATTCAAGCTGCCAACATGTATATGTAATTGTGAAATGAGGATTTCAAGGACTGTAATTGAGATTTTAATTACTTAAAAAAATTACTTAAAAAAATTTCTGACCAAATAAATGTCAAAATAATATAAACTATCACAGCCACCTCTAAAGCCTTGGGATGATATTGCTCATAGAGTCATAGAAATGTTTTTCTTACTGGATCATTCAGGAACCTAGGATTATCAATGGCAAACATACAAGTCTGGATATAAGACAATTCTCATAGGCCTTAATAGAAAACATTTAGAGTTATTAAACATGAAATTATTATAAGGTCAAATAGATTTTTGGCTACCGGACTTGCAAGATTAATGCGAACAAGCTTTTAGAGTTACCTGGGTAATCCTGGATTTTGCCTTTTTTCTCCCAAGTGGCTTATAAATGGATTTTTTCTTTTTCTTTTTTTTATTTATTTTTATTTTATTTTATTTTATTTATTTATTTATTTATTTACTTTGAGACGGAGTCTCGCTCTGTCGCCCAGGCTGGAGTGCAGTGGCGCAATCTCGGCTCACTGCAAGCTCCGCCTCCGGGTTCACGCCATTTTCCCGCCTCAGCCTCCGGAGTAGCTGGGACTACAGGCGCCCACCACCACGTCCGGCTAAATTTTTTTTTATATTTTTAGTAGAGACGGGGTTTCACCGTGTTAGCCGGGATGGTCTTGATCTCCTGACTCTGTGATCTGCTCACCTCGGCCTCCCAAAGTGCTGGGATTACAGGCATGAGTCACCGCACCCGGTCTCAATTCTCAAGAGATTTTTATGATATCATAGTCTTCTTTCATGTATATAATATCTTTTCTCTTTGCAAATATTAATAAAAGCTTTTAAAAATATTTTGTATTTTTTCACTTCATGAATTATTTCTTCTAACTTCTATTTTCTTTGCTATGTTTCTATCTTTCCTATTACAAAGCTAGAATCACTCCACATGTCTGATGATCTTGGGTGTCTTCTGTTGCAGGATGGGGCACTAATGAGCTATTGGGAAGCTCTGAAACATGGGTGGCATATGTGTCATGTGAGATTCGCTATAGAACTATATGGTGGGATTAATTGCTGGGGAATATAAAGTCAGTAAGGGTGGGTATTTTCTCTTGGGCTCGTCAGATTTTTCAAAACATGATTTAGGAATTTTCTGTTTAGAAGACACATGCCCAGCTGCCAACACTCCGAGGCCCAAGAGGGCAATTGAGAATTGAAAATCATCATAGCAGAGTAGAAATCCAACAGAAGCATAAAAGAGCTCAATTAATGTATGCCTTGGTGTACCTTTTCTTCAGAAGGTAACTAATGAAGTTCCCCCAAACTGATAATTAATTCAAAGAAAAATGTGATATCTGACAAGTTGATACTCTCACCCTGGGGAGAGGGAAGGGATTCCCCAGGATGAGGGTGAGGGGGTGCCAGGATGGCAGGTGTGTCCAGATACAAAGCACCTCCTCCCCACATGGGAGTAAGTCAAAGACTCCAGGGAGACACACAGCTGGGAATAAAATTTCCAGTGACGATATAAACAATCATGCTGTGTCTCAAGCAATTTAAATGGAAATAAAGTTGACATGTTCTCAAAAAATATGCTAAAAAACTCAAAAGTGGCTTTAAGGCTGACATACACATACAAAATATATGTCTATAAAATGAAAATAATTGTAGAACATACCTCATAGAGTTATTCTGAGGTTTACATGAGTACATAATTTGAACCATTTGGAACAGCAACTGGCACATGCTGAGAGTGACAAGGATATTAGTTATTATTATTCTTTCGGTTATTAAACTCCAGAGTTAGGCTTCCTGGAATCCTGGCTCCACCACTAGCTGTATTACATTGGGAAATTTATGCAATCTCTCTAAACCTCAGTGTCTTCATCTGTACAATGTTCACGGCAATGGTATTTACCTCGTAAGTTAATGCTAAACATTGCACTAAATGAGGCAATGTATGCTCAAAAACTAGCATAGTCAGCACTCCATAAATGTTAGGTATAAACAGTAATCATTTGTGTTTTTTACAAAAATTTATGTTTTAAATTCAAAAAGGAAAAAACTCTCCACCATTAAAGAATTCTTTAGTTTTTAGATCATTTTATATTGCGACAACCATACTATTTGTATTACTCTGTATTGTTTTAATAAACACTTTGCATTTCTACATCATCTCAGTAATTACATGTTTAAGCATCTGCCAAGAACATTTTCAGGATAATTTAAAATACATCAACACATCATCAAAACACTTTTGGAACATTCAGATGGTTTATAGTTTGGCTCTCACAGAGAAGACTGGATGGAACATCTTTGCTTTTGGATTGGGCTTCTTAGATTATGTCCCAACTCCTTCACATAAGGGAAGTACACAAACATTTTGCTCTCTCACACATGCTCTTCATGGCAGAATTCCAGGCTCCACAGCCACAGCCAGTCCAGCAAACATTTCAGTCCCTCAACATCTTGGGCTTCAGTACCAAAATCAAAATGAAATGCTAATTGAGTAAGAATTCATGACTTTGAATGTGGGTATTTTCAAAAATTCCTCTGGGAACTTAAAATTTATTCTATTTATTGTAATATTCTACAGATTATTTCTATAGCTATTTCATTCTCAAGTTCTATTTATTGCTACTAAAGTCCCTCTCCCACTCTTAATTTTGCACCTCATCCCCAAAAATGCTTTAAAGACTGCTATTTATGCATATACGTGAAATGTTACACTTTTTCTAGCAATCTTTACAATAATATTAGTCTTCCCATTTTGCCAAATGATTATCCCCCAAAATGAAGAATTTGTACTGAAGATACTTTCTGCCAGTTACAATATTATTTCTTAGATTGAGGTAAATTATTGGCCCATGGAGAAAAGGAGACAGTTGGATCTCTTACAGGGATGCTAGTCTGTCCTTCTCGAGCCTTTGGAGTCACATCTTCACACTACTCATCATTACCTGCATAATTATATTAGAAATGCCAGTCCTTGCCTTCCACTAACCTTCCAAGAACACTTGTGGTAATTTGTTACACCCGTAATAGAAAATTAACACACCCCTGTTGCAAACATGGTCATCTACGGTCTGTGGGTAGACACATTTCCCTCTTTGACCACAACCTGGAAAAGCTCTCCAATTTTAAGAAGTCATAAGATTAGATTAGGTTCACCTGGATAATCCAAGCTAATCTTCCCATCTCAAGACCTTTAACTGAATCACATCTACAAAATCCATTTTTTTCCATGTAAAGCAACATCATCCTAGATTCCAGGGGTTAGGAGTGGACATCTTTGAGGGCCATTATTCTGCCTAGCACACAGGGGAATGCTGACCCAAACTGAACCAAGCATATCATCTCTCTGGATAAGCTGAATTTAGGATATACTACTTGGTGGAAATGTAATATAGAATTGGGCTGGCTTACAGAGACACACACAGAGAAAGAAGCAGAGGAAAGGGATGTCCTGTGACCCCTAGAGATTGACAGGGTTACCTTCGGACATTCCAGATGTTGCTCCAGGCCTGCCATGGCCCTCTGATACTAGAACACTGACACTCAATCATGTGACAACTGCTCTTCCCCCCACAGCCATTTAAACTTTTAGAAGGTGGGGCAAAGAGTAAGCACAGAGTAGCTGCCAGATGGTATTAAGAAAGATCGCCTGACTCTATGGAGTTTGTCCCAAAGTGCTTTTGGCAGTTCACCAAGCCATGTGTTCATGAAGCAATGGAAGCTTATAAGTGGATATCACATTTCCAAATTCGTTAGGGCCTTGAAAACAAGGTGGTAGTGGCTATAATTCCTTGAAATGCTCTGTCTATAGGTGTGAGAGAGGATTAAACAGAAAAATGTATAAAAGGGGGTACTAGGGGAGAAAAATGTTTTCAAGATTATTTGTCCATATGTTAATTGGAACTATACCTCTCAATTGCAACTCATCTTTTTTACTAAATCTTAATAAAATATCTTTCTTTCAAGGCTTCCTCACTCTCAAATTAGATGTCATTCATTTAATTTAGTCAACAAATATCTGAGCACTCACCCTGTGCCACTCATTGAGTTAAGAGCTGAGAATGCACAATGCAAAGATGAAGTAGGGTCTTCCTCTTTTGATTCCACGTTTAACTCTCCCCTGGCACTGACCACTTCCTGCTTCACAGGAGGGTTCTCTATCTTCTCTACCTGAACACAGCCAATCCCACTGCTAATATGTAATCCCTTTAAAAGGAGACACTGAATCTTCTCGATTATGGGACTGCTCATAGAACAGTGTCTGTCGTAACATAAAGGAGCACGAGAATTCAACAATCTTTAGTATGACAGGGATGGAGAGAAGTGAAGCGCGACTGTGAGAGGGAGTTAATACAGTTCCACAACGGCGACCTTGTTGTGGATCTCAAAGTTTGGGTAGGATGGGAATAGGCCAGAGGGACAGAAAAGAAGAGAAAGATCATGATGAGCAATGGATTCCTCTTTGGAGGAACACAGAGATACAAGCTTCTAAAGAGCATAGGCCTTGTATTGGAGAAGGGAGAAATAGTTGGATGAGAAGGCTAAAGCCAGGTTATCTGGGGCTATCTTCTTTCCCTCATACCTTTCCAAATGAGAAGCAACTGAAATCATAGGACCTCCTTTGCTTTTCTATTGGGTGAATGTTTCTCGGTCTTGGTGTGAGTCTCATTGCCAACATAATTAAAGCTTATTGAAGTGTTCCCTTGGCAAATTTAGAGAAATATATCCTTTATGCTAACATGTTCATGTTGACAGACTATATCTAATTAAATAGTTGCCTGTAGAGTTTTATGATGTCTCCAAGTGTGGATAAAAGAAAAATCAAACTCCTATTCTTGGAAAGTCATGAGGATACTTGTTACACTGATCAAAGGGCAATGGAAATGATCCAGTGAGGATTTTGCTCCATTTCTCACAATTATTTAAAATCTACCTCAAATGCCTGTTCCTCTACAATGTCTCCCGAGTCCTTCATTCTGAATAGCACCTCTGTCTCTGTTCCCAAAGCACTAACTCATCCCTGTGATAGGGCACTTCCCAGCCAGGCTGATATGTAGACTTGCTTGCCTGTGTGTCTTTTCCCCATAAATCGTGAACTTCCTTTTATGAATAATAATTGCAGCTAACATTTTGGAGGGTACTCCTATCTGCCAAACTCCATGATGAGTGTTTTACATGGATTATTTCCTTTATTCACTAAACAATCCTTTAAAATGATGCCATTATTCATCTTCATCTTACAGATAAAGAAACTAAGGCAAAAAAAAAAAAAAAAATCAGCGAAATAATAAGTCCAAGCACACAGAACAAGTACGGAATGGGGTTGGCCTGGTCCCAAAAGCCATGCCATCTCCGTTGCCCCATACTGTCTCTTGGCACAGGCAAAGGTCATGTCTTATTCATCACTGCTACTCCACTGGACCCAACTTAGTGCCTGACACAGGGAGGGGTTCAGTCCATACTTACTAGTTTTGAATCAAGCAGAATTGCCAGGCGCAGTGATCCCCTTTGCTGTGACTAACTGGGGGTCTGATTCTCTGCTGTAAAGACAACGAGGGTGCTCTCTCTGCCCTACTTCGTTTTTCCTGTTTCCTTACTCCTCTTCCTTCCTAGCCACCCCATGTGGATTCAGAGTTGCAGCTTAGTGCAGACAAAGTTTAAGGCAAAACGACCAACGTGGAACTGAGAGAAGAGAAACAAGGAATTCCAGAGGCTGGGGGGAGAGTGAGGGAAAGAGAAAGTGATTACAATTTATCACTTTAACTTAATATTTAACCTAATGAAAACAAAATCTTATCTGGAATTTGGAAGTCAATATTTTGAGGGCCGGTTCAGTACCCTTTTCTTTGTTTTGACAGTCTGAGAATAATCCAATGGGTGTGGCTTAAAGACATCGGTCACGTGTGGAATTGGAATTGGATGTTACAGAAGCAACAAGATTAATGTCTGTGCAATATATCTGCCTTATGCACTCAAGCAGAGAAGAAATCCACAAAGACTCACCAGTCTCCTGGTCTGCAGAGAAGACAGAAACAACATGAGCACAGCAGGAAAAGTAAGCAAAAAAATATTACTCTTAGTAATATATTCTCATCAATATAACAAAGAAAGGAATACAGTATTTGATGAATAATTTAAAATTATTATCTAAATTAGAAATGATACACTGAAATATGATGTGCAATATACACCTCAATATGTAATGTATACTGAACTGCAGAGGAAAGAAGCTATTCTTAAAAATCTTGCACCGGGCCCTCCGCCCCTGGGGCGGCTTGGAGCGCGGGCCCTGGGCCCCGCCGCCTTCCAGGGCCGCTGCTCCGCGGGCACATGGAAGGGAGTCGCCCCACTCTGGCTCCCGGAGCTCCCGCCGGCTTGCAGGACCCGGCAGGTATCTCTCGGCCGCGGCTCACCCTTTTCTTTCCCTCCATGAGAAAGAAGTCAGCTCTATCTGACGCAGCAATCCTGATGGTGATCTCCTCCAGGAACACTGGCTGGTTGAGGACATGCTCATTTTTGAGAATGTGGGCTTCACCAAGGACGTGGGCAACATCAAGTTTCTGGTCTGCGCAGGTTCCCATGAGTAACTGAGGGTAGGGGTACCCAGCTCCACCTCCAAAGATAAACCTGCTCCCCACAAGAACTGGTCTTTAATGTGGTCTAACTGTTCCTCTGCCTTGTTCTCTGTGCTAATATAAATACGGAGTACCAGCATGTCCACTTGAACATGCAGAGGGTTAATCCCGCTTCCTAAAGCCTCACGAACATGCCTCCTGCTTAGTTCACTTTGCATCACATTTCCTAAGCTCCTTTTTACCCCAGTTTTGGGACACTGTGTTTACCTCCACAAATCTCTTCTCTTCCCTGGCATTCTGCCTAGGCTTTGTTTTGCCCAGGGGCTCCCTCTTTTTCTAGAAGAGCAGTATTCAACCTTTTAGCTATATCGACATGTAACAAAAGATGCTTATGTACTAATAGTTGAAAGTCTGCCTTTTTCTCATTCAATAAGGCATACAAATATCTGACAGTGACTTCGTTGTATAGCTACCCTTGTGGTCTACGGTAATTTAATCTTTCTAAAAGTAAAGCATTTACAAAACTCAGTATTTAAACCACTAACCAGAAACATTACTTGGGATGCATCTCTAATACCATGTTTGAGCACCTCTGCTCTAGGTTGAGAATGACATTTTATTGTGAAGGTGGATGTGGTCCCTCTTCCCTTGAAATCTTGTGGTTTCTTATATTAACTCCCCACTGCTACAGCCTAGAAGGTGAGAAGCAGATTTTTAACCCCATCTGGCAGCCACTCAAGGAAAACCCAGCCCTGGCTGTTTACCCAGGCTGTCTTGGAATGAGAGTGCAGGGTGTAGGATATGAGGGTTAGGCCTTTGCCAGATTATACACGAGTTTATAATTTGCTTTATCTGGACAGGTAACTTTCTTCCTTTGTTCATAGGCAAGAAGATCTTTAATGGACAGTATCATTTACTGAACCTACTAGGCATGGTCCTCATGGAGTTTTGGTTCAACTGGAATCTCTGTGCCAACCCAGGATACAAACTTCCATCCAGATGCCCCTATTTCCATAGCTCCAGGGCTGCTCTAACAGTTTGATATCAGCAGACTTGTTTAAGCCTTCAACTTGATTTCCAATTATTCCATCATTTCTATTCTGAAATGACTCACCGTCATAGAAGGAAGTTCATTATATAACCAAGGTTTCAGGTATCCTCCTGTAACCACCTCTACCATTCAGGAGGCCTAAAGTTGAAATAAGTACTAAATAGAAGCCTCACCATCTGAAGTCCCTTCCGTTGTTTTCTAGTTGCTTCCTCCTTCCTTTACCCCCATTCTTTCTAAGGGCTCCCCCACTGCAGTGCAAACTGGCCTTGGGCACTCTTTTGCAACCAACCTACTCCCCTGGAAAGGTGGCTTCCTTCTCCAATCAGCCTGAATGAGCTTCAGTAAGCAATTGAGAAAACTGTGTTTTTCCAGCAAACGGTCACATTTCCATTGTTATGGCATCTAGAGAAAAACAGAGTTATCCAATCAAGTCAGGAGCATAACCCAAGTAGATGCCTCTAGGGCCACATGGCCCCTCACATCACAAGCCAGAACCTAAGCTAAGAATTTTTTAAAATGAGTTTGAGACTAGCCTGTGCAACATAGTGAGACCCCATCCCTATTTAAAAAATGAACAAAATTACCTGGGCATGGTGGTGTACACCTGTAGTCCCTGCTCCTTCGGATGCTAAGGTGGGAGGATCACTTGAGCCCCAGAGATGGTGGCTGCAGTAAGCCAAGATCACACCACTGGCACTCCAGCCTGGGCAACAGAGTGATACCCTGTCTCAAACAACAACAACAAATATAGATATAGATATAGATATAGCGACTTGAATAGGAAACCATAGTATTTCATTGTTTTCATTTGCATTTATTTTACTTCTAGTGAAACTTTTATGTACTTATCAGTCATTTCTGTTTCCTTTTTTGAAAACTGCCAAATGCTGCCCTAGTAGCCAAAAATATCAAGTTGCTATTCTGCCTTTTCAGTTTGATCTGAAAGAAATAAAGGCATTCAAGCAATGGAAAAAAAAAATTTTAACAGGAATGTGTAAAACCTGTATCTATTAAGTCTTTATTTCCTACATTAAATAAATTTGCAAAAATGATAGTTTATTCCAAGCTAATCATGACTGATTTGTAAATCTAAAGTTAGAAAAGTCTTTAATCACAAGTTATCTTCATAATGACACCATAATTCAAATGTGTTGTTATTTGTATTCATATTTTTATGAACACAAGAAAGTTGTCTGACAGAAGTTTGATGAGAGGAATTTGATTCAGAAGACTGAAATATCCTTCAACCTTACTATAAAATATCTTACAAAATGCTCTTTGATCTCACAGCCTTAGAATCATCAAGGTTAAGCAAGACATCAACATGCAAATTCTGATTAAAAGGGGTCCATTATGATACAATTCAGGGAATTTCCACAAAAATCCTATGGAACAGTATCGTCCCCATTTAAAAGTTAATGTGGTTTCACAGAATTTTAATAATACAATTTGAATAATAATACAATTCGAATCACTTACCACTAGGAATACAGATATTTGTTTTTTTCTTCTATAAATTTGCGTTTATTTGTTCAATGTGTTTACAGGTCCATGTGGTCATTCAATATAATCAATTGATATTTTTTAATTGTTTAATTACATAAACCTGTGCAACTATTTCCAGTCGTTTGTTGTGTTAGGAGTGTACCACACAGTAAAATATGAGTAGGAAACAAGTAACACACAGAAGTGGTGGAGAGAGAAAATTAAAAGAGGACAATAAGCAAATAGGGAGAGAAAGAAACATCATCGTACACAGGAAGGTAAACCCGTATAACTGTTCTTATAGAGTCAGAGCCTTTTGGCCTAAGCAGAAAATTGAGCAAGAAAGCAGTTTATCTTATGTAAACAGACACTGACTCTGTCAGCAAAATAAAGGTGACTTCTAACTTCATGTGTCAGCCAACAGTTGTGGGTAAACAAGCATTTTCAGGACAGCATTAGGAAATATCAGGAATAAACACCTTCAGAGAAAAATACAACAGCATAAGAATAGCCTAAATAAATATATTCCATTTTTCTCAATGTCTTATTATACTTTGTTTATCTTTCCTTATGTTATTGCTTTTAAAAAGATACTTTTATTCTCTTTATAAACCAGAGTACTTCCTTTCCATGGAGCTCTTGTTAGGTACCAGACATGGGACCCAATATTACACGTACAAAGATGAAAAGACACAATTTCTGACTTCAAGAGTGGGAAAACACTGGTACCATCTCTCTGTTTGATTTTCTAGGTAATCAAATGCAAAGCAGCTGTGCTATGGGAGGTAAACAAACCCTTTTCCATTGAGGATGTGGAGGTTGCACCTCCTAAGGCTTATGAAGTTCGCATTAAGGTGAAGTATTTTTCCATTTGTATTTCATTTTACATTTTAAAAACTCAGAGAATATTAAAATGGAAACATCAAAATATCCACTAAGAGGCATATCTTACATGATCATCCAGAAAATAAAATTACATTTGTTGTCAAGGAAAGGTATAAATATAAATTTTAAATGTCTAAAAAGTGATCAAAGAGTACATACAGTATAATTCCAGTAAAATACAAAAGAATTTATATGTTTGTACAGAAAAAAATTCCAAAGGATACATATCAAGACTTCAAAATCAATTGACATTAGATATTTTCCATGTGCTACTTTGCTATTTCTATGTGTTTTTTAAAGTGTGCATTCTTGTATAAGACTTAAATATTTCAGAATCAATTATTTCACAGATTATTCTAATTTGTTTAATTCAAGAAGGGAAGGTAGAGAAGGGTTTTAGACTGATTAACCTTGAGGATAAACCGAATCTTTCATATTTAGGCATAGTAGGGAGTATTAGCAAAACCCTTGAATACATTTTAGAAGCACAATTTCAGGAATCTGGGTATGTTAAATTTATCTAGTTACAATCTTTTCTGAATCTGAACATCTTCTCTTTATTCTGTAGATGGCGGCTGTAGGAATCTGTCGCACAGATGACCACGTAGTTAATGGTACCTTGGTGACCCCACTTCCTGTGATTTTAGGCCATGAGGCAGCCGGCACCGTGGAAAGTGTTGGAGAAGGGGTGACTACAGTCAAACCAGGTACAGGATTCACACTCAGGAAACATGCTGGTTCACCATCCTAAGATTTCCCAGCCTGGATGAGGAAACAGGCAATGAGGGACGAAAGCGTTTGCAGAAGGTCACCGCGCAGCCAGGACTTCAGGGGTTTCCTCTTTCTCTCTCTGCCTGCCTGACTCAAGCATGTATGTCTTCAGGCACGCATGTATTCTACCCTTCAACCATTATGTACTGAGCATCTGCTAGATGCCAGGCACCAGGTTGGAGCCTGGAGATATGTGAGGATCAAAAGGGACACAGTGCCTACCAGCGTGGCATTCATAATCTAATAACTTCATGTTAGTGTTGCTGAACACGGTCTTCTTCTGTCAGGGCGCAGACAACTAGAAACGGGAGGAGGGAAAAAACATAAGTATGGAAACTGTTCTGTGCTGAGTTCACAAGGTGGAGGCTACATAGCCTCCAACTTGTGGAGTAAACATGGAGTAAACATGGAGTATTCATGGAGTAAACATGAATAAACTTGACCCTTTCTTAGGTGACCTATGCAGCCCCGTCACCAATTTCATCTTCCAACATGGTCTCTCTTCCTGAGCATAGAATCAATGAAACTGACTAGGTGAAAGGAAATGAAAGAAACATAGAAGGAGCCATCCACCATCAACAATGTCTGCCTTATTACCTTCAGCCATGCTTCAATGTGACTGGTTACAGATTACTAATTATAAAGGGAGAATAACTAGGACATTTCCATACCATCATTTTCACATAAATTTTACCCACAAAATGTTATGGGGCAACCATTTTTCTTGGTCTTGCGAATAGGTAGCATAGGTAATTAAAAATAAAAATTATGTTTAATTCTAAAAAATCACTTTCATTTTATTTTATTATTTTATTTAATTTATTTATTTATTTTGAGATGGAGTCTCACTCTGTCACCCAGGCTGGAGTACAGTGGCGCAATCTCAGCTCACTGCAACTTCCACCTCCCAGGTTCACGCCATTCTTCTGCCTCAGCCTCCCGAGTAGCTGGGACCACAGGCACCCACCACCATGCCCAGCTAATTTTTTGTATTTTTAGTAGAGAGAGGGTTTCACTATATTAGCCAGGGTGGTCTTGATCTCCTGACCTCGTGATCTTCCCGCCTTGGTCTCCCAAAGTGCTGGGATTACAGTCTAGAAAATCACTTTAGGCACTAGCTTGGACCTGCCACTTCACCAAATACTTATTTGAACTGTGAACAGAAAAATTAAATGAACTGTCCAATTTGGGTTTCAGCTTCTACTAATTCCTTTAGTAGTAATAAATTAATAACTACTAAATAATAACTAATAACTGCTAAATTACTAATAATAACTACTAAATAAAAATAATAATCACTAATTAGTTAGTAATAAGTTAATAACAAAATGACACCCTTACTTTTTACCTGTGCTCACTCCACTATAACAGGAAAAGTAGATAATTCACAAATTACCAGCTAAAAACATTTCAAAGTCAGTTCTTGTCCTAAAAGTGCCTAACTTATTGTGGAGGGTTGAAATTTCCAGAGAAATTTCTGGAATTGTTCTTTGTCCCATTTTTGATAGTTTTCCTCAAAAAAAGAACTAAGATCATTTTAAAAGCATTCATTTCATAATAAAGATAAACCTAGTCACTTTGAAAAGAAAAGAATTAGTTTAAAATTCTCATTTTTATTGTAAATCAAACTATAACAAAAACCAGGTCTTACCAACATCTAGTGGCACTATTATACCCTACTTTCAACTAAAATTTATATTTATGCTTACATTAAGATTTAAATAGTTAAGGATTAAATTAAACGTTTGTAAAGCCTCCAGGAGAAATTGATATGCTACATAAAAGTAACTATTAATACAGTGGAAGCAATTTTTTTAATCCATGTTGTTTCCCATATTTGCATTTCCTCTCTAGGAATCTTCAGGCACTTATAAAACCAAACTGGAAACGAGGCTGTGGCAGGCAATGACAAATGACATAGTTGTCATTGAACTGTATTTCTTGGAGACTTTTAAAGACACATGTTTCTAATATTTCAAAGACATGTGAGCTTTAAGTTTATGCTCTATTAATACTGGATAGAAATTGTGAAAGAATTTGTTTTATCCCTCTCTAGGTGATAAAGTCATCCCACTCGCTATTCCTCAGTGTGGAAAATGCAGAATCTGCAAAAACCCGGAGAGAAACTGCTGCTTGAAAAATGAGTAGGTTTCTGAGGCTCTCCCTCCACTGACATTGAGTTTGCACATTAGTTATGCTCCTGTCTCATGCCTTTGTGTGTCTGTGTATTGCACTGCCCAGTGTGAGCAATCCTCGGGGGACCATGCAGGATGGCACCAGCAGGTTCACCAGCAGGGGGAAGTCCATTCACCACTTCCTCGGTGTCAGCACCTTCTCCCAGTACACGGTGGTGGATGAGAATGCAGTAGCCAAAATTGATGCAGCCTCACCCATGGAGAAAGTCTGCCTTATTGGCTGTGCATTTTCAACTGGTTATGGGTCTGCAGTCAAAGTTGCCAAGGTAAGAATAACAACGGATGATAAAAACAGTTACATGCAGACTGTCAGGAACCCAAAGGGAAGCAATTTCTCCCAAGAATCAAAGATTATTTTTGTAGATTTTGAATGTTGGCTAAGAATAGAAACACAATCCAGAAAGAATTGAGAGCACATGCTAGAAATTTCACGTTTATCAGATTAAAAAGTTGTTGAGAGTTAAGAAAATGTAAAGATTTCATTTTCAATAACTACTCTTCTGTATTTGCTCTTTATGAGATCATGAAATTTTAGGCCTGAGAACTCATTTAGTAATTCATTCAACAATTAGAGAGCACCTATACATGCCTCAGGCACCATAGGTTCTGCTAGGTTCTGAGATAGCAAAAGTAAATGAAATGAAGTGTTTGTCCTTGAGGAGCATCTAGTCTATGGATCCTCTACTCCCAGAATTAGGATCAACAGTAGAGTTCAAAACCTTACCTGATGCACTTCCAAACCAAGGCTCACCCACTCTGTGGATTCTTACACAGAAAGTAATGAAGCTTCAGTGATGCATAATTCACTCATTATGGGATTTCACTGCTAAAACTAACTCCCCTGCCATGAACACACACATATACTTCAGAAGTGGTCAATTTCAAGCAGAAATTCTTTAAAGGCTCCTCATCTGAGTAGGCTGAAAATCTAGTAGTATGCTTTATTTTATGAAACCGAGGTCCAGAGTTATAAAGATATTTGCCCAAAGTCTCAGTGCTGAGACTAAAATATCTTTTTAATATGAGAGCTGAGACTAAAATATCTTTTTCAATTCTCCTGCTGAATCTTAGCTCGCAATACATAATTATTCGTGTTTTAAAATCACAGTCACAAGTCTTGTATTTTTCTAAGTAAGGTAGAAAATGGTGTTGTCCCCATAGTATGAATAACACTTGGTGAATGAATGAGTGAATAGATACCCTTAAGGGAATATAAGGATGAGATTACTCGGGACAGGAAAGCATGTCACCCACAATGAAGACTGACTGTGGGAGACTAGGTTTAATAAATAATCACTAGCCAACCAAAAAACAATTCAGAAGGCATCTTTTCCAAATTTCTGACTTTAGCACTTAGTACCTTGTTCAGTGCCTCATCCGTGCTAGCAGGTGGTCAAAGAGAGCCTACCCAAGACAGAAGATGAGGCTACTCATAACAGTAAATTGTATTTATTATTGACATATAGACAAACGTTTCATTGCTGTGTTGTTCACGAGTGTATTTTTAAAGCAGGGATATACTGGTCACAACTACTGAACATAAATGAACCAAGGCGTTAATTACAGAGGGTGTAAGTGGAATATTTTTCAGTCTCTTGGAGTAGCCTTTTCCACTTATTTTATTTTCCAAATATTGCCTTTGTGTATGTATGAGATATTGAAGCTGACTGTCATGGGATTTCAGCAATTGAGAGTCCCTTCAAGACTGTAATCACTGCCATCTGGATTTCAAAGATCATCCGGTGCCCTGGTTCCCAGCCTGACCTTCCCATTGGAGTCACCTGGGGATTGAGTTCCACCTGCAGAGATTCTCATTTAATTGACATGGGCTGTGACCTGGACGGTGGGAGAGTTTGTAAAGCTCCCCAGATGAATCTAATATGCAGCAGTTTGAGAACCACTCAACTAGTTCATCCCCTTGAATTTAAAAATAAAGCAACTGAAGCCAGAAGAGGTTTTGATAAAAGGTTGGACAGAAGAGTCTGAGTAGCTCTTGATAAACACATAGGCATGACACTTTATAAAGCTTAGGCACTTTCTAACAATCATTACTGAATCCATTTTTGCATTTTCTGAAAACATAGGTCACCCCAGGCTCTACCTGTGCTGTGTTTGGCCTGGGAGGGGTCGGCCTATCTGCTGTTATGGGCTGTAAAGCAGCTGGAGCAGCCAGAATCATTGCGGTGGACATCAACAAGGACAAATTTGCAAAGGCCAAAGAGTTGGGTGCCACTGAATGCATCAACCCTCAAGACTACAAGAAACCCATTCAGGAGGTGCTAAAGGAAATGACTGATGGAGGTGTGGATTTTTCGCTTGAAGTCATCGGTCGGCTTGATACCATGGTATGTACCATGACATGCCCTTAGATTTCTGCCTCTGCAACCTGGAAGATGCACTTAGGCAGCAATATATATATTTTATGTATAAAGGATATTTTTAATGATGAATGGAAATTTCCCATCATCTGTTACCTGGCTTGTTTAATTTTTGTTATGAGAAATCTTTTCTTCCATCAACTATGCAAACCTGTCTCAAGTCATATTTCCTCTAGAGGAAAAGAAAAGGGCTTGTTTTTCTTAACTGAGCAATTACAGATTTACTTTATTAATTTTTAGTTAAAAACTGGAAGTTCAAGTAAACATAAATAATACAAATTCTGTTCTCAAATTGAAATGTTCTATTTTTCTCCCACATTCTTAAAAAAAGGCTCAATAATTTTGCATATGTTCTTAATAAATTCCAAATTTTTAACATGTTAGTATTTGGCCAAAAGAAATGAGCAATTTTAGGCCAACTGCTGTTTTATTAACAAAAATATGCCCTAAGGAAATTGACTGCTTTGAGACATCACTGTGTTTTATCACAGAAACGGGACAGTGCCTGGCACATAGCTAGTACCCAATACTAGTTGGACTGAATACTTTGAAAAGTCCACAGTCTCTACTAAAAATACAAAAATCAGCCAGGTATGGTGGTGTAGCGCATACCTACAATCCCAGCTACTCGGGAGGCTGAGGCAAGACAATCACTTGAACCCAGGAGGCAGAGGCTGTAGTGAGCCAAGATCGTGCCATTACACTCCAGCGTGGATGACATAGTGAAACTCCGTCTCAAAAAACAAAAGGAAAGAAAAAAGAAAAAAAAAAAGAAAAGTCAATAGACTTTACCATCCCCCAAAGTTTAAAAGCTATGCATCTCATAGCATTGCTTATAGATTACATGAGACAACGCATGTGATATAGTTAGCACAGTGCTATCTGTCATATGGTAAGCTCCCAATAAATATCAGCTGTCTTTTGTTTGTTTTTTTTTTTTTTTTTTTGAGACAGGGTCTCACTCTGTCACCTAGGCTGAAGTGCAGTGGCATAATTATAACTCGCCGCAGCCTCAACCCCCTGGACTCAAGTGATTCTCCTACCTCAGCCTCCAAAAGTGCTGAGAGTATAGGCATGAGCCACCACACCCAGCCTCAGTTGGCATTATTGATATGAAATACTATTTCTAATCTTGCAGTGCTTACATCATCTTTGGCTTATTACATGGTATTTCTTCCAACCAGTTACAAATATGGGAAACACATCTTTGCAGTGGGAAACACATCTCTAGCTATATTTCACCTACCCAGAATTCTCTAGAATCCTACTCAAAAAGTCTCCAGAAACCAACAAATTTCCATTGCTGAGGTTTTCTAGAAGATCCAGCAGTGTGGGTAACAGGGAGGGGCACCCTAAGATCAAAGCTCTCGGCAGCCTTGGCCTGGAACAGATGCCACAGAGGAATAAAATGTCAAAAGAATTCAACTTTTTCCAGGGCTACAGCTTTTCTCCTTATGCTCTTTTTCTATATTTTCATCCGTTTTCTCATGTGGAACTCGAGTGTACCTTATCTCAAGATACCAAATGTCTGACACCCACATGTTCTGAGGATGTGTGGTCTTCCAATGGTCAGAATCCAAAATCAAAGAACTAATCATTATATACCTATGGGATCCTAAACCATTTTCTAACTACAGAACGTGTTCCAAAAGATGCCTGGAAAACATTTTCTGAACTGTCTCTTGAGGTTTCCAAATAATCAGTGTATTTTAATGTAAAACCAATATGTATTTGGGGAGATAATAAAACAACATTTAAAACATGTCCATTTGAGTAATGGACAGTAGAATAGGAATCCACTTAAGAGGGAGACCGTCAGTGGACAAGAGACAAATTTCAGTGATATAATCATTTATCTTGTTCACAATCAACATATCTGGTTGAAAGTACTGGGTTCAAAATACCTATGTAATAAATCAATGAAAAATGAATTCACTAACTCACAGATCACCTGAGAATTACGTGATGGTGAAATTTTTTGCTTTATGTATGTTTATAATGATGTCTGCCTCCTTATTCCTTTATTCGGAAGAATTAAGTGCGCTCCAATTTATTCATCCATTCTTTCATTAAAAAAAAAAAAACTTTCTGGGCATTTCCTAAATCCAAAGCACTATCCTATGCAAAAAAGGGGAATGAAGGAGCAAAAGACATGATCTCTTTCCTCTACACACTCACAATCCAGCTAAGCCTATTACATGATATTGTGCATTATGAGTAGGAACTATGCGACTCCACGTTAAAGATGCCAAATATTCACTTTATTCCAGATGGCTTCCCTGTTATGTTGTCATGAGGCATGTGGCACAAGTGTCATCGTAGGGGTACCTCCTGATTCCCAGAACCTCTCGATAAACCCCATGCTGCTACTGACTGGACGCACCTGGAAGGGGGCTGTTTATGGTGGTATGTAGTTGGGCTCAAGTGCCAAATTCTCATTAACATCAGTATATCTCCACTTCTACAATTGACAAGGTGAGGTTTTGAAAACAAATCAAAAATAAACTAAAATTCCTTTTCTATCTACAGTCTCCAAATCAACTAGATATGGAAACAATGCAGACAGAAGGTCCCGATATAAACTTTTCTGTTGTAACCATAACCCAGGATCTTTCATCTCCATCTGTTTTTGTACTTGTGACTGTGTAAGAAGGCATGGACATTTTTCGTAGAACATGGAAATCTACAACAATATTTCATATCTATGCCCAAATTTAGACAACTGATAAATTTGCTCCTCTACTTTGGGCATAAACATCTGTAGTATTATTTCTATGTGAGAGACAAAAGAACTAAGAAACTTTGTTTGTCTGTGATTTTTTTTAAGTCAAGGCACTGTAAAAGCATATTGAAGTATTCTATCTCTTCTTATCCTCAGTTATAGCAGTCTGGAATGAAGCACCTTTTCTAAATTTTCATTTATTTGGAAAATCTCTTCAATTCTTCTACTGACCCTGGTCAAATCCAACAATGATACTGTCTTCTTTTCAGGCTTTAAGAGTAAAGAAGATATCCCAAAACTTGTGGCTGATTTTATGGCTAAGAAATTTTCACTGGATGCATTAATAACCCATGTTTTACCTTTTGAAAAAATAAATGAAGGCTTTGACCTGCTTCACTCTGGGAAAAGGTAGATTTAAGTTAGTTTTCTGTTTTGCTTTTTTTTTTCTACCACAGGGGATTGTCTAGCAGAGAATGAAAAAGGTGGAAGGATGAGAAAAAATAGAGTCTCTTGGTTTTCCATTACCTGTTCAGTCTTTGCATGGAGCACTTGTAGGATCATACTGTGAGAAGCTAAAAACAGTTGCTTTGCATTTCCTATTCTGCTGAAATCAAATTATGTTGATTACTGCAAATCTAAATGATCTGAGCCACTCAGCCTTCCTTAAAAGAGAACACTCACATTTGCCAAAAAAAAAAAAAAAAAAAAACCCACAAAAAAGCAAGTCTATTTAAACAACCATAATTATAACATGGTGACCTTGAATCCTCTTCCTTCTACCTATGTAAAGCTGACACTAAGTGTCTGCATATTTAAATAATTTTCAGGACATCCTCAACATTTTCATTGCAGGAGTAGGTGGAATTACATTTGGATTGTTTTCTAGGTAGATAATACTAGTTTTTTTCTTTTTCTTTTGTAGCTTAAGAAAACTTTTTCTACCAATTAAGTTATCATAAAAGAGAAGAGTACTAAGCACTATTTTAAATGTTTGTCGTACATTTTCTCTGAAGCTTAGAAAAATAAGCCAATTCTATTTCCTATCTCTAATATTTAACAGTTACAACCAGCTAATAAAATGTATTTTGTCACCTGCATTTACATGCGGCACAACTGGAAACACGCAGTTATATCTAACCTTTGTCTTCTAGTCCAGAGTCTGAGATTTTTCTGCTATCCCACACCTATTTTCATGAGATTTTCAACTTTAAATAGTGTTTCTTTGGCATTCACACAATCATTATACTAGATACTTTAACTGACAACATTCTTGAGGAAGGAAGGAAACTAGCACTCACAGACCACCGGCTGTTCTACTAAGTGTCTTACCTGCATTATCTCATGTGATTCCCAAACAATGCTCAGTGTCAGTCTCTATCTCACTATCTTAGAGAAGAGAAACAGAGACATGGAGAAGACATGACTTTGCCAAAATCATCAAGTGGTAGTAAGGAGAGCCAGGATTCAAAAGTAGATCTTGTTATTAGCAAATCTATTCACTTTCTACTGCCCCTCAAGAGTGCGTGTACATATGGAAAACAGTAGTCATGAAAGGTTAGTTATCATTGTCATTATTATTATCATTGACATCATCATTGGGATCATCATCATAAGATTGAAAAGATGATGGCAAATATAGAGATGAACAAAACCAGAGGACAGTGTTGAACAACATAAGAAGTCATGAAGCATGCCTAAATTCATTTTATGAGAATGTCATATAGTAATATGCGTATGTAAATATAATTAATCCTATCAATAAGCAAAGATTTAAAATTGTAATATTGAATGTTGGTAAGAGCAAGGTGAGTTGGGCACTTTCATGTACTTTCAGTAGTAATTGATACATACTTCTGGAAAAGCCATTTGGTAATATGTATCAGAAACCGTTAAAAAAAATGACTGAATCATTTGCCCCAGCAATTCCATTTCTAGAAATCCATTCTACAGAAATAATCAACTATTCAAACATACATATATGTTTACTGGTTAGAACTTTAGAAGCATTCTAAAGTTCAATACAAGGAAATTAAATTCATAAATTCCAGTCATCTATCAGAAATGAATGAAACGACCAAAAAGAAATGACTTCATTGGGAAATTCTCATGATTTAATTTTAGGCTCATTTAATGAAGAATATAAATTGTATATATTGTATATGCAATGTCTCAACTTTTCATCAAAAACAGTAAAACATGCACATATTTCTAGAAAAAGTTCATAGAAATTCAGGAAAACATTGAAAATTATTATTTCTGGGTTGGGGGATTATGGATTACTTTTACTTTCTTCTTCCTGCTGTCTTGCATTCTCTGAATTATGTGCATATATTTTTCTCATATATGCATATGCATATACATATATATGTTAAAAATTAAAATTATTAAAGAGTCACAAAGACCATCATTTTCTAAAAACATTTACTCATGAGAAGTTGGTTTATAGAAGAGGCAGTAGTTCTAGTGTAAATGTTCCATTTGTAATCTTCACAAGAATAAAGAATCTTAGAATTAATACAAATCGACTTTATTCTCTACTTCTAAGAATCCTTAAACATCTCTGTATCAAAGGTCTTTAAAATTTCCAGCATGGTCTTTCTTAAATTATCAGTTCTTTCAGGCAAGTTATCCATCATCTTATAATTTTTGCAAATTTGTATTTGGGTTTGAATCCCAACACTCCATACAAGATGTGCTACTAGAGCAAGTTACAAATCTTTCTAAGTCTCAGTTTTTATAATCTCTAAAACAGAAATAATATGGAAACCTACCTCCTAGTGTTGATGTTTAGGTTGAAGTTTAAGAAAATGCACAAAGAATGTGACAAATAGTAAGAACTTACTGCAAGTTATTATCTAGTGTTGTTTTATATTCCTTATTATACTAGGGATGTGGGCATGCAAAAATGATTTTTTGAAGATGCGAATGTAGTATTGAAGTCTAAATGACAGGCATATTCATTGCATAATCTCACACAACAGGATGTTGTGTGAGATTAAGATTGGAGAAAAAATAAAAATAAAAAAATAAAAAAAAGAGAAAACCAAAAAAGATGAACTTCCTTTGACTTGAATCAGATGTATGGGGATGGAAATAGGGTAGCTGGGATCACAGACAGATTTTCACTAAGACAACTCAGATGCTCCTTGGACTCTCACACGGAAGCATGTGGGTTGTCTAAATGTTAACACGTCTCTTCTTTCCTATTACAGTATCCGTACCATCCTGACCTTTTGAAACAGTAGAGATGCCTTCCCTTGTAGCAGTCTTCAGCCTCCTCTACCCTACATGATCTGGAGCAACAGCTGGGAAATATCATAATTCTGCTCTTCAGAGATGTTTTCAATAAATTACACATGGGGGCTTTCCAAAGAAATGGAAATTGATGGGAAATTATTTTTCAAGCAAAAATTTACAATTCAAGTGAGAACTAAATAAAGTGTTGAACATCAGCTGGGAAATTGAAGCCAATAAACCGTCCTTCTTAACCATTCTACTGTGTCATCTTTGCCATTGAGGAAAAATATTTCCTGTGACTTCTTGCATTTTTGGTATCTTCATAATCTTTAGTCATTGAATCCAGTGGAGGAGAACCTTCACTTGCCCTGAACACACACCTGCTGGGCCACTGTGCTTGAAGTCTCCTACCTCTATCTCAATTTTCACTCTCGGCATTTTCCTTTTTTAAATAAAATGTACCAAATCCCTAGGGTAAAAGCTATGGTAAGGTAAAGGATAGACTCATATTTACAAGTAGTGAAGGTCCAAGAGTTCTAAATACAAGAAATTTCTTGAGAACTCAAATAAAATGTCCCACATTTACTACAGTAAAGGGTAGTGTTTTTATGGCTTTTATACTATTTCTTTATGGTCGATGTATAATTGATTTTTAAAAATAATAGTAGATTTCTTGCTTCATATGACAAAGGCTCAATTACTAATTGTAAAAAATGAACTATTTCCAGAATCATGTTCAAAAACTTTTTGAATTTGCTCATTTCTGTAATTTTTGCTCATGAAAGTGCTTCATTGACTAAATTGTATTAGTCTATGGCTATACATGATTATTTAGATGATGACTGAAAATGCGTATGAAGTAATTAAAAGCTATATGGTGGCTTTAAGTGTAGAGATGGGGTGGCAAATGCTGTGAATGCAGAAAAAAATTGGTAACTGAGAAATGGCACAAACACCTTAAGCAATATATTTCCCTAGTAGATATATATACACACATACATATATACACATATACAGACGTATATTTTTGCAAAATTGTTTTCAATCTATAATTTTTCTATTAACTACCATGATTTAAAATCATTTCTATAATCCTAGCATTAGTTTAATATTCTTAATATGTAAAAACCTGTGGTGCCCATTTGTTAATGCTTTCCCACTCTCAGGGGCAGGATTTGCATTTTGAGCTACATCTCTAAATGTGACATGCAAAGATTATTCCTGGTAAAGGAGGTAGCTGTCTCCAAAAATGCTATTGTTGCAGTATCTACATTCTATTTCATATTATGAAAGACCTTAGACATAAAGTAAAATAGTTTATCATTTACTGTGTGATCTTCAGTAAGTCCCTCAGGCTCTCTGAGCTTGTTCATCCTTTGTTTTGAAAAAATTACTCAACCAACCCATTGCAGCTTAACCAAGATTAAATGGGATGATGTTAATGAAAGAGCTTTGCCAACTAAGAAGGGTCATGTAATGTGAGTAATCTGGTTGTTTTGTCAAAAATGCTGAAGGTTGGGGGGCACGGTGTCCCTGTAATCCCAACACTTTGGGAGGCCAAGACAGTTGATGACTTTAGGTCAGGAGTTCGAGACCAGCCTGGTCAACATAGTGAAACCCCATCTCTCCTAAAAATGCAAAAATTAGCCAGGCATGGTGGCGGGTGGCTGTAATCCCAGCTATTCCTGAGGCTGAGGCAGGAGAATCACTGGAGCCCAGGAGGCGGAGGTTGCAGTGAGCAGAAATCTTGCCACTGCTTTCCAGCGTAGGCGACAAGAGTAAAACTCTGTCATTAAAAAAAAAAAAAAAAGGAAAAGAAAAGAAGAAAAGAAAATGCTGAAGGAGTTACTCAGGGTCAAGAAACTTTTCAGAATGTCCCTAAGATAACATCATCATGGGACACTACCTGTTGCTGCGTGCTCTGCGGCTTTTACACTGATGCTGATGGTGTGAGATCCAGAAACAGAAAATGGGTTTCTACATGCCCATCTCGCAGCAGGGTCATCAAATCCTGCTAGTGACACAGAAGGTGACATCCAGCTCCCACCCTCCTTCCTTCCAGGTTCGGGGAGCAGGTAGCGTGGGAGCCATTAGGTGGGCTCTGCCAGTGTTGTCATAGAGTGGCACAGTCCCCCATGGGATGGGAGTGGCATGTGGGAGCCTTCTGCATCATGCACTATGAAAAAAAAATTACTATGGGGCAAGTGGTTCATATAGTTAAGTGATTATATATATATATATATATTCCAGTGTAGAAATTATTGGCTAGGTCTGTAATCAAGTATTGCACAGAAGTGCCTTCATAGGTGCTGAAACAGGATTATGAGAGTGACAGACACAGGAATGAAGAAGACAGGGAGAAAATGTGCATGGTTGTGAGAATATATTGCTTTGATTCTTTGACTTCTATGATATATGAAAACAAAGTCTAGGGTTGACTTCAATAATATCATGAATGTATTTAAAATGAAATTCTGAGCATGGAGAAAAATTTCAAATTCTAGTATTAAAAAATAATTTAAAAATATAGACAAGGAAAAAGTGTTTTTATATATATGATTGACCCCAAAAAAAGATATTTCTAAAATCCTGGTGCTTTTTCATTTAAAAATAGACTACCGAAGACGAAAATGAACAATGATGGAAATTCATGGAAGAGGAAATTAAAATGGCAAAATAGCATATTAAATGGCACTGAGCCTTGGTAGTGGTCAAGAAAATATAAAGCAAAATGAGATATTACTGCTTACCTATTAGCTTACATGGTTGGTGGAAATGTGCATTGTCATAGGTTTCTGACAAACAATTTGTGATTTTTATTAAAATTTTAAACATGCATACCCCAAGCAATATCACACTTGGGAATTGACTCTGTAATTATAATTGTGTATAAGAATATAGAAACAAGGCCATAAGCTACAGCTTTACTTGCAGAAGAAACAAAAATTTTTAAACTCTCTGACTGATTGACAGAATAAGGAATGATGATAACTCCCTATTTTGAATGGTAAGTTGATCTTATAAAAAAAAAATAGGGGACTGGGCATGGTGGCTCACACCTGTAACCCCAGTGCTTTGGGAGGCCAAGGCAGGTGGATCACTTGAGCTCAGGAGTTCGAGACCAGCCTGGGCAACATGGCAAAAACCTGTCTCTACAAAAAAACACAAAAATTAGCCAGGCATAGTGGCACACAACTGTAGTCCCAGTTACTTGGGAGGCTGAGGTGGGAGGATCACTGGAATCCAGGAGGCACAGGTTGCAGTGAGCCATGATGGCACCATTGCACTACAACTTGGGCAACAAAGCAAATCCTCACTCCAAAAAAAAAAAAAATTATATCTAAAAATCTGGAGAAATTAATATGATGCATCAGAAAGTATAAAAAGCAAGGTACAGAATAATGTGTTATTATATGATCCAATTTTTGTGGAATACAAAACAAAACAAGTTAAAATTCCTATTTAATAGTATATAGGTTCATATGAGCATGAAGAAAGACATAGAATGTATAAAACAGGCTGTTCCCCTCAGAAACCTGGATCTGAAGAGTTGAAGAACTAAAGTTAACTTTTGAACCATAACTGTTTTGAACTAATATTATGTAATTTCTTTACATACTAGTTTTGAAAGTCTTGAATACAGGCAGGACAATCAACTTTCTTTAACAATTTCTTCAAGAATGTCAATCACATTCTTTAATCATTTGTAGGAGCTTCACATCAATATTGTCAGTTATGATGAGATTTATGATTGTATTACTTTTTTACCTTATAAAGACACAGTAATGAAAGATTCTAGCTGCCAACACGTATATGTAATTGTGAAATAACTTAAAGGTACTGTGATTGAGATTTTAATTACTTAAAAAAATTTTTTACCAAATAAATGTCAAAATAATATAAACTATCACAGTCACCTCTAAAGCCTTGGGATGATATTGCTCACTGAGTCATAGAAATGTTTTTCTTACTGTATTATTCAGGAACCTGATATTATCAATGGCAGACATATAAGTCTGGATATAAGAAAATTCTCGTAGGCCTTAATAGAAAACTTTTAGCGCTATTAAACATGAAATTATTATAAGGTCAAACAGATTTTTGGCTCTCGGACTTGCAAGATAAATGCGAACAAGCTTTTGGAGTTACCTGGGTAGTCCTGGATTTTGCCTTTTTTCTCCCAAGTGGCTTATAATTGGATTTTTTTCTTTTCTTTTCTTTTCTTTTTTTGAGACGGAGTCTCTGTCTGTCGCCCAGGCTGGAGTGCAGTGGCGCGATCTCAGCTCATTGCAAGCTCCGCCTCCCTGGTTCACGCCATTTTCCGGCCTCAGCCTCCGGAGTAGCTGGGACTACAGGCGCCCACCACCTCGCCCAGCCAATTTTTTTTTTGTATTTTTAGTAGAGACGGGGTTTCAACCGTATTAGCCGGGATGGTCTCGGTCTCCTGACCTCGTGATCTGCTCCCTTCGGCCTCCCAAAGTGCTGGGATTACAGGCGTGAGTCACCGCGCCCGGCCTCAATTCTCAAGAGATTTTTATGATATCATAGTCTTCTTTCATGTATATAATATCTTTTCTCTTTGCAGGTATTAATAACAGCTGTAAAAAGACTATTTTTTCACTTCATGAATTATTTCTTCTAACTTCTTTTTTCTCTGCTATGTTTCTGTCTTTCCTATTACAAAGCTAGAATCACTCCACACATCCGATAATCTTGTCCACACACATTCCCCCTGTAACACTCCAATACTTCCAGTTAAAAAGGCAGATGGAACGTATAGGTTAGTACAGGATCTTCGGCTAGTCAATGAAGCCACCCGTCCCACACACCCTGTAGTTCCCAACCCTTACACCCTTCTGTCCCATATCCCCACCAATTCTACTTATTTTACTGTGCTAAACCTTAAGGATGCTTTCTTTACCATACCCCTACACACAGACTGCCAGTTCCTTTTTGCTTTCATATGGGAGGACCCAGACACACATACCTCCACTCAACTGACGTGGACAGTCCTCCCACAAGGGTTCCGGGACAGCCCCCATTTCTTTGGTCAGGCCTTAGCAAAAGACCTTGCCTCCTGCCCTCTCACTAATAGCAAAGTTCTGCAGTATGTAGATGATCTCCTAATCTGTAGCCCTACCAAACAAGACTCTCTTCTAGACACTGCAACTCTCCTCAACCATTTAGGCTCATTAGGTTATAGAGTATCTAAACACAAGGCCCAAATTTCTTGCCAAACCGTCATACACTTAGGAATTGAAATCACCCCAACAACCCGGTCACTAACTACCAACCGCATGGCCCTAATACGTAACCTTCTTCCCCCTCAAGATGCAAAAGAAATTCAATCCTTCCTAGGTCTAATAGGTTTCTTCAGACATTGGATCCCCAATTTTGGAATCCTAGCCAAACCTTTATACGCCGCAGTTAAAGAAACCCCACATGGGCCTTTGTCCAACCCCAAGTTAATCTCGACTCATGTCACCCGCTTAAAAGCTTGCCTTCTCTCACAACCCACTCTCTCACTGCCTGATTTCCAGCGTCCCTTCCAACTCTTTACAGATGAAAGGCAAAAAGTGGCAGTTGGTCTCTAGCCCAGCCTGTCGGTAACACCCACCGTCCTGTGGCCTATCTATCCAAACAGCTAGACCCAACTGTACAAGGCTGGCAACCCTGTCTGCGTGTGCTAGCAGCAGCAGCCTGCCTGACCCAGGAAGCAAAAAAGCTCATTAGAGGCAGTAATCTAACAGTCTTCTCCACACACTGTCTTCAGGATCTCATCTCTCATAAAAGTATTAGCCACTTAACTCCATCCCGGCTCCAACTTTTCCATCTCTTATTCATAGAAGACCCCACTGTTACTTTAGAAGTTTACTCCTCTCTAAATCCAGCCACTTTACTGCCAGACTCTCTTAAACGACCCCATACTAAACATTCTTGTCCTGAGGTTCTGGAGGCTCAACCCCCCAGCCACCTACACTTGCATGACCAGCCCCTTCAGAATGCACAACTAACCCTATTTGTGAATGGCAGCTCCTTTATCAACCCTCAAGGAAACAGACAGGCAGGATATGCAGTAGTTACCTCTTCCACAGTTTTAGAGGCAAAACCCCTACCACAAGGGACCACATCACAGCAGGCAGAACTCACTGCACTAACCAAGGCACTCCTAATATCAAAAGGAAAAACAGTAAACATATACACAGATTCTAAATATGCTTTTCTAATCACACACACCCATTCAGTCATCTGGAAAGAGAGAGGGTTTTTAACCACCGGCGGTACCCCTATTATTAACAAAAACCAAATACTCAAACTACTAGATGCACTGTCAGCACCTTCCAAGGTAGCCATTATACATTGTAAAGGGCACCAAACTTCATCTAACCGGTAGCAGCTGGCAACAATTTCGCTGACGTCACTGCCAAGTCAGCCGCCAGATTTTCCACCCCTAAGCCTCCTTCTGCCTGTTTTCTCTCCCCCCAGTATGCCCCTAATTACACTCAGGAAGAAAAGTCTAAGCTATTACAAAATCCAACAGCCAAACTAACTACAGGTGACTGGATATATATTGATAACAAACTAGTTATTCCTGAAACACAACTCCATACCATTCTAACAGACATACATAATTCTTTACATATAGGACCCAAAGCCTTATATGATTTCCTAAATCCCCTCCTCCACTGTCCAACACTACAAAAACACTTACTTACAATCAACCAGCAGTGCTCTACCTGCCTAAAGGCAAATCCTCAAGGCGCATTGCGTAATCCCCATCCCAGCCATCAACTCAGAGGACACCAACCAGGTGAAGATTGGCAAATTGATTTCACACATATGCCAAGACATAAAAAATTCAAATACCTCTTAACCCTTGTGGACACCTTTTCAGGGTGGATCGAGGCCTATCCTACCACAGGAGAAACCGCTAACATTGTTGCCTCTATACTCACTGAACATATTATTCCTAGGTTTGGCCTCCCGGTCACTCTTCAATCCGACAATGGTCCAGCATTCATCTCTAAGGTAGTCCAACAGGTAGCAGCCCTCCTACACATCACCTGGAAACTCCACATCCCTTATAGGCCTCAGTCTTCTGGTAAGGTAGAAAAGGCTAACGGACTCATCAAACAGCAGCTCACCAAACTCTCAATCAAAACCCGGCAGTCGTGGGTAACTCTCCTTCCCTTAGCCCTGACCCGGCTGCAGGCAGCACCTCGAAGCCCAACAGGCCTCAGTCCGTTCGAATTAGTCTACGGACGGCCCCTAACCCTCCAACAAATACCTTCCCTGCCAGCCCCTTTGGCGAACTACCTCCCATATCTCACTCTTCTCAGACAACTCCTAAGACAACATGCTGAGTTAGCACACCCTCCTCCAACAGACACCTACAACCCACATCTCTCCCTCAGTCCCGGAGACCAAGTATACATAAAAGATATCCAAGCCAAAGACTTACAGCCCAGGTGGAAAGGCCCATACATTGTCCTCCTGTCTACACATACAGCAGCAAAACTCCTAGGACACACGCATTGGATTCATATTTCCCAGCCAAAAAGGGCCACCACCGGGAACAATCAGTGGACATCAGTTCAACTTTCCCCCACTCGCCTCAAACTTACAAAACTTTCTTAACTAGTTCATGCTCCCTGACCCCTGGCGCTTAGCTCGCTTTCTCACCATCCTCTACATAAACCTGTCAGACTTTCAATACATAACCCCAGAACCATATCTACCTCCAGACAATAGTCCAGAGCAGTGGTTCTCCCGTCTCCTAACCTTCATCGAACATCTCCAGTGACAAGGGACACTCCGTGACTACACTGAAAATGAAGTCTCATTTTATACTTATATTGCTGTTTCACTCATACACTCAAACCTTTGCTAGTCCGCCTACTGTATGGCAATTTTTTCTCATCACTGAAACTTGGCCACAAGACAGCCGAACACACTCAGTAGTACATAGTTCTGCCAGTTGTCTTCCTTAAGGCTATCAAACTTCTCTCCGCACAATAGAGACCCCTTTCTCATGGCTCACACTTATCCACCAAAGGCTAAACTTAACCTACACTGTGAATATAGCCAATCTCTCCCACTGCTTCCTCTGTGAGGTTTTAGAAGGCCCCCACCTAGTGGCAGCCCTCTGCCCATGGCCTTCAACACAACTGGTCAAACATCCCACAATTCACTCACACTCCAGGCGCCACTATATCAAAATCCAAATAGCCCAATCCTTCCTTTCCGTTATTCAACTCCAAATTCATCCTGAGGTAATCATACTCAGGCACCCAATGGAGGCCAAACAGCCCCTATTGGAGGCTATTTCTGGTGCAACTGGTCTCTCTCTAAAACTCTTAACCATACAGCCATTAACTGATCCCTCTATGTCCCCGTGTCCTTGGTCCCCAGTCTAACTTTATACAGCCAGGCAGAAGTAGCAGAGCTTTTCCAGCAACTTTCCATGCCACTACGCCACTTTCATCAAAAATGGGCTGTTTTCCTCCCTCTAGTTATTGGAATCAGCTGAAAGCCTGGCCTCCCTACAGCGCCGAGCTACCTCAATAGCCCAAGTAGCTGCCCAAAACAGGCGAGCCCTAGGCTTGTTTACAGCTGAAAAAGGAGGCACTTGTCTCTTCCTTGGAGAAGAGTGCTGCTATTATGTTAGCAAGTCAGGCCTAGTAGACACTAACATTCAAACCCTCAATAAAATAAAAAACTGAGATACAGAACCTTAATACCCCAACCTTGCCAGGACCTTCCTTCTGGGTTTTGCCCCTATTCCAACACATGCTTCCATTCCTCATTCCTATACTAATACTGTGCCTTATTTTATTTTTCATCCATGAGTCCAAATACCAAACATAGGCCCCGACCTTAACAATGCCCCTTAACAGCAGCAAGTAGCCAGACAGACCACGGCACCCCTTTATCACTATTACCAATAAAAGGTTGGAATGTTTGGACGAACGGAGGCAAGATGGTGCACTTCCGGGTTCTTCTTCACCAACTTTTCCCGCGCGCGCGAAAATGCAGCCGGTGACCCGGGAAGGTGCAGACCAACTAGGCATGTGCCAGGTGATGTCAATCCGAAGAGACCAACATTTACCTGGTCGCACCTGCGGAACGCCCCCCGACACGCCCGTGCCCCGCCTATTGCCCTCCCACTCCTAGAAAAGCCGCTCCGGAGGGACGCCACGCGCGGCCTTCTCACAGCCCCACTCCTGTCGGGACTGTGGGAACTCCGTCCGAGAGCCCCACCGGGGGACTCTGTCGGCCTTCTTTGCCAGAGGCCGACAGACCTCTTCCCCACACCTTAGGTGACCAAAATAAACTTGCAGTTTTGCTCCTACACTTGCCTAGTCGCTGGTTCTTTTGTGCCTGCTCTGGTGGTCTTAGAAAAACAAATCAGTTTTCTGTTGCAGGATGGGGCACTAATGAGCTATTGGGAAGCTCTGAATACATGGGTGGCATCAGTGTCATGTGAGATTTGCTATAGAACTATCCGGTGGGATTAATTGCTGAGGAATATAATGTCAGTAAGAGTGGGTATTTTCTCTTGGGCTGGTCAGATTTTTCAAAGGATGATTTTGGAAGTTTGCGTTTAAAAGACACTTGCCCAGCTGCCAACTCTCCAGGGCCCAAGAGGGCAATTGAGAATTGAAAATCATCACAGCAGAGTAGAAATACAATAGAAACATAAAAGATCTCAATAAATTTATGCCTGGCACATGCTGAGAGTGACAAGGATATTAGCTATTATTATTCTTTAGGTTATTAAAATCCAGAGTTAGGCTTCCTGGAATCCTGGCCCCACCACTAGCTGTGTTACATTGGGAAATTTATGCAATCTCTCTAAACCTCAATGTCTTCATCTGTACAATGTGCACAGCAATAGTATTTACCTCGTAAGTTAATGCTGAACATTACACTAAATGAGGCAATGTATGCTCAAAAACTAGCATAGTCAGCACTCCATAAATGTTAAATATAAATAGTAATCCTTTGTGTTTCTTACAAAAATTTATGTTTTAACTTCAAAAAGGAAAAACTCTCCACCATTAAAGAACTCTTTTGTTTTTAGATACTTTTATATTGCGACAACCATACCATTTATATTACTCTGTATTGTTTTAATAAACACTTGGTATTTCTACATCATCTCAGTAATTACACGTTTAAGCATCTGCCAAGAACATTTTCAGGACAATTTAAAATACATCAATATATCATCAAAACACTTTTGGAACATTCAGATTAAATGTTCCAGATTAAATTCAGATTAAACAGACAGATGGTTTGTAGTTTGGCTCTCACAGAGAAGACTGGATGGAACATCTTTGCTTTTGGATTGGGCTTCTTAGATTATTTCCCAACTCCCTTCACAGGAGGAATGTAAACAAATATTTTGCTCTCTCACACATACTCTTCTTGGCAGGATTCCAGGCTCCACAGCCACTGCAAGACCAGCAAGTATTTCTGCTCCCTGGACATCTTGGGCTTCAGTTCCAAAACCAAAATGAAATGCTAATTGAGTAGGAATTGATGGCTTTGAATGTGGGATTTTCAAAATTTTCTCTAGGAACTTAAAATTTATTCTATTTATTGCAATGTGCTATAGAGTATTTATGTATCTATTCCACTCTCAAATTCTGTTTACTGCTACTAAAGTCCCTCTCCCAATTTTCATTTCACAACTCATCCCAAAACATGCTTTAAGTTTATTTATGCACATACATGAAATGTTACAATTCTTTCTAGCAATCTTTACATTAATATTAATCTCATTATCTTACCAAGTTATTTAACCACCAAAATGAAGGATTTGAACTGAAGATAATTTCTGCCAATTACAATATTCTTTGTCAGGTCCATGTAAATTATGGACCTCTGTGGAAAAGAAGACAATTGGATCTCTTGCAGCAATGCTGGTCTGTCCTTCTCCAGGCTTTGGAGTCACATCTTCGCACTGCTTATGATTACCTGTATAACTACATTAGAGATGCCAATCCTTGCCTTCCACTAACCTTCCAATAGAGCTTGTGGTAATTTGTTACATCAGCAATAGAAAATTAACACACCCCTGTGGCAAACATGGCCATCTAAGATCTGCGAGCAGAGCAGATATATCTCCCTCTTTGATCTCAGCCTGGAAAAGCTCATCAATTTTAAGAAGCCATAAGATTAGATTAGGTTCACCTGGATAATCCAAGCTACTCTTCCCATCCCAAGACCTTTAACTGAATCACATCTACAAAATCCATTTTTGCCATGTAAAGCAACATTTTTCTAGATTCCAGGGATTAAGAGCAGACTTCTTTGAGCGTCATTATTCTGCCTGCAAGGCAGAGGATAACGGATAACTCCCCCAAACTGAATCAAGTATATCATCTCCAGGGATAAGCTGAATTTAGAATATGGTACTTTGTGAAGATGTAATGTAAAATCTGGCTGGCTTGCAGAGACATACACAGAGAGGGAAGCAGAGGAAAGTGATGCCCTGTGACTCCTAGAGATTGATAGGGTTACCTTTGGACATTCCAGATGTTGCTGCAGGCCTGCCATGGCCCTCTGATACTAGAACTCTGGCTGTCAATAATGTGACAACTGCTCTTCCCACCTGCCCATCTAAATGTTTAGAAGGTGGGGCAAAGGGTAAGCACAAAGTAGTGCTAGAGGGTATTAAGAAAGATCTCCTGACTGTATGGAGTTTGTCCCAAAGTGCTTTCAGTATTTCATGGAGCCATATGCTCAAAATGTGATGGAAGCTCATAAGTGGATACCACATTTCCAAAGTCATTAGGGCCTTGAAAACAAGGTGGTAGTGGCTATAATTCCCTTAAATGCTAGGTCTCCATATGCAAGAGATGATTAAACAAAAAAATGAATAAAAGGGTGTATAAAGGGAAAAAAAGGTATTCAATATTGTTTGTTCATACTGTTGATTGCATATATACTTTCAATTCCATCTCATCTTTCTTGATAAATCCTTTTTGGGGGGTGACTGATAATTTTATTTTGGGATTGATAACAGGTTTTTTATTTTATTTATTTATTTTTTCTATTTCAATAGGTTTTGGGGGAACAAGTGGTGTTTGGTCACAAGAATAAGTTCTTTGGTGGTGATTTCTGAGATTTTGGTGCACCCATCACTTGAGCAATGTACACAGTACATAATGAGTAGATTTTTATCCCTGACTCCCTCCCACCTTTATCATTGAATCCTCAAAGTCCATTGTATCATTCTTTTGCCTTTGTGACCTCATAGCTCATCTCCTACTTATGAGTGAGAAAATATGATATTTGGTTTTTCATTCCTGAGTTACTTCACTTAGAATAATGGTCTCCAATTCCACCCATCTTGCTGCCAATGCCATTATTTAGTTCCTTTTTATGACTGAGTAGTATTCCATAGTGTTTTTGTGTGTATGTGTTTTCTTTATTTAGTCAAAGATTGGTGGGCACTTGGGCTGGCACCATATTTTTGCAATTGTGAATTGTGCTACAAACATGCATGTGCAAGTATCTCTTTCTTATAATGACTGCTTTTCCTCTGGGTAGATACCAAGTAATGGAATTGCTGGATCAAATGGTAGATCTTCTTTTAGTTCTTTAAGGAATCTCCTCACTTTTTTCCATAGTGGTTGTACTAGTTTACATTCCAACCAACAGTGTCAGAGTGTTCCCTGTTTACTGTATCCACACCAACAGGTATTATTTTTTGATTTTTTGATTATGGCCATTCTTGAAGTAGTAGGGAGACATCACATTGTGGTTTTGATTTGTATTTCCCTGATCATTTGGAATATTGAGCATTTTGCCATTTGTTTCTTTTCTTTTGAGAATTGCCTTCTCATGTCCTTAGCCCACTTTTGAATGGGATTGTTTGTTTTTCTCTTACTGATTTGTTTGAGTTCTTTGTAGATTCTGGATATGAGTCCTTTGTCAGATGTATAGATTGCCAAGATTTTCTCCCACTCTGTGGGTTGTCTGTTTAATCTGCTAATTATTTCTTTTGCTGTGCAGAAGTTTTTTAGTTTAATTAAGTCTCATCTATTTATCGTTGTTTTTATTGCATTTGATTTTGGGTTTTTGGTCATGAAGTCTCTGCCTACGCCATTGTCTAGAAGGGTTTTTCCAATGTTATCTTCTAGAATTTTTATGATTTCAGGTATTTGATTTAAGTCTTTGATCCAGCTTGAGTTGATTTTTGTATAAGTTGAGAGATGAGGATCCTTTTTCATTCCTCTATATGTGGCTTGCCAACTATCCCAGCACTATTTGTTGAATAGGATGCCCTTTCCCCACTTCATGTTTTTGTTTGCTTTGTCAAAGATCAGTTGGCTGTAAGTATTTGGGTTTATTTGTGAGTTCTCTATTCTGTTCCACTGGTCTACAAGCCTGTTTTTATACCAGTACCATGCTGTTTTGGTGACTATAGCATTATAGTATAATTTGAAGTTGGGTAATGTAATGCTTCCAGGTTTGCTCTTTTCCCTTAGTCTTGCTTTTGCTATGTGGGGACTTTTTTGGTTCCATATGCATTTTATATTGCTTTTACTAGTTCTGTGAAGAATTACGGTGCATTTTGATGGTAATTTCAATAAATTTGTAGATTGCTTTTGGCAGTATGGTCATTTTCACAATATTGATTCTACCCATTCATGAGCAGAAGTGTTTCCATTTATTTGTGTCATCTATGATTTTTTTCAGCAGTGTTTTGTAGTTTTCCTTGTAGAGGTATTTCATCTCCTTTGTTATGAATATTCCAAAGTATTTAATTTTTTTTGCAGCTGTTGTAAAAGAGGTTGAGTTCTCGGTTTGATTCTCAGTTTGGTCATGTTGGTAAATAGCAGGGCTACTGATTCGTGTACATTACTTTTGTATCCTGAAACTTTGCTTAATTCATTTACCAGTTTTAGGAGCTTTTTGAATGAGTCTTTAGGGTTTTCTATGTATATGATCATGTCATCAGCAAACAGCGACAGTTTGACTTCCTCTTTACTGATCTGGATGCCCTTTATTTCTTTCTCTTTTCCTATTGCTCTAAGACTTGCAGTACTGTATCAAATAGAAGTGGTGAAAGTGGGCACCTTCATCTTGTTCCACTTCTCAGGAGAATGCTTTCAACTGTTCCCCGTTCAGTATTATGTGGGCTGTGGGTTTGTCATCAATGGCTTTTATTACTGTAAGGTATATGCCTTTTATGCCGATTTTGCTAAGGGTTTTAATCATAAAGGATGCTAAATTTTGTCAAATGCCTTTTCTGCATCTATTGACATGATCATGTGATTTTTGTTTTTAATTCTGTTTATTACTTATATCACATTTATTGACTTGTATATGTTAAACCTTCCCTGCATTCCTGGTATGAAACCCACTTTTCATGGTGGATTATCTTTTCAATATACTGTTGGATTCAGGTCACTAGCATTTTGTTGAGAATTTTTGTATCTATGTTCATCAGAGATACTGGTCTGTAGTTTTCTTTTTTTGTTATATCCTTTCCTGGTTTTGGTATTAGGGTGACACTGGCTTCACAAAATGACTTAAGGAAGATTCTCTCTTTCTCTATCATTTGGAATAGTGTCAATAGGATTGGTACCAATTCTTCTTTGAATGTTTCATATAATTCAGCTGTGATTCTGTCTGGTCCAGGGCTGTTATTGGTCTGTTTAGAGTTTCTATTACTTCCTGGTTTAATCGAGGCTGGGTGTATCTTTCCAAGAATTTATCCATCTCCTCTAGGTTTCCTAGTTTATGCACAAAAACGTGTTCATATTTTAAATATATGAAGTTAATTGATGTTAATTATATTTCAACAAAATTGTTTAAAGAGGAAAAAAGAAACGTGTTCATAGTAGCCTTGAATGATCTTTTGTATTTTTGTGGTATTGGTTATAATTTTTCCCATTTCATTTCTAATTGAGCTTATTTGGATCTCCCCTCTTCTTCTCATGGTTAATTTTGTTAATAGTCTATCAATATTATTTATCTTTTCAAAGAAACCGCTTTTTAAAATTTATCTTTTGTATTGTTTTTGTTTCAATTTCATTTAGTTCTGCTCTGATCTTGGTTATTTCTTTTCTGCTGGATTTGGGTTTGGTTTGTTATTGTTTCTCTATCTCCTTGAGGTGTGACTTGAGATTGTCTATTTGTGCTCTTTCAATCTGTTTGATGGGGACATTTAATGAATGCTATGAACTTTCCTCCTGGTTTCACTTTGCTGTATCCCAGAGGTTTTGATAGGTTGTATCACTATTATCATTCAGTTCAAAGAACTGTTTAATTTCCATCTTGATTTCACTGTTGGCCCAATGACCATCCAGGAGCAGATAATTTAATTTTCATGTATTTGCATATTTTTGAGGGTTCCTTTTGGAGTTGATTTCAAATTTTATTCCACTGTGGTCTGACAGAGTATTTGCCATAATTGCAATTTTCTTAAATTTATCAAGACTTGTCTTTTCACCTATCATATGGTCTACCTTGGAGAATGTTCCATGTGCTGATGAATAGAATATATATTCTGCAATTGTTGGGAAATGGTCTATACATATCTGTTAAGTCCATTTGTTCCAGGTATAGTTTAAATCCATTGTTTATTTGTTGACTTTCTCTCTTGATGACCTGTCTAGTGCTGTCAGTGGAGTACTGAAGTCCTCCACTATTATTGTGTTGCTGTCTATCTCATTTCTTAGGTCTAGTAGTAATTGTTTTATAAATGTGGGACCTCCAGTGTTAGGTGCTTATATATTTAGGATTGTGATATTTTCCTGTTGGAATAGTTCTTTCTTTTATCATTATATAATGTACCTCCTTGTCTTTTTTAACTTCTGTTGCTTTAAAGTTTGTTTTGCCTGATATAGGAATAGCTACTCTTGCTTGCTTTTGGTTTTCATTTGCATGGAACATCTTTTTCCAACCCTTTACCTTAAGTTTATGTGAGTCCTTATGTGTCAGGTGAGTCTCGTGAAGACAGTAGATACTTTGTTGGTGAATTCTTATCCATTCTGCCATTCTATATATTTTGAGTGGAGCATTTAGGCCATTTACATTCAATGTTAGTATTCAGATATGAGGTGCAATTATATTCATCATGCCATTGTTACCTGTATACTTTTTTTTTTTTTTTTTTTTTTTTTTTGAGGCGGAGTCTCGCTCTGTCGCCCGGACTGGAGTGCAGTGGCCGGATCTCAGCTCACTGCAAGCTCCGTCTCCCAGGTTTACGCCATTCTCCTGCCTCAGCCTCCCGAGTAGCTGGGACTACAGGCGCCCGCCACCTCACCCGGCTAGTTTTTGTATTTTTAGTAGAGACGGGGTTTCACCGTGTTCGCCAGGATGGTCTCGATCTCCTGACCTCGTGATCCGCCCGTCTCGGCCTCCCAAAGTGCTGGGATTACAGGCTTGAGCCACCGCGCCCGGCCACCTGTATACTTTTTTTCCATTGTGTTGTTTTATAGGTTCTGTAAGATTTATGCTTTAAAGAGGTTCTGTTTTAATGTGTTTCCAGGATTTGTTTCAAGATTTAGAGCTTCTTTTAGCAGTTCTTATAGTGCTGGCTTAGTAATTATGAATTCTCTCAGCATTTGTTTGTCTGAAAAAGACTATATCTTTCCTTCATTTATGAAGCTTAGTTTTGCTGGAAACAAAATTCTTGGCTAGTAATTGTTCTGTTTAAGTAGTCTAAAGAATGGACCCCAACCCCTTTTAGCTTGTAGGGTTTCTGCTGAGAAATCTGCTGTTATTTTGACAGGTTTTTCTTTATAGGTTACCTGCTGCTTTTGCCTCGCAGCTCTTAAGATTCTTCCCTTTGTCTTGACTTTAGATAACCTGATGACTATGCACCTGGGAGGTGATCTTTTTGTGATGAACTTCTCAGGTGTTCTTTCAGCTTCTTATATTTGTATATCTAGGTCTGTAGCAAGGCCAGGGAAGTTTCCCTTGTTTATTCCTTCAAATATATTTTGCAACTTTTAGATTTCTCTTCTTCTCCAGGAACACCAATTATTCTGAGGTTTGGTCATTTAACATAATCGCAAATTTCTTGCAGGCTTTGTCCTTTTCTAAAAATTCTTTTTTTTTTCTGTATTTGTTGAATCGTGTTAATTTAAAAGCCTTGTTTTTGAGAAGTTCTTTCTTCTACTTGTTTGATTCTATTGCTGAGACTTTCCAATGCATTTTGCAATTCTCTCTGTCCTTCAACTTCAGAAGTGTTGATTGTTTTTCTCTTATGTTATCTCTTTCACTATTTTCCCATTCATACCCTGTATTGTTTTTTTGATTACTATAAGTTGGACTTCACCTTTCTCTGGTGCCTTCTTGATTAGTCTGATAATCAACCTTCTGATTTCTTTTTATGGCAATTCAGAGATTTCATCTTGGTTTGCATCCATGACTGGTAATCTAGCAGGATCTTTTGGGGGTGTTGGAGAATCTTATTTTGTCATATTACCATAATTGCTTTTCTGGTTTCTTCTCATTTAGATAGATTACATCAGAGGGAAGATCTAGAATTAAGGGCTGCTGTTCAAATTCTTTTGTCCTATAGGATGTTCCCTTGATGTGGTGCTCTCCCCTTTTCCCAAAGGATGGGGCTTCCTGAGACCTGAACTGTAGTGATTGCTTTTTCTCTTCTGGATCTAGCAAACCAGTGGAGCTACCTGGCTTTTGACTGGTCCTGGGGAGTGTATTCAAAGAGTCCTGTGATGTGATCCATCTTCAGGTCTCTTGGCCATGGATACCAGCACCTGCTCCAGTGGAGGTAGCAGGAGAGTGAAGTGGATTCTGTGAGGGTTCTTGGATGTATTTTTGTTAAGTGTGATGGTGTTGTGTTGGTTGGCCTCCAGCCAGGAGGTGATGATTTCAAGAGCGCCTCAGCTACAGTAGTCTAGGGAGGATCAGGTGGTGGGCAGGACCATGGTACCCCCCAACAGATTACAACCTTTTCTTCAGCTACCAGGCTGGGTAGAGAAAGACCACCAACCAGGGGCAGGGTTAGACATGTCTGAGCTTAGACTCTCCTTGGTCAGGGCTTGTTGTGGCTGCTTTGGGGGATGAGGATGTAGTTCCCAGGCCAATGTAGTTCCCAGGCCAACTAGTTCCTCCAGTTATGTTCTCAGGGGGATTATAGCTGTCTCTCCTGTGTCACACAGGTCATCAGGGGAGTAGGGGAAAGCTGGCAGCCACAGGCCTCACACAGCTCCCACGCAGCCCACAGTCTGAAGGGCCAGTCTCACTCCCACCATGAACCCCCAATAAAAATGAGTTTATTTCCTTCCAGTCAGCTGGTGAGCAGAGCTGAGAAATTGCCCCAGGCTATAAGCCCCCCAACTGAGAAACCAAGCTGGCTCACAGTTCCTCTGCTGTCCCACAGAGCCTGGAGGAGCAATCCACTTCCTTCAAAGGGTCTGAGGATTCTCTCTGCTTTCGGTATGTCCCTGCAGTAGTTCGTGGAGCAAAAGTTCACAATGAACAGTCCATGAACTGCTCTGTTCATCTGAGTAGCAAGTGAAAGTTAGTCCTGCCTCCTATCCTCCTCCATTTTGCCTCCTGATGACCCATTTTTCTTGATACGTCTTAATAAAATATCTTTCTTTCAAGGTTTCCTCGCTCTAAAAGTAGAAGTCATTTCTTTAATTTAATCACAACTATCCAAGTACTCACTCTGTGCCAGGCATTGAGTTAAGAGCTCAGAAGGCACAAAGAAAAGACGGAGTAGGATCTTCCTCCTTTGAATTCCACGTCAAGCTCTTCTCCTGGCACGACCACTTCCTGCTTCCCAGGAAGGAGGATTCTCTGTCTTGTCTACCTGACCACAGCCAATCTCACTGCTAATCTGTAAACACTTAAAGAGGAGACACCGGATCTTCTGGATTACGGGACTGCTCATAGAACAGTGACTGTCCCAACACAAATGAGCATAAGAATTCAACAATCACTCATTAAACACCTACTGTATACATGGAACTAGGTACAGTTGATGATACAAATGAAATTTAAGAACATCCCTGACTAGAAACTTCCAGCAGAAATTAGGAGACTGATCTCCACACTAAAAATAGAGGGTGACAAAAGGGAACAGACCCCAAACCACAGGAGGGACGCTAGTATGACAGGGCTGCAGAGACATGAAGCATGACAGTGAGATGGAGTTAATACACCTCCACGAGGGTGACCTTGTCTGGGGTCTCAAATTTTGGGTAGGATTTGAATGGGCCAGAGGGACAGAAAAGAAGAGAAAGGGCATGATGAACAAGGTTTTGAATGTTAAATAGATTCCTCTTTGGGGGACCATGGAGATACAAGCTTCTAAAGCACATAGGCCTTGCGTTGGAGAATGGGGAAGAGTAGGTGGATGAGGAGGTTGAAGCCAGATTATGAAGCCTTGAATGCTGAACATCAGATCTGTGGCTATATTTGTACCTTGATACATTTCAGAATCAACTGAAATCGTAGGACCTTCCTTGCTTCTCTATTGGGTGAAAGTTTCTCAGTCCTGGTGTGAGTCTCAGTGCCTATGTAGTTAAAGCTTACTGAAATGTTCCCTTTCCAATTCTACAGAGATATGTCCTTTCTGTTGACATGTTCACGTTGACAGACTGCATTTGATAAAATAGCTGCCTGTGCAATGCCTCCAAGTGTGGATAAAAGAAAAATCAAACTCATATTCTTGGACAGTGATGCATAGACTAGTTACATTGATCAAAGGGAAATAGAAATGATCCAGTGAGGATTTGTCTGAATTTCCCACAACTATTTAAAATCTACCTCAGGGGGGCGGAGCAAGATGGCTGAATAGGAACAGCTCCAGTCTCCAGCTCCCAGGGCGAGCGACACAGAAGACAAGTGATTTCTGCATTTTCAACTGAGGTACTGGGTTCATCTCACTGGGGAGTGCCAGACAATCGGTGCTGGTCAGCTGCTGCAACCCAACCAGCAAGAGCTGAAGCAGGGCGAGGCATCGCCTCATCTGGGAAGCGCAAGGGGGAAGGGAATCCTTTTCCTAGCCAGGGGAACTGAGACACACAACACCTGAAAAATTGGGTAACTCTCACCCCAATACTGCACTGTACCAAGGGTCTTAGCAAATGGGCACACCAGGAGATTCTATCCCACACCTGGCCAGGAGGGTCCCATGCCCGCCCACAGAGCCTCCCTCATTGCTAGCACAGCAGTCTGCGATCTAA